>NC_140586.1:157429240-158029240 GCF_964204655.1 Triturus cristatus
GTCCAACTTCACAAGCATCTTCTTATAAATAATTGTTCAACATTAGCCAATTTTTTACATTCCAGATTCCCTCACGTGACTGTCACATTTGTTTGTTGGGGGTGGGGGTGAGGGGGGATGGCAGACAAGGAGCTGCTGCTGGGGTTTGTCGGAGCAGTGTTGGGTGTCCAACCTGCATGTTCGTCGGCTCCATTGCATCTGTTCTCAGAGACTTGCGAGCCGGCAGGCTGGCTCGTAGATGAAGAGCTGCGAGCCGACTGGCTGGCTCGTAGAGGGAGAGCCGCGGCCCGTCAGTTCGCAAAGGGAGAGCTGCCGGCCAGATCGCAGAGGAACAGCTGGGGGCCGACAGGTATAGGGAAAGGTGCTGGCCGTCGGCTTCCAATGGGATAGCTGAGGAACAGTGATGTGGGGAGAGGGAGCGTAAAGGGGTATCTCGCAGAGAGAGACCTGCGGTATATTTCCAATCTTGGCTTCACAGATACAACTGCGGGCCCGAGAAGTCGCGTCCGAAGAGCTGCAAGCCGATCGGTGGTTCGCAGAGGGAGACTTGCGGGCCCAAGAAGGTTGTTGTGGGTATGTTGGTGATGTGGGATGATGGTGTGTTACCTGCTGATGTGGGGAGAGGCAGCATGAAAGGGGTATCTCGCACAGACAGAACTCCGGTATGTTTTCAGAGTTGCCTCAAACAGATGCGAGCTGACGGACTGAATCACAAAATGGCTTTTCAATGCTCATATAGTGTGACTTATCAACAGTTCGCACCCAGGCTCGCAGAGGGACAGCTGCGGCCCGCGGGCCCAACTCACAGAGGGAGAACTATGGGCCGTCCGCTCCCAAAGGAACAGCAGCATACTAGCTTGCAGAGGTAGAGGCACAGCAGCGTACTAGCTCGCAAAGATAGAGAGCTGCGAGCCAATGGACTGGCTTCTAAAGGCATAGCTGCGAAGTGGTGATGTGGGGAGAGGGAGCGTGAAACGGGAATCTCGCACAGACAGAGCTCCGTATATTTTCAGTATTGCCTCGCAGAGGTAGAACTACGGAGAGATACGAGCTGATGGACTGAATCACAAAATGGCTGCCAACACTTCCTAGTCTCAACAGTTCGCAGCCAATGAGCCGCAAGCTCGTGCTCGCAACGCCTCAACCAATCAGATGTCAGAATTCTCAAATATCGATATCTGTACAATATGATATTTCTCAAAAACTACTGAATGGATTTACCTCATTTAAACAAAAGCGTGCTTTCTGGACCATGACCTTTCTCCCTGCCAAATGTGGCGCGTCCGCTCGCAAAGAGGCACAGCAGCGTACTAGCTCGCAAAGGTAGAGAGCTGCGAGCCTACGGATTGCCTTCTAAAGGCATAGCTGCGAGCTGGTGATGTGGGCAGAGGTAGCGTGAAAGGGGTATAAACAAAAGCGTGCTTTCTGGACCACGAACTTTCTTCCTGCCAAATGTGGTGCGTCCGCTCGCAAAGAGGCACAGCAGCGTACTAGCTCTCAAAGGTAGAGAGCTGCGAGCTAACAGACTTCCTTCTAAAGGCATAGCTGCGAGCTGGTGATGTGGGCAGAGGGATCGTGAAAGGGGTATCTCGTACAGACAGAGCTCCGGTATATTAAATTGCCCCCGGCACCTTTGTTTTATATTTTCACTCGATGCGAGGCACAAGATGGCTGCTAACACTTCCTGGTTTGAAGTGTTAGCAGCTAATCAGAGGACACTTACTTGTTTGAAGAGTTAGCAGCCAATCAGAGGCAAGCTCGTTCTCTGGAGTTAGGCTCCGCCCGAGATATAGATATATTTTTTCCTTTAATATCTCAAAAACAACTGAATGGATTTACACCATTTCAACAAAAGCGTGCTTTCTGGGCCATGACCTTTCTCCCTGCCAAATGTTGCATAATTCTGTTCAGCAGTTTGACCTGTAGCCTTGTCTAAAGTTTCCTATGGAAAATGCATTGAAAAAACACATTTTGGGCCCCCCCCTATTTTCTCAGCCCCCCCTTCACCAATCACCCCCAAACTTTCAAGATAGGAGCTGATCAAAAAAGAGAAACTTTTTGGACAATTTTGTAAAGATTCGTCAAACGACGCCAAAGTTATAAGCACATGAAAAAATGCTTTTCCTATGGAAACGTGGTCCTAACTATAACTATCTACTGGCGACTGGCAGAAGATAATATATATATCTCTATATATATATATATATATATTACCTACTGGCGGTCGCCAGTAGGTAGTTATAGTTAGGACCTATTATCCATAGGAAATCCGCAACATTCTATTTGGAATAACTTTGGCGCCGGTTGATGTATCTTCGCAAACCTTTTAAAACTGGTGGGGCGCTCCGGTCCGCTCCTATCCTTAAAGTCTCGGGGTGATTCATCAAGCGGGGGCTGAGAAAAAAGGGGGGTCCCAAAACATGTTTTCCCCATGCAATTTTCCATATGAACATTTAATCGCAGCTACAGCCCGAACTGCTGAACAGAATTACACCAAATTTGGCAAAGAGGTAGCCCTTGGTTCAGTGTCGTGCCTTTTGGTTAAATGGTGTAAATCCGTTCAGTTTCTGAGAATAACAAAAGTAAAATCCCATATATATCTGGGTGGAGCCTAACCACAAATCTCATCGTGAGATCTGATTGGCTGTCAGCACTTCATCCAAGAAGTGTTGGCAGTATCTTGGGACCAATATACATGATAGCACCTCATTAAAAAGCATTGCAGATAATAGAATGTTTTAAGACTTTAGTTACATTATACATCATTTGTTGATGGTACCATACTCATTTTAGGAATTGTCATGTGTTCTAAGATGATTTTACCATGTGAAAAAGCCTTCTGCTGGGATATCATGAATCATGTTTGAGAGAAAACTATTTTCTCATACTTTTCCCACAGAGGTTTGGAAGGTGATCTATAAGCTAAACTGAGAGCATATTTTCTGTAAATTCACATTATCTTTCTCAGTCATGTGAGAATGAAGTCTGACATTCTCAGTAAAACATGTACATCCAACAAGGGCAGAGACTGTCAGTTGATTCCTTGGTGTTCTACTGCAGCTTCCCAGCGTGTTCTAAAGAACAACTAGAGCGCTGACAGTCCTACTTATGACAAACGTATTGCACACCTGAAGCCATCTTGATTGGAATAAAGTGGTAACTCTTAAAACATTTAATTCAAAAAGGAACAAAATGAGGGGGTTCATTTTGCCATTAAAAGTATGATTAGTGCTGCAGAAAGAAAAATGAGGGCACATTGTGAGTGACTTCTCAAATCCTCTTCTATTTCATTAAACAATTCTGACATGCAGACTGAAACATGCACTTTCAATACCAGCAGCAGACTTCCCTGGTGAGCAGTAGCTTTACTACAGTGATCTAATTCTGAATTTATGGCAAATGTGTGACACATCTGAATGCCTTCTTGATGGAATCAAAGTAAAAAACTGAAAGTATTTCCTACTGAGGAGACTGTAGTAAATGAGGAAATTAGGAAACTTCATAACAAATAAGTCTCCCAAGATGGCCACCAGAGACAAAAGTGCCCAAATGTAGCACAAATGTCACCCAGATGTAGCCCAGGTATAGCCCAATGACAGAATGTCCCAGAGTGTTCTAAAGAACAACTAGAGCGCTAACAGTCTTACTTATGACAAAGGTATGGCACACCTGAAGCCATCTTGATTGGAATCAAGTGGTAATACTTAAAACATTTAATTTGCGAAGGAAGAAAATGAGGGGGTTCATTTTGACATAGAAATTATGATTAGTGCTGCAGAAAGAAAAATGAGGGCACATTTTGACTTCTCAAATCCTCTTCTATTTCATTAAAAAATCCTGACATGCAGACTGAAACATGCACTTTGAATACCAGCAGCAGACTTCCCTGGTGAGCAGTAGCTTTAGTACAGTGATCTAAAGAGCAACTAGAGTGCTATCATTCCGAATTTATGGCAAATGTGTGACATATCTGAATACCTTCTTGATGGAATCAAAGTAAAAAACTGAAAGCATTTCCTACTGAGGAGACTGCAGTAAATGAGGAAATTAGGAAACTTCATAACAAATAAATCTCCCAAGATGGCCACCAGAGACAAAAGAGCCCAAATGCAGCACAAATATCACCCAGATGTAGCCCACATGTAGCCCAATGACAGAAGTGTGCAAAACACTTTCTATTTTTTGTGTTTTTGCAGTTTTATATAGTGCAGACTTGTCAGGTATTGGAGTGCTTTACATGAGCATTGGTTACATCACACAAGAACAAATTCATTTTGGTTGTAGACATGGGGAGATTAAGTGATTTGACCAGAATCACAGAATGTCGAGCTGAAGCAGAAACTCCAACCTGGTTCCCCAGTTGCACAGTCTGCAGCTCTGGAAGTAACACCACATCCTCTCCCCTAAGTGCAACATTTAATCAAGTGGTCAACTGGATTGTAAAACATAAAGATAACAAATAATTTAAAAGTGCTTTGTCGCTATTTGAAAACTCAGAAAATATGTCCTCATTTTAGTTCTTTAGAGCACTAACCATAATTGTGATGCAAATAAGACCCTCTCATATATGTAATTTCTAAAGGAAATGCTCTAGGTATTACAGTTTTGATGACATCCAGATGACGTCAGGCGTTCCACACTTTTGTAATAAATATAGAATGTTAGCAATCTAGTTGTTCATTGGGATACTGTTGAGAGGCAGAGGCCAGGGGCACGGACTCTGAAAATTGAAGGCAGGTAGGAGGGTGCAGAAGCAACAATTTGACCACACTGGGCAGGCAGGTTGGGCAGTGGCAGCACAACAGACTATGGAGGGCAGTGGAAAGGGGGGCAGGGGCAACAAACCAACAATACAGGACAGGCAAGATAGGTTGTGGCAATATCATAGACCATTGTGGGCAGAAGGAAGAGGCAGTGGTAGTACAACCATACATGCCAGCAGACCCGATTCAGCCAGGAAACGTCCAATGTTTTTAAGCTCAAATGGGCTTTATTTGATCTGTCTCCTGTCTACAATCTCCTCTTTTTCAATGTAACTCAAAGGGGAAAATCAATACCCCAGTTTTTTTTTCAAAATCTCCCTCTTACCAAGTTCAAAATGTTCGCAAGTATGGTACATTGGATCATGGAAGGCAGGAGGAATTGGGGTAGGGACATGGACTCGGATAACAGAGGACAGGAGGGACATGGAGAGGTGCACCAAACTGACCCTACAGGGCAGGCATCAGGGTTTGCAGCAGCACAATACACCACACAGGGCATGCGGAATGGGAGTGCAGCACAACAATCCATAGAAAGCAATAGGGAGGGGACAGGACCATGCACGTGGACAACAGAGAACAGAGGGGAAAGAGGTAATGGTAGCTAGCTGACCATAATAGACAGACAGGAGAGAAAGCTGCAGCATAACAGACCATAAAGGGCAGGAGGGACGGATCAGGGGCATTACAATGGAACAGACAAGTCAGGAAGAGGGAGTAGGGGTCTGCACATGGAAACAGAGGGCTGGGGGCAAGGGGGCAGGGCAGGAGCAGCAAGATGACCATGGAGGTCAGGCAGGATGGGCACTAGAAGCAAGACACACTATGGTAAGCAACAGTGAGACTATGATGGCATATACACAGACCATGGAGGGAAGGTGGGAGGGGGTCAGGGGCAGCTAGCTGACCACACAGGGAAGGTGGGAGGGGCCGTGGCAGCACAGAAGACCATGCATGGCAAGCGGGAGGGTTAGTGGCAGCACAATGGCTATGATGGCAAGAAGGAGGGTGCAGGGGCACGCACAAAGGACAATGGAGGATAGAAGGGTGGGTCAGGACCTGGGCACAGCAGCCGCGGTCGGTAGTGGGAGCAGCTGCCGGGCGGTGATGTGGGGAGGTGGAGGGGCAGGGTGGGGGGTAGTAAACTATGGATTACGGAGTGTTACAGGTAAGTAAACATATAAATTAATAAAACAAATTTTGTTGCGTGCACTGCATCCCCAAATGCGATGCAGTACAAGCAACAAAATTCGTTTTTATTAATTTATATGTTTACTTACCTGGAAACCTCCATAATCCATAGTTTACTACCCCCCACCCTGCCCCACGTCACAGGCCGGCAGCTACTCCCACTACCGACCGCAGCTGGTGCACAGACAAGAGAGTTCAGGGGAAGGGACCTCACAACAGACCACACGGGACAGGCAGGAGGAGCAGTTGCAGCACAACAGACCAGGGAGGGCAGAAGGGTGTGGCAGGAAAATGGACCATGGAGGACAGGAGGAAGGGGATAGGGGCATGGAGTGTGGACAGGCAGGGTGGAGGTGGCATGGACAGGTTACAGTCATCTGACAATGCTAGACAGGTGTAAGGGGAGTGGCAGCTCAACAGAACACTCAGGGTAGATAGGAGTGGCAGGTCCATGGAACATGGTGGGCAAAAAGGATGGAGCAGGGGCATGCACAAAGACATCAGAGGGCAGGGGGAAGGAGAATAGGGGCAGCAAGCTAAGCACAGAGGCTAAGCAGGAGGTCAATGATGGGGCATAGAATTGGGCAATGGAGGGCATAAGGAGTGGACTGGTACATCATGCTAAATGGAGGGCAGTGGCAGCACATCAGACCATGCATGGCAGGAGGGAGGAGGCTAGTCAATGGATTTAGACAACAGAGGATAGGGAGGAGGTGGATGGGGCAGCAAGCTAACTGTTCAGAGAAGGCGGGAAGGCCAGTGGCAGAACAACGGCCACACAGGGCTGTAATAAGGGAGCAGGGACATGGACTTGGACAATGGATAGCTAGGAGGAGGGAAGGCAGGAACAGCAAGCTTGGGTGGGGGCAGCACAATGCCAGGCCCTGCTTCCAACCCCCCACCATCCATTGTGATATGCATCTTACTTAACGTTAAAAAAAAAAATAGAAATTTGCTGACAAAAACAAAGATTACAGGGACAGTATAGTTACCTGAGCTAACTATTACTTACGCCCCCGCAATGTACTGCTAATGACCTCAGACATTACATCATTCATGACATGGTCAGTTACATCACTCATGACATCACTCATGACATCTCAAATGAGCTGTGAATGGAATGGAACTATAATCGCTAGAACTTTATTTAGGGATAGTGTGTGTATATTAACACCCCTTTTTTCCTTTTCTTTCGTGTAAGAACCATTATAATACGCAACGTGCCCAGATTAATATAGCCGATAGCCTTTCACAAGTAATGTGTAGTCTATTGTTTATGTTGATGTTTGCAATTCTAAGTATTTTTATTATGAATAAGTCACGTTGATGAATATACAGGTATGGCGGTCACGGGGCAAGATATGCTGAAATGACATTGTGTGCATATTAACACTTGTTTTCTTTTCTTTATTGTATCAATTCCTGAATTTTTACATTGTGACCAGGCCAATATGGCAGTTAGCTTTTTGGATTGCACTGCTGATGACGTCACATATTACATCACTCATGACATGGTCAGTGACATCACTCATGACATCACTAATGACATCTCAAATGACATCACTGATGACATCATCTACGTGATCATCTGATGCACATCCTCACACCCTAAAATACAAACTACCATTCTCGAAACCATAGACACACCAATACTAGTACAGCTACAATATTCTGTGCACTATGCATGCAGACCTCTAATCAGCTACATAGCTTTTATACAGTCTTTTAAATACTCAGTTAGTACCTATGCAGTCTAGGAATCCTTCTGTCTGTTGCATGCACTTCTCCATTTAACCATCCAGCACTATCTACGTATCCTATCACTCTGCCAATACCTAAGCACTAATAATTTTAGCATGCACTCTCTTTGCAGCACTGAAATTACTCCAGTTATTAGTTATATACTTAAGGAATGGCCTAGCCACTAACACAAGTGCAGGTACAATATTTTGTACACCAAGCATGCAGACTAGCTACATACTATTGATACGCTCTTCTAAATACCCAGTTAGTACCTATGCAGTGTAGGAATCCTCCTGTCTGTCCCATGCATTTTTCCAATCACCCATCAAGCACTATCTACTTATCCTATTACTCCACCAATACCTAAGTACTTATAAATTCACTATACACTCTGTTTGTAAAACTGTAATTATTCTAGTTACTAGTCATGAACTTATGGAATGGCCTAGCTACTAACACAAGTACATCTATAATATTTTTTGCACTATCCAAGCAGACCTCTAACTAGCTACATACTATTGATACACTCTCCTAAATACCCAGTTAGTACTCATGCAGTGTAGGCATCGTCCAGTCTGTCCCATGCACTTCTTTAATCACTTATCTACCACTATGTACTTATCCTATCACTCCACCAATACGTAAGCACTTATAAATTAAGTGTTCACTCTGTTTGCAGCACTGTCATCATTCCAGTTACTAGTGGTATTCTTATAAAATGACCTGGGCACCAACACAAGTACACATAAAATATTCTGTGCATAATCCCTACAAATCTCTAAGCAGATACATACTATTGGTCCACTCCATTAAATACTGAAGTAGTACCCATGCAGTGTAGGATACCTCCTGTCAGTCTCATGCAATTCTTCAATCACCCATCCAGCACTATGTTCTTATTGTATCAGTCTGCCAATACCTAAGCACTCATGGGGCAGATTTACAAGCACCCTGCGCCACCAGTACGTCACTTTTTGTAACGTAATGATTGCGCCAGGCACTCCTTCATATTTACAAGGAGAGGAAAAGCCACCCTGCGTGTTTTTTCCTCACCTTGTAAATCCGACCCCTTCATACACAGAACTTTGCCTTGAAGGGGCATCCCATAGGTGTTGCTGTGGGTGTTCCGACGCAACACCCATAGAACAAGACATATCTCCAGATTTATGAGAAATCGTAAATCTGGAGATGTGTGTGAATGCTGCGCCATCCTAGAGTTGGTGTAGCAAGGCGCAACGAGGAGAATTGTTTTCATTTCTCCTCATTTTTTCCTCTTTCAATGCATGCTGCATTCCACAGCATACATTGAAAGAGGAAAATGCCTTTACTGATTGTTTTTGTGCGGGAAGGTGTCCCTTCCTGCACAAAAACAATCTCCAAACGACACAGACATCCTTGTACCATGGTGCAAGGGTGCCTGTGTCACTGCATGGCTGCAGTTTGTGCAGCAGTGCAGAGGGAAGCACAGAGTTGCAGCATATTCATGTACATATGTCACATCCCTGTACTTCGGAAGTGCCACAGTGCAGTGCAACTAAAGAGCTTGCAGTGTCACGCTGCAGTATTTCCTCATAAATCTTCACCGATAAATTCACCATACACTACTAATGCATTCTTTCAGTCAATTATGCTGTATACATATATTCAACCAAACCTTCACACATTACCTTGCAATTATAGTTCTTTCTTTAACCAGATAAGGTAGTTCTGATAAGAACTTTTTTTTCTTCTTTTTTCTTTTGTATTTTTTTTAATTTTTTTGAACAATTTTGTATTTTTTTTTTTTTTTTTTAAATGAACAAGAAAAGAACGAATAAAACAGGAAACATTTGGAATTATTTATCATTCCAAAAACAAAAAAATTAACAACGATGGTTGCAATGCGCAGCACAAACTGCATCCACCGACTGCTCACCGAAGCATATAAGTTTCTTACACTTCACGCAGTGTTGCTTGAGAAAGGCGAATTCTGGCCTAATGTCCATTGCAGGTGTTCCTGAGGACGCTCCAGATGTACTTGCCACAGCAGGTGAGGGGTTCAAAGCAGCTCACCTCATTTCCTCCTGAGCAAGATTGAGAGGATGTGTGGTCCGGAGGTGCTTGTACATAGAAGCAGTGCCACAAGAGTATTTTTTTTCACTGCCTCTTGACAGGACTCGGTCACAAATTTTGCACGTCACCTTTCTCGCATTTACTTTCTTCTCTCCAGGTGGATAAGTGAAGAATTTCCACACAACAGATTCCGGCCTCTGTGGACGTGGTGCCTCCTGCAAGAATTCTTCAGAAGAAGATACTTCCTCCTGCTGCTGCTGCTGTTCAGATGCCATTTTGTTTGATATTTTTTGAAAAACACCAAAAATACAAGCAAAAAGGGTTCTTGTAGGAAAAGAGAAGTCTCTCTAAAGATGCTCCACCAAGAATGATTAAAATGGGTGGGGTCCTTCAATAGTTACAGTGGGAAATGTTATGAACCAATGAAAACTTTTTTTTTGTGGTCACATGGGATCCGCGCACTCGACGCGACTTCGTGAAAATATATTTAAGAATAATATAAGTTTATTATAAGTACAAATATATGATTTTTATGAATATCTTAGATAGTCTCTTGCCCTAATATGTATATTAAACACACATACATATCATTTTAGAACATTAAAAAATTCCGCGGGAGTCGCGCACCCAGCGCGCCCCAGCACGTATATGACTTCACGCGGGACCCGCCACCGCGCAAGCGTCGCATACCGTAATACGCATGTGTCGCGAATGCACGGGAGCAGGAGTATATGGTACTCTGTATTTTACAGTGAGTGATGAAAGGTTATACTAGTGTATGATGAGGTGTATCTTCTGTTAGTGGCTAGGCCATTCCTTAAGTATATAACTAATAACTGGAGTAATTTCAGTGCTGCAAAGAGAGTGCATGCTAAAATTATTAGTGCTTAGGTATTGGCAGAGTGATAGGATACGTAGATACTGCTGGATGGTTAAATGGAGAAGTGCATGGGACAGACAGAAGGATTCCTAGACTGCATAGGTACTAACTGAGTATTTAAAAGACTGTATCAAAGCTATGTAGCTGATTAGAAGTCTGCATGCATAGTGCACAGAAAATTGTAGCTGTACTAGTATTGGTGTGTCTATGGTTTCGAGAATGGTAGTCTGTATTTTAGGGTGTGAGAAGGTGCATCAGATGATCATGTAGATAATGTCATCAGTGATGCCATTTGAGATGTCATCAGTGATGTCATCAGTGATGTCACTGACCATGTCATGAATGATGTAATATGTGACATCATCAGCAGTGCATTGCGGGCGCGCGAGTTATAGTTAGCAGAACTAACTATAATGGAGGAATTTCTATGGTTTTGTACGAGTGAATTGTCCAGCTAACTATAACACCCCTGAAACCTATGTTTTTTTCTGTGAATATATATATATATATATATATATATATCAATTCACGCCACTCTATGCCACTCCATTCTACGCAACTGTACTCTAAAACACTCCATCCTATCCCACACCATGCTGTACCACTCCACTCTATCCTACTCCACTCTACTTCACTCTTCTCTCCTCTACCACACTCGACTCCACTCTACATCACTCCACGCCCCTCCACTATATGCCCCTCCCCGGTATGCCCCTTCATTCTACATCACTCCACTCCACTCTATGCCACTCTATGCCACTCTATGACCGTTTACTCCACTCTACGACATTTTACTCTACTCTACTTCACTCTTCTCCAGTCTACACCACTCCACTTAATGCCACTCTACTCCACTCTATGCAACTCCTTTTATGCCTCTTTGTGCCATTTTACTCCACTCTAGGCCATTCCACTCTACTCGATTACACACTACTCTACTCTACACCACTCCACTCTTTGCCACTCTATGCCACCTCTCTCTACGACACTCCACTCTACAACACTCTATGCCATTTTACGCTGTTCCACTCTACTGTACATCACTCAAAAACCCTATATGCCACTCCACTCTATGACACTCCACTCTACTCTACGACACCCAACTTCACTTTATGCCCATCTACTCTGCACCACTCTACTCCACTCTATTCAACTTCACGCAACTCATTCTACATCACTCCATGCCACTCTACTCCACCCTACACCCCTCCACTCTGTGCAACTCTATGCCAACTCACACATTGACACTCTATGCCACTCCACTCTAAGACCCTCTACTCCACTTTATGCTCCTCCACTCTATGCCGCTCTACACAACTCTACTCCACTCCACTCTACACCACTCTACTCCACGACACTTCATGATACTCCACTCTATGACACTACAATTGACTCTACGCCACTCCACAACATTCAACTCCACGTCCCTCTCTGAGACTCTGTGCCACTACACTCTACAATAATTCACTCCACTCTGTGCACTTCACTATATGAAACTCCACTCCACGCCGCTCTTCTCTAAGCCACTAACTTTTATCCATGCTGAACAGTTGCCACGCTGGTGAACCAAATGGTTAAAACACTTCATTGGCAAGGCCAATTGCTCTTGCACAAGTGAAACCGATTAGCTATGCCAATGCCTGTTTACCATCATTTTATCTCCTTTCCGATGTTTCCCTTTGCTTGTGTTGCACCTTGCCTATGTGCCTGGATAAAGGTTAGGTGGCAAGGTCTGCTGCATCAGATTCCCACAGCAGCTGATCTTGAGCTGTAGATCAGTCAGAGGCCACAGCAGCCCAGGAGAAGGAGAGCACAGAGATGGGGACAGACTTCTATGAGGGTAAACCTGCCTGCGTTTCTGTACAGCTTGCCCATATCTCTCAAAGGATACAGACCACCGTCTGCCGGTACGGAGCGGTCCTCTTCCCTGGCTGCGGCTCCCATGCTCTAGGAGCGTGTGTTGCACTCAGGCTGGAAAAGGCTCAGGAAGGGCCAATTCTTGAGGGTTGTATTTGGTGATGTAGATAGAGTCTATCCAGTCCTGAGACCCCAAGGTCTCCAGGCTCCAGCTCATTCAGATCCCACAGTATCTCGTTGCTCTTTTCCACCTATGGTGCAATTATACCAAAGCTGTCCCTTAGGTTACACAGATCTTTCCGGAAGTCCATTGGTTACATAGATCTGTCAGGATAAGAATGTAGGGTGGACCATTCATCTCTAGCATTACACAGTTCTTAACACTTCAGGTCATCCCACAGGTTCTACATATCTTACAGAACAGTGTGTAGGAGATCCAGGTATCTCTCTGGTAATAGACGGTACTTACGAACTCCTGTCATTGGGCAGTACAGCTTTACCTCCGGTTTAAAAGATCTTACATGGTCAGTCCATAGGACGGCACAGCTATCCCACACCTACCAAAGGTCTTACAGACTCCGGCCATAGAATGGAACCTGCACACCACAGGTTACACGGATCACAGCCCACACCAAGGCACAGCTATCCCTCTGTTTACACAGATCTTACAGACTCAGGTCTTAGAACTATACAGCTAGGTTAGATAGATCTTAGAGGATGAGTCTGTAGGAGGCCTCATCTGTTTCCAGGGTTAGACAGGTTTTACAGGTTCAGAAGTAGACAAACACAACTATCCATTATGTTTACAGGATCAGGTGATAGGAGTGTTCAGCTGTTTTGGGGGTTATTTGAATCTTACAGTCTCAGACAATAGCAAGGCACATTTATACCTGAGGGCACACAGATCTTGTAAGGTGAGGACATGGGATGTCAAAGCAGTCCTTTTTATTGCCTAGGTCTGACAGGCTTAGGCTGTAAGTTGGCACCGCTATCTCTCACATGACATGGGTCTTAGAGGTTCAGGCCACAGCTTTCACACAGTGTGACACACCCACCTGCCTACCCATAGTCCCCAAAAGGTTTTCCTCCTTTTGAACTTAGGAATACTTTCCTGTGCCCACTGGAAACTATTCTCCTCCCTGTAACTGGCATTACCATAGTGTAACACAATGCATAATACAATACTCAGTATGCTCCACGTGTCTGCTGACGAAAGCGTTTGAACGTCTTTGAGTATCCGTGCACTCTGTGTTTACACCCTTGGAGCCAGGTCTATTTGTGTCTCTTGTGTGGGAGAGTCCTCTTTTTCTGCACCTCACTTTACCTGTGTGAATGACAGTGACGCGAGGTGACAGCGAGTACCAGCAGCTGATCTCTGCGTTGCGCACAGTTGGAGGGCCTGCTGAACTGATTGTATTATATCAGTTGCTTTGTAGCCTCATCCACTCTGAGAGGCCACCTGCCTTCAAGACCTCATACCACAATGCAAATGCAAAAACCAAGGGCATCCACTGTCTCCAGTGAAATCACTCACCTAGGAACATCTCTGTTCACTATCTTTGTAAGTCTTTGTTGTGATAATGCAGCTGTCAAACAGAGCAATTGCAAAACAGATACACAGAGTGGGCTTTGGGTTTCTTTCTTCCAATATTGGGGTTTTTGGACCAAGCTCTTTCAGTCGTTGGCTTGAGACTTTATCAATAACCTCTTGCCTAGCCTAGTGGAGTATTCACCTCTCAACTAATGCTATTGGCTGTTTACGTGCATCCCTCCGCCTCCCTTTGGGTGCTGGCAGTTACCTGCATGAGGTACTACTTTATCACTATAGCCCTCTCTGTCACTCCCTACTAACTCCCTTTTATGTGTCTCACTCTCGTGTCCTAGCAATGCATGCGTTAGCACAATAAACCTACATCTATTGGCTTGTGTATCTCAGCAATTCGAGGAGGCAACACTCGGGCAGACCCTCAATGCTTCCCACATAGGTCACGCTACATACATACATACTTCTGACCATATATAGCAGGTCAGAAGCTTCTAATACAACCCTAGTGAACAGCGCTGCAGGGCCACACGAGTGGTACAACGGTCTATAGAAGTGTTTACATACAATACATGCCCTGCTCTTCTGCTAGGGCAACACACTGTCCTGGGCATTTTTCTTAAAAGGCTAACGCGACATCAAGGAGAACTATGTCCAGGATATTCCTTCAGGGATGTTGGCAGTCTTCTTCTTCATACTGGCTCCATGCGGCAGTAGGGTCAAACAGCAGTGGATGATGACGAGGAAAGCTTCGGGCACCCTGAGGAAGGCCTCCTTGGTCACCCTGAGGTGCTCATTGGTGGGCAGAGATCCCGCATTGCTGTTCTACTTTGTGTGGTCTCTGAAAGCGGCAAAATATTGGGTCTCACTGAACGGATCACCTTCAGCAGAGATGAGGTGTGGAACCCTCGAGAAGTCTAGAAGCAGTGCAAAATTTAAGAAAAATATCTGGAAAGTTTCACATTTCTGCAGGACACACGATAAAACCTGCTGCATTGAACTGCACTTGGTCTATTAATTTGTTTCAACATTCCTGGTTATATTATTTGATAACTAATTTAATTCAAAGCTCAACCCTTTCACTGGCATCTCTATTCAAACCCCCTTTGTGCATTCTGACTTTGGTATTGTGTATGAGGATTAGAGGGGTACCCCAACATGCCACATTTAGACACTGAATGTAAGAGAGTGCCTCGCGGAAGGACTTGTGGTGGGTCACCCCTGTTCAAACTCACATTGCCGGTGCCCACTGCTCAGCCTGTTCTCAGCTAAGCTTCTGTTACAATAATAAATCAGTACCTCGACCAGTCCAGGCAGTGTTGCTAAATAACGACCTAGAATCCAGATAGTTGCCACTGTGACTCTCCTTTGCGTCATCAGTCCCCTTTCTAACACCCATGCTTCCTTTCTCTCTCAGTGGAAATTCATGGAAGGATAGAAAATCCGAGGATCATTTTCAATATCTTCAAACTCCGCACACATTTTCAAAAAGTCCCTAAATCTTAAGAAAAATAGGACATCTGTATTTTCCACAGAACAAGCTGAGCCACGGGTTTCATCTTTTGCAAGTCGTGTGTCACCCTTTGGGCAACTCAACAGACGAAGATTCATTACTCTTACAATACAACCAATAATGTGTGCAATGCACAAATATTGGAGGGTCTTTTATAAAAGACAGTTATTAATTACCTTTGACAAGAAGAAGTGTCTATTTGACTGTACCCTGCAATGAACATCAGCAATAACCAGAAATGGCAATCGCAATAAGTGTCACCCATGAAACTATTTACCTGTGCCACTGCTTGTTTCTTTTTTCTCCAGATGGCTGCCGTGCATGCACGCGCACAGTGCACTGCTGGGGTTGGAATTATTTTTTTTATTTTATTTTAAGCTAAGTCCTTTCAGGATGGCTCGCACTCATGCACTCAAATTCGTGGCGGCCACGTAAGAAGGGTTTTTCACAAAGTGTTAGAAAAACCAATCCATGATGGCCACTTCTCATGTGTGCACATGTACATGCACAGGTCGCCATTTTGAAATGTTTTTAATCCATTTAATTATGGCTGCACGCTGATACAGCGGTGGCTGAGGTGAGTGTGCAAGAGGACTGGGAGGCAGGGAAACACTCGGCAGGGGGGGGGGATGCTAATAATTAATCAAGAGAGCAGGTAGGCCAAAAAAAGAGGAGGGAGGCAGGATGAAACAGACAGAAGGAGGAGACAGTAGTAGTTTAAGCACTGTTCTGACTGCAAAAGGATATAGTGCAGAAAGAAAAAAGAACAATTGATGGACAGAATGCGGTACAATGTCTTACATTCACCCAGTACAGAGATCTGGGCCTAAATCGGCTGCTGAGGGGTGATACCATGAAACCTGTCCTAGGATGCTTGTTACGAGTCCAGGGAGGACCTGGCCTGGCAGTTCGGTCTGGACTGTTCCCATAGGGTTGAGACTAATTTGCATATGGCCAGGTCCAAACTGGGGTGGCATGGTGAGCAAAAGGACGATGGATTTAATCTGTATCACTTGACTGGGGGTGAATGTGTGATTTGCTCTGCATTCCGTCCACCATCTGTGAGCCTGAACTGCTCCATGAGAGAATCAAACACAAGAAGAGGGTAGAAAGCCAAATGAACCAGGGGCACACAACTGAGACAGAGAAGAAATGGATCACCTGAATCATAAGCTCACTTCTGCTCATCTCTCCGAAATTGAAAAGGAAAACCACTCAGTGCCGATCCTTTTTGGGGAACGTACCCAGGATGTGGAATGCACTCCCTATAGACCTTGGATGCAACCCCTCCTTCTCCTGCTTCAAAAGGGACCTGAAAACTCCTTCTCCTAAACAAATACTTTGCCGACCATGTCAACTAACCTAGACCTCAATAACCTAGTTGACTCCCCTCTCACTTAACCACCAAGGATAGGTGGCTATTTAACTGTTTCATCCACTGGCGTTTTCTCCCTCCCCTTCACTGTATGCCGAATCATTATGTTTTGCTTATATGTCTTTGCTTATATCTTTATGTTTCCTAATGTCTTACTATGTAATGCAATTTTCTTTCCTTTGTGTATGTACAGCGCTCGGATACCCACGAGTCTAGCTAGCGCTATATAAAACTTTTTAAATAAATAAATAAGCAAGGGGTGGGCCCAAAGCCCTTTCTGTGTCTATGCCTTCTGTTTTACATTTGTCTGTATGCGAGATCCAGGAATATAGCTGTGGTGTGGGGCCAGGTGCTTCTCTAGAGCCATGTCCTGATGCTACAGCTGTGTCCTGGGCTTGCGTTGGAGCCTCCAGTGTATGGAGCTGTGTGTGCAACAGCGGCATGCTGAGAGGGAGGCGGGCTTCTGCCCCCCCATGGGCCCTGCCTGGGGCCCCCTTTCCTCAGGGCTGCCTCTGCTGTCAGCTCTAGGAGAGGGAAGAGGGCCCAGCAGCGGTTCTCACCGCCAGAGACAGGGCGGCAGGAATGTGGTCCAACAGGCCCTGAGCTCATCACTCAACTCCTCTTTGAAGTCGGGCGGAGAGGCAGGAGATGGAGAGAGGGGTAGAAGAGGAAAGAGACAAAGAGAGTGAAGAGGGAGAAGAGAGGAAAGTGCAAAGAATGTGAGACAGACTGCAGAAGATGTAAACATTGCTAGGGGAGGGGTGAGGGAAAATAGCGATAGAAAGTGGTGGGAGGGAGGAGAAGGAAAATGGGAAGAGGCAGAAAAGAGAATATAGTAAAAGAAAAGAACGTGGAGAAGGGAGACTGCCTGATACAAATAATGAAAGGACATTGTGAACTAACCTGCCACGTGCCTGTAATGCTGCAATTGTAGCCTGTGAGGTATTTTACTGGACAGGGAGAGAGGAATTAAAAGACGGAACATTTTGAGGGAAGAGGAACTGGGGATGGGGTTAAGGAACAGGAGAGGGGAAGCGATTATCATGTTGGAGACAAGGTGTGCGCATCAGGCAATGTTGGTGAGAAAAGATCACAGCAGCCAGGTACTTGTAGCACTAATTCTTTATTGGGGTTTAGTAGGACGCTCCGTCTCCGGGAAAAGTTGGTCCTAACTATAACTACCTACAGGCTATCACCAGTATATCCTACTGGCGATAACCAGTAGGTAGTTATAGTTAGGACTAACTTTTCCCAAAAAATACAGCCTGACTCCTGCCGGCTAGACAGATTGACAGACCGAGAGTCTGCCAGCTGCCTTTACTTCCGAGGATCAAAATAATCTCCAAGTTGAAGCTCTTCACGTCCAAATCTCTGCGAGGATCATACCACTGCCTGGATCTTTTATTCCCGGCTACCATTACACTGCAATTGAATTACTGTAACCTGGTCCTGAAGATGGCCTAAGACGTTTTGCAGGCCGAAACGCCGTCGACTCCCACAGTGGAACTCTTGGCGCCCCTACCCACGGATAACCTATATATCTAATTTGATTATACTTGTCATTTATTGTTACGGTATCCTGAACATGTAAATCGTGGTCCTATCTCACTAGCTGTTGCGCCAATCACCCTCACTGTATATACATCGCCATGTGTCACTTGCGCCGTCACTACACTTCACGAGCACTTGTGCACCGTATTTTGTTGGTTACATGCCATTGAATGTAACGCAGTGCTACTGACCCATGTGCTTGAACATATGAAGTAAATATGTCCAACATGTCTACCATATGAAATACAGTCTGCATTTACATGATTTGTTTTCCCTGGTTTCTTTTCCGTATTGCGATTTAATCCTGTTTAAGTAACTGTGTCATTTTGCTTCTATGTATAATTGCCCCTTGAAACGATACCCTCGAGACATTGTTGTTTGATACTGATTACTGCCCTGGTCTCTTTGGTGTTTATGGGCAACGTCCTGTAGTCTGTTATTGCTAACTTTTCCCAAAGACTGAGTTTTTATTGTTTTGCTAATAGCTTTGGTGCTGTCTGACGAATCTTTACAAAATTTTCAAAGCTAGTACGCAAATTAGTTGAGCAGCTGGCTGGAAAGTTTCTGGATGATTTGTGAAGCGCGGACCGAGAAAAAAGGGGTCCCAAAACGCTTTTTCCTCATGCAATGTTTATGGGGATTTTGCAGTTTTTAGACACAACTACAGCCCGAACAGCTGAACAGAATTACACCAAATTCTGCAGAAAGGTGGATCTTGGTGTAGAAAGAGACCTTTTTGTAAGTTGTGTAAATCTGTCAAGTAGTGTGTGAGTTATTAAAGAAAGACATTGATAGATATCTAGGGATGCAGATTCTCCGCCAGTACCTGCCCAATTGGAGATAAAAAAATCACCCACTATTACTTTATGTTAAAAAAAAAAATAGAAATGATCTGAAAAAAACAAAGGTCACAGATACATTATAGTTAGGTTGATATTTTACCCGCACAAAACCATGGAAATTCTAAAATTAAGGACAACACCTCTCGATTCTTCCTTTTTCTAATACAAATAGCATTTGGCTGATAGATATTGCTTGCTTTAAAGATGCCTCTCAATTTGTGTGTTTTAAAAAATCATAAAAAATGGATGGCTCAAATTGGTGGCAAACCATTTTGAGGTGGGCAACACCTGATCATTGTATTGTAAACAATGAGAACACATGTGGTTTTGTGCGACAAACGGGCCCGCTATCCGCCATTATATGTTCATGCCTGATTTTGTGCATGTACCTGATTATGTGTATACTTATGTACTTGTTTGAGATTGTAGGCTCGTGTGTGTGTGTAGCTTTGTGTTTGTATGTGTGTAATTCTGTTAATGAGTGCAACTGTATGTGTGAATAGTGGAACGTGACTGTGTGTGTTTGTGTTTCCAATTGTCTACGTACTTTGGTTTTGTGTTGATGTCTGATGAGCACTGCATATCTTTGTGTGAAGGATGATTCACGCGATTGTGTCTATATCATTGTGTCTTTATCCATTTTTGCTTGCTTGATTTAATGTGTCTGTGAGGGTGACTGTCTTTATTTGAGAGACTGTGTATGCGATTGTGTGCCTGAGTGTAACAATGTATACTTACATGAATATTTATAAATGAATAACAATGTTCATCCTCGTGATTGTGTTTGTGCTTGTGTCTGTGTTTGTGTACTTTTGTTAGGGTAACTACCTAGTTCTTTGTGTGAGGGAGTGTGCGTGTACAAACACACAATAAATCACCCAAAAACGTGCACACAGCAGCAAGTTTGTGTGTTTTAGTCCTTGTAAACTGTTCCATGTGTTATTTTACTTTTCTGTCTTTGTATGAGCATGACTGCATGTGTCTGTGTGAGTTTAATGTGTGTTGGTATGTATGAGATTGCATGCATTTAGGAGTGTAACTAATTATTTGTGTATGTGTATCTACATATATGTGTGTGCGTGCATCTGGTTGTGTTTGCCACTGAATGTGCGTGATTGTGTCTGAATGTGGGTGAGTGTAACTGTATATGTGTGTTTGTGTGCATATGTATTTGAGACTAATCTGAATGTAAGTATGAATGTGTGTGGGGGGTGTTTTTGTGATTGTATGTGAATGTGACTGATATGTCTGTGCGAAGGATTATTGTACTTGTGGCTGTGTGCGTGATTGTGTGTGTACTTTTGCATGAGTGATTTTATGTGTCTGAAATTGTGCATGCTGTTGACTGCATCTCTATGTGAGATGGGGTGTGCATGTTTTAAAATTATGACTATTTGTGCATTTGTGTGTGTATGCATTTGTGACTTTGTTTTGAGTGTATATATATATATATATGCATAATTGTATGTAGCAGTGTATCTATCTATCTAATTATGCGTGTATGTGTGATCATGCCGGTATGTGTTTCTACTTGTGTGTGCATGTGTTTGATGGATCTCTTTGCAGAGAAATTATGCATGTGTTAAAATTGTGTCTTTGCATACTTTTGTGTTTGTGACCGTATGTTCCTCCTATTGTGTGCATGAGTGCAACTGTGTATGCCTGTTTTGTTATAACTATATGACAGTGTGTGTGCATCTGATTGTGTGGCTGTATATCTAATTGTGCCTGCATTTGTATGTGTGTGTGTGTGAGAGAGTACATAGTGTATATCTGTGTGTAGCTGTAAGTCTGTTTTTGAGGTGAGTTGTGTGGGTGTGTCTTTATTAACAGGACCTGTCCACATCACTGCATGTGTGTCTCTTTTTCTCTGCCTCTCTTTTTGTGTGCTTCTAGAGATAGGTGTCTCTGCATGCCTGTCTCTTTAATAGGCTGTGTTTGCTTAATTGCATGTTTCTCTATTTGTATTTCATCATGAGACCTGTCTGTATGCCTATCTGTTTGTGCTTGCTGGTGTGTCTTTTTCCCCTTTCTTTGTTTTTAGGTTGAGCCTCGGCAGCGCATGCGCTGCACTTCAAGCCATGCTGTATTGGAGTGTGTACTTGAAGCCTCGCCCACTCACCACCCATATTTGTCATTAGCTTGTTTCATTGTCCTTCGTAAATGCTGGCTTCTGATTAGTTAATAGGCTTGTTAGTCCCTCCTTAGTACCGCCTTGTCTTCATTTGTAACCTCCCATGAGGACTGGCCCTTTTACATCGGTTGTTACACGGTACATCTTCTTTAGTCTGTAAGCTATATTTTCTTTAATGAGTTTCTCTTACTGCAGGAGGGCAGGAGGGTCTCTTGTGTGCAGTTGTGACCACTGGCTTGTTTATTTAACTCGTAGCAAACGGGGAGCTCTTCAGGGGCCATGGGAGACAGAAGGGGGCAACTCAGAGATGGCTTCAAGCATTTGAAATGCAATAGGTCTCACATTTGCAAGACTTTAAGCTATTGCCATTGTAAATTACAATGCTTTTTATTTTTTATTTAAAAAACAAAACATAAATAAAAGACATTGTCATTTACAATGCCAATAGCTCAATCTCGTGTCATGAGAGACCTGTTGCATTGCAGATGCTTGTTATTTTTTTGCGCGTCTGTCTCTTTTCCTCTTTCTCAAAGTACAGCTGGGTTTCTGTGACTCTCACTGCCACGCATAAAGACAGATGTAGCAGTTAACAATATTTTATCACACGTATAAAATGTTGAAGCACTGCAAGCAAGCTAAGCATTTTAGTAGGCCTTGAGGGCACCTTCCCATGAATTAATTACAGGTAATATCTGATACTCAGTAGGGTCTGTGCATGTGTCACAATTTATGTATGCAGTGAAAAATGACTGCAAGGGAGACAAGCATGTCAAGTCATATCTGAAAGGGGGATTGGCTAGCATGTAAGGAAAGTCTAAAAAATGTATTCTTTTTCATTCTAAAAGTAAATCTAGTAGGCAAAATTAAAGGTATGCAGGGAATGTACAAACTTCCAACGTGCAGTGAGCGGACTTGGAAGGGGGTCAAACGTACAAGAAATATTACCAAAAATGGCTGGTCTTAGTTACCTTTTACATCTAAGATTTTTGTTATTCCTTGGATATTCAGGTGTTCCTGTCGACGAAGGCATATTTTGCCAAGCATATCTGCAAAACGTGTTTTTGTTTTAAAACACACAGTATGGCAGGTAATGTGTGTCAGTCCCACTTCTGGCCACTCACTTTCACTCTACCAGCCTTCACTTGCCGGTATCTCAGGGGGACTTGCCCCTTACAGTTTGAAGAGCAGTGGTTTGCAGCAATGAGCCTGTGTTGACCCTGTATGTCTTTCTATATCTTCAAGTCTATTTCCGGATAGCTGACAGTATTTTTATAGCTCCTAATACAGAACTTCCTCTAGGCGCTGAGTCAGTATATGCCTCGGTGGTGCCTCTTTTTTCTTTTGCAGATTTATATAGTACGAACTCGACCCGAAGGTATTGGAGCGCTTTACATAAGCACCAGTTACGGTACACAAGGACACATTCTTTTTTTTTTTTTTTTGGTAGGCACGGGGAGATTAAGTCATTTGCCCAGAATCTCAGGATGTGGAGTCGACCCCGAGGCTCGAACCTTGGTTTCCCAGCTCCAAGATCGACAGTCTAGCCGTGAGCCACATCCTCTCCCCATACGCCTCTTGGGTATGTCTCTGCTCTGCTAAGTGAATGCATGTCGTAGTCTCTCTCTGCTCGTCTGTGTCTGCGGGAGTGTGTGTTGTTGTGTTTGTTTGCCTCTCACATGTGTCTCTCTGCCAGGTGTCACTGTTCTCTCTCCTTCCACCTAACGGTCAGGTGCCCTGGTGCCAGAGCAGAGTGTAGACCTCGGACGTCTTAAAGGAAGGGTGTCAGTACTCTAAACACATTAGTTTGCCTACCATTAGGACACCTCATTTAGTGACCTGGCCATTAGTTCCACCTGACCCCACACCATTACTTCAATATGGCCTTTACTTCCCCCACCATTACTTCAGCACACTATTACTTTGACATGGCCTTTACTTACCTGCACTTCTGCGCTGTTTGGTGACCTCGACCTAAAAGGAGACTTTTAATCCATTCCACATTTATTTCAACAGGGCTTTGTTATTATAACTAGGGCTCCTGGTTTTATGGTATTTATATTTTGGACATTTCCATCTGTATTTATCCATATTTATTTTTTGCTAATTTTAGCTGTACTTATCCATATTAATTTTGGGTTTTGTGAAAAAATGAGGCTGAAATTTGTATATTTCCACATTTATTTAACCAATAAATATGCGCTCATGCTTGAATGCCTACCAGGTTTCAATGCTGTGAACACCCGCAGAAGATAAATCAATGCACCCATATAAAAATAAGTAAATTTCAGTATCGAACTTGTGCATATCTACTGCTGTTAAAGCCTCTTTTCTAAAATTCCTCCCTTTTATAACCACCTACCCTATCAACACAGCTTTTGGACTGGCAGTCATGGCAGACAGTATTTACATTTACTCAAACAGCAAACCAATTTCTGTTTCTATCCACATTTAAAATTAAATACAGACAAGAAAATATTTTTTTTCTGTCTGTATTTATCTGTAAAAATCTATAAAAACAGAAAACAGGGAGTCTTAATTATAACTCCACTTTATGGCCTAGTAAACACAAACACCCAGAAAAGCAAAGAGACCTAATCCCTGAATCACTCGAATTTTGGGTTGGCTTGGGGTTCACTCTGCTCACCACACTTTTCTCAAGCTCATCCAAGTTTGTGGTTTCTCTCTGTTCCTCCTACTCTCTCTTTCTCACTTTCTCTCTCTCGTTTAGCAACAGTTCTAACTCTCTCACCACCCATATATTCCAAAGATAGCATGCTAAACATACAAACAGATATACATAAGGGTTTTTCAGTCAGCCCTCTTCATCCATTGGTCTGTTCAGATGTCCTTCACATTTAGCTTCCGCCCACCACAGCAAATGGGATAAGACAGTGAGTCAGCCCACTTCAGCCTTTAGCTCACTTCACTGTGAGTGACAGGATTTTACTTGTGAACATCCTCCTAAAAAATGGTTCACTTCGGTTCTAAGGCTGGTGGGTCAATTCCTGCTTTCATTTCTGCTTTAATTTCATGTTTTTTGTAACTATTTTGCAATGGGTCATGTATTGCTTATTTTTTTTTAATCATTTGCCTGCCACTTTTTGATGGCAGGGTCTTTATTTTTTTTTATTTATTTTAAATGTTAATGCCTATTGCATTAAAATGCAGGTTTTCCAAGGCCAGACCTATTGGCTTGGCCAATTCTTGGTTAACACCTGGACCCCTCTCTGAGAGGGAAAGCAGGTGTGTATATGGCAGTGTGGTGTCCAATGCCCCATATATTCCTCAGCATGGACACAATAGAAAGACTTTCATCTCTATAGCGGGTATTGTGAAATAGGCTTAATAGTCTGTCTAGTATATTGCAATTGTAAATTACATTTATGTAGCGCCTACTGCCCCTGATGAGGAATTGTGTTGTGGTGAATAGCACGCTAGTCTCGAACTCACAACTAGAAGTAGGAAGCTAGTAGATTAGTAAAACGTTTTTTTTTTTTATTCCTTGTGGATTCGTTGTGGTAAGTGTGTTAATTTAGTGTGCTTTAAGATCTCGTGCATTTACTGTTTATGTTTGAAAATGATGGATTAATTGAAGTGGATTAGTGAAGGGAAGATGTCAGTTGCTACTAGGAGTGGGGGATATGTGCGTCTGCTACTTGAATGAATTGGATAAAGTAGGGAAGAGTTTGGAAAGGGTGTTTGGGAGCCCACACTAGTCCAAGTAGTTTGGTGGGAGTCAGAGAGTGGGGGTATGTGCAGGGGTTGAAAGCAAGCATTGCCACCGCCCCCTACTCCCAGTAAGTAAGAATGAATATATAAATGCAAAGAGACATAACCACACCTCTAAATATAGTGATAGTTATTCATACATACACACATAAACATACTATACTTATGCAAGTAGGAGTCCTGGGATGGCTTGCTTGGGAATGGATAGCCAGACCTGGGCACCAGTATTCCTAAACCCAGGGCCGGCTTTAGGGCAGTGCGACCAGTGCGGTTGCACAGGGCGCTGACCTATGGAGGGTGTGCTGGGCTCATCGGGTGGGCACTGTGTTTAGCAATAACTTCTGATTGGAGATATGAGGGGCCCGTTTGCCCGGTGGTAGTGAGCGAATCGAGGACGCGGTCGTGACGTGTTGGGGCACCAAAACAAATATTGCACCGGGCGCCACCAACGCTGAAGCCGGCCCTGCCTAAACCCTCGATACATGAAAAACCTTATAACTTGCTGACTGCTGCACTGTCTTCCTAAACAGGTGAAACAGGGTGCACCGCAGGTTTCCCTATTGTATTGGGTGTAGGACGGACTCTTTACTTAGGCTCTCAATAGAAGAACTCACCCAAATTGTGGTGAATGCACACACTTTCCCTCACTGGGGGCTCTTGGTGTAAATATCCTGCTTTCTAAACTCATGGGCCCTTATCAGAGGATGAACCTACAGAAATCCTATCATCAGAGTCCGCATCAAGACCTGGGAAACAAGCAGGCTTGTTTCCCAGGAAACAAGCAGGCTCCCTCCTCTAAGCCAATCACAACTCTGCAATGTAGCATTGTGATTGGTCTGAGCGCTGTGGTTTGGTGCTCAGACATGGAATGGGACGCTGGGCATGTTCCTCACGGGCTGTGCATTACAGCCTGTTGCAGAACATGGAACGTGCGCATGACTGTTTGGCCGGCCCAAGACGGTCGGTCAAACAGCTATGCGCACTTGGAGTGTGCAAACCACTCCTCCACCAGTGCCTCCAGCCCTGCCTGCCCTAACCCAGCACTGAACCCAAAAAATAAAATGATAATAACTATGTTATTATCATTTTATTTTTCCTGCTCTGAGAGCAGTGGGGCGACACTCCTCCGCCTTAGTGGAAGAGCCGCCCCTGCTTCTTCTGACAGGTACAGCTAGAATATTGAAAATTTCAGAAATGGGTATAATATGTCATGCGAATATTGTATTGTATTGTATTGTAATTGCATTTATATAGTGCTTACTATCCCTGATGAGGCATCAAAGCGCTTTTTCAGCAAGTAGCATGCTACTCTGGAACCCATAAAGGAGTAGTGGTGAATTAGTATAGTGAAATCTGAAAGTCATTTGAGTGGTGGATATGTTAGTCAGTTAATATGATAAAATTATAAAGCTATTTTATATATAAGGCTATTGACTGTCCCAGGGGTTTTCTGGTGGGGAAAGGCGTGGGAGTTCTAATATTTAAATATATGAATAATAATGCCGAGAACGATGCACCATTCTTTGCCCTTGTAGGGCTCTGCCTTGGTCAGTCTCTTCAAGCCTCAGCCCATCTACAAGTGGCAATACATAGACTGACCTGAGCCGGGAAGAGCGGCCATCTTAACGGCTAGAAGACCAAGATCTGCTCCTGGGCTCCTCACCAGACTTCTCCCCTTCAAGTGGTGAAGCTCCCTTGGGCGCGTCCGATGTCAGTCCAGAAGGCGCGTATCGTTTAATGGTGATACCCCATTCAATCCTCAGATCGGTGCCTCCAGCAGGAAGACATTCTCCCTCCGTGGACCCTTACGAAGGATTCTCCACTTGCCAGATCTGCTTCCTAAAAACACCCTGGTTTGGCAGGCTCAGCTACAGAGGATTCCAGGGAATAGGAGCAGAGGGAGCATCACAGACAAGTGGCTGATCCTCAGTCTGCAATACCTTGGTCACATCAATCCCACCATGACAAGTATGGCTTCCCACCTAGGGGCGATTGCAGTTTAAGACACTCGGTCTCTCTCTGAAGGACTCCCGCACCCTAGGATGTCTCTATGAAGTCTTCTGGTCCCACCAGCCCGTCTGACAGGTGAGGTCAGGCACGCGGATAGAACCTGCCATCGCCCCCACAGGATTGAGATGCAGATCCTTTTGGATCAGAGATTATCTCAATGGAGCGGCCTCCCTGAACATCTAAGACGAGCAGGAGACTCTTTGCACAGTGGCCGTTCGCTCCCGATAGCCCTTACCCTGGGGACGCAGCAGCCTCCCTGATGCCTCCAGGAAGTACCGTCCACGCACTGGTCTGTTGACTGGTGCTCAACACTCTAGGAGCCTCATCTCGCTGTGGCCTTATCGTCACCCGACTAATGGGCAGCGGCCTCAGGGACCATTCGAAATTGCTACCTCATGAGGCTTTCTAGGTCCATCCAACCACAGGCTCTGCCTCCTACTACCAGGGGTCACACAGACAGGTGCAACCAGAGTCAAATTTCGAGGGGGGGCCTAAGAAAAAATGTCAGGGGGGGGGCTAATTCTTCCAGCAATAGGCAGAGTGGAGATGCAGGGGCTCTAAGAAGGGGTGAAAAAACAACAAAGGCTCATTAACAAGCAAATGGTCTTTTTAAGGCCTGTGAAGTATTCAGGTGGGGCTGTGTGCCGGGAAGCTGTCTCAGACCGGGCTGACACACAAGGGGGGGGGGGAGAGGGGCTGAAGCCCTTTGAGCCCAATGGGCGTTGCGCGCCTGTACACAGACGATCGGAAATGACACTAACTCTACAAATCTACATCGAGATCTGGCTCTTGTGCCTGTGCAGCCATTTCCAATGGAACTCCTCTGTCTGCAAGGTCCCCTGAGGTGGCTATCAGATGCCGGAAGTGCTTAAAAACAAAAGAATACAAAGATGAATTTCTATTTCTCTAGATGATTCTACCGACGTTTTTGGTCAGACATATCTTCATTCAAGGTGTTAGGACAGTGCAGACTGTCCATAATTCAGTCCATTTCGGCATAGTAAACAACGTTAATTTGTGTGGCGCAGTTTCCATATGAGAGCTTGAACTTAGGGGTAAATGGCAGCGTTTTCAAGTTTTTTTTAAATTAATTGAGGGTTTCAGCCATTGTAAGCAGTGATGTATAGTTTGCATTATCTTTCAATTGTAAACTATAAAAATGTTATCATCCTGATTTCTATTTTCTCTTTCATTCGTATTCGACAAATGTGGGTCTTGCAAGTCCAAGCCAGCGGTGCCCACCCTGGGGGTGGCAGTGTGCCATCTGGCAGTTCCTTGTGAGTAGCTTGGTGCCCCTGAATTTTCCCAGACGCCACTGCCCGTGGCCCTGATGTCAATTACCTGAATTCGCATTCATGGCTTGGCACCACCAATTGGCATTCCGCCATGATATGTTGCTACCAGGTTGGTTGAAGGCAAAGGCGCGCTAGCAGGGTCGGCAGCCTGCTTGCTGTTTTGTGTCTCTAAATTCTGGCTGGTGAATTATTTTATGTTATATGTGGATCTGGATATGACCTCGTGGTGCCCCGGGCAGAGGGGGGGGGGGAAGGGAGGGGGGGGGGAGGGAGGTCGCTGTCAGCACGATCCCGGGCTTTTCACACTGTCTGGCACAGTTATTAAGGTGTCTTTGTGCCTGGTCTGTGAGTATTGTGTGCTAGTCTTTGTTCTTGGAGATAGTTTCTGTTAGGTTAGTGTGTCGTCCAATCGCTGGGCATGATTGAGCCAGCCACTGGTCTATGTCTTTGCATCATAACATGCATTTGTATGATGGCATGTCACATGACGTGTGCGTAGCTCATCCACAGTACTGGTATTCGCCTTGCATTCTGGGACTTGTGGTCTGGTGTTGTCATACTAACAAATCAATATACAGAATGCAGAGAAAAGCAACCTAGCTTGGTTGAGCTTCACACACAGGGGCTTGGGAAACTTGAGAACTCGGACGGTGAATCCGGCATGAGGCCCAGCGAGCACCGCAGGCTTCACCGGCTCCACCCTGTCACAATGCGAAGATCAAAGGGTGTCGCGTTCCCCTCAAGAGTTCAAGGAATTCTCAAACAAACCGCGTTTGAGAAGAGGCGGCTCCTTTAAGAGGTGTTTGCTTTTTTCCTCGAAGAGCAGGACTTTGCGCTTTCCAGGAATGCCTGGGGGGCCGGCTGGCCATGCGGCAGCAGGTTGGGTGAGCCCTCCCCTCCCGCACACCTCCTGTGTATGTTTCCGCTGACTGGCCTTTTCCGAAACCTGGCAAAGAGTGCGCCTTCGTTGATCTGAGGACACATACTTACAAATATAACCCTATCTTTCGTTGCTTACGTTTGTATTGACATCCGAAGGCCTGAGGAGACACAAAAGGTTCCGAATAGATCAAAAGCCGAGTCAGCCCTGCTGCTTGAGTGTGCACCGCGCCCTGGGCAGGAGCCCCAATCACGGGGCGACGTCAACAACGGCAGTCAGAAAGGGGGTGGTCTGTAGGGCAGTTATGAGACTCCCTTGAAGGACAGGGACTCACAAATGCAAGAGGGCTGTGGGACAGTCACTGACCAATCAAACAGGCGTCACCGGCAGGGCTGGGGCAGAGTCAATCACATGTCAGGTCGGTGCCTCTGAAAGGTCTGCTCGGAGTGAGGGTCTGAGTCACTGTGACTCTCTATCACAGCTGAAGGGCCGGGGCAGAGTCAGTCACCTGTCAGGTCGGTGCCTCTGAAAGGTCTGCTCGGGGGGAGGGTCTGAGTCACTGTGACTCTCTATCACAGCTGAGGGGCCGGGGCAGAGTCAGTCACCTGTCAGGTCGGTGCCTCTGAAAGGTCTGCTCGGGGGGAGGGAGGGTCTGAATCACTGTGACTCTATCACAGCTGAAGGGCCGGGGAAGAGTCAGTCACCTGTCAGGTCGGTGCCTCTGAAAGGTCTGCTCGAGGGGAGGGAGAGTCTGAATCACTGTGACTCTATCACAGCTGAAGGGCCGGGGAAGAGTCAGTCACCTGTCAGGTCGGTGCCTCTGAAAGGTCTGCTCGAGGGGAGGGAGAGTCTGAATCACTGTGACTCTATCACAGCTGAAGGGCCGGGGAAGAGTCAGTCACCTGTCAGGTCGGTGCCTGTGAAAGGTCTGCTCGGGGGAGGGAGGGTCTGAGTCACTGTGACTCTCTATCACAGCTGAGGGGCCGGAGCAGAGTCAGTCACCTGTCAGGTCGGTGCCTCTGAAGGGTCTGCTCGGAGTGAGGGTCTGAGTCACTGTGACTCTCTATCACAGCTGAGGGGCCGGAGCAGAGTCAGTCACCTGTCCGGTCGGTGCCTCTGACAGGTCTGCTCGGGGGGAGGGAGGGTCTGAATCACTGTGACTCTATCACAGCTGAAGGGCCGGGGCAGAGTCAATCACCTGTCAGATCGGTGCCTCTGAAAGGTCTGCTGGGGTTAGGGTCTGAGTCACTGTGACTCTCTATCACAGCTGAAGGGCCGGGGCAGAGTCAGTCACCTGTCAGGTCGGTGCCTGTGAAAGGTCTGCTCGGGGGGAGGGAGGGTCTGAGTCACTGTGCCTCTCTCACAGCTGAGGGGCAGAGTCGCTCAAGTGTCACGCCCACAGGGGCAGTTTATAGCCTTTCAGAGATGTCTGCCCACTAAGAAATCTTCCAGTTGTCCTGCAGGCCAGCTGGCACCTGCTTCATGTCAAGCACACCTCCACATAAATCCGTCCCAAGAACCCACAGCAAAGTGCAAACCCCCAGAGCAGCCCCCCTCCAACCTGCCCAAATCCCCATTACACCATCTCCCCAGCCCTGGGGCGCCTCTGAAGCGCGTAGAGATACTGTGAAATGTGGGCACAAGAAGTACTGGTGTCATCATATTTACATTTCACGCTGTCTGTGCCCGGGTGATGTCCCCATAAAGATCAGAGGCAATTACCAGGCACTATCTCTTGTTTTGTTGCTGACTTATCTTCTGTGGTTCACGCGGCACTGTAATAATGATAATAATAATCTGCTTTGTACTAGCGCTTGCTACTGTACTTGTGCCGCTTCTGGGCACTGTAATCAGCGCCCCTGGAATTAAGCAGCAGGAGGGCACCCAGTTATGAGTAGACTAAATTACGCGGCGAGAAAAAAAGGCATATTATGCGCTATAATGCGGCATTTTTTTCATATTATTACTTCATTATTTTGTATTTTTTACAAATGGTAATACTGCCCGTGTAAAGATTTAACCTCATTAGTACAAGTTTAACAAGCAAGTGCAAAAGAAAGCTACCGAAAGATAACCAGTTAACCTCGGCAAAAGGCCTTCCACTGTATGCAAACTGACATTACCACGTTTTTGTAACTTTTCATCCGTTTAAGCTAGAAACAAATTTTTATGCAGCAGATGATGAATTATGTGGCTAATAGGGCAAACCCATAATTATGCTGAAAAAGCTGCAACCACGGAATCGCATAATTCCAGTGGCCGTGACTATAATTAAGCAGAGTCACCGTTACCTAATGTAATGGTACTCAATGTACTGATCTCTGAAGGATGGAAGGCTGAGTTTGCCATGCTAGATTTACACTCACAACCAGTAGATCACTGCATAAATCAGTGACAGGGGTCACCACGGTACTCAAAGCTAGTTGAGTGGATTGAGCGCAGGCTGCAGAGATTTGCATATAACACACAGGTCGCTTGCTTTAAACCCAATCATGCCTGACTGACCGGCCTCCATCAAAGGATGGAAAAGGTAGCGCCCAGAAGCAGGGAAAGGAGACCACCTTTTATTTAGGCACCTGCAGCTAATACAATGGGTGACCCCAAAAGACTTTCCACCCATTTCTAGAGACACTTGCCCCTGGGTGACTAAACATTTCAGGATAAAAAGCCAGGACGGGCTGGTGGTGTCACACATGATACCAGGCACGGCCGGCACAGGTAAGAATGGTGGGTGATGGGGTGGAGCAGGAGAGAGGTCGACATATGACGGGATAGGGAAAATAAAATAAATAAATATAACCGCTTATCTTTCGCTCGCCCTATCGCAGACTCAGCAAGGCGGGGAGCGCAAGGTAAGTGGTTTTATTTATTTATTTACCCTATCCTGCCATATGTCAACTCCCCTGCCCCGCCGCTCTTACCTGTACCAGCCGCGCCTGCATGATACATGACTTGGAGCCTCTTGGCAGGTGTAGGTCATGAGAAGAGCGCTGTTGGTCTTGCAAACAGCTCTCTGCACACCGAAGCACACCAAATGGAGTGCCCCTTGATGCACACTGTCGCAGGCCTCAAGGGGCTATCCGGATCCCGAGCCTCCACCGCTGTCGCTCACACATGAACATAGGATATGTGGGGGGCTGGTGGGACTTATTGGCAGGATGCAGAGGACAACATCCCTCCCCTCAAGTTCTGAAGTGGAAGCCGGTGATTCAATAGTGGTAAACAGACCATGTCTCTCTGAAGCCAGGCTGCACGTCACCAGAGTCTTCTTCAAGCCCCTGATGGGGTGAAGCCCCAGTAACCCGAGGAGCGGCCCCTGCAGGGCTCTCTGTCCTCCTTGATTTTTTAATTATTTGTAATTGTTTATGCTTGTTTCCGGTCCAGGGAGGACCTGGCTTGGCAGTTCGAGCTGGACTGTTCCCATGAGGCAGAGGGTCAAGACTGATTTGCATATGGCCAGGTCTAAACTGGGTGGCATGGTGAGCAAAAGAATGATGGATTTAACCCAGATCTCTTGACTGGGGGTGAATGTTTTGATTTGTTCTGCATTCCGTCCATCAATTGTGTGTCTTTTGTTGTCATGGAGGTGTTGAGCCTCTCCTAAAATCATGTCAAGTACAATTTCCATCTTATCCCTGGGATCAGGTAGGGATTCACATCACAGTACTGAAAGCGGCGACAGACCAGTAGTAACACGAACAAGCACTGGCTAAGCCAATAGGTTTGGCGTCTGCTGATGACATTTTGGCATTGCTTATTTTGTGTCAGAATGTTTTTTGTATACGCGACCCACAAGCAGCCGGATATCAGTACTGGGAGGGCTGTTGTCCTTTCAAACGTTCACCTGAGTAAAACAAGCATTGACTAGAAGCCAAAAAATATTATTTTAAACAGCTAGTCGCGCCAGTAGTCGCTGGCACTGAAGAGCACTGTTTATTGTGCGGGTGTACGCAGTGTGCAGCAGCATAATGCTGTCACTCACAGTAAGGTAAACCAGTGGCTGGAGTGGGCTGACCCCGTGTCCCCTGAAGCATTGCTGTACATTGTGGTGGGCGGAACAAAAATGTGAATGACACTACAGCACACCAATGGATGAAAGGGCAGACTGAAACCCCAGTTTATAAGTCTGCATATTATGTATATTTTTATTGATAAGAAAAGGTTTTGAGAAATGCCAGAAATGAAAACAAATACTCCTTCCATGACAGGACCCACTTGAGACTAGTGAAGAAAACAGAATCTCCTTAGAGAAGCTCAGAGGCAAGAGTAGTCTGAGCCAGGCATGTGTCATCTGTTAACACCTGTGCTACCATGCCCATAGTAAGGCTGTAACTCTTGAAGTGCACCAATAACAACAACAGAGAGTTATAACAGAGCTAAATATTGGGGGAAAGTGTCTTGACTAGCCAGGAGACAGTGCTACAATCCTCCTCTTTACAGGGTTGTTACTTTGTATCTGCAACTCCCCAAGCTGCACTGCGAGTCCAAGAGATACTGCTCTGTGTAGGACATTAAAAGGCAGTACTCCTGGAGTGGAGGTGTGCTACTTTGTGTCTAAGACACTCACAGGCTGTACTCCTCGAGTGGAGGTGTGTTACTGTGTGTCTTGAACACTCACAGGCAGTACTCCTCGAGTGGATGGAGGTGTGTTACTCTGTGTCTAGGACACTCACAGGCAGTACGTCTCGAGTGGAGGTGTGTTACTGTGTGTCTAGGGCACTCACAGCCAGTACTCCTGGAGTGGAGGTGTGTTACTTTGTGTATAGGACACTTTAGGCAGTACTCCTGGAGTGGATGTGTGTTACTTTGTGTCTAGGACACTAACAGACAGTACTCCTGGAGTGGAGGTGTGTTACTTTGTGTCTCGGACACTAACAGACAGTACTCCTGGAGTGGAGGTGTGTTACTTTGTGTCTAGGACACTAACAGACAGTATTCCTGGAGTAAAGGTGTGTTACTTTGTGTCTAGGACACTCACAGGCAGTAGTCCTGGAGTGGAGGTGTGTGACGTTGTGTCTAGGACACTCACAGGCAGTTGTCCCGGAGTGAAGGTGTGTTACTTTGTGTCTAGGACACTCACAGGCAGTAGTCCTGGAGTGGAGGTGTGTTACGTTGTGTCTAGGACACTCACAGGCAGTAGTCCCGGAGTGGAGGTGTGTTACTGTGTGTCTAGGGCACTCACAGCCAGTACTCCTAGAGTGGAGGTGTGTTACTTTGTGTTTAGGACACTTTAGGCAGTACTCCTGGAGTGGAGGTGTGTTACGTTGTGTCTAGGACACTCACAGGCAGTAGTCCTGGAGTGGAGGTGTGTTACTGTGTGTCTAGGGCACTCACAGCCAGTACTCCTGGAGTGGAGGTGTGTTACTTTGTGTTTAGGACACTTTAGGCAGTACTCCTGGAGTGGAGGTGTGTTACTTTGTGTCTAGGACACTAACAGACAGTAATCCTGGAGTGGAGGTGTGTTACTTTGTGTCTAGGACACTAACAGACAGTACTCCTGGAGTGGAGGTGTGTTACTTTTTGTCTAGGACGCTAACAGACAGTATTCCTGGAGTGAAGGTGTGTTACTTTGTGTCTAGGACACTCATAGGCAGTACTCCTGAAGTGGAGGTGTGCTACGTTGTGTCTAGGACACGCACAGGCAGTAGTCCCGGAGTGGAGGTGTATTACGTTGTGCCTAGGACACTCACAGGCAGTACTCCTGGAGTGGAGGTGTATTGCGTTGTGTCTAGGACACTCACAGGCAGTACTCCTGGAGTGGAGGTGTGTTACGTTGTGTCTAGGACACTCACAGGCAGGACTCCTGGAGTGGAGGTGTATTGCGTTGTGTCTAGAACACTCACAGGCAGTAGTCCTGGAGTGGAGGTGTGTTATGTTGTGTCTAGGACACTCACAGGCAGTAGTCCTGGAGTCGAGGTGTGTTACGTTGTGTCTAGGACACTCACAGGCAGTAGTCCTGGAGTGGAGGTCTGTGACGTTGTGTCTAGGACACTCACAGGCAGTACTCCTGGAGTGGAGGTGTGTTAGGTTGTGTCTAGGACACTCACAGGCAGTACTCCTGGAGTGGAGGTGTGTTACTTTGTGTTTAGGACACTTTAGGCAGTACTCCTGGAGTGGAGGTGTGTTACTTTGTGTCTAGGGCACTAACAGACAGTAATCCTGGAGTGGAGGTGTGTTACTTTGTGTCTAGGACACTAACAGACAGTACTCCTGGAGTGGAGGTGTGTTACTTTTTGTCTAGGACGCTAACAGACAGTATTCCTGGAGTGAAGGTGTGTTACTTTGTGTCTAGGACACTCACAGGCAGTACTCCTGAAGTGGAGGTGTGTTACGTTGTGTCTAGGACACTCACAGGCAGTAGTCCTGGAGTGAAGGTGTGTTACTTTGTGTCTAGGACACTCACAGGCAGTAGTCCTGGAGTGGAGGTGTGCTACGTTGTGTCTAGGACACGCACAGGCAGTAGTCCCGGAGTGGAGGTGTATTACGTTGTGCCTAGGACACTCACAGGCAGTATTCCTGGAGTGGAGGTGTATTGCGTTGTGTCTAGGACACTCACAGGCAGTACTCCTGGAGTGGAGGTGTGTTACGTTGTGTCTAGGACACTCACAGGCAGGACTCCTGGAGTGGAGGTGTGTTACGTTGTGTCTAGGACACTCACAGGCAGTAGTCCTGGAGTGGAGGTGTGTGACGTTGTGTCTAGGACACTCACAGGCAGTACTCCTGGAGTGGAGGTGTGTTACTTTGTGTCTAGGACACTCACAGGCAGTACTCCTGGAGTGGAGGTGTGTTAGGTTGTGTCTAGGACACTCACAGGCAGTAGTCCTGGAGTGGAGGTGTGTTACGTTGTGTCTAGGACACTCACAGGCAGTAGTCCTGGAGTGGAGGTGTGTTATGTTGTGTCTAGGACACTCACAAGCAGTCAAGCAGTACTCCTGGAGTGGAGGTGTGTTACGTTGTGTCTAGGACACTCACAGGCAGTAGTCCCGGAGTGGAAGTGTGATACGTTGTGTCTAGGACACTCACAGGCAGTACTCCTGGAGTGGAGGTGTGTTACTTTTTGTCTAGGACGCTAACAGACAGTATTCCTGGAGTGAAGGTGTGTTACTTTGTGTCTAGGACACTCATAGGCAGTACTCCTGAAGTGGAGGTGTGCTACGTTGTGTCTAGGACACGCACAGGCAGTAGTCCCGGAGTGGAGGTGTATTACGTTGTGCCTAGGACACTCACAGGCAGTACTCCTGGAGTGGAGGTGTATTGCGTTGTGTCTAGGACACTCACAGGCAGTACTCCTGGAGTGGAGGTGTGTTACGTTGTGTCTAGGACACTCACAGGCAGGACTCCTGGAGTGGAGGTGTATTGCGTTGTGTCTAGAACACTCACAGGCAGTAGTCCTGGAGTGGAGGTGTGTTATGTTGTGTCTAGGACACTCACAGGCAGTAGTCCTGGAGTCGAGGTGTGTTACGTTGTGTCTAGGACACTCACAGGCAGTAGTCCTGGAGTGGAGGTCTGTGACGTTGTGTCTAGGACACTCACAGGCAGTACTCCTGGAGTGGAGGTGTGTTAGGTTGTGTCTAGGACACTCACAGGCAGTACTCCTGGAGTGGAGGTGTGTTACTTTGTGTTTAGGACACTTTAGGCAGTACTCCTGGAGTGGAGGTGTGTTACTTTGTGTCTAGGGCACTAACAGACAGTAATCCTGGAGTGGAGGTGTGTTACTTTGTGTCTAGGACACTAACAGACAGTACTCCTGGAGTGGAGGTGTGTTACTTTTTGTCTAGGACGCTAACAGACAGTATTCCTGGAGTGAAGGTGTGTTACTTTGTGTCTAGGACACTCACAGGCAGTACTCCTGAAGTGGAGGTGTGTTACGTTGTGTCTAGGACACTCACAGGCAGTAGTCCTGGAGTGAAGGTGTGTTACTTTGTGTCTAGGACACTCACAGGCAGTAGTCCTGGAGTGGAGGTGTGCTACGTTGTGTCTAGGACACGCACAGGCAGTAGTCCCGGAGTGGAGGTGTATTACGTTGTGCCTAGGACACTCACAGGCAGTATTCCTGGAGTGGAGGTGTATTGCGTTGTGTCTAGGACACTCACAGGCAGTACTCCTGGAGTGGAGGTGTGTTACGTTGTGTCTAGGACACTCACAGGCAGGACTCCTGGAGTGGAAGTGTGTTACGTTGTGTCTAGGACACTCACAGGCAGTAGTCCTGGAGTGGAGGTGTGTGACGTTGTGTCTAGGACACTCACAGGCAGTACTCCTGGAGTGGAGGTGTGTTACTTTGTGTCTAGGACACTCACAGGCAGTACTCCTGGAGTGGAGGTGTGTTAGGTTGTGTCTAGGACACTCACAGGCAGTAGTCCTGGAGTGGAGGTGTGTTACGTTGTGTCTAGGACACTCACAGGCAGTAGTCCTGGAGTGGAGGTGTGTTATGTTGTGTCTAGGACACTCACAAGCAGTCAAGCAGTACTCCTGGAGTGGAGGTGTGTTACGTTGTGTCTAGGACACTCACAGGCAGTAGTCCCGGAGTGGAAGTGTGATACGTTGTGTCTAGGACACTCACAGGCAGTACTCCTGGAGTGGAGGTGTATTGCGTTGTGTCTAGAACACTCACAGGCAGTAGTCCTGGAGTGGAGGTGTGTTATGTTGTGTCTAGGTCACTCACAGGCAGTAGTCCTGGAGTGGAGGTGTGTGACGTTGTGTCTAGGACACTCACAGGCAGTACCCCTGGAGTGGAGGTGTGTTAGGTTGTGTCTAGGACACTCACAGGCAGTACTCCTGGAGTGGAGGTGTGTTAGGTTGTGTCTAGGACACTCACAGGCTGTAGTCCTGGAGTGGAGGTGTGTTACGTTGTGTCTAGGACACTCACAAGCAGTACTCCTGGAGTGGAGGTGTGTTACGTTGTGTCTAGGACACTCACAGGCAGTAGTCCCGGAGTGGAAGTGTGATACGTTGTGTCTAGGACACCCACAGGCAGTAGTCCTGGAGTGGAGGTGTGTTACGTTGTGTCTAGGACACTCACAGGCAGTAGTCCTGGAGTGGAAGGTGTTACGTTGTGTCTAGGACACTCACAAGCAGTACTCCTGGAGTGGAGGTGTGTTACGTTGTGTCTAGGACACTCACAGGCAGTAGTCCCGGAGTGGAAGTGTGATACGTTGTGTCTAGGACACTCACAGGCAGTAGTCCCGGAGTGGAGGTGTGTTACGTTGTGTCTAGGACACTCACAGGCAGTACTCCTGGAGTGGAGGTGTATTGCGTTGTGTCTAGGACACTCACAGGCAGTAGTCCTGGAGTGGAGGTGTGTTACGTTGTGTCTAGGACACTCACAGGCAGTAGTCCTGGAGTGGAGGTGTGTTATGTTGTGTCTAGGGCACTCACAGGCAGTAGTCCTGGAGTGGAGGTGTGTTACGTTGTGTCTAGGACACTCACAGGCAGTAGTCCCGGAGTGAAGGTGTGTTACTTTGTGTCTAAGACACTCACAGGCAGTAGTCCTGGAGTGGAGGTGTGTTACGTTGTGTCTAGGACACTCACAGGCAGTAGTCCCGGTGTGGAGGTGTGTTACGTTGTGCCTAGGACACTCACAGGCAGTACTCCTGGAGTGGAGGTGTATTGCGTTGTGTCTAGGACACTCACAGGCAGTACTCCTGGAGTGGAGGTGTGTTACGTTGTGTCTAGGACACTCACAGGCAGGACTCCTGGAGTGGAGGTGTGTTACGTTGTGTCTAGGACACTCACACGCAGTAGTCCTGGAGTGGAGGTGTGTGATGTGTCTAGGACACTCACAGGCAGTACTCCTGGAGTGGAGGTGTGTTACGTTGTGTCTAGGACACTCACAGGCAGTACTCCTGGAGTGGAGGTGTGTTACGTTGTGTCTAGGACACTCACAGGCAGTACTCCTGGAGTGGAGGTGTGTTACGTTGTGTCTAGGACACTCACAGGCAGTAGTCCTGGAGTGGAGGTGTGTGACGTTGTGTCTAGGACACTCACAGGCAGTACTCCTGGAGTGGAGGTGTGTTACGTTGTGTCTAGGACACTCACAGGCAGTACTCCTGGAGTGGAGGTGTGTTAGGTTGTGTCTAGGACACTCACAGGCAGTAGTCCTGGAGTGGAGGTGTGTTACGTTGTGTCTAGGACACTCACAAGCAGTACTCCTGGAGTGGAGGTGTATTGCGTTGTGTCTAGGACACTCACAGGCAGTAGTCCTGGAGTGGAGGTGTGTTACGTTGTGTCTAGGACACTCACAGGCAGTAGTCCTAGAGTGGAGGTGTGTTACGTTGTGTCTAGGACACTCACAGGCAGTAGTCCTGGAGTGGAGGTGTGTTACGTTGTGTCTAGGACACTCACAGGCAGTAGTCCCGGAGTGAAGGTGTGTTACTTTGTGTCTAAGACACTCACAGGCAGTAGTCCTGGAGTGGAGGTGTGTTACGTTGTGTCTAGGACACTCACAGGCAGTAGTCCCAGAGTGGAGGTGTGTTACGTTGTGCCAAGGACACTCACAGCAGTACTCCTGGAGTGGAGGTGTATTGCGTTGTGTCTAGGACACTCACAGGCAGTACTCCTGGAGTGGAGGTGTGTTACGTTGTGTCTAGGACACTCACAGGTAGTACTCCTGGAGTGGAGGTGTGTTACTTTGTGTTTAGGACAATTTAGGCAGTACTCCTGGAGTGGAGGTGTGTTACTTTGTGTCTAGGACACTAACAGACAGTACTCCTGGAGTGGAGGTGTGTTACTTTGTGTCTCGGACACTAACAGACAGTACTCCTGGAGTGGAGGTGTGTTACTTTGTGTCTAGGACACTAACAGACAGTATTCCTGGAGTAAAGGTGTGTTACTTTGTGTCTAGGACACTCACAGGCAGTACTCCTGGAGTGGAGGTGTGTTACGTTGTGTCTAGGACACTCACAGGCAGTTGTCCCGGAGTGAAGGTGTGTTACTTTGTGTCTAGGACACTCACAGGCAGTAGTCCTGGAGTGGAGGTGTGTTACGTTGTGTCTAGGACACTCACAGGCAGTAGTCCCGGAGTGGAGGTGTGTTACTGTGTGTCTAGGGCACTCACAGCCAGTACTCCTGGAGTGGAGGTGTGTTACTTTGTGTTTAGGACACTTTAGGCAGTACTCCTGGAGTGGAGGTGTGTTACGTTGTGTCTAGGACACTCACAGGCAGTAGTCCTGGAGTGGAGGTGTGTTACTGTGTGTCTAGGGCCCTCACAGCCAGTACTCCTGGAGTGGAGGTGTGTTACTTTGTGTTTAGAACACTTTAGGCAGTACTCCTGGAGTGGAGGTGTGTTACTTTGTGTCTAGGACACTAACAGACAGTACTCCTGGAGTGGAGGAGTGTTACTTTGTGTCTAGGACACTAACAGACAGTACTCCTGGAGTGGAGGTGTGTTACTTTGTGTCTAGGACGCTAACAGACAGTATTCCTGGAGTGAAGGTGCGTTACTTTGTGTCTAGGACCCTCACAGGCAGAACTCCTGGAGTGGAGGTGTGTTACGTTGTGTCTAGGACACTCACAGGCAGTAGTCCCGGAGTGAAGGTGTGTTACTTTGTGTCTAGGACACTCACAGGCAGTAGTCCTGGAGTGGAGGTGTGTTACATTGTGTCTAGGACACGCACAGGCAGTAGTCCCGGAGTGGAGGTGTGTTACGTTGTGCCTAGGACACTCACAGGCAGTACTCTTGGAGTGGAGGTGTATTGCGTTGTGTCTAGGACACTCACAGGCAGTACTCCTGGAGTGGAGGTGTGTTACGTTGTGTCTAGGACACTCACAGGCAGGACTCCTGGAGTGGAGGTGTGTTACGTTGTGTCTAGGACACTCACAGGCAGTAGTCCTGGAGTGGAGGTGTGTGACGTTGTGTCTAGGACACTCACAGGCAGTACTCCTGGAGTGGAGGTGTGTTACGTTGTGTCTAGGACACTCACAGGCAGTACTCCTGGAGTGGAGGTGTGTTAGGTTGTGTCTAGGACACTCACAGGCAGTAGTCCTGGAGTGGAGGTGTGTTACGTTGTGTCTAGGACACTCACAGGCAGTAGTCCTGGAGTGGAGGTGGGTTATGTTGTGTCTAGGACACTCACAAGCAGTACTCCTGGAGTGGAGGTGTGTAAATTTGTGTCTAGGACACTCACAGGCAGTAGTCCCGGAGTGGAAGTGTGATACGTTGTGTCTAGGACACTCACAGGCAGTACTCCTGGAGTGGAGGTGTATTGCGTTGTGTCTAGAACACTCACAGGCAGTAGTCCTGGAGTGGAGGTGTGTTATGTTGTGTCTAGGACACTCACAGGCAGTAGTCCTGGAGTCGAGGTGTGTTACGTTGTGTCTAGGACACTCACAGGCAGTAGTCCTGGAGTGGAGGTGTGTGACGTTGTGTCTAGGACACTCACAGGCAGTACTCCTGGAGTGGAGGTGTGTTACGTTGTGTCTAGGACACTCACAGGCAGTACTCCTGGAGTGGAGGTGTGTTAGGTTGTGTCTAGGACACTCACAGGCAGTAGTCCTGGAGTGGAGGTGTGTTACGTTGTGTCTAGGACACTCACAAGCAGTACTCCTGGAGTGGAGGTGTGTTACGTTGTGTCTAGGACACTCACAGGCAGTAGTCCCGGAGTGGAAGTGTGATACGTTGTGTCTAGGACACTCACAGGCAGTAGTCCTGGAGTGGAGGTGTGTTACGTTGTGTCTAGGACACTCACAGGCAGTAGTCCTGGAGTGGAGGTGTGTTGCGTTGTGTCTAGGACACTCACATGCAGTACTCCTGGAGTGGAGGTGTGTTACGTTGTGTCTAGGACACTCACAGGCAGTAGTCCCGGAGTAGAAGTGTGATACGTTGTGTCTAGGACACTCACAGGCAGTACTCCTGGAGTGGAGGTGTATTGCGTTGTGTCTAGGACACTCACAGGCAGTAGTCCTGGAGTGGAGGTGTGTTACGTTGTGTCTAGGACACTCACAGGCAGTAGTCCTGGAGTGGAGGTGTGTTATGTTGTGTCTAGGACACTCACAGGCAGTAGTCCTGGAGTGGAGGTGTGTTACGTTGTGTCTAGGACACTCACAGGCAGTAGTCCCGGAGTGAAGGTATGTTACTTTGTGTCTAAGACACTCACAGGCAGTAGTCCTGGAGTGGAGGTGTGTTACGTTGTGTCTAGGACACTCACAGGCAGTAGTCCCGGTGTGGAGGTGTGTTACGTTGTGCCTAGGACACTCACAGGCAGTACTCCTGGAGTGGAGGTGTATTGCGTTGTGTCTAGGACACTCACAGGCAGTACTCCTGGAGTGGAGGTGTGTTACGTTGTGTCTAGGACACTCACAGGCAGGACTCCTGGAGTGGAGGTGTGTTACGTTGTGTCTAGGACACTCACACGCAGTAGTCCTGGAGTGGAGGTGTGTGATGTGTCTAGGACACTCACAGGCAGTACTCCTGGAGTGGAGGTGTGTTACGTTGTGTCTAGGACACTCACAGGCAGTACTCCTGGAGTGGAGGTGTGTTACGTTGTGTCTAGGACACTCACAGGCAGTACTCCTGGAGTGGAGGTGTGTTACGTTGTGTCTAGGACACTCACAGGCAGTAGTCCTGGAGTGGAGGTGTGTGACGTTGTGTCTAGGACACTCACAGGCAGTACTCCTGGAGTGGAGGTGTGTTACGTTGTGTCTAGGACACTCACAGGCAGTACTCCTGGAGTGGAGGTGTGTTAGGTTGTGTCTAGGACACTCACAGGCAGTAGTCCTGGAGTGGAGGTGTGTTACGTTGTGTCTAGGACACTCACAAGCAGTACTCCTGGAGTGGAGGTGTATTGCGTTGTGTCTAGGACACTCACAGGCAGTAGTCCTGGAGTGGAGGTGTGTTACGTTGTGTCTAGGACACTCACAGGCAGTAGTCCTGGAGTGGAGGTGTGTTACGTTGTGTCTAGGACACTCACAGGCAGTAGTCCTGGAGTGGAGGTGTGTTACGTTGTGTCTAGGACACTCACAGGCAGTAGTCCCGGAGTGAAGGTGTGTTACTTTGTGTCTAAGACACTCACAGGCAGTAGTCCTGGAGTGGAGGTGTGTTACGTTGTGTCTAGGACACTCACAGGCAGTAGTCCCAGAGTGGAGGTGTGTTACGTTGTGCCAAGGACACTCACAGCAGTACTCCTGGAGTGGAGGTGTATTGCGTTGTGTCTAGGACACTCACAGGCAGTACTCCTGGAGTGGAGGTGTGTTACGTTGTGTCTAGGACACTCACAGGTAGTACTCCTGGAGTGGAGGTGTGTTACTTTGTGTTTAGGACAATTTAGGCAGTACTCCTGAAGTGGAGGTGTGTTACTTTGTGTCTAGGACACTAACAGACAGTACTCCTGGAGTGGAGGTGTGTTACTTTGTGTCTCGGACACTAACAGACAGTACTCCTGGAGTGGAGGTGTGTTACCTTGTGTCTAGGACACTCACAGGCAGTACTCCTGGAGTGGAGGTGTGTTACGTTGTGTCTAGGACACTCACAGGCAGGACTCCTGGAGTGGAGGTGTGTTACGTTGTGTCTAGGACACTCACACGCAGTAGTCCTGGAGTGGAGGTGTGTGATGTGTCTAGGACACTCACAGGCAGTACTCCTGGAGTGGAGGTGTGTTACGTTGTGTCTAGGACACTCACAGGCAGTACTCCTGGAGTGGAGGTGTGTTACGTTGTGTCTAGGACACTCACAGGCAGTACTCCTGGAGTGGAGGTGTGTTACGTTGTGTCTAGGACACTCACAGGCAGTAGTCCTGGAGTGGAGGTGTGTGACGTTGTGTCTAGGACACTCACAGGCAGTACTCCTGGAGTGGAGGTGTGTTACGTTGTGTCTAGGACACTCACAGGCAGTACTCCTGGAGTGGAGGTGTGTTAGGTTGTGTCTAGGATACTCACAGGCAGTAGTCCTGGAGTGGAGGTGTGTTACGTTGTGTCTAGGACACTCACAAGCAGTACTCCTGGAGTGGAGGTGTATTGCGTTGTGTCTAGGACACTCACAGGCAGTAGTCCTGGAGTGGAGGTGTGTTACGTTGTGTCTAGGACACTCACAGGCAGTAGTCCTAGAGTGGAGGTGTGTTACGTTGTGTCTAGGACACTCACAGGCAGTAGTCCTGGAGTGGAGGTGTGTTACGTTGTGTCTAGGACACTCACAGGCAGTAGTCCCGGAGTGAAGGTGTGTTACTTTGTGTCTAAGACACTCACAGGCAGTAGTCCTGGAGTGGAGGTGTGTTACGTTGTGTCTAGGACACTCACAGGCAGTAGTCCCAGAGTGGAGGTGTGTTACGTTGTGCCAAGGACACTCACAGCAGTACTCCTGGAGTGGAGGTGTATTGCGTTGTGTCTAGGACACTCACAGGCAGTACTCCTGGAGTGGAGGTGTGTTACGTTGTGTCTAGGACACTCACAGGTAGTACTCCTGGAGTGGAGGTGTGTTACTTTGTGTTTAGGACAATTTAGGCAGTACTCCTGGAGTGGAGGTGTGTTACTTTGTGTCTAGGACACTAACAGACAGTACTCCTGGAGTGGAGGTGTGTTACTTTGTGTCTCGGACACTAACAGACAGTACTCCTGGAGTGGAGGTGTGTTACTTTGTGTCTAGGACACTAACAGACAGTATTCCTGGAGTAAAGGTGTGTTACTTTGTGTCTAGGACACTCACAGGCAGTACTCCTGGAGTGGAGGTGTGTTACGTTGTGTCTAGGACACTCACAGGCAGTTGTCCCGGAGTGAAGGTGTGTTACTTTGTGTCTAGGACACTCACAGGCAGTAGTCCTGGAGTGGAGGTGTGTTACGTTGTGTCTAGGACACTCACAGGCAGTAGTCCCGGAGTGGAGGTGTGTTACTGTGTGTCTAGGGCACTCACAGCCAGTACTCCTGGAGTGGAGGTGTGTTACTTTGTGTTTAGGACACTTTAGGCAGTACTCCTGGAGTGGAGGTGTGTTACGTTGTGTCTAGGACACTCACAGGCAGTAGTCCTGGAGTGGAGGTGTGTTACTGTGTGTCTAGGGCCCTCACAGCCAGTACTCCTGGAGTGGAGGTGTGTTACTTTGTGTTTAGAACACTTTAGGCAGTACTCCTGGAGTGGAGGTGTGTTACTTTGTGTCTAGGACACTAACAGACAGTACTCCTGGAGTGGAGGAGTGTTACTTTGTGTCTAGGACACTAACAGACAGTACTCCTGGAGTGGAGGTGTGTTACTTTGTGTCTAGGACGCTAACAGACAGTATTCCTGGAGTGAAGGTGCGTTACTTTGTGTCTAGGACCCTCACAGGCAGAACTCCTGGAGTGGAGGTGTGTTACGTTGTGTCTAGGACACTCACAGGCAGTAGTCCCGGAGTGAAGGTGTGTTACTTTGTGTCTAGGACACTCACAGGCAGTAGTCCTGGAGTGGAGGTGTGTTACATTGTGTCTAGGACACGCACAGGCAGTAGTCCCGGAGTGGAGGTGTGTTACGTTGTGCCTAGGACACTCACAGGCAGTACTCTTGGAGTGGAGGTGTATTGCGTTGTGTCTAGGACACTCACAGGCAGTACTCCTGGAGTGGAGGTGTGTTACGTTGTGTCTAGGACACTCACAGGCAGGACTCCTGGAGTGGAGGTGTGTTACATTGTGTCTAGGACACTCACAGGCAGTAGTCCTGGAGTGGAGGTGTGTGACGTTGTGTCTAGGACACTCACAGGCAGTACTCCTGGAGTGGAGGTGTGTTACGTTGTGTCTAGGACACTCACAGGCAGTACTCCTGGAGTGGAGGTGTGTTAGGTTGTGTCTAGGACACTCACAGGCAGTAGTCCTGGAGTGGAGGTGTGTTACGTTGTGTCTAGGACACTCACAGGCAGTAGTCCTGGAGTGGAGGTGGGTTATGTTGTGTCTAGGACACTCACAAGCAGTACTCCTGGAGTGGAGGTGTGTAAATTTGTGTCTAGGACACTCACAGGCAGTAGTCCCGGAGTGGAAGTGTGATACGTTGTGTCTAGGACACTCACAGGCAGTACTCCTGGAGTGGAGGTGTATTGCGTTGTGTCTAGAACACTCACAGGCAGTAGTCCTGGAGTGGAGGTGTGTTATGTTGTGTCTAGGACACTCACAGGCAGTAGTCCTGGAGTCGAGGTGTGTTACGTTGTGTCTAGGACACTCACAGGCAGTAGTCCTGGAGTGGAGGTGTGTGACGTTGTGTCTAGGACACTCACAGGCAGTACTCCTGGAGTGGAGGTGTGTTACGTTGTGTCTAGGACACTCACAGGCAGTACTCCTGGAGTGGAGGTGTGTTAGGTTGTGTCTAGGACACTCACAGGCAGTAGTCCTGGAGTGGAGGTGTGTTACGTTGTGTCTAGGACACTCACAAGCAGTACTCCTGGAGTGGAGGTGTGTTACGTTGTGTCTAGGACACTCACAGGCAGTAGTCCCGGAGTGGAAGTGTGATACGTTGTGTCTAGGACACTCACAGGCAGTAGTCCTGGAGTGGAGGTGTGTTACGTTGTGTCTAGGACACTCACAGGCAGTAGTCCTGGAGTGGAGGTGTGTTACGTTGTGTCTAGGACACTCACATGCAGTACTCCTGGAGTGGAGGTGTGTTACGTTGTGTCTAGGACACTCACAGGCAGTAGTCCCGGAGTAGAAGTGTGATACGTTGTGTCTAGGACACTCACAGGCAGTACTCCTGGAGTGGAGGTGTATTGCGTTGTGTCTAGGACACTCACAGGCAGTAGTCCTGGAGTGGAGGTGTGTTACGTTGTGTCTAGGACACTCACAGGCAGTAGTCCTGGAGTGGAGGTGTGTTATGTTGTGTCTAGGACACTCACAGGCAGTAGTCCTGGAGTGGAGGTGTGTTACGTTGTGTCTAGGACACTCACAGGCAGTAGTCCCGGAGTGAAGGTATGTTACTTTGTGTCTAAGACACTCACAGGCAGTAGTCCTGGAGTGGAGGTGTGTTACGTTGTGTCTAGGACACTCACAGGCAGTAGTCCCGGTGTGGAGGTGTGTTACGTTGTGCCTAGGACACTCACAGGCAGTACTCCTGGAGTGGAGGTGTATTGCGTTGTGTCTAGGACACTCACAGGCAGTACTCCTGGAGTGGAGGTGTGTTACGTTGTGTCTAGGACACTCACAGGCAGGACTCCTGGAGTGGAGGTGTGTTACGTTGTGTCTAGGACACTCACACGCAGTAGTCCTGGAGTGGAGGTGTGTGATGTGTCTAGGACACTCACAGGCAGTACTCCTGGAGTGGAGGTGTGTTACGTTGTGTCTAGGACACTCACAGGCAGTACTCCTGGAGTGGAGGTGTGTTACGTTGTGTCTAGGACACTCACAGGCAGTACTCCTGGAGTGGAGGTGTGTTACGTTGTGTCTAGGACACTCACAGGCAGTAGTCCTGGAGTGGAGGTGTGTGACGTTGTGTCTAGGACACTCACAGGCAGTACTCCTGGAGTGGAGGTGTGTTACGTTGTGTCTAGGACACTCACAGGCAGTACTCCTGGAGTGGAGGTGTGTTAGGTTGTGTCTAGGACACTCACAGGCAGTAGTCCTGGAGTGGAGGTGTGTTACGTTGTGTCTAGGACACTCACAAGCAGTACTCCTGGAGTGGAGGTGTATTGCGTTGTGTCTAGGACACTCACAGGCAGTAGTCCTGGAGTGGAGGTGTGTTACGTTGTGTCTAGGACACTCACAGGCAGTAGTCCTGGAGTGGAGGTGTGTTACGTTGTGTCTAGGACACTCACAGGCAGTAGTCCTGGAGTGGAGGTGTGTTACGTTGTGTCTAGGACACTCACAGGCAGTAGTCCCGGAGTGAAGGTGTGTTACTTTGTGTCTAAGACACTCACAGGCAGTAGTCCTGGAGTGGAGGTGTGTTACGTTGTGTCTAGGACACTCACAGGCAGTAGTCCCAGAGTGGAGGTGTGTTACGTTGTGCCAAGGACACTCACAGCAGTACTCCTGGAGTGGAGGTGTATTGCGTTGTGTCTAGGACACTCACAGGCAGTACTCCTGGAGTGGAGGTGTGTTACGTTGTGTCTAGGACACTCACAGGTAGTACTCCTGGAGTGGAGGTGTGTTACTTTGTGTTTAGGACAATTTAGGCAGTACTCCTGAAGTGGAGGTGTGTTACTTTGTGTCTAGGACACTAACAGACAGTACTCCTGGAGTGGAGGTGTGTTACTTTGTGTCTCGGACACTAACAGACAGTACTCCTGGAGTGGAGGTGTGTTACCTTGTGTCTAGGACACTAACAGACAGTATTCCTGGAGTGAAGGTGTGTTACTTTGTGTCTAGGACACTCACAGGCAGTACTCCTGGAGTGGAGGTGTGTTACGTTGTGTCTAGGACACTCACAGGCAGTTGTCCCGGAGTGAAGGTGTGTTACTTTGTGTCTAGGACACTCACAGGCAGTAGTCCTGGAGTGGAGGTGTGTTACGTTGTGTCTAGGACACTCACAGGCAGTAGTCCCGGAGTGGAGGTGTGTTACTGTGTGTCTAGGGCACTCACAGCCAGTACTCCTGGAGTGGAGGTGTGTTACTTTGTGTTTAGGACACTTTAGGCAGTACTCCTGGAGTGGAGGTGTGTTACGTTGTGTCTAGGACACTCACAGGCAGTAGTCCTGGAGTGGAGGTGTGTTACTGTGTGTCTAGGGCCCTCACAGCCAGTACTCCTGGAGTGGAGGTGTGTTACTTTGTGTTTAGAACACTTTAGGCAGTACTCCTGGAGTGGAGGTGTGTTACTTTGTGTCTAGGACACTAACAGACAGTACTCCTGGAGTGGAGGAGTGTTACTTTGTGTCTAGGACACTAACAGACAGTACTCCTGGAGTGGAGGTGTGTTACTTTGTGTCTAGGACGCTAACAGACAGTATTCCTGGAGTGAAGGTGCGTTACTTTGTGTCTAGGACCCTCACAGGCAGAACTCCTGGAGTGGAGGTGTGTTACGTTGTGTCTAGGACACTCACAGGCAGTAGTCCCGGAGTGAAGGTGTGTTACTTTGTGTCTAGGACACTCACAGGCAGTAGTCCTGGAGTGGAGGTGTGTTACATTGTGTCTAGGACACGCACAGGCAGTAGTCCCGGAGTGGAGGTGTGTTACGTTGTGCCTAGGACACTCACAGGCAGTACTCTTGGAGTGGAGGTGTATTGCGTTGTGTCTAGGACACTCACAGGCAGTACTCCTGGAGTGGAGGTGTGTTACGTTGTGTCTAGGACACTCACAGGCAGGACTCCTGGAGTGGAGGTGTGTTACGTTGTGTCTAGGACACTCACAGGCAGTAGTCCTGGAGTGGAGGTGTGTGACGTTGTGTCTAGGACACTCACAGGCAGTACTCCTGGAGTGGAGGTGTGTTACGTTGTGTCTAGGACACTCACAGGCAGTACTCCTGGAGTGGAGGTGTGTTAGGTTGTGTCTAGGACACTCACAGGCAGTAGTCCTGGAGTGGAGGTGTGTTACGTTGTGTCTAGGACACTCACAGGCAGTAGTCCTGGAGTGGAGGTGGGTTACGTTGTGTCTAGGACACTCACAAGCAGTACTCCTGGAGTGGAGGTGTGTAAATTTGTGTCTAGGACACTCACAGGCAGTAGTCCCGGAGTGGAAGTGTGATACGTTGTGTCTAGGACACTCACAGGCAGTACTCCTGGAGTGGAGGTGTATTGCGTTGTGTCTAGAACACTCACAGGCAGTAGTCCTGGAGTGGAGGTGTGTTATGTTGTGTCTAGGACACTCACAGGCAGTAGTCCTGGAGTCGAGGTGTGTTACGTTGTGTCTAGGACACTCACAGGCAGTAGTCCTGGAGTGGAGGTGTGTGACGTTGTGTCTAGGACACTCACAGGCAGTACTCCTGGAGTGGAGGTGTGTTACGTTGTGTCTAGGACACTCACAGGCAGTACTCCTGGAGTGGAGGTGTGTTAGGTTGTGTCTAGGACACTCACAGGCAGTAGTCCTGGAGTGGAGGTGTGTTACGTTGTGTCTAGGACACTCACAAGCAGTACTCCTGGAGTGGAGGTGTGTTACGTTGTGTCTAGGACACTCACAGGCAGTAGTCCCGGAGTGGAAGTGTGATACGTTGTGTCTAGGACACTCACAGGCAGTAGTCCTGGAGTGGAGGTGTGTTACGTTGTGTCTAGGACACTCACAGGCAGTAGTCCTGGAGTGGAGGTGTGTTACGTTGTGTCTAGGACACTCACATGCAGTACTCCTGGAGTGGAGGTGTGTTACGTTGTGTCTAGGACACTCACAGGCAGTAGTCCCGGAGTGGAAGTGTGATACGTTGTGTCTAGGACACTCACAGGCAGTACTCCTGGAGTGGAGGTGTATTGCGTTGTGTCTAGGACACTCACAGGCAGTAGTCCTGGAGTGGAGGTGTGTTACGTTGTGTCTAGGACACTCACAGGCAGTAGTCCTGGAGTGGAGGTGTGTTATGTTGTGTCTAGGACACTCACAGGCAGTAGTCCTGGAGTGGAGGTGTGTTACGTTGTGTCTAGGACACTCACAGGCAGTAGTCCCGGAGTGAAGGTATGTTACTTTGTGTCTAAGACACTCACAGGCAGTAGTCCTAGAGTGGAGGTGTGTTACGTTGTGTCTAGGACACTCACAGGCAGTAGTCCCGGAGTGGAGGTGTGTTACGTTGTGCCTAGGAAACTCACAGGCAGTACTCCTGGAGTGGAGGTGTATTGCGTTGTGTCTAGGACACTCACAGGCAGTACTCCTGGAGTGGAGGTGTGTTACGTTGTGTCTAGGACACTCACAGGCAGGACTCCTGGAGTGGAGGTGTGTTACGTTGTGTCTAGGACACTCACAGGCAGTAGTCCTGGAGTGGAGGTGTGTGACGTTGTGTCTAGGACACTCACAGGCAGTACTCCTGGAGTGGAGGTGTGTTACGTTGTGTCTAGGACACTCACAGGCAGTACTCCTGGAGTGGAGGTGTGTTAGGTTGTGTCTAGGACACTCACAGGCAGTAGTCCTGGAGTGGAAGTGTGTTACGTTGTGTCTAGGACACTCACACGCAGTAGTCCTGGAGTGGAGGTGTGTGACGTTGTGTCTAGGACACTCACAGGCAGTACTCCTGGAGTGGAGGTGTGTTACGTTGTGTCTAGGACACTCACAGGCAGTACTCCTGGAGTGGAGGTGTGTTACGTTGTGTCTAGGACACTCACAGGCAGGACTCCTGGAGTGGAGGTGTGTTACGTTGTGTCTAGGACACTCACAGGCAGTAGTCCTGGAGTGGAGGTGTGTGACGTTGTGTCTAGGACACTCACAGGCAGTACTCCTGGAGTGGAGGTGTGTTACGTTGTGTCTAGGACACTCACAGGCAGTACTCCTGGAGTGGAGGTGTGTTAGGTTGTGTCTAGGACACTCACAGGCAGTAGTCCTGGAGTGGAAGTGTGTTACGTTGTGTCTAGGACACTCACAGGCAGTAGTCCTGGAGTGGAGGTGTGTTACGTTGTGTCTAGGACACTCACAAGCAGTACTCCTGGAGTGGAGGTGTGTTACATTGTCTCTAGGACCCTCACAGGCAGTAGTCCCGGAGTGGAAGTGTGATACGTTGTGTCTAGGACACTCACAGGCAGTACTCCTGGAGTGGGGGTGTATTGCGTTGTGTCTAGAACACTCACAGGCAGTAGTCCTGGAGTGGAGGTGTGTTATGTTGTGTCTAGGACACTCACAGGCAGTAGTCCTGGAGTCGAGGTGTGTTACGTTGTGTCTAGGACACTCACAGGCAGTAGTCCTGGAGTCGAGGTGTGTGACGTTGTGTCTAGGACACTCACAGGCAGTACTCCTGGAGTGGAGGTGTGTTACGTTGTGTCTAGGACACTAACAGGCAGTACTCCTGGAGTGGAGGTGTGTTAGGTTGTGTCTAGGACACTCACAGGCAGTAGTCCTGGAGTGGAGGTGTGTTTCGTTGTGTCTAGGACACTCACAGGCAGTAGTCCTGGAGTGGAGGTGTGTTACGTTGTGTCTAGGACACTCACAGGCAGTAGCCCCGGAGTGGAAGTGTGATACGTTGTGTCTAGGACAGTCACAGGCAGTAGTCCTGGAGTGGAGGTGTGTTACGTTGTGTCTAGGACACTCACAGGCAGTAGTCCTGGAGTGGAGGTGTGTTACGTTGTGTCTAGGACACTCACAAGCAGTACTCCTGGAGTGGAGGTGTGTTACGTTGTGTCTAGGACACTCACAGGCAGTAGTCCCGGAGTGGAAGTGTGATACGTTGTGTCTGTCTAGGACACTCACAGGCAGTAGTCCCGGAGTGGAGGTGTGTTACGTTGTGTCTAGGACACTCACAGGCAGTACTCCTGGAGTGGAGGTGTATTGCGTTGTGTCTAGGACACTCACAGGCAGTAGTCCTGGAGTGGAGGTGTGTTATGTTGTGTCTAGGACACTCACAGGCAGTAGTCCTGGAGTGGAGGTGTGTTATGTTGTGTCTAGGACACTCACAGGCAGTGGTCCTGGAGTGGAGGTGTGTTACATTGTGTCTAGGACACTCACAGGCAGTAGTCCCGGAGTGAAGGTGTGTTACTTTGTGTCTAAGACACTCACAGGCAGTAGTCCTGGAGTGGAGGTGTGTTACGTTGTGTCTAGGACACTCAGAGGCAGTAGTCCCGGAGTGGAGGTGTGTTACGTTGTGCCTAGGACACTCACAGGCAGTACTCCCGGAGTGGAGGTGTATTGCGTTGTGTCTAGGACACTCACAGGCAGTACTCCTGGAGTGGCGGTGTGTTACTTTGTGTCTAGGACACTCACAGGCAGGACTCCTGGAGTGGAGGTGTGTTATGTTGTGTCTAGGACACTCACACGCAGTAGTCCTGGAGTGGAGGTGTGTGACGTTGTGTCTAGGACACTCACAGGCAGTACTCCTGGAGTGGAGGTGTGTTACGTTGTGTCTAAGACACTCACAGGCAGTACTCCTGGAGTGGAGGTGTGTTAGGTTGTGTCTAGGACACTCACAGGCAGTAGTCCTGGAGTGGAGGTGTGTTACGTTGTGTCTAGGACAGTCACAGGCAGTAGTCTTGGAGTGGAGGTGTGTTACGTTGTGTCTAGGGCACTCACAAGCAGTACTCCAGGAGTGGAGGTGTGATACGTTGTGTCTAGGACACTCACAGGCAGTACTCCTGGAGTGGAGGTGTATTGCGTTGTGTCTAGGACACTCACAGGCAGTAGTCCTGGAGTGGAGGTGTGTTACGTTGTGTCTAGGACACTCACAGGCAGTAGTCCTGGAGTGGAGGTGTGTTACGTTGTGTCTAGGACACGCACAAGCAGTACTCCTGGAGTGGAGGTGTGTTACGTTGTGTCTAGGACACTCACAGGCAGTAGTCCCGGAGTGGAAGTGTGATACGTTGTGTCTAGGACACTCACAGGCAGTAGTCCTGGAGTGGAGGTGTGTTACGTTGTGTCTAGGACACTCACAGGCAGTAGTCCTGGAGTGGAGGTGTGTTACGTTGTGTCTAGGACACTCACATGCAGTACTCCTGGAGTGGAGGTGTGTTACGTTGTGTCTAGGACACTCACAGGCAGTAGTCCCGGAGTGGAAGTGTGATACGTTGTGTCTAGGACACTCACAGGCAGTACTCCTGGAGTGGAGGTGTATTGCGTTGTGTCTAGGACACTCACAGGCAGTAGTCCTGGAGTGGAGGTGTGTTACGTTGTGTCTAGGACACTCACAGGCAGTAGTCCTGGAGTGGAGGTGTGTTATGTTGTGTCTAGGACACTCACAGGCAGTAGTCCTGGAGTGGAGGTGTGTTACGTTGTGTCTAGGACACTCACAGGCAGTAGTCCCGGAGTGAAGGTATGTTACTTTGTGTCTAAGACACTCACAGGCAGTAGTCCTAGAGTGGAGGTGTGTTACGTTGTGTCTAGGACACTCACAGGCAGTAGTCCCGGAGTGGAGGTGTGTTACGTTGTGCCTAGGAAACTCACAGGCAGTACTCCTGGAGTGGAGGTGTATTGCGTTGTGTCTAGGACACTCACAGGCAGTACTCCTGGAGTGGAGGTGTGTTACGTTGTGTCTAGGACACTCACAGGCAGGACTCCTGGAGTGGAGGTGTGTTACGTTGTGTCTAGGACACTCACAGGCAGTAGTCCTGGAGTGGAGGTGTGTGACGTTGTGTCTAGGACACTCACAGGCAGTACTCCTGGAGTGGAGGTGTGTTACGTTGTGTCTAGGACACTCACAGGCAGTACTCCTGGAGTGGAGGTGTGTTAGGTTGTGTCTAGGACACACACAGGCAGTAGTCCTGGAGTGGAAGTGTGTTACGTTGTGTCTAGGACACTCACACGCAGTAGTCCTGGAGTGGAGGTGTGTGACGTTGTGTCTAGGACACTCACAGGCAGTACTCCTGGAGTGGAGGTGTGTTACGTTGTGTCTAGGACACTCACAGGCAGTACTCCTGGAGTGGAGGTGTGTTACGTTGTGTCTAGGACACTCACAGGCAGGACTCCTGGAGTGGAGGTGTGTTACGTTGTGTCTAGGACACTCACAGGCAGTAGTCCTGGAGTGGAGGTGTGTGACGTTGTGTCTAGGACACTCACAGGCAGTACTCCTGGAGTGGAGGTGTGTTACGTTGTGTCTAGGACACTCACAGGCAGTACTCCTGGAGTGGAGGTGTGTTAGGTTGTGTCTAGGACACTCACAGGCAGTAGTCCTGGAGTGGAAGTGTGTTACGTTGTGTCTAGGACACTCACAGGCAGTAGTCCTGGAGTGGAGGTGTGTTACGTTGTGTCTAGGACACTCACAAGCAGTACTCCTGGAGTGGAGGTGTGTTACATTGTCTCTAGGACCCTCACAGGCAGTAGTCCCGGAGTGGAAGTGTGATACGTTGTGTCTAGGACACTCACAGGCAGTACTCCTGGAGTGGGGGTGTATTGCGTTGTGTCTAGAACACTCACAGGCAGTAGTCCTGGAGTGGAGGTGTGTTATGTTGTGTCTAGGACACTCACAGGCAGTAGTCCTGGAGTCGAGGTGTGTTACGTTGTGTCTAGGACACTCACAGGCAGTAGTCCTGGAGTCGAGGTGTGTGACGTTGTGTCTAGGACACTCACAGGCAGTACTCCTGGAGTGGAGGTGTGTTACGTTGTGTCTAGGACACTAACAGGCAGTACTCCTGGAGTGGAGGTGTGTTAGGTTGTGTCTAGGACACTCACAGGCAGTAGTCCTGGAGTGGAGGTGTGTTACGTTGTGTCTAGGACACTCACAGGCAGTAGTCCTGGAGTGGAGGTGTGTTACGTTGTGTCTAGGACACTCACAGGCAGTAGCCCCGGAGTGGAAGTGTGATACGTTGTGTCTAGGACAGTCACAGGCAGTAGTCCTGGAGTGGAGGTGTGTTACGTTGTGTCTAGGACACTCACAGGCAGTAGTCCTGGAGTGGAGGTGTGTTACGTTGTGTCTAGGACACTCACAAGCAGTACTCCTGGAGTGGAGGTGTGTTACGTTGTGTCTAGGACACTCACAGGCAGTAGTCCCGGAGTGGAAGTGTGATACGTTGTGTCTGTCTAGGACACTCGTAGGCAGTAGTCCCGGAGTGGAGGTGTGTTACGTTGTGTCTAGGACACTCACAGGCAGTACTCCTGGAGTGGAGGTGTATTGCGTTGTGTCTAGGACACTCACAGGCAGTAGTCCTGGAGTGGAGGTGTGTTATGTTGTGTCTAGGACACTCACAGGCAGTAGTCCTGGAGTGGAGGTGTGTTATGTTGTGTCTAGGACACTCACAGGCAGTGGTCCTGGAGTGGAGGTGTGTTACATTGTGTCTAGGACACTCACAGGCAGTAGTCCCGGAGTGAAGGTGTGTTACTTTGTGTCTAAGACACTCACAGGCAGTAGTCCTGGAGTGGAGGTGTGTTACGTTGTGTCTAGGACACTCACAGGCAGTAGTCCCGGAGTGGAGGTGTGTTACGTTGTGCCTAGGACACTCACAGGCAGTACTCCTGGAGTGGAGGTGTATTGCGTTGTGTCTAGGACACTCACAGGCAGTACTCCTGGAGTGGCGGTGTGTTACTTTGTGTCTAGGACACTCACAGGTAGGACTCCTGGAGTGGAGGTGTGTTATGTTGTGTCTAGGACACTCACACGCAGTAGTCCTGGAGTGGAGGTGTGTGACGTTGTGTCTAGGACACTCACAGGCAGTACTCCTGGAGTGGAGGTGTGTTACGTTGTGTCTAGGACACTCACAGGCAGTACTCCTGGAGTGGAGGTGTGTTAGGTTGTGTCTAGGACACTCACAGGCAGTAGTCCTGGAGTGGAGGTGTGTTACGTTGTGTCTAGGACAGTCACAGGCAGTAGTCTTGGAGTGGAGGTGTGTTACGTTGTGTCTAGGGCACTCACAAGCAGTACTCCAGGAGTGGAGGTGTGATACGTTGTGTCTAGGACACTCACAGGCAGTACTCCTGGAGTGGAGGTGTATTGCGTTGTGTCTAGGACACTCACAGGCAGTAGTCCTGGAGTGGAGGTGTGTTATGTTGTGTCTAGGACACTCACAGGCAGTACTCCTGGAGTGGAGGTGTGTTAGGTTGTGTCTAAGACACTCACAGGCAGTAGTCCTGGAGTGGAGGTGTCTTACGTTGTGTCTAGGACACTCACAGGCAGTAGTCCTGGAGTGGAGGTGTGTTACATTGTGTCTAGGACACGCACAGGCAGTAGTCCCGGAGTGGAGGTGTGTTACGTTGTGCCTAGGACACTCACAGGCAGAACTCCTGGAGTGGAGGTGTATTGCGTTGTGTCTAGGACACTCACAGGCAGTACTCCTGGAGTGGAGGTGTGTTACGTTGTGTCTAGGACACTCACAGGCAGGACTCCTGGAGTGGAGGTGTGTTACGTTGTGTCTAGGACACTCACAGGCAGTAGTCCTGGAGTGGAGGTGTGTGACGTTGTGTCTAGGACACTCACAGGCAGTACTCCTGGAGTGGAGGTGTGTTACGTTGTGTCTAGGACACTCACAGGCAGTACTCCTGGAGTGGAGGTGTGTTAGGTTGTGTCTAGGACACTCACAGGCAGTAGTCCTGGAGTGGAGGTGTGTTACGTTGTGTCTAGGACACTCACAGGCAGTAGTCCTGGAGTGGAGGTGTGTTACGTTGTGTCTAGGACACTCGCAAGCAGTACTCCTGGAGTGGAGGTGTGTAAATTTGTGTCTAGGACACTCACAGGCAGTAGTCCCGGAGTGGAAGTGTGATACGTTGTGTCTAGGACACTCACAGGCAGTACTCCTGGAGTGGAGGTGTATTGCGTTGTGTCTAGAACACTCACAGGCAGTAGTCCTGGAGTGGAGGTGTGTTATGTTGTGTCTAGGACACTCACAGGCAGTACTCCTGGAGTGGAGGTGTGTTACGTTGTGTCTAGGACACTCACAGGCAGTACTCCTGGAGTGGAGGTGTGTTAGGTTGTGTCTAGGACACTCACAGGCAGTAGTCCTGGAGTGGAGGTGTGTTACGTTGTGTCTAGGACACTCACAAGCAGTACTCCTGGAGTGGAGGTGTGTTACGTTGTGTCTAGGACACTCACAGGCAGTAGTCCCGGAGTGGAAGTGTGATACGTTGTGTCTAGGACACTCACAGGCAGTAGTCCTGGAGTGGAGGTGTGTTACGTTGTGTCTAGGACACTCACAGGCAGTAGTCCTGGAGTGGAGGTGTGTTACGTTGTGTCTAGGACACTCACATGCAGTACTCCTGGAGTGGAGGTGTGTTACGTTGTGTCTAGGACACTCACAGGCAGTAGTCCCGGAGTGGAAGTGTGATACGTTGTGTCTAGGACACTCACAAGCAGTACTCCTGGAGTGGAAGTGTGATACGTTGTGTCTAGGACACTCACAGGCAGTACTCCTGGAGTGGAGGTGTATTGCGTTGTGTCTAGGACACTCACAGGCAGTAGTCCTGGAGTGGAGGTGTGTTATGTTGTGTCTAGGACACTCACAGGCAGTAGTCCTGGAGTGAAGGTGTGTTACGTTATGTCTAGGACACTCACAGGCAGTAGTCCTGGAGTGGAGGTGTGTGATGTTGTGTCTAGGACACTCACAGGCAGTACTGCTGGAGTGGAGGTGTGTTACGTTGTGTCTAGGACACTCACAGGCAGTACTCCTGGAGTCGAGGTGTGTTAGGTTGTGTCTAGGACACTCACAGGCAGTAGTCCTGGAGTGGAGGTGTGTTACGTTGTGTCTAGGACACTCACAGGCAGTAGTCCTGGAGTGGAGGTGTGTTACGTTGTGTCTAGGACACTCACAAGCAGTACTCCTGGAGTGGAGGTGTGTTACGTTGTGCCTAGGACACTCACAGGCAGTAGTCCCGGAGTGGAAGTGTGATATGTTGTGTCTAGGACACTCACAGGCAGTAGTCCTGGAGTGGAGGTGTGTTATGTTGTGTCTAGGACACTCACAGGCTGCAGTCCTGGAGTGGAGGTGTGTTACGTTGTGTCTAGGACACTCACAGGCAGTAGTCCCGGAGTGAAGGTGTGTTACGTTGTGTCTAGGACACTCACAGGCAGTATTCCCGGAGTGGAGGTGTGTTATGTTGTGTCTAGGACACTCACAGGCAGTACTCATGGAGTGGAGGTGTGTTACGTTGTGTCTAGGACACTAACAGACAGGACTCCTGGAGTGGAGGTGTGTGACGTTGTGTCTGGGACACTCACAGGCAGTACTCCTGGAGTGGAGGTGTGTTACGTTGTGTCTAGGACACTCACAGGCAGTACTCCTGGAGTGGAGGTGTGTTACGTTGTGTCTAGGACACTCACAGGCAGTAGTCCTGGAGTGGAGGTGTGTTATGTTGTGTCTAGGACACTCACAGGCTGCAGTCCTGGAGTGGAGGTGTGTTACGTTGTGTCTAGGACACTCACAGGCAGTAGTCCCGGAGTGAAGGTGTGTTACGTTGTGTCTAGGACACTCACAGGCAGTATTCCCGGAGTGGAGGTGTGTTATGTTGTGTCTAGGACACTCACAGGCAGTACTCATGGAGTGGAGGTGTGTTACGTTGTGTCTAGGACACTAACAGACAGGACTCCTGGAGTGGAGGTGTGTGACGTTGTGTCTGGGACACTCACAGGCAGTACTCCTGGAGTGGAGGTGTGTTACGTTGTGTCTAGGACACTCACAGGCAGTACTCCTGGAGTGGAGGTGTGTTAGGTTGTGTCTAGGACACTCACAGGCAGTAGTCCTGGAGTGGAGGTGTGTTACGTTGTGTCTAGGACACTCACAGGCAGTAGTCCTGGAGTGGAGGTGTGTTACGTTGTGTCTAGGACACTCACAAGCAGTACTCCTGGAGTGGAGGTGTGTTACGTTTTGTCTAGGACACTCACAGGCAGTAGTCCCGGAGTGGAAGTGTGATACGTTGAGTCTAGGACACTCACAGGCAGTAGTCCCGGAGTGGAGGTGTGTTATGTTGTGTCTAGGACACTCACAGGCAGTAGTCCCGGAGTGGAGGTGTGTTCCGTTGTGTCTAGGACACTCACAGGCAGTAGTCCTGGAGTGGAGGTATGTGACGTTGTGTCTAGGACACTCACAGGCAGTACTCCTGAAGTGGAGGTGTGTTACGTTGTGTCTAGGACACTCACAGGCAGGGCTCCTGGAGTGGAAGTGTGATACGTTGTGTCTAGGACACTCACAGGCAGTAGTCCTAGAGTGGAGGTGTGTTACGTTGTGTCTAGGACACTCACAGGCAGTAGTCCTGGAGTTAAGGTGTGTTACGTTGTGTCTAGGACACTCACAAGCAGTACGCCTGGAGTGGAGGTGTGTTACGTTGTGTCTAGGACACTCACAGGCAGTACCCCCGGAGTGGAAGTGTGATACATTGTGTCTAGGACACTCACAGGCAGCAATTCCGGAGTGGAGGTGTGTTACGTTGTGTCTAGGACACTCACAGGCAGTACTCCTGGAGTAGATGTGTATTGCGTTGTGTCTAGGACACTCACAGGCAGTAGTCCTGGAGTGGAGGTGTGATACGTTGTGTCTAGGACACTCACAGGCAGTAGTCCCGGAGTGGAGGTGTGTGACGTTGTGTCTAGGACACTCACAGGCAGTAGTCCTGGAGTGGAGGTGTGTGACGTTGTGTCTAGGACACTCACAGGCAGCAGTCCTGGAGTGGAGGTGTGTGACGTTGTGTCTAGGACACTCACAGGCAGTACTCCTGGAGTGGAGGTGTGTTACGTTGTGTCTAGGACACTCACAGGCAGTTCTCCTGGAGTGGAGGTGTATTGCGTTGTGTCTAGGACACTCACAGGCAGTACTCCTGGAGTGGAGGTGTGTTATGTTGTGTCTAGGACACTCACAGGCAGTAGTCCTGGAGTGGAGGTGTGTTACGTTGTGTCTAGGACACTCACAGGCAGTAGTCCTGGAGTGGAGGTGTGTTATGTTGTCTTTAGGACACTCACAGGGAGTAGTCCTGGAGTGGAGGTGTGTTACGTTGTGTCTAGGACACTCACAGGCAGTACTCCTGGAGTGGAGGTGTATTTCGTTGTGTCTAGGACACTCACAGGCAGTAGTCCTGGAGTGGAGGTGTGTTAGGTTGTGTCTAGGACACTCACAGGCAGTAGTCCTGGAGTGGAGGTGTGTTACGTTGTGTCTAGGACACTCACAGGCAGTAGTCCCGGAGTGGAAGTGCGTTACGTTGTGTCTAGGACACTCACAGGCAGTACTCCTGGAGTGGAGGTGTATTGCGTTGTGTCTAGGACACTCACAGGCAGTAGTCCTGGAGTGGAGGTGTGTTACGTTGTGTCTAGGACACTCACAGGCAGTACTCCTGGAGTGGAGGTGTATTGCGTTGTGTCTAGGACACTCACAGGCAGTAGTCCTGGAGTGGAGGTGTGTTACGTTGTGTCTAGGACACTCACAGGCAGTACTCCTGGAGTGGAGGTGTGTTATGTTGTGTCTAGGACACTCACAGGCAGTAGTCCTGGATTGGAGGTGTGTTACGTTGTGTCTAGGACACTCACAGGCAGTAGTCCTGGAGTGGAGGAGTGTTACGTTGTCTCTAGGACACTCACAGGCAGTACTCCTGGAGTGGAGGTGTATTGCGTTGTGTCTAGGACACTCACAGGCAGTAGTCCCGGAGTGGAGGTGTGTTACGTTGTGTCTAGGACACTCACAGGCAGTAGTCCTGGAGTGGAGGTGTGTTACGTTGTGTCTAGGACACTCACAGGCAGTACTCCTGGAGTGGAGGTGTGTTATGTTGTGTCTAGGACACTCACAGGCAGTAGTCCTGGAGTGGAGGTGTGTTACGTTGTGTCTAGGACACTCACAGGCAGTAGTCCTGGAGTGGAGGTGTGTTATGTTGCGTTTAGGACACTCACAGGGAGTAGTCCTGGAGTGGAGGTGTGTTACGTTGTGTCTAGGACACTCACAGGCAGTACTCCTGGAGTGGAGGTGTATTTCGTTGTGTCTAGGACACTCACAGGCAGTAGTCCTGGAGTGGAGGTGTGTTAGGTTGTGTCTAGGACACTCACAGGCAGTAGTCCTGGAGTGGAGGTGTGTTACGTTGTGTCTAGGACACTCACAGGCAGTAGTCCTGGAGTGGAGGTGTGTTACGTTGTGTCTAGGACACTCACAAGCAGTAGTCCTGATGTGGAGGTGTGTTACGTTGTGTCTAGGACACTCACAGGCATTAGTCCCGGAGTGGAAGTGTGATACGTTGTGTCTAGGACACTCACAGGCAGTAGTCCCGGAGTGGAGGTGTGTGACGTTGTGTCTAGGACACTCACAGGCAGTAGTCCTGGAGTGGAGGTGTGTGACGTTGTGTCTAGGACACTCACAGGCAGCAGTCCTGGAGTGGAGGTGTGTGACGTTGTGTCTAGGACACTCACAGGCAGTACTCCTGGAGTGGAGGTGTGTTACGTTGTGTCTAGGACACTCACAGGCAGTAGTCCCGGAGTGGACGTGTGTTACGTTGTGTCTAGGACACTCACAGGCAGTACTCCCGGAGTGGAGGTGTATTGCGTTCTGTCTAGGACACTCACAGGCAGTAGTCCCGGAGTGGAGGTGTGTTACGTTGTGTCTAGGACACTCACAGGCAGTACTCCTGGAGTGGAGGTGTATTGCGTTGTGTCTAGGACACTCACAGGCAGTAGTCCTGGAGTGGAGGTGTGTTACGTTGTGTCTAGGACACTCACAGGCAGTACTCCTGGAGTGGAAGTGTGTTATGTTGTGTCTAGGACACTCAAAGGCAGTAGTCCTGGAGTGGAGGTGTGTTACGTTGTGTCTAGGACACTCACAGGCAGTAGTCCTGGAGTGGAGGTGTGTTACGTTGTGTCTAGGACACTCACAGGCAGTAGTCCTGGAGTGGAGGTGTGTTACGTTGTGTCTAGGACACTCACAGGCAGTACTCCTGGAGTGGAGGTGTGTTATGTTGTGTCTAGGACACTCACAGGCAGTAGTCCTGGAGTGGAGGTGTGTCACGTTGTGTCTAGGACACTCACAGGCAGTAGTCCTGGAGTGGAGGTGTGTTATGTTGTGTTTAGGACACTCACAGGGAGTAGTCCTGGAGTGGAGGTGTGTTACCTTGTGTCTAGGACACTCACAGGCAGTACTCCTGGAGTGGAGGTGTATTGCGTTGTGTCTAGGACACTCACAGGCAGTAGTCCTGGAGTGGAGGTGTGTTAGGTTGTGTCTAGGACACTCACAGGCAGTAGTCCTGGAGTGGAGGTGTGTTACGTTGTGTCTAGGACACTCACAGGCAGTAGTCCTGGAGTGGAGGTGTGTTACGTTGTGTCTAGGACACTCACAAGCAGTAGTCCTGATGTGGAGGTGTGTTACGTTGTGTCTAGGACACTCACAGGCAGTAGTCCCGGAGTGGAAGTGTGATACGTTGTGTCTAGGACACTCACAGGCAGTAGTCCCGGAGTGGAGGTGTGTGACGTTGTGTCTAGGACACTCACAGGCAGTAGTCCTGGAGTGGAGGTGTGTGACATTGTGTCTAGGACACTCACAGGCAGTAGTCCTGGAGTGGAGGTGTGTGACGTTGTGTCTAGGACACTCACAGACAGTACTCCTGGAGTGGAGGTGTGTTACGTTGTGTCTAGGACACTCACAGGCAGTAGTCCCGGAGTGGAGGTGTGTTACGTTGTGTCTAGGACACTCACAGGCAGTACTCCCGGAGTGGAGGTGTATTGCGTTCTGTCTAGGACACTCACAGGCAGTAGTCCCGGAGTGGAGGTGTGTTACGTTGTGTCTAGGACACTCACAGGCAGTACTCCTGGAGTGGAGGTGTATTGCGTTGTGTCTAGGACACTCACAGGCAGTAGTCCTGGAGTGGAGGTGTGTTACGTTGTGTCTAGGACACTCACAGGCAGTACTCCTGGAGTGGAGGTGTGTTATGTTGTGTCTAGGACACTCAAAGGCAGTGGTCCTGGAGTGGAGGTGTGTTACGTTGTGTCTAGGACACTCACAGGCAGTAGTCCTGGAGTGGAGGTGTGTTATGTTGTGTCTAGGACACTCACAAGCAGTACTCCTGGAGTGGAGGTGTGTTACGTTGTGTCTAGGACACTCACAGGCAGTAGTCCCGGAGTGGAAGTGTGATACATTGTGTCTAGGACACGCACAGGCAGTAGTCCCGGAGTGGAGGTGTTTTACGTTGTGTCTAGGACACTGACATGCAGTACTCCTGGAGTGGAGGTGTATTGTGTTGTGTCTAGGACACTCACAGGCAGTACTCCTGGAGTGGAGGTGTGTTATGTTGTGTCTAGGACACTCACAGGCAGTACTCCTGGAGTCGAGGTGTATTGCGTTGTGTCTAGGACACTCACAGGCAGTACTCCTGGAGTGGAGGTGTGTTATGTTGTGTCTAGGACACTCACAGGCAGTACTCCTGGAGTCGAGGTGTATTGCGTTGTGTCTAGGACACTCACAGGCAGTAGTCCTGGAGTGGAGGTGTGTTACGTTGTGTCTAGGACACTCACAGGCAGTAGTCCTGGAGTGGAGGTGTGTTATGTTGTGTCTAGGACACTCACAGGCAGTAGTCCTGGAGTGGAGGTGTGTTACGTTGTGCCTAGGACACTCACAGGCAGTACTCCTGGAGTGGAGGTGTATTGCGTTGTGTCTAGGACACTCACAGGCAGTACTCCTGGAGTGGAGGTGTGTTACGTTGTGTCTAGGACCTCACAGGCATTAGTCCCGGAGTGGAAGTGTGATACGTTGTGTCTAGGATACTCACAGGCAGTACTCCTGGAGTGGAGGTGTATTGCGTTGTGTCTAGGACACTCACAGGCAGTAGTCCTGGAGTGGAGGTGTGTTATGTTGTGTCCAGGACACTCACAGGCAGTACTCCTGGAGTGGAGGTGTATTGCGTTGTGTCTAGAACACTCACAGGCAGTAGTCCTGGAGTGGAGGTGTGTGATGTTGTGTCTAGGACACTCACAGGCAGTACTGCTGGAGTGGAGGTGTGTTACGTTGTGTCTAGGACACTCACAGGCAGTACTCCTGGAGTGGGGGTGTGTTAGGTTGTGTCTAGGACACTCACAGGCAGTAGTCCTGGAGTGGAGGTGTGTTATGTTGTGTCTAGGACACTCACAGGCAGTAGTCCTGGATTGGAGGTGTGTTACGTTGTGTCTAGGACACTCACAGGCAGTAGTCCTGGAGTGGAGGAGTGTTACGTTGTCTCTAGGACACTCACAGGCAGTACTCCTGGAGTGGAGGTGTATTGCGTTGTGTCTAGGACACTCACAGGCAGTAGTCCCGGAGTGGAGGTGTGTTACGTTGTGTCTAGGACACTCACAGGCAGTAGTCCTGGAGTGGAGGTGTGTTACGTTGTGTCTAGGACACTCACAGGCAGTACTCCTGGAGTGGAGGTGTGTTATGTTGTGTCTAGGACACTCACAGGCAGTAGTCCTGGAGTGGAGGTGTGTTACGTTGTGTCTAGGACACTCACAGGCAGTAGTCCTGGAGTGGAGGTGTGTTATGTTGCGTTTAGGACACTCACAGGGAGTAGTCCTGGAGTGGAGGTGTGTTACGTTGTGTCTAGGACACTCACAGGCAGTACTCCTGGAGTGGAGGTGTATTTCGTTGTGTCTAGGACACTCACAGGCAGTAGTCCTGGAGTGGAGGTGTGTTAGGTTGTGTCTAGGACACTCACAGGCAGTAGTCCTGGAGTGGAGGTGTGTTACGTTGTGTCTAGGACACTCACAGGCAGTAGTCCTGGAGTGGAGGTGTGTTACGTTGTGTCTAGGACACTCACAAGCAGTAGTCCTGATGTGGAGGTGTGTTACGTTGTGTCTAGGACACTCACAGGCATTAGTCCCGGAGTGGAAGTGTGATACGTTGTGTCTAGGACACTCACAGGCAGTAGTCCCGGAGTGGAGGTGTGTGACGTTGTGTCTAGGACACTCACAGGCAGTAGTCCTGGAGTGGAGGTGTGTGACGTTGTGTCTAGGACACTCACAGGCAGCAGTCCTGGAGTGGAGGTGTGTGACGTTGTGTCTAGGACACTCACAGGCAGTACTCCTGGAGTGGAGGTGTGTTACGTTGTGTCTAGGACACTCACAGGCAGTAGTCCCGGAGTGGACGTGTGTTACGTTGTGTCTAGGACACTCACAGGCAGTACTCCCGGAGTGGAGGTGTATTGCGTTCTGTCTAGGACACTCACAGGCAGTAGTCCTGGAGTGGAGGTGTGTTACGTTGTGTCTAGGGCACTCACAAGCAGTACTCCAGGAGTGGAGGTGTGATACGTTGTGTCTAGGACACTCACAGGCAGTACTCCTGGAGTGGAGGTGTATTGCGTTGTGTCTAGGACACTCACAGGCAGTAGTCCTGGAGTGGAGGTGTGTTATGTTGTGTCTAGGACACTCACAGGCAGTACTCCTGGAGTGGAGGTGTGTTAGGTTGTGTCTAAGACACTCACAGGCAGTAGTCCTGGAGTGGAGGTGTCTTACGTTGTGTCTAGGACACTCACAGGCAGTAGTCCTGGAGTGGAGGTGTGTTACATTGTGTCTAGGACACGCACAGGCAGTAGTCCCGGAGTGGAGGTGTGTTACGTTGTGCCTAGGACACTCACAGGCAGAACTCCTGGAGTGGAGGTGTATTGCGTTGTGTCTAGGACACTCACAGGCAGTACTCCTGGAGTGGAGGTGTGTTACGTTGTGTCTAGGACACTCACAGGCAGGACTCCTGGAGTGGAGGTGTGTTACGTTGTGTCTAGGACACTCACAGGCAGTAGTCCTGGAGTGGAGGTGTGTGACGTTGTGTCTAGGACACTCACAGGCAGTACTCCTGGAGTGGAGGTGTGTTACGTTGTGTCTAGGACACTCACAGGCAGTACTCCTGGAGTGGAGGTGTGTTAGGTTGTGTCTAGGACACTCACAGGCAGTAGTCCTGGAGTGGAGGTGTGTTACGTTGTGTCTAGGACACTCACAGGCAGTAGTCCTGAAATGGAGGTGTGTGACGTTGTGTCTAGGACACTCACAAGCAGTACTCCTGGAGTGGAGGTGTGTAAATTTGTGTCTAGGACACTCACAGGCAGTAGTCCCGAAGTGGAAGTGTGATACGTTGTGTCTAGGACACTCACAGGCAGTACTCCTGGAGTGGAGGTGTATTGCGTTGTGTCTAGAACACTCACAGGCAGTAGTCCTGGAGTGGAGGTGTGTTATGTTGTGTCTAGGACACTCACAGGCAGTAGTCCTGGAGTCGAGGTGTGTTACGTTGTGTCTAGGACACTCACAGGCAGTAGTCCTGGAGTGGAGGTGTGTGACGTTGTGTCTAGGACACTCACAGGCAGTACTCCTGGAGTGGAGGTGTGTTACGTTGTGTCTAGGACACTCACAGGCAGTACTCCTGGAGTGGAGGTGTGTTAGGTTGTGTCTAGGACACTCACAGGCAGTAGTCCTGGAGTGGAGGTGTGTTACGTTGTGTCTAGGACACTCACAAGCAGTACTCCTGGAGTGGAGGTGTGTTACGTTGTGTCTAGGACACTCACAGGCAGTAGTCCCGGAGTGGAAGTGTGATACGTTGTGTCTAGGACACTCACAGGCAGTAGTCCTGGAGTGGAGGTGTGTTACGTTGTGTCTAGGACACTCACAGGCAGTAGTCCTGGAGTGGAGGTGTGTTACGTTGTGTCTAGGACACTCACATGCAGTACTCCTGGAGTGGAGGTGTGTTACGTTGTGTCTAGGACACTCACAGGCAGTAGTCCCGGAGTGGAAGTGTGATACGTTGTGTCTAGGACACTCACAAGCAGTACTCCTGGAGTGGAAGTGTGATACGTTGTGTCTAGGACACTCACAGGCAGTACTCCTGGAGTGGAGGTGTATTGCGTTGTGTCTAGGACACTCACAGGCAGTAGTCCTGGAGTGGAGGTGTGTTATGTTGTGTCTAGGACACTCACAGGCAGTAGTCCTGGAGTGAAGGTGTGTTACGTTATGTCTAGGACACTCACAGGCAGTAGTCCTGGAGTGGAGGTGTGTGATGTTGTGTCTAGGACACTCACAGGCAGTACTGCTGGAGTGGAGGTGTGTTACGTTGTGTCTAGGACACTCACAGGCAGTACTCCTGGAGTCGAGGTGTGTTAGGTTGTGTCTAGGACACTCACAGGCAGTAGTCCTGGAGTGGAGGTGTGTTACGTTGTGTCTAGGACACTCACAGGCAGTAGTCCTGGAGTGGAGGTGTGTTACGTTGTGTCTAGGACACTCACAAGCAGTACTCCTGGAGTGGAGGTGTGTTACGTTGTGCCTAGGACACTCACAGGCAGTAGTCCCGGAGTGGAAGTGTGATATGTTGTGTCTAGGACACTCACAGGCAGTAGTCCTGGAGTGGAGGTGTGTTATGTTGTGTCTAGGACACTCACAGGCTGCAGTCCTGGAGTGGAGGTGTGTTACGTTGTGTCTAGGACACTCACAGGCAGTAGTCCCGGAGTGAAGGTGTGTTACGTTGTGTCTAGGACACTCACAGGCAGTATTCCCGGAGTGGAGGTGTGTTATGTTGTGTCTAGGACACTCAGAGGCAGTACTCATGGAGTGGAGGTGTGTTACGTTGTGTCTAGGACACTAACAGACAGGACTCCTGGAGTGGAGGTGTGTGACGTTGTGTCTGGGACACTCACAGGCAGTACTCCTGGAGTGGAGGTGTGTTACGTTGTGTCTAGGACACTCACAGGCAGTACTCCTGGAGTGGAGGTGTGTTAGGTTGTGTCTAGGACACTCACAGGCAGTAGTCCTGGAGTGGAGGTGTGTTACGTTGTGTCTAGGACACTCACAGGCAGTAGTCCTGGAGTGGAGGTGTGTTACGTTGTGTCTAGGACACTCACAAGCAGTACTCCTGGAGTGGAGGTGTGTTACGTTTTGTCTAGGACACTCACAGGCAGTAGTCCCGGAGTGGAAGTGTGATACGTTGAGTCTAGGACACTCACAGGCAGTAGTCCCGGAGTGGAGGTGTGTTATGTTGTGTCTAGGACACTCACAGGCAGTAGTCCCGGAGTGGAGGTGTGTTCCGTTGTGTCTAGGACACTCACAGGCAGTAGTCCTGGAGTGGAGGTATGTGACGTTGTGTCTAGGACACTCACAGGCAGTACTCCTGAAGTGGAGGTGTGTTATGTTGTGTCTAGGACACTCACAGGCAGGGCTCCTGGAGTGGAAGTGTGATACGTTGTGTCTAGGACACTCACAGGCAGTAGTCCTAGAGTGGAGGTGTGTTACGTTGTGTCTAGGACACTCACAGGCAGTAGTCCTGGAGTTGAGGTGTGTTACGTTGTGTCTAGGACACTCACAAGCAGTACGCCTGGAGTGGAGGTGTGTTACGTTGTGTCTAGGACACTCACAGGCAGTACCCCCGGAGTGGAAGTGTGATACATTGTGTCTAGGACACTCACAGGCAGCAATCCCGGAGTGGAGGTGTGTTACGTTGTGTCTAGGACACTCACAGGCAGTACTCCTGGAGTAGATGTGTATTGCGTTGTGTCTAGGACACTCACAGGCAGTAGTCCTGGAGTGGAGGTGTGTTATTTTGTGTCTAGGACACTCACAGGCAGTAGTCCTGGAGTGGAGGTGTGTTATGTTGTGTCTAGGACACTCACAGACAGTAGTCCTGGAGTGGAGGTGTGTTACGTTGTGTGTAGGACACTCACAGGCAGTAGTCCCGGAGTGGAGGTGTGTTATGTTGTGTCTAGGACACTCACAGGCAGTAGTCCTGGAGTGGAGGTGTGTTACGTTGTGCCTAGGACACTCACAGGCAGTACTCCTGGAGTGGAGGTGTATTGCGTTGAGTCTAGGACACTCACAGGCAGTACTCCTGGAGTGGAGGTGTGTTATGTTGTGTTTAGGACACTCACAGGCAGGACTCCTGGCGTGGAGGTGTGTTACGTTGTGTCTAGGACACTCACAGGCAGTAGTCCTGGAGTGGAGGTGTGTTACGTTGTGTCTAGGACACTCACAGGCAGTAGTCCTGGAGTGGAGGTGTGTTACGTTGTGTCTAGGACACTCACAGGCAGTAGTCCTGGAGTGGAGGTGTGTTACGTTGTGTCTAGGACACTCACAGGCAGTACTCCTGGAGTGGAGGTGTGTTACGTTGTGTCTAGGACACTCACAGGCAGTACTCCTGGAGTGGAAAGTGTGATACGTTGTGTCTAGGACACTCACAGGCAGTAGTCCTGGAGTGGAGGTGTGTTATGTTGTGTCTAGGACACTCACAGGCAGTAGTCCTGGAGTGGAGGTGTGTGACGTTGTGTCTAGGACACTCACAGGCAGTACTCCTGGAGTGGAGGTGTGTTATGTTGTGTCTAGGACACTCACAGGCAGTAGTCCTGGAGTGGAGGTGTGTTACGTTGTGTCTAGGACACTCACAGGCAGTAGTCCTGGAGTGGAGGTGTGTTATGTTGTGTTTAGGACACTCACAGGGAGTAGTCCTGGAGTGGAGGTGTGTTACGTTGTGTCTAGGACACTCACAGGCAGTACTCCTGGAGTGGAGGTGTATTTCGTTGTGTCTAGGACACTCACAGGCAGTAGTCCTGGAGTGGAGGTGTGTTAGGTTGTGTCTAGGACACTCACAGGCAGTAGTCCTGGAGTGGAGGTGTGTTACGTTGTGTCTAGGACACTCACAGGCAGTAGTCCCGGAGTGGAAGTGCGTTACGTTGTGTCTAGGACACTCACAGGCAGTACTCCTGGAGTGGAGGTGTATTGCGTTGTGTCTAGGACACTCACAGGCAGTAGTCCTGGAGTGGAGGTGTGTTACGTTGTGTCTAGGACACTCACAGGCAGTACTCCTGGAGTGGAGGTGTATTGCGTTGTGTCTAGGACACTCACAGGCAGTAGTCCTGGAGTGGAGGTGTGTTACGTTGTGTCTCGGACACTCACAGGCAGTACTCCTGGAGTGGAGGTGTGTTATGTTGTGTCTAGGACACTCACAGGCAGTAGTCCTGGATTGGAGGTGTGTTACGTTGTGTCTAGGACACTCACAGGCAGTAGTCCTGGAGTGGAGGAGTGTTACGTTGTCTCTAGGACACTCACAGGCAGTACTCCTGGAGTGGAGGTGTATTGCGTTGTGTCTAGGACACTCACAGGCAGTAGTCCCGGAGTGGAGGTGTGTTACGTTGTGTCTAGGACACTCACAGGCAGTAGTCCTGGAGTGGAGGTGTGTTACGTTGTGTCTAGGACACTCACAGGCAGTACTCCTGGAGTGGAGATGTGTTATGTTGTGTCTAGGACACTCACAGGCAGTAGTCCTGGAGTAGAGGTGTGTTACGTTGTGTCTAGGACACTCACAGGCAGTAGTCCTGGAGTGGAGGTGTGTTATGTTGCGTTTAGGACACTCACAGGGAGTAGTCCTGGAGTGGAGGTGTGTTACGTTGTGTCTAGGACACTCACAGGCAGTACTCCTGGAGTGGAGGTGTATTTCGTTGTGTCTAGGACACTCACAGGCAGTAGTCCTGGAGTGGAGGTGTGTTAGGTTGTGTCTAGGACACTCACAGGCAGTAGTCCTGGAGTGGAGGTGTGTTACGTTGTGTCTAGGACACTCACAGGCAGTAGTCCTGGAGTGGAGGTGTGTTACGTTGTGTCTAGGACACTCACAAGCAGTAGTCCTGATGTGGAGGTGTGTTACGTTGTGTCTAGGACACTCACAGGCATTAGTCCCGGAGTGGAAGTGTGATACGTTGTGTCTAGGACACTCACAGGCAGTAGTCCCGGAGTGGAGGTGTGTGACGTTGTGTCTAGGACACTCACAGGCAGTAGTCCTGGAGTGGAGGTGTGTGACGTTGTGTCTAGGACACTCACAGGCAGCAGTCCTGGAGTGGAGGTGTGTGAGGTTGTGTCTAGGACACTCACAGGCAGTACTCCTGGAGTGGAGGTGTGTTACGTTGTGTCTAGGACACTCACAGGCAGTAGTCCCGGAGTGGACGTGTGTTACGTTGTGTCTAGGACACTCACAGGCAGTACTCCCGGAGTGGAGGTGTATTGCGTTCTGTCTAGGACACTCACAGGCAGTAGTCCCGGAGTGGAGGTGTGTTACGTTGTGTCTAGGACACTCACAGGCAGTACTCCTGGAGTGGAGGTGTATTGCGTTGTGTCTAGGACACTCACAGGCAGTAGTCCTGGAGTGGAGGTGTGTTACGTTGTGTCTAGGACACTCACAGGCAGTACTCCTGGAGTGGAAGTGTGTTATGTTGTGTCTAGGACACTCAAAGGCAGTAGTCCTGGAGTGGAGGTGTGTTACGTTGTGTCTAGGACACTCACAGGCAGTAGTCCTGGAGTGGAGGTGTGTTACGTTGTGTCTAGGACACTCACAGGCAGTAGTCCTGGAGTGGAGGTGTGTTACGTTGTGTCTAGGACACTCACAGGCAGTAGTCCTGGAGTGGAGGTGTGTTACGTTGTGTCTAGGACACTCACAGGCAGTACTCCTGGAGTGGAGGTGTGTTATGTTGTGTCTAGGACACTCACAGGCAGTAGTCCTGGAGTGGAGGTGTGTCACGTTGTGTCTAGGACACTCACAGGCAGTAGTCCTGGAGTGGAGGTGTGTTATGTTGTGTTTAGGACACTCACAGGGAGTAGTCCTGGAGTGGAGGTGTGTTACCTTGTGTCTAGGACACTCACAGGCAGTACTCCTGGAGTGGAGGTGTATTGCGTTGTGTCTAGGACACTCACAGGCAGTAGTCCTGGAGTGGAGGTGTGTTAGGTTGTGTCTAGGACACTCACAGGCAGTAGTCCTGGAGTGGAGGTGTGTTACGTTGTGTCTAGGACACTCACAGGCAGTAGTCCTGGAGTGGAGGTGTGTTACGTTGTGTCTAGGACACTCACAAACAGTAGTCCTGATGTGGAGGTGTGTTACGTTGTGTCTAGGACACTCACAGGCAGTAGTCCCGGAGTGGAAGTGTGATACGTTGTGTCTAGGACACTCACAGGCAGTAGTCCCGGAGTGGAGGTGTGTGACGTTGTGTCTAGGACACTCACAGGCAGTAGTCCTGGAGTGGAGGTGTGTGACATTGTGTCTAGGACACTCACAGGCAGTAGTCCTGGAGTGGAGGTGTGTGACGTTGTGTCTAGGACACTCACAGACAGTACTCCTGGAGTGGAGGTGTGTTACGTTGTGTCTAGGACACTCACAGGCAGTAGTCCCGGAGTGGAGGTGTGTTACGTTGTGTCTAGGACACTCACAGGCAGTACTCCCGGAGTGGAGGTGTATTGCGTTCTGTCTGGGACACTCACAGGCAGTAGTCCCGGAGTGGAGGTGTGTTACGTTGTGTCTAGGACACTCACAGGCAGTACTCCTGGAGTGGAGGTGTATTGCGTTGGGTCTAGGACACTCACAGGCAGTAGTCCTGGAGTGGAGGTGTGTTACGTTGTGTCTAGGACACTCACAGGCAGTACTCCTGGAGTGGAGGTGTGTTATGTTGTGTCTAGGACACTCAAAGGCAGTGGTCCTGGAGTGGAGGTGTGTTACGTTGTGTCTAGGACACTCACAGGCATTAGTCCTGGAGTGGAGGTGTGTTATGTTGTGTCTAGGACACTCACAAGCAGTACTCCTGGAGTGGAGGTGTGTTACGTTGTGTCTAGGACACTCACAGGCAGTAGTCCCGGAGTGGAAGTGTGATACATTGTGTCTAGGACACGCACAGGCAGTAGTCCCGGAGTGGAGGTGTTTTACGTTGTGTCTAGGACACTGACATGCAGTACTCCTGGAGTGGAGGTGTATTGTGTTGTGTCTAGGACACTCACAGGCAGTACTCCTGGAGTGGAGGTGTGTTATGTTGTGTCTAGGACACTCACAGGCAGTACTCCTGGAGTCGAGGTGTATTGCGTTGTGTCTAGGACACTCACAGGCAGTACTCCTGGAGTGGAGGTGTGTTATGTTGTGTCTAGGACACTCACAGGCAGTACTCCTGGAGTCGAGGTGTATTGCGTTGTGTCTAGGACACTCACAGGCAGTAGTCCTGGAGTGGAGGTGTGTTACGTTGTGTCTAGGACACTCACAGGCAGTAGTCCTGGAGTGGAGGTGTGTTATGTTGTGTCTAGGACACTCACAGGCAGTAGTCCTGGAGTGGAGGTGTGTTACGTTGTGTCTAGGACACTCACAGGCAGTACTCCTGGAGTGGAGGTGTATTGCGTTGTGTCTAGGACACTCACAGGCAGTACTCCTGGAGTGGAGGTGTGTTACGTTGTGTCTAGGACACTCACAGGCAGGACTCCTGGAGTGGAGGTGTGTTATGTTGTGTCTAGGACACTCACACGCAGTAGTCCTGGAGTGGAGGTGTGTGACGTTGTGTCTAGGACACTCACAGGCAGTACTCCTGGAGTGGAGGTGTGTTACGTTGTGTCTAGGACACTCACAGGCAGTATTCCTGGAGTGGAGGTGTGTTACGTTGTGTCTAGGACAGTCACAGGCAGTAGTCCTGGAGTGGAGGTGTGTTACGTTGTGTCTAGGGCACTCACAAGCAGTACTCCAGGAGTGGAGGTGTGATACGTTGTGTCTAGGACCTCACAGGCAGTAGTCCCGGAGTGGAAGTGTGATACGTTGTGTCTAGGATACTCACAGGCAGTACTCCTGGAGTGGAGGTGTATTGCGTTGTGTCTAGGACACTCACAGGCAGTAGTCCTGGAGTGGAGGTGTGTTATGTTGTGTCCAGGACACTCACAGGCAGTACTCCTGGAGTGGAGGTGTATTGCGTTGTGTCTAGAACACTCACAGGCAGTAGTCCTGGAGTGGAGGTGTGTGATGTTGTGTCTAGGACACTCACAGGCAGTACTGCTGGAGTGGAGGTGTGTTACGTTGTGTCTAGGACACTCACAGGCAGTACTCCTGGAGTGGGGGTGTGTTAGGTTGTGTCTAGGACACTCACAGGCAGTAGTCCTGGAGTGGAGGTATCTTACGTTGTGTCTAGGACACTCACAGGCAGTAGTCCTGGAGAGGAGGTGTGTTACGTTGTGTCTAGGACACTCACAAGCAGTACTCCTGGAGTGGAGGTGTGTTACGTTGTGTCTAGGACACTCACAGGCAGTAGTCCCGGAGTGGAAGTGTGATACGTTGTGTCTAGGACACTCACAGGCAGTACTCCTGGAGTGGAGGTGTATTGCGTTGTGTCTAGAACACTCACAGGCAATAGTCCTGGAGTGGAGGTGTGTTATGTTGTGTCTAGGACACTCACAGGCAGTAGTCCTGGAGTCGAGGTGTGTTACGTTGTGTCTAGGACACTCACAGGCAGTAGTCCTGGAGTGGAGGTGTGTGACGTTGTGTCTAGGACACTCACAGGCAGTACTCCTGGAGTGGAGGTGTGTTACGTTGTGTCTAGGACACTCACAGGCAGTACTCCCGGAGTGAAGGTGTGTTAGGTTGTGTCTAGGACACTCACAGGCAGTAGTCCTGGAGTGGAGGTGTGTTACGTTGTGCCTAGGACACTCACAGGCAGTATTCCCGGAGTGGAGGTGTGTTATGTTGTGTCTAGGACACTCACAGGCAGTACTCCTGGAGTGGAGGTGTGTTACGTTGTGTCTAGGACACTCACAGACAGGACTCCTGGAGTGGAGGTGTGTGATGTTGTGTCTAGGACACTCACAGGCAGTACTCCTGGAGTGGAGGTGTGTTATGTTGTGTCTAGGACACTCACAGGCAGTACTCCTGGAGTGGAGGTGTGTTAGGTTGTGTCTAGGACACTCACAGACAGTAGTCCTGGAGTGGAAGTGTGATACGTTGTGTCTAGGACACCTACAGGCAGTAGTCCCGGAGTGGAGGTGTGTTATGTTGTGTCTAGGACACTCACAGGCAGTAGTCCTGGAGTGGAAGTGTGTTCCGTTGTGTCTAGGACACTCACAGGCAGTAGTCCTGGAGTGGAGGTGTGTGACGTTGTGTCTAGGACACTCACAGGCAGTACTCCTGGAGTGGAGGTGTGTTACGTTGTGTCTAGGACACTCACAGGCAGGGCTCCTGGAGTGGAAGTGTGATATGTTGTGTCTAGGACACTCACAGGCAGTAGTTCTGGAGTGGAGGTGTGTTATGTTGTGTCTAGGACACTCACAGGCAGTAGTCCTGGAGTGGAGGTGTGTTACGTTGTGTCTAGGACACTCACAAGCAGAACTCCTGGAGTGGAGGTGTGTTACGTTGTGTCTAGGACACTCACAGGCAGTACTCCTGGAGTGGAGGTGTGTTACGTTGTGTCTAGGACACTCACAGGCAGTAGTCCCGGAGTGGAAGTGTGATACGTTGTGTCTAGGACACTCACAGGCAGTAGTCCTGGAGTGGAGGTGTGTTACGTTGTGTCTAGGACACTCACAGGCAGTAGTCCTGGAGTGGAGGTGTGTTACGTTGTGTCTAGGACACTCACAGGCAGTAGTCCCGGAGTGGAAGTGTGATACGTTGTGTCTAGGACACTCACAGGCAGTAGTCCTGGAGTGGAGGTGTGTTACGTTGTGTCTAGGACAGTCACAGGCAGTAGTCCTGGAGTGGAAGTGTGTTACGTTGTGTCTAGGACACTCACAAGCAGTACTCCTGGAGTGGAGGTGTGATACGTTGTGTCTAGGACACTCAAAGGCAGTAGTCCCAGAGTGGAAGTGTGATACGTTGTGTCTAGGACACTCACAGGCAGTACTCCTGGAGTGGAGGTGTATTGCGTTGTGTCTAGGACACTCACAGGCAGTAGTCCTGGAGTGGAGGTGTGGTTTGTTGTGTCTAGGACACTCACAGGCAGTAGTCCTGGAGTGGAGGTGGGTTACGTTATGTCTAGGACACTCACAGGCAGTAGTCCTGGAGTGGAGGTGTGTGATGTTGTGTCTAGGACACTCACAGGCAGTACTGCTGGAGTGGAGGTGTGTTACGTTGTGGCTAGGACACTCACAGGCAGTAGTCCTGGAGTGGAGGTGTATTACGTTGTGTCTAGGACACTCACAAGCAGTACTCCTGGAGTGGAGGTGTGTTACGTTGTGTCTAGGACACTCACAGGCAGTAGTCCCGGAGTGGAAGTGTGATACGTTGTGTCTAGGACACTCACAGGCAGTAGTCCTGGAGTGGAGGTGTGTTACGTTGTGTCTAGGACACTCACAGGCAGTAGTCCTGGAGTGGAGGTGTGTTACGTTGTGTCTAGGACACTCACAGGCAGTAGTCCCGGAGTGGAAGTGTGATACGTTGTGTCTAGGACACTCACAGGCAGTAGTCCTGGAGTGGAGGTGTGTTACGTTGTGTCTAGGACACTCACAGGCAGTACTCCTGGAGTGGAGGTGTATTGCGTCGTGTCTAGGACACTCACAGGCAGTAGTCCTGGAGTGGAGGTGTGTTACGTTGTGTCTAGGACACTCACAGGCAGTACTCCTGGAGTGGAGGTGTGTTATGTTGTGTCTAGGACACTCACAGGCAGTAGTCCTGGATTGGAGGTGTGTTACGTTGTGTCTAGGACACTCACTGGCAGTAGTCCTGGAGTGGAGGTGTGTTACGTTGTCTCTAGGACACTCACAGGCAGTACTCCTGGAGTGGAGGTGTATTGCGTTGTGTCTAGGACACTCACAGGCAGTAGTCCCGGAGTGGAGGTGTGTTACGTTGTGTCTAGGACACTCACAGGCAGTAGTCCTGGAGTGGAGGTGTGTTACGTTGTGTCTGGGACACTCACAGGCAGTACTCCTGGAGTGGAGGTGTGTTATGTTGTGTCTAGGACACTCACAGGCAGTAGTCCTGGAGTGGAGGTGTGTTACGTTGTGTCTAGGACACTCACAGGCAGTAGTCCTGGAGTGGAGGTGTGTTATGTTGTGTTTAGGACACTCACAGGCAGTAGTCCTGGAGTGGAGGTGTTTTACGTTGTGTCTGGGACACTCACAGGTAGTACTCCTGGAGTGGAGGTGTATTGTGTTGTGTCTAGGACACTCACAGGCAGTAGTCCTGGAGTGGAGGTGTGTTAGGTTGTGTCTAGGACACTCACAAGCAGTAGTCCTGGAGTGGAGGTGTGTTACGTTGTGTCTAGGACACTCACAGGCAGTAGTCCTGGAGTGGAGGTGTGTTACGTTGTGTCTAGGACACTCACAAGCAGTAGTCCTGATGTGGAGGTGTGTTACGTTGTGTCTAGGACACTCACAGGCAGTAGTCCCGGAGTGGAAGTGTGATATGTTGTGTCTAGGACACTCACAGGCAGTAGTCCCGGAGTGGAGGTGTGTGACGTTGTGTCTAGGACACTCACAGGCAGTAGTCCTGGAGTGGAGGTGTGTGACGTTGTGTCTAGGACACTCACAGGCAGTAGTCCTGGAGTGGAGGTGTGTGACTTTGTGTCTAGGACACTCACAGGCAGTACTCCTGGAGTGGAGGTGTGTTACGTTGTGTCTAGGACACTCACAGGCAGTAGTCCCGGAGTGGAGGTGTGTTACGTTGTGTCTAGGACACTCACAGGCAGTACTCCCGGAGTGGAGGTGTATTGCGTTCTGTCTAGGACACTCACAGGCAGTAGTCCCGGAGTGGAGGTGTGTTATGTTGTGTCTAGGACACTCACAGGCAGTACTCCTGGAGTGGAGGTGTATTGCGTAGTGTCTAGGATACTCACAGGCAGTAGTCCTGGAGTGGAGGTGTGTTACGTTGTGTCTAGGACACTCACAGGCAGTAGTCCCGGAGTGGAGGTGTGTTACGTTGTGTCTAGGACACTCACATGAAGTACTCCTGGAGTGGAGGTGTATTGCGTTGTGTCTAGGACACTCACAGGCAGTACTCCTGGAGTGGAGGTGTGTTATGTTTTGTCTAGGACACTCACAGGCAGTACTCCTGGAGTGGAGGTGTATTGGGTTGTGTCTAGGACACTCACAGGCAGTAGTCCTGGAGTGGAGGTGTGTTACGTTGTGTCTAGGACACTCACAGGCAGTAGTCCTGGAGTGGAGGTGTGGTATGTTGTGTATAGGACACTCACAGGCAGTAGTCCTGGAGTGGAGGTGTGTTACGTTGTGTCTAGGACACTCACAGGCAGTAGTCCTGGAGTGGAGGTGTGTTACGTTGTGTCTAGGACACTCACAGGCAGTACTCCTGGAGTGGAGGTGTGTTGCGTTGTGTCTAGGACACTCACAGGCAGTAGTCCTGGAGTGGAGGTGTGTTACGTTGTGTCTAGGACACTCACAGGCAGTACTCCTGGAGTGGAGGTGTGTTACGTTGTGTCTAGGACACTCACAGGCAGTAGTCCTGGAGTGGAGGTGTGTTACGTTGTGTCTAGGACACTCACAAGCAGTAGTCCTGGAGTGGAGGTGTGTTACGTTGTGTCTAGGGCACTCACGGGCAGTAGTCCTGGAGTGGAGGTGTGTTACGTTGTGTCTAGGGCACTCACAGGCAGTAGTCCTGGAGTGGAGGTGTGATACGTTGTGTCTAGGACACTCACAGGCAGTAGTTCTGGAGTGGAGGTGTGTTAGGTTGTGTCTAGGACACTCACAAGCAGTAGTCCTGGAGTGGAGGTGTGTTACGTTGTGTCTAGGACACTCACAGGCAGTACTGCTGGAGTGGAGGTGTGTTACGTTGTGTCTAGGACACTCACAGGCAGTACTCCTGGAGTGGGGGTGTGTTAGGTTGTGTCTAGGACACTCACAGGCAGTAGTCCTGGAGTGGAGGTGTCTTACGTTGTGTCTAGGACACTCACAGGCAGTAGTCCTGGAGTGGAGGTGTGTTACGTTGTGTCTAGGACACTCACAGGCAGTACTCCTGGAGTGGAGGTGTGTTACGTTGTGTCTAGGACACTCACAGGCAGTAGTCCTGGAGTGGAGGTGTGTTACGTTGTGTCTAGGGCACTCACAAGCAGTACTCCAGGAGTGGAGGTGTGATACGTTGTGTCTAGGACCTCACAGGCAGTAGTCCCGGAGTGGAAGTGTGATACGTTGTGTCTAGGATACTCACAGGCAGTACTCCTGGAGTGGAGGTGTATTGCGTTGTGTCTAGGACACTCACAGGCAGTAGTCCTGGAGTGGAGGTGTGTTATGTTGTGTCCAGGACACTCACAGGCAGTACTCCTGGAGTGGAGGTGTATTGCGTTGTGTCTAGAACACTCACAGGCAGTAGTCCTGGAGTGGAGGTGTGTGATGTTGTGTCTAGGACACTCACAGGCAGTACTGCTGGAGTGGAGGTGTGTTACGTTGTGTCTAGGACACTCAAAGGCAGTACTCCTGGAGTGGGGGTGTGTTAGGTTGTGTCTAGGACACTCACAGGCAGTAGTCCTGGAGTGGAGGTGTCTTACGTTGTGTCTAGGACACTCACAGGCAGTAGTCCTGGAGTGGAGGTGTGTTACGTTGTGTCTAGGACACTCACAAGCAGTACTCCTGGAGTGGAGGTGTGTTACGTTGTGTCTAGGACACTCACAGGCAGTAGTCCTGGAGTGGAAGTGTGATACGTTGTGTCTAGGACACTCACAGGCAGTACTCCTGGAGTGGAGGTGTATTGCGTTGTGTCTAGAACACTCACAGGCAATAGTCCTGGAGTGGAGGTGTGTTATGTTGTGTCTAGGACACTCACAGGCAGTAGTCCTGGAGTCGAGGTGTGTTACGTTGTGTCTAGGACACTCACAGGCAGTAGTCCTGGAGTGGAGGTGTGTGACGTTGTGTCTAGGACACTCACAGGCAGTACTCCTGGAGTGGAGGTGTGTTACGTTGTGTCTAGGACACTCACAGGCAGTACTCCCGGAGTGAAGGTGTGTTAGGTTGTGTCTAGGACACTCACAGGCAGTAGTCCTGGAGTGGAGGTGTGTTACGTTGTGCCTAGGACACTCACAGGCAGTATTCCCGGAGTGGAGGTGTGTTATGTTGTGTCTAGGACACTCACAGGCAGTACTCCTGGAGTGGAGGTGTGTTACGTTGTGTCTAGGACACTCACAGACAGGACTCCTGGAGTGGAGGTGTGTGACGTTGTGTCTAGGACACTCACAGGCAGTACTCCTGGAGTGGAGGTGTGTTACGTTGTGTCTAGGACACTCACAAGCAGAACTCCTGGAGTGGAGGTGTGTTACGTTGTGTCTAGGACACTCACAGGCAGTACTCCTGGAGTGGAGGTGTGTTACGTTGTGTCTAGGACACTCACAGGCAGTAGTCCCGGAGTGGAAGTGTGATACGTTGTGTCTAGGACACTCACAGGCAGTAGTCCTGGAGTGGAGGTATGTTACGTTGTGTCTAGGACACTCACAGGCAGTAGTCCTGGAGTGGAGGTGTGTTACGTTGTGTCTAGGACACTCACAGGCAGTAGTCCCGGAGTGGAAGTGTGATACGTTGTGTCTAGGACACTCACAGGCAGTAGTCCTGGAGTGGAGGTGTGTTATGTTGTGTCTAGGACAGTCACAGGCAGTAGTCCTGGAGTGGAGGTGTGTTACGTTGTGTCTAGGACACTCACAAGCAGTACTCCTGGAGTGGAGGTGTGATACGTTGTGTCTAGGACACTCACAGGCAGTAGTCCCGGAGTGGAAGTGTGATACGTTGTGTCTAGGACACTCACAGGCAGTACTCCTGGAGTGGAGGTGTATTGCGTTGTGTCTAGGACACTCACAGGCAGTAGTCCTGGAGTGGAGGTGTGTTATGTTGTGTCTAGGACACTCACAGGCAGTAGTCCTGGAGTGGAGGTGGGTTACGTTATGTCTAGGACACTCACAGGCAGTAGTCCTGGAGTGGAGGTGTGTGATGTTGTGTCTAGGACACTCACAGGCAGTACTGCTGGAGTGGAGGTGTGTTACGTTGTGTCTAGGACACTCACAGGCAGTACTCCTGGAGTCGAGGTGTGTTAGGTTGTGTCTAGGACACTCACAGGCAGTAGTCCTGGAGTGGAGGTGTGTTACGTTGTGTCTAGGACACTCACAGGCAGTAGTCCTGGAGTGGAGGTGTATTACGTTGTGTCTAGGACACTCACAAGCAGTACTCCTGGAGTGGAGGTGTGTTACGTTGTGTCTAGGACACTCACAGGCAGTAGTCCCGGAGTGGAAGTGTGATACGTTGTGTCTAGGACACTCACAGGCAGTAGTCCTGGAGTGGAGGTGTGTTACCTTGTGTCTAGGACACTCACAGGCAGTAGTCCTGGAGTGGAGGTGTGTTACGTTGTGTCTAGGACACTCACAGGCAGTAGTCCCGGAGTGGAAGTGTGATACGTTGTGTCTAGGACACTCACAGGCAGTAGTCCTGGAGTGGAGGTGTGTTATGTTGTGTCTAGGACACTCACAAGCAGTAGTCCTGGAGTGGAGGTGTGTTATGTTGTGTCTAGGACACTCACAGGCAGTAGTCCTGGAGTGGAGGTGTGTGACGTTGTGTCTAGGACACTCACAGGCAGTACTCCTGGAGTGGAGGTGTGTTACGTTGTGTCTAGGACACTCACAAGCAGTACTCCTGGAGTGGAGGTGTGTTACGTTGTGTCTAGGACACTCACAGGCAGTAGTCCCGGAGTGGAAGTGTGTTACGTTGTGTCTAGGACACTCACAGGCAGTGCTCCTGGAGTGGAGGTGTATTGCGTTGTGTCTAGGACACTCACAGGCAGTAGTCCTGGAGTGGAGGTGTGTTACGTTGTGTCTAGGACACTCACAGGCAGTACTCCTGGAGTGGAGGTGTATTGCGTCGTGTCTAGGACACTCACAGGCAGTAGTCCTGGAGTGGAGGTGTGTTACGTTGTGTCTAGGACACTCACAGGCAGTACTCCTGGAGTGGAGGTGTGTTATGTTGTGTCTAGGACACTCACAGGCAGTAGTCCTGGATTGGAGGTGTGTTACGTTGTGTCTAGGACACTCACTGGCAGTAGTCCTGGAGTGGAGGTGTGTTACGTTGTCTCTAGGACACTCACAGGCAGTACTCCTGGAGTGGAGGTGTATTGCGTTGTGTCTAGGACACTCACAGGCAGTAGTCCCGGAGTGGAGGTGTGTTACGTTGTGTCTAGGACACTCACAGGCAGTAGTCCTGGAGTGGAGGTGTGTTACGTTGTGTCTGGGACACTCACAGGCAGTACTCCTGGAGTGGAGGTGTGTTATGTTGTGTCTAGGACACTCACAGGCAGTAGTCCTGGAGTGGAGGTGTGTTACGTTGTGTCTAGGACACTCACAGGCAGTAGTCCTGGAGTGGAGGTGTGTTATGTTGTGTTTAGGACACTCACAGGCAGTAGTCCTGGAGTGGAGGTGTGTTACGTTGTGTCTGGGACACTCACAGGCAGTACTCCTGGAGTGGAGGTGTATTGTGTTGTGTCTAGGACACTCACAGGCAGTAGTCCTGGAGTGGAGGTGTGTTAGGTTGTGTCTAGGACACTCACAGGCAGTAGTCCTGGAGTGGAGGTGTGTTACGTTGTGTCTAGGACACTCACAGGCAGTAGTCCTGGAGTGGAGGTGTGTTACGTTGTGTCTAGGACACTCACAAGCAGTAGTCCTGATGTGGAGGTGTGTTACGTTGTGTCTAGGACACTCACAGGCAGTAGTCCCGGAGTGGAAGTGTGATACGTTGTGTCTAGGACACTCACCGGCAGTAGTCCCGGAGTGGAGGTGTGTGACGTTGTGTCTAGGACACTCACAGGCAGTAGTCCTGGAGTGGAGGTGTGTGACGTTGTGTCTAGGACACTCACAGGCAGTAGTCCTGGAGTGGAGGTGTGTGACTTTGTGTCTAGGACACTCACAGGCAGTACTCCTGGAGTGGAGGTGTGTTACGTTGTGTCTAGGACACTCACAGGCAGTAGTCCCGGAGTGGAGGTGTGTTACGTTGTGTCTAGGACACTCACAGGCAGTACTCCCGGAGTGGTGGTGTGTTGCGTTCTGTCTAGGACACTCACAGGCAGTAGTCCCGGAGTGGAGGTGTGTTATGTTGTGTCTAGGACACTCACAGGCAGTACTCCTGGAGTGGAGGTGTATTGCGTTGTGTCTAGGACACTCACAGGCAGTAGTCCTGGAGTGGAGGTGTGTTACGTTGTGTCTAGGACACTCACAGGCAGTAGTCCTGGAGTGGAGGTGTATTACGTTGTGTCTAGGACACTCACAAGCAGTACTCCTGGAGTGGAGGTGTGTTACGTTGTGTCTAGGACACTCACAGGCAGTAGTCCTGGAGTGGAGGTGTGTTACGTTGTGTCTAGGACACTCACAGGCAGTAGTCCTGGAGTGGAGGTGTATTACGTTGTGTCTAGGACACTCACAAGCAGTACTCCTGGAGTGGAGGTGTGTTACGTTGTGTCTAGGACACTCACAGGCAGTAGTCCCGGAGTGGAAGTGTGATACGTTGTGTCTAGGACACTCACAGGCAGTAGTCCTGGAGTGGAGGTGTGTTACCTTGTGTCTAGGACACTCACAGGCAGTAGTCCTGGAGTGGAGGTGTGTTACGTTGTGTCTAGGACACTCACAGGCAGTAGTCCCGGAGTGGAAGTGTGATACGTTGTGTCTAGGACACTCACAGGCAGTAGTCCCGGAGTGGAGGTGTGTTATGTTGTGTCTAGGACACTCACAAGCAGTAGTCCTGGAGTGGAGGTGTGTTACGTTGTGTCTAGGACACTCACAAGCAGTACTCCTGGAGTGGAGGTGTGTTACGTTGTGTCTAGGACACTCACAGGCAGTAGTCCTGGAGTGGAGGTGTGTGACGTTGTGTCTAGGACACTCACAGGCAGTACTCCTGGAGTGGAGGTGTGTTACGTTGTGTCTAGGACACTCACAAGCAGTACTCCTGGAGTGGAGGTGTGTTACGTTGTGTCTAGGACACTCACAGGCAGTAGTCCCGGAGTGGAAGTGTGTTACGTTGTGTCTAGGACACTCACAGGCAGTGCTCCTGGAGTGGAGGTGTATTGCGTTGTGTCTAGGACACTCACAGGCAGTAGTCCTGGAGTGGAGGTGTGTTACGTTGTGTCTAGGACACTCACAGGCAGTACTCCTGGAGTGGAGGTGTATTGCGTCGTGTCTAGGACACTCACAGGCAGTAGTCCTGGAGTGGAGGTGTGTTACGTTGTGTCTAGGACACTCACAGGCAGTACTCCTGGAGTGGAGGTGTGTTATGTTGTGTCTAGGACACTCACAGGCAGTAGTCCTGGATTGGAGGTGTGTTACGTTGTGTCTAGGACACTCACTGGCAGTAGTCCTGGAGTGGAGGTGTGTTACGTTGTCTCTAGGACACTCACAGGCAGTACTCCTGGAGTGGAGGTGTATTGCGTTGTGTCTAGGACACTCACAGGCAGTAGTCCCGGAGTGGAGGTGTGTTACGTTGTGTCTAGGACACTCACAGGCAGTAGTCCTGGAGTGGAGGTGTGTTACGTTGTGTCTGGGACACTCACAGGCAGTACTCCTGGAGTGGAGGTGTGTTATGTTGTGTTTAGGACACTCACAGGCAGTAGTCCTGGAGTGGAGGTGTGTTACGTTGTGTCTGGGACACTCACAGGCAGTACTCCTGGAGTGGAGGTGTGTTATGTTGTGTTTAGGACACTCACAGGCAGTAGTCCCGGAGTGGAGGTGTGTTACGTTGTGTCTAGGACACTCACAGGCAGTAGTCCTGGAGTGGAGGTGTGTTACGTTGTGTCTAGGACACTCACAGGCAGTAGTCCTGGAGTGGAGGTGTGTTATGTTGTGTTTAGGACACTCACAGGCAGTAGTCCTGGAGTGGAGGTGTGTTACGTTGTGTCTGGGACACTCACAGGCAGTACTCCTGGAGTGGAGGTGTATTGTGTTGTGTCTAGGACACTCACAGGCAGTAGTCCTGGAGTGGAGGTGTGTTAGGTTGTGTCTAGGACACTCACAGGCAGTAGTCCTGGAGTGGAGGTGTGTTACGTTGTGTCTAGGACACTCACAGGCAGTAGTCCTGGAGTGGAGGTGTGTTACGTTGTGTCTAGGACACTCACAAGCAGTAGTCCTGATGTGGAGGTGTGTTACGTTGTGTCTAGGACACTCACAGGCAGTAGTCCCGGAGTGGAAGTGTGATACGTTGTGTCTAGGACACTCACAGGCAGTAGTCCCGGAGTGGAGGTGTGTGACGTTGTGTCTAGGACACTCACAGGCAGTAGTCCTGGAGTGGAGGTGTGTGACGTTGTGTCTAGGACACTCACAGGCAGTAGTCCTGGAGTGGAGGTGTGTGACTTTGTGTCTAGGACACTCACAGGCAGTACTCCTGGAGTGGAGGTGTGTTACGTTGTGTCTAGGACACTCACAGGCAGTAGTCCCGGAGTGGAGGTGTGTTACGTTGTGTCTAGGACACTCACAGGCAGTACTCCCGGAGTGGTGGTGTGTTGCGTTCTGTCTAGGACACTCACAGGCAGTAGTCCCGGAGTGGAGGTGTGTTATGTTGTGTCTAGGACACTCACAGGCAGTACTCCTGGAGTGGAGGTGTATTGCGTTGTGTCTAGGACACTCACAGGCAGTAGTCCTGGAGTGGAGGTGTGTTACGTTGTGTCTAGGACACTCACAGGCAGTACTCCTGGAGTGGAGGTGTGTTACGTTGTGTCTAGGACACTCAAAGGCAGTAGTCCTGGAGTGGAGGTGTGTTATGTTGTGTCTAGGACACTAACAGGCAGTAGTCCTGGAGTGGAGGTGTGTTACGTTGTGTCTAGGACACTCACAAGCAGTACTCCTGGAGTGGAGGTGTGTTACGTTGTGTCTAGGACACTCACAGGCAGTAGTCCCGGAGTGGAAGTGTGATACATTGTGTCTAGGACACTCACAGGCAGTAGTCCCGGAGTGGAGGTGTGTTACGTTGTGTCTAGGACACTCACATGAAGTACTCCTGGAGTGGAGGTGTATTGCGTTGTGTCTAGGACACTCACAGGCAGTACTCCTGGAGTGGAGGTGTGTTATGTTTTGTCTAGGACACTCACAGGCAGTACTCCTGGAGTGGAGGTGTATTGTGTTGTGTCTAGGACACTCACAGGCAGTAGTCCTGGAGTGGAGGTGTGTTACGTTGTGTCTAGGACACTCACAGGCAGTAGTCCTGGAGTGGAGGTGTGTTATGTTGTGTCTAGGACACTCACAGGCAGTAGTCCTGGAGTGGAGGTGTGTTACGTTGTGTCTAGGACACTCACAGGCAGTAGTCCTGGAGTGGAGGTGTGTTACGTTGTATCTAGGACACTCACAGGCAGTACTCCTGGAGTGGAGGTGTGTTGCGTTGTGTCTAGGAAACTCACAGGCAGTAGTCCTGGAGTGGAGGTGTGTTACGTTGTGTCTAGGACACTCACAGGCAGTACTCCTGGAGTGGAGGTGTGTTACGTTGTGTCTAGGACACTCACAGGCAGTAGTCCTGGAGTGGAGGTGTGTTACGTTGTGTCTAGGACACTCACAGGCAGTAGTCCTGGAGTGGAGGTGTGTTACGTTGTGTCTAGGACACTCACAAGCAGTAGTCCTGGAGTGGAGGTGTGTTACGTTGTGTCTAGGGCACTCACGGGCAGTAGTCCTGGGGTGGAGGTGTGTTACGTTGTGTCTAGGGCACTCACAGGCAGTAGTCCTGGAGTGGAGGTGTGATACGTTGTGTCTAGGACACTCACAGGCAGTAGTCCTGGAGTGGAGGTGTGTTAGGTTGTGTCTAGGACACTCACAAGCAGTAGTCCTGGAGTGGAGGTGTGTTACGTTGTGTCTAGGACACTCACGGGCAGTAGTCCCGGAGTGGAGGTGTGTTACGTTGTGTCTAGGACACTCACGGGCAGTACTCTTGGAGTGGAGGTGTGATATGTTGTGTCTAGGACACTCACGGGCAGTACTCCTGGAGTGGAGGTGTGTTATGTTGTGTCTAGGACACTCACAGGCAGTACTCCTGGAGTGGAGGTGTGTTAAGTTGTGTCTAGGACACTCACAGGCAGTAGTCCTGGAGTGGAGGTGTTTTACGTTGTGTCTAGGACACTCACAAGCAGTAGTCCTGGAGTGGAGGTGTGTTACGTTGTGTCTAGGACACTCACGGGCAGTAGTCCTGGAGTGGAGGTGTGTTATGTTGTGTCTAGGACACTCACAGGCAGTAGTCCTGGAGTGGAGGTGTGATACGTTGTGTCTAGGACACTCACAGGCAGTAGTCCTGGAGTGGAGGTGTGTTACGTTTGTCTAGGACACTCACAGGCAGTACTCCTGGAGTGGAGGTGTGATACGTTGTGTCTAGGACACTCACGGGCAGTACTCCTGGAGTGGAGGTGTGTTATGTAGTGTCTAGGACACTCACAGGCAGTACTGCGAGGGCAGCGGGATGTGCTGTGTGTGATTAGACACTATTATGCACGGATAGTAAGGGAGTGCTGTGATAACGCTTTGTTCGTGCAGCATCACTGCAAGGGTGCACGGGCCCCGCGCGATGTTGTACTGGTATGCAATAATAATGTGCACGCACATGAATGCTGCTCAGTGATAGTACGTCGTTATGCACGAATGCTGTGGGTTTTACTGTGATTATGGACTACGAAGCAATACGCCTGCGCTGTGAGAGTACAAGCGTTTTGTTTTTGTGGTGATACTCTATTATACTGTAATATTGGGAGGATGGAGAATTGTTCCTTAACGCAATGATACCCTGTGATACAAAATGATTGCATTTGTTGAGGGACCAGGCTCTGTGCAGTGGTATAATATTGTGCACTACTAGTGCAATGGTGGTGATCTATTGCTTCTTGTTATGGTGACTAATACACATGAACACCGTGAGGGTAAATAGACGATGCCTGGTTTAATGGTGTACGAATCATTCCCCGGTGCGTCCTTGTGTTGCACTTGTGTGACTTTGTGGCCACTTAATGCTGTTTTGTCCAACTATGACTCTTATGAATCCCCTCATGTACCTCTTGTAAACGTCATGGCATAACATGTAAAGCGCTCTGATACCTTCGGGTCTAGCTAGCGCTATATAAAACTCAAAATAATAATAATTATTATTTTATGCTAATGTTATTGTTAGGTCTTAGGAGAGGTTCAACACCTCAATGTCAGCCATAATTAGCATCCATCCCATTCCCCCCAACCCCACCCCCATACAGCTTCCTCCTTCAGTTACATTTCTCTGTGTCTTTGCATCATCTTCAGTGCCTGTGGAAACATTGCAAACAGAACAAGCATTTGCAATGCAATAGGTCTCGCATTTATAAGCATTTGAGCTATTGGCATTGTTAAATTACAATGCCTTTTATTTATGTTTTGGTTTTAAAACAAATAAAAGACATTGTCATTTACAATGTCAGTAGCATAAACTCACATAAAAGCAGTGTGTGGAGTGCAGCAGTGTGTGGCGTGCAGCAGTGTGCGGCGTGCAGCAGTGTGCAGCGTGCAGCAGTGTGTGGCGTGCAGCAGTGTGCGGCGTGCAGCAGTGTGTGGCGTGCAGCAGTGTGAGGCGTGCAGCAGTGTGCGGCGTGCAGCAGTGTGCGACGTGCAGTAGTGTGTGGCGTGCAGCAGTGTGCGGTGTGCAGCAGTGTATGGTGTGCAGCAGTGTTTCGAGTAGCAGTGTGAGGCATGCAGCACTGTGTGGCATGCAGCAGCGTGCAGCAGTGTGCGGCGTGCAGCAGTGTGCGGCATGCAGCAGTGTGCTGTGTGCAGCAGTGTCGTGCATCATGCAGCAGTGAGTAATGCAGCAGTGTGCAGCAGTGTGTGGCGTGCAGGAGTGTGCGGCATGCAGCAGTGTGTGCCGTGCAGCAGTGTGTGCCGTGCAGCAGTGTTTCGTGTAGCATTGTGCGGCGTGCAGCAGTGTGTGGCGTGCAGCAGTGTATGCCGTGCAGCAGTGTGTGCCGTGCAGCAGTGTTTCATGTAGCATTGTGTGGCGTGCAGCAGTGTGTGGCGTGCAGCAGTGTGTGGCGTGCAGCAGTGTTTCGTGTAGCAGTGTGTGGCGTGCAGCAGTGTGAGGCGTGCAGTAGTGTGTGGCATGCAGCAGTGTGTGGCGTGCAGCAGTGTGTTGCATGCAGCATTGTGTGGCATGCAGCAGTGTGAGGCGTGCAGCAGTGTGAGGCGTGCAGCAGTGTGAGGCGTGCAGCAGTGTTTCATGTAGCAGTGTGAGGCGTGCAGCAGTGTGAGGTGTGTAGCAGTGTGCGGCTTGCAGCAGTGTGTTGTGTGCAGCAGTGTGCGGCGTGTAGCAGTGTGTGGCGTGCAGCAGTGTTTCATGTAGCAGTGTGAGGCATGCAGCACTGTGTGGCGTGTAGCGGCGTGCAGTAGTGTGCGGCGTGCAGCAGTGTGCGGCGTGCAGCAGTGTGTGACGTGCAGCAGTGTGCGGCATGCAGCAGTGTGCTGCGTGCAGCAGTGTCGTGCGGCATGCAGCAGTGTGTGGCGTGCAGCAGTGTGTGGCGTGCAGCAGTGTTTCGTTTAGCAGCGTGTGGCATGCAGCAGTGTGCGGCGTGCAGCAGTGTGCTGCGTGCAGCAGTGTATGGCATGCAGCAGTGTGTGGCGTGCAGCAGTGTGTGGCGTGCAGCGGCATGCAGCAGTGTGTGGCGTGCAGCAGTGTGTGGCGTGTAGCAGTGTGCGGCGTGCAGCAGTGTGCGGCATGCAGCAGTGTGAGGCGTGCAGCAGTGTGTGGCGTGCAGCAGTGTGGGGCGTGCAGCAGTGTGAGGCGTGCAGCAGTGTGTGGCGTGCAGCAGTGTGTGGCGTGCAGCAGTGTGAGGCGTGCAGCAGTGTTTCGTGTAGCAGTGTGAGGCGTGCAGCAGTGTGCGGCGTGCAGCAGTGTGTAATGCAGCAGTGTGTAATGCAGCAGTGTGCACAGCAGTGTGAGGCGTGCAGCAGTGTGCGGCGTGCAGCAGTGTGAGGCGTGCAGCAGTGTGCGGCGTGCAGCAGTGTATGGCGTGCAGCAGTGTGTGGCGTGCAGCAGTGTGTGGCGTGGTTTGTAAACAACAAGAAAAGCGGACATCAAAGGAAGGGTGGGAGGGAACGAGCATATGGGGTGTGAGTTAAAGCAAAAGTTAATTGTTGTAAGAGGGGATGCAGGAAGTGAGGCTGAGCGCGCGCTGGCGAAAGCAGTCTGCTGCTTTCAAGTCCGATGCCAGATGCCAGCTTCGCGCTTGAATGCCTCACATGCACTGGCCATAAACCGCAATCCTAAGGTCTTGTGCCCCTTACTAAATCTCTCTGAATGTGTGAGGCGGCCCACGCGCAGGAAGTAGCTGGTGGCAAATGGAATGCGCGTGGTTGTGCGCTTAACCGCCACCCGATCCGCCTGGGAAGCATTTGGGAGCATTTTCTGAAGCCCCTACAGAAGTCTCGCCTGGCGATCGCTTACGCGATAGCCAGGCGAGACCTAAAAACACACCTTTAAATCTTAAGACATCTCACAAGTGCATGTGTGGGCACAGAGTCATTTGATATAAGGTGTGATACCTGTACACAAATGGAATAACTTTTTGCCCACTGTCCTGGAGATGCTATCTCCCTCTATTTGTGAACTTATTTTATTTACACAGTGTGCACCTTTCTTGATTATGTTTTTGTTAGCTTCCCTGTTTTCTTATTTCCGATGATTTGTAAAGCGCTCCGATACCCTCACAGGTCATGTTTGCGCTATATAAAGTTTATACATAAAGCACTTATCTTTGTGGGTGAAAGGAATAGGGAAGGATGTAACTTCGCATTGTCTGAACTGCACCATATGGATTCCTGGACTCAAATCCTGGCTTTCCCATCGAACCAAACTGTGTGCTCCAAGGCTTAATGCTTACCTTCACTACTCAGCACCACCTTGTAAATATGGAAAATGGTGCGACGCCACCAGAGCGTCAGAAAAAGTGATGCTCCTGTGGCATTAGGGGCTTGTAAATATGCCCCTATGGCTCTATCTGCTGTACTGAGTTCAATACTAGGGCAGAAGGTTCTTATTCGCTCTGCACAATATGAAAAAGTATTTTCTAAATATTTTTTTTTAAAGTGCATTTATTTAACATTCACATACGTTTTACGTTTGTGCATCGGAATATATCGCTGCATTGAGAGGTAATTATTAAAAGTGATACTTTTTAAACATGGACTTAAAAACATTTCTGTCCTCGCCCTGACAAGCGGCTATTCGATTATGGAACTAAGAGGCAAGTCTATTCTCATGCATACCCTAAATGTGCTCTAGATTCCTGTTATCAATGGGGCAACATTATAGTCTGGTAAATCAAGCATGAGATTTTTATACAGCTCACAATCTTAACTAATGTAATTGAAAGTGCTCTCAAATGTGATAATCGCCTAGGATCACACATTTTGCTGAACAGGCAGCCAGGATTGGCCACAGCGTTTCTTATTTCATAATGTGGAGGCCAGTCTTTAGATGGGTATCTCTTTCCAGCCCCTGTTTTACATCAAAGGTTTATGCTTTGTTTTTCATGTTTGGTGCATGACGTAGAGGGGTTGTGGAATGCAGAAGCCACATGAAAGCTCGGTTCGTTTATGGGCCGACAGTCCAATACCTCGTGCTGAACCGCAGCCAGGGATCTGGTTCGAGACCGCCATGAGCCTTCAGTAGCTTGCCTACCGCTACACACACAATCACAGACACACACGATTAAAATAAATGTTTGTTTGCACATATATATTTTTAAAAAGCTCACTCTAAAAAACTGAAGTAAACGGGAGAGGGCGGTCCCCCTTGCACTGTGAGGCCCTCTCCAGTGTCTGTCTGCCTCGGTCTCTGGTAACTGGCGCACCCCATAGTGTGGGTCACACGTGACCACACATACAAACATACACATATCATACATGCCAACAGCCGATTCGGGAGGGAGGCTCCCGGTTTGTAAAGCAAAAAGAATGGCTTTATTTTCGTCTGTCTCCCGCCTGGAATTACCTCGTTTCAATAGAAGTCAATCTGGGAAATACATTCTGCAGATATGTTTTTTTTAACACTCCCACTTTCATCTTCCGAAATGGTGGCGTGTATGACAATCAGATGCCCTCACACAGACACACAACTACACACAACACTACACAATGCGCTCACGTACACAATCACACACATAAAGAATACAGCATCAGACTTCTCGTTCACAAATGAGCTTCGACGCCTCGTCAGGGTTAGTAAGCGCTATATAAATGCAATTACAATACAATACATACACATTTAGCCTGAGGCGTACACTCCGTTCACTCCTCTGATCTCAGACATGTCCCAGCCCTCTACCTGCTGCTCACCCTGGGTACCTAGACTGGTGGAGGGGGCAGTGGGTGGGGTATTGGCAATCCGCAGAGGTGAAAGGTTTATTCCAGGAAAAGATCAACCCTCCCCTCCCCCACAGCCGGGAATTGGGCAGGCCCAGAAGGAGGGAGGCCATCTGTAGACATCCTGCAGGGCAGGAGGGGGTGACTGACTGCACAACCGCAGTGTGACACAGGGCAAGACACCCCCAGCACTCCTCACAGTGCGTGAGACACAACAATGCTACCGTGGCGTAAGGCGCTATACGTCAAGAGACGCCTCCCTATTGGGGCCTAGTGGATACAGTGTGCCCCCTCGGAACCAGGATAAGAGAGTTGTAAGTCTGGTATAACCACTAAGTCACCCTGTGTGATCCTGGCAAACTCGACCCAAGGTATTGGAGCGCTTTACATGAGCACCAGTCACGTTACACAAGGAAACATTTTTTAGGTCTCGGCTAGCGAAGGCTGCGCTTGCGCAGTCTCGCTCGTAAGATTTAACGTTTTTTAGTACGGGTCTTGAACCCGCCCCTCTTCTCCATTGGCTGGCTTCCTAAACGGAGGCCAGCCATTGGAGGAGAGGGGAGTCTGTCCGTTTAAGCCCTGTCTTTTTCGGATTCGGGGGCGTGTTTTTTACTTTCTTTCTCTCCTCTGGAATGTAAACATTCCAGCCAATGGGAAGAGGAGAGAAAGAAAAACACGCCCCCCAATCCGAAAATGCCGCTGCGTTTCTCCAAGGCATTTCTGCTTGACCTCGGAGAAACGCGGTGGTGTTCAGGGCGATTCCCTCAACGATTCCCGCATCGCCCACTACAGTATACGCCTCCTGATAGGCTAGCCCTCGAAGACACCAAAGTACCAATTGGGAGAATTTGTTTCAATGTGCAAGGGGAAAGAGAGCATACATATTGTAATTTTGTCGACGAACAATTGGCACTATTAAAGTATGACTAGAGACCCATTTGCGGCATAGTGCTGCCTCGGTTTTTTCGCCTTTGTGCATTTTAGCACACGACACGCTTGAACTTCCATAAAGAATTGGACCGTGTTTCTTTTTTCTCTCAATAATTGTGTTTCTCGCTAAGGAACAATAAACACGTTGTAAAACAAAGGAAATTGCCTCATCTGATTTATTTTTCGAATATTGTCCTAGAGCTCGGCTGCACCTATGTTAAAATGAGAACGCAGACAGGCAAGTTTATTCCCAGGGTTGCCGGCAATCTGCAATCTTCTGAATGACGGCCATCTTGCAAAGGTGTCTTTTGCAGGATATTTTAGTAATCCGCAAAGTCAAAATGGTTTAATTGACATGCTCGAACTTCCATGAAGAATTGGACCATGTTTCTTTTTTCTCTCAATAATTGTGTTTCTCGCTAAGGAACAATAAACACGTTGTAAAACAAAGGAAATTGCCTCATCAGATTTATTTTTCGAATATTGTCCTAGAGCTCAGCTGCACCTATGTTAAAATGAGAACGCAGACAGGCAAGTTTATTCCCAGGGTTGCCGGCAATCTACAATCTTCTGAATGACGGCCATCTTGCAAAGGTGTCTTTTGCAGGATATTTTAATAATCCGCGAAGTCAAAATGGTTTAATTGAAAATAAAATAATAGTACATTAGATAAACCGATTGTTCTTGTCTTATAATACTACACTATCATAATTTGATATAAATATCTCTAGCCAAACCACAACCAGATTAAACTTTTTCTATACCTTGAAGCATTATCGTTAATTGTGTAGTACGTTGGGTGCATCTTCGTTTCTTTAAAAGGATCGGACACGTTTGTGATAGAAAGATAGTCAATGGTACTCCAACATAATAGAGCGCCATCTTGGTATACAAGGAAGAACTATTCGAAGGCTGTTTCTCTGTACTGTCTGTAGCACTGTCCCCGGCAGGGGCAGGCTGTTGTGACAGCTTGCTGCCGCTGCCTTATACAAGAGGGTCCTCACATTGCGTTTAGCAACGAACTGCTGCTGTCCCCCGAGACATGAGAAGCAATAGGAAGAGGTACTGCTGCTTGGTGGAAAAGCGTCCGGGGCTGAACAGCGCATGTAGGTGAGCTGGGTGATGGTAAGTGGGACACCTTAGGACAATGATACAGCGGAGTTCGTGCCCCAAACGTGCCCCGATGAGTTGCAGGAAACTAGACGGATCAAATTCGAGGCAAATCCATCAGCTGTTGTAAAGGTTGCTATATGTGAGTGGCTCTGTGTAGGTGGCTCTTTGTGTGGGTGGCTTTGTGTGTGTGACTCTGTGTGTGGGTGCAAATGCAATAGGTCTCGCATTTGAGAGTGATTATGCTATTGACATTGTAAATAACAATGCCGTTACTTTAAATGTTTTAAAAACAAAAACATAAACAAAAATAATGTCATGAGCAATGCCAATAGCTCTAACTTTAACAATGCCGAGACCATTGCATTGTAAATGCTTGTTTTTTTGTAGGCACGGGGAAATTAAGTGATTTGCCCAGAATCATAGGATGTGGAGTCGACCCGAGGTTCGAACCTTGGCTACCCAGCTCCAAGGTCAGCAGTTTAGCTGTGAGACCACATCCTCTAGAGCCAGGATCTAGCCAGATGCCTGGCTCTGGCTGTGCCAGAGGTCCCCGTGGATCCTTGAGCCCAAAACGAGGAGCGCTTTCATGTGTCTTCTGCCTGCCACCCCACACTCTAACTTCATATCCCAAAACTTGAAAATAAAGAATTAACCTTTCATTTAAAACAATATAAGGAAAGAGATACCCATCTAGTAGCCGAACCGCACAATGTAAATCCAGAAAACTAGGCATCAGTCCCGGCTTTTCTGCTTGACCAAACTGTGTGATCATAGGCAGATATTTCATTTCACCCTACCTCCTTTTTCTTCATTATAACATATGAGTTCTTCATTATCACATATGGGAGCACCTTGAAATGTATGCGGTCAGTATATGCGCAGAACCAAATCCTCTCCTGTTGTTGATTTAATACACTATAATGTTGCATGAAGGACCCTCAATGCAGCAATATAATCTAATGTACTGAGTTGAAATGCTTCCGCATGTTAAAGAAATACCATTTTTTGAAGGACCATTATCATATTTTTACATGACGTTTGTTCATACTTTACATGCTTAGCATTTTCATGGGTCGTCTCTTGGCTCTGCTCTCCCTGGTAATTTTTTGGCTCGCCCAAGTCTATGTTCAAAAAGAGGGTAGCCCCATCGAAGTTTCTGGGGGCATTTTTATGTCAAGAGAGTGACTATGAGTGAAAAGAGGGTGAACCTATCAAAGTTTCTGCGGCCACTTTGTTTGTCAAGAGGATAATGCTTAACGGCTAGAGCGGCTGACTTTGGAGCTAAGGAACCAGGCTCGAGTCTCAGCATCTGCAAAAAAAATCCTGTGATTCTGGGAAAATCACTCAAGCTTCCTGTGCCTAAAAAAAAATGTATGTGTCCATCTGTAATGCAACTGGTGCTCATGTACAGCACTCTGATACCATCGCTTCACGCTACATAAAACTGCAAAAATAAAAAAACTACGAATGAAAAGAAGGTGACACCCCCCAAATGAGGTATGATTCTCCCGACCCAAGGCAAGTCCCTCTCTCGCCTTTAATTGATTTTGCTAGTTGTTAATGGGGCACATTTTGATATATTATGTGACTGGTATTTAAATAGTGCATAAACTGTTAAAAGTACGGCCTTGTAGTATACGCGTGGTCAGTAGAGGTAGCATCTACCTACTTTTTGAGCTTTCCCTATGGATAGAGGGATCTGCACATATTTAGGGAAAGATATAAAGTTAAGGGCTTTTTATCCATTTGATGATCGATGCATTTGTAGCGCACATGCTACATTGTAGCTCTAAGACTTATCTCCTCCCTGCTATTTGACCCCTAACTGCTCCTAACTCCCCCTAAGTGGTTCAACCCCAAGACACCGTGCACTCTATGAGGTTATCTTAGGAGTCACGGACTACCTCAATGCTTCTCAGCATACTTGGACTTCCGAACCTATATGTAGAATACTGCTTTATTGTATGAATCTTGCTCAAAAACTGTTGTGTAGCGCCCCGATACCCTCGGGTCATGCCAGCGCTATATAAAACTCCTAAATAAATACATAATAATCATTCTGACAGTACTATGGCCTCGCAGCACCTTCGAGTCTGGTACCCGATGTCAAGAAGTGTGGCAAAGACCCGCATATATTTGGCTTTCTGAGCTGTTCTGTTCCAACTGTATTTGATGCTCTGTTGTTGCTTTCACTAGAGGTGTTTTCAATAATGTTCACTGTTCGCCATGCTTTCACATTTTTACAGATAAAAACAATCTGTTGTTTGTCTGTATGTATCTTAAAAAACAGGTGGAAAAATCGGAAATTTAGTCTTCTTTTGAGGGTCTCTCCATGCTGTAAATCATAACTGACAGGCGAATAGCTGTGCACAATGTCAGCATAAAATTAATAAAAAAATAGGATGTGATTGCCTAATGAATTTCCTAATGAAGCTTAAGAAGTTCCAGATGTGAACATGTGGTAGGGCTAAAAAAAAAAAAAGCTGATGTTTTCTGGTGAGTGTGTTGTTTTATTGTAATTAGCTAAAAATGCACGGAAATCCCACAGACATCGAAGCGTGAGTGAGCGTTTGTCAATTTCATAAATGTGCAAAAGTGCTAACTGCTGTTTTGTTGTTCAACCCTCAGAAACTATGACTGATAGGTGTCAATTAGACAGGAAAAAACATACTGGGCTATATACAGTTAGAAATTGTGAAATCAATAAATGCCTTAAATCCGGTAGCCCTAATACTTCATAAATCGATGGGCTATAGGGATACAGCATCCTCCCTCGCTGGGACCTCTACGCGCTTCTCAGTGCCTGAGGGCATAGTCCTTGGATTGCTCACAGGAAGGTGCTTGTGCTGGAGGATCGGCCTCACAAACGGCTGCCACAGGCTGTTTCAGCGTTTTCGTCACCATGCTCCTGGTGCTGTTGAACCCTTGGAGTGTTTTATCCCTGCTCGTCATGAGCTGTCTGGCTTCCTTTGTCCAGATTATCCTAAGGGTGCCATGTATGGGTGTTCTCCGTCTCTGTGCCCTCCATGTCCCTAGCATGCAGTGGGTTATCTCCATGAAGAGCCTGGCCCAGTGTTTCATTTGAGCCGGTGGTTTCCTGTACTCGGTACCAGCACTTAATTGTCAACACTTATGACAGTCTGCCACAGGGTGGCACTGTTTGTCTAATTTAGAGATGAGCACAACAGTTGTTTATTAATCTAATATACATTAAAATGAATAATACCGGCCGCCCAAGCTTTCTTATGACTTTGGGGTCCCAGAATAGTCTGAATTGTCACAGTTGTAAGAGATGATGTTCAGTAGTTTTGTTGGTACAGTCATTGGCAGCGCTGGCAGGAGCAGTGGGTGATGCAGCTGCAGTGACCTCCTGACAGGGGTCCTGTCACTTATTTTTGACAAATTAACCACTGGTAGCCTTGCAGCTTTCCACCAACCTCCGTGAGTGCGATGAGTCGAGGGTAAGTGTCCGTGCACTGGGTCAATGGGTGCATTTGGTGTGCGTCACTGGCCCTCTTGTTTGTTAATGACACCAGGCAAGATTCACACACAGACCACAAATTTCAGACATAGCGTAAAAGGCGCATAATGTTGGGAGACTGAGTGAACCCTTTTTGCTCTTATCTCTCTCTCCCTCCCTTGATTTTATGTATAGCGTAAAAGGCCACATTTATTAGGCCACCCCTGCAGTTAGTATAACAGCACAATAAGTATCTCAAAATCCCAACCCTATTAACAATGTACAAATCCTAATGTCTGCCCTCTCTTTAAGCTCCCCCAAAGTGCAGGGATTCCCAACAACTGACACATACCCAAAACACGTGTTTCCCCTCTTCCATCTCACGGTCATTTCTTGCCAGAGTAACCTCGCCCATGCAATGACCAGTCTTTCTAATGGCCTTATCTGAACCTGCTGAAAATTCCTAAACTTGAACACTAGTCTCTCACCTGTGCCTCTTCCACCCTCGAGGAAATGAATACTCCCCGTTGTGACTCACCAACCCCCAAACTACTACCACCTCTTCTGCCTGTGGTCAGCGCTTGTCCTAAAACTGTGAAAGCTGCTAATTACAAAATGAACAGATTTAAACTCCCTACCAATCTTTCAATGGCTCCACAGCCCAAATTCAAAAACATTTTGGGCCAGATGTAGGTAAATTCAATTTTGCGAGTGCTTAATAGCAATTTTTACCGAATCGCTATTAAGGACTCGCAAAATGGAATGTATGTAGGAATCGCAAAAATATTTGCAATTCCTTATTATTCCTTAATTGTGAATCGCAAATTGAGATTCGCAATCAAGGAATCCCATTCCATTCATTCCTATGGGCCACGAGGCCCATAGGAATGAATAGGATTTGCACCCGCAATTTGCGAGTCACCAAGCAAATTGTGGGCGCAATTTCAAGGGTGCAAGGGTTCCAAAAGAACACCCTGTTGCACCCCTAAGGGCATGTATGTGTGCCACATGGCACTTTGTAAAAAGCCAAAAAGTGCTTTTTGAAATGAAATCGCAAAATACCACCAACTTGAAGTTGGTGGTATTTTGCGATTCCTTAAGGTAAAATCGCAATTTGCGATGCCTACCAGCATAGCATTTAGGGAATCGCAAATTGCGATTCTCTAAATGCTTGCACGAAATAAGATATCGCAATTTTGTGATTCCTTATTTTGCAAGTAGGTTTAAACTTATACATCGCAAGCAGCCAAATAGCGATCGCAAACGCTGCGAATTTCAGCGTTTGCGCTCGCTATTTGGCTTCCTATATCTGGCCCCTTGTCTCTAAAATCCTTTAAAAAAAATGAATCAGGGTGAGTGGGAGGTAAATAAAAAATGCCCATCTGCCCAACCTAGCAGTGGATCAGGAGACACCCAGAGGCAGGACTCCTGTCCGCTTCACCTCAAACCCCCTTTTATCCAAGCGCCCAACCACTTACTGGAACCGATCTCTTCTCTCCCTCGGTGGTCCATGCCACGCACCTAAAGAAACCCTGTGGTGGTAGGGGGTAGGGTGGGAGCGAGGCCAAATGCCCTATTAAGCCCCCCTCCCCCCTCCGTGTGCCGCATAATCTTGCCGCAAGAGCTGTGTAACTCACTCATGTGGTTTTGGGCTGTCAATGAGTCGCAGCACTGCTCATCTCTTGTGATGGATTGGTTGTGTGTGGCTGCAGACTGCTGCCTTTGAAACCTCTGTGTTTGACTTCCCCGGCAGGCCTCGGGATCTCTCCCTCCTGTGGCCAATCTCCGTGTACAGCTTTAAACTGACTGACAGGGGCTCTATAACGTCCTCCCGGCAGACCACCGCCATTAAAGCTTTCTTGGCGAGCACGAGGGCGTGCCCCGCTTTCATGACGGAACTCTTGAGCCTCCATTGCTTTCTAGCAGAGCACGGCATTCCTCTAAAAGAGTCCGGGTGCACCAGCGGAAAGCTCACAGGGCATGCCAGCACCACACACTACCCACCTCCAGGTAATAAACATGCATCAATCTGCTGGGGCAACGAATAACTTCAAAGACCCACATTATCCAAATGCAAAAAGCAACTCAAGCAACAACTTTTTCACACTGATGCCCACAACAATTCATGAACAAACCAGGCTGTGGCAGATTCCTTGCAACGGGTGAGGAGTTAGTGGACCCCTAGTTTGTCTTCCACGCCACACCGCTGACAGATTGTGCCCTATATAAAAACGTATATTATTAATAGAACCGTGGAACTCGTAGGCAATGCACCCAATGGGGTACAATTGTGTCTCTGCAACCAGTCAGTCAGAATAGAGTCCACAGAATCAGTCAGAAACAAGCACTGGCAAAGTCAGTAAGTCTGGCCTTGGCAAGCTAGTGCCATTGTTACAGTTCTTTTATTAGGTCAAGTCTACCAGACAGCACAAGCCGTCTGGCTGTAAACAACCAGTTGTGGGCCAGCGAAGAACTTACAGTGGCTTACAGACCATCTATTACTTACCATTGGTTGACTTCATTGCCACTCTCATTTCCTTGCTTCTTATTCAATGGATTACCTTGTTCGTCTTGTGTTTGTCTCTCACCTGGAGTATAACACCTTCACCATGTCTCTGTTTCTATCCTTCTGCTGCTCACTTTCCTGGAACAATTTTTTGAAGTTTTTCCTTAAACAATCCTTGAAAGGGGATGTGTTTTGTAGCTGTCTTTTTGGTGGGCTTCCCCACCGCCAACAAATGCCCTCCTCCCGCTCTCCATGTTGCTGTCTCCCTCAGATTGCAAGCTCTTACTTGTGCTCCTCCCCCACACTCCATGTTAATTTTTAAGTCGAAGACACAGCGCAGCTAGCGACATCTTTGGTACATTCCAAAAGCCTCCCTGGGAATACATTCGGCTTATTGCTTACCAGGGCTTTGTGGTTTGTAGCTCACGTTTTCTTTCTTTCTATTTGTTGTTTGATGTTAGATTATCCAGCTGGAGGTTGTCCCTTCCTGTGCCCAAACCCTATTTACTGTTTCTTCCACCCCTACTGAATTTCTCTAAACAGGCTGTTAAATCTTCTTCTTAACCTGTTACATCTGCTGTGCATTCAAAGACAGAGGTCAAATGTCAGGCTCAGTCTTCCAGGGAGCTTGGTATTTACTTTCCTTTTTAGAACTTCAAAGTGAGAGGGTTTATAGGGCAATCATGCTGGCTACTGGGGCTGTGCTGCACAATGTTATTTTGTTTTTTGTTTGGCACAAAACAAAATTTAAATGTCTGTAAACGAACTGTGCAGATATTTCAGAATATGGAAAGTACAAATCAAGCATATTTTTGGGTAATTCTGCAGTGCGGTGGAAACAGATAATTTAATACGATCAAAACAAATCAATACACTAGGTGATGACATTTCCACACATTATAGTTTGAGAGCTAATTACTTCTATCAGTAAAACTGTATGTCTGTTCAACTGTCATGGTCATGTCAATTGAAAATGTGTTGTCGATAATGGCAGTGCACTACCACATCATGCATACTCCTCTTAACCTTACTCCACTATATTCTGCACCACACCACTGCACTATACTCTGCATCACTCCACACTATGTCACTCCACACTATCACAGCACTCTACTCTGCACCACTCCATGCCACACCACTTCACTCGACACTTCTCTTCTCTACACTACCCTACTCTATGCCAATGCACTCTACCCCACACTACTCTACTATGCATCACTGCACTCATCGCCACTGAACTCTACACCAATCCACTCTAAGCAACTCTAATCAATTCAACACCACTGCACTCTACGATACTGCACTCTACAACACACTACTCTATGCCACTACACACACCACTTCACTCTACTCTGAAACAATTTACTGTATGCCACTTCACTCTATGCAACTCTATTCCACTCTATGCCATTCCACTCTACTCCACTCCACCCCACTCTACTCTTTGCCACTCCAATTTATCCTGCGCCACTCTACTCCGCTACACTCTATGCAGCTACATCCTACTCCAATGCACTCTATGTCAATCTCCTCTACAGCACTGCACTGTTTGCCACTATACTCTACTCTGAAACACTCTACTCTACGCCACTGCGCTCTCTGTCACTGCATTCTACTTTGCACCACTCTACTCTAAGCCACTCTAGGCCAATGCATTCTATGCCACTGCACTCTACTGTGCATCACTGCACTCTATGACATTGCACTCTGCGCCACTTCACTGTACTTTCCTTAACTCTACTCTGCGTCACTCTACTCTATGCCAGTGCACTCTACCCCACTCTACTATGCACCACTGCACCCTTCACCACTGCACCACTACACTCTATGCCACTGCACTCTACAACACTGAACTCTACAACACCTTATTCTCCCAGACTGCACTCTCTGCCACTGAACTCAACACCACTGCACTCTGCACCACTGCACTCTATGCCACTGCTCTATACTCTGTAGCACTCAACTCTAAACCACTCTACTGTACTCTTTGCCAATGCCCTCTACACCACTACACTCTACGCCACTCTAATCTATTCTGCACCACTGCACTCTACATCACTCTACACTATCTGCACCACTCCACTTCCTGCCACTTCTGTCTACTCTGAAACAATCTACTCTACACCACTGCACTGTATGCCACTGTACTCCACTCTGTGCCACTGCTCTCCACGCCATTGCACTGTTCGCCACTGCAATCTACTCTGCACCCCACCACTCTACGTCACTGCACGCTATACTTAAGGACTCTACACCTTTATTCAAAACCAGTGCACTCTATGCCAATGTACTCTGCACCGCTGTACTTTAGGCCACTTCACTCTTGTTCACTCTACGACACTCCACTCCCATGATACTCTACTCTATGTCACTCTACAAGCTTACAAAGCCCTCCACGACACCGGACCAGCATACCTGAACCACCGCCTCACATTCCACGTACCCAGCAGACACCTCCGCTCTGCTGAACTGGCTTTCGCCACGTCCTTCGGATCCGCAGGACCAGGAACGGAGGAAGATCCTTCTCCTACCTCGCCACCAGATCATGGAACGCCTGCCTCTCCGCCTCAGGCTCTCCCCGTCTGTGACACAATTCAGGAAGGATCTCAACACCCGGCTCTTCGAATGAACCACGCTCAACAAGTACAGATTGAATGATTGATTGATCTACTCCATTAAACTCTATTCCACTCTACGACACACTACTCCAATCCACGATACAACTCACTCTACGATGCGCAACACATCTCCCTCTATGCCACTGCATGCCACTTTACTACACTCTATTCTATGATACACTACTCCACTCTACTCCACTCCACAGCTCCACTCTATGCTACTGTACCCTATGCCACTCCACTTTACTTTACACCACTCGACTCTACAACATTCTTTTCCACTCTATGCCATTCCATTCCACTCTACTCCACTACTCCACTCTATGCCACTCCACTCTATGACATTCTACTCCTCTCTACTTCACTTCACTCTATAACACTCTACTCCACTCTATGCAACACTCTCTACACCACTCCACTCTGCTCTACACCAATCCACAACACTCTATGCCACCCCACTCTACCACACTCTACTCCACTCTAACGCTCTACTCCACTCTGACACTCTACTCCACTCTAGGCCACTCAACTCTACTCCACTCTATGCCCTTCATCTCTGCAACACTCTACTCCCTCCACAACACTCCACAACACTATATAAATTACTCCATGCCACTCCATGTCACTCCACGTCACTCAACTCTACGCCACTTTATGCCACTCTACACCCCTTCACGACTCTCTACGCCACTCCATAAAACTCCACTCTACTACATTTTACGAAACTCCATTCCACTCTCTCTTACCCCACTAACTTTTAGTCATGCTAAACAGCAGCCACACTGGTGTACAACAGGGCTAAAACATATTGGCAAAGCCATAAGCTCTTGCATAGGTGAGACCTATTGGCCTTGCTTATGCTTGTTTGCATGTGTCTTCTCCCCTGCATTGTGTTGCCCTCCTTCCTGTGCTACGTTTCCCACACAGCTTCCCACTCCCCTTACCTTCTGTCATACCCACTACTCCATTGCCCCACCCACACCCACGTTTTTTGAAATATTTTATATATATTTTTTTAGGATACCAGCTACTCCTCCTTAAATAAAGATAAGCGCATATGCGCTACTTTTTTCAGTTTTTTAAATTTACCAATCCTCATCCAGTGTAGTTCTGTATTGAGGAATAAAAAAAGTGATAGAGGTAATGATTGAATTAATCTAAGCCACTGATAATTACTTGGACCGCTTCCCAGTCCACTGTGTGTTTTTGCACACCATGCCACCTAAGATTAGGATCTGCAATAAGCAAATCAGCCCTGCTCTTGCTCCAATAGGAACAGACCAGCCCAAATTGCCAAGCCAGGTCCTCTCTAAACCGGAAGACAAGCAACCCACAACTGGTTGTGCCTGTTTGGGCATCTTCAGTTGGATGCAGTTTAGTTCAAGCAAGGGGCCCATATCTAGGCATAGCTGTCACACTTAGGGTGTGGTATTGTGGAATACAAAAAAGTGATGGATAAAATACTTGAATTAATCTTAGCCACTGGTAAATACTCACGTTGCAACCCTGTCCATCGTTTTTTTGCCCACTCACCACCTCAGATTAGACTCCGAATTACATATGGCTGTTCCTGTGTGAGGTGGCAAAAGAACAGTGGACTGGACTACGACACAAAGTAATAACCAGTGGCTGAGATTAATTCAAGCATTCAAGCCATCAGTTATTTTGTGTTCCTAAGTGAGACACCCTGTGTCTGATGAGAATGTCTAGACGTGGGTCACTTTGCTCAATGTGTCCATAGACTCATATATTTATATATCAAATGGAAAAAAAACAAAGTTTAAAGGGACTTTATAGTTAAGTGAAACTGACAAGTAAAATATACCTTTTAAGTATTCAAAAACACAGAAATCTACCAGTTATAGTTATCTCTTGTAACTTTAACTTATCCCCTAAAGTAACTATAAAGTACACCCCCTCCATACACAGTGTTAATATCAATGATCTTATAAAACTTGTCATGAGTACTGTAATATGTGAGGTAACTAGCAGTGCTTGGCCAGGCCATGAGTTAGAGTTACTTTAGGGCACGAGTTACAGTTACTGAGAAAACTATCAGTGGTTTATGCGTCCCTTTAACCATTGTGTTTTTTTACTGAATTACTAAACTTTTTTTTATGACAGTCACTTTAACCTTTGTTTTTTCAATGAATTTCTATGTTTTTCAAAAATGTAAGTTACTGTCAATATATAAAAGGTGGACCTATTGGTTTTGGCAATAAACATTTCGGTAAAGCATTTATAAAAAATAAATAAATGTGTCAATCTGTATTTTTATTTACACTCCTCAGGCCACATAATGCAGTCATAAAACTAACCACAGGCACTTCCTGCTTTCCCAAGCTAAACAGCAAAAGGCTCTAGCTCTGAGAATGCTGACAAATATAAATACATTTTCTTGGGGTCACATTCTATAGACCCCAAAAAGACATAGGGCTAGTTTTTTAAAAGTATTTGTGGAGGGCTGCTGCGCTCCCTGCAGCTGCCCACAACACTTCTGGTGGTGCCCCTGACCAAATTATGGATATCACCAGAAGTAAAAATAAACAAATTCCCCATTAATGGCATTTTATGGCCAGGAGCAGTAAATAATAAATGAGAGGCTTCAGATGCTGAGTTATTTTTAACTTTTTAATTTTTGTATGTATTTATTGTAGGTGTCCCAGTCCCACCTGGAAACCTATAGATTACATTTTCATTGGGGGTAGTGGGGGGAGCCCCAGGGTCCCGGCAGGCCCATTGGCTCCCTGCAAGTGTCCCCATTGCATGTTGTTATGCAGGAGTGGGCAACAGGTTTTGTTGCTTTGTATTTAAACTGAGGTTCCGTGTTCACCCCTACAACATTTTTTACATTTGGTCTGTGGTGGGGGGGAGCCACAAGGCCCCCGCCGGCCCCGCTGGCTCCCCTATCAGCACTAGGGGTGGGCGGAATTTGCGGAATTAACCTCCTCAAATTATCGCGAGAATGCAGAAAATCTCCGCAAACATGCCGGAAATATCGCGAAGATGCGGAAGTTTTTTTGCCGCCTGTTCGCGGTATTTTTTGCGTGTTCGCGGGTCGCCAACTTACCCATGCGGTCGCTCACGGGCGCGGCCATCTTGTTTTCACTTGACCCGCCCTCTGGCGTTGTTTACTTCCTGTTCCGGGTCGCGCAATGCATGTTCGCGGTCGATATTTCCTGTTCGCGATCGCTTTTACTTGATCGCGTTGCTTTTTGCTTGCTCAGGGAGAAAATATCGCGCGAACTTGCGCACGTGGTCGCAACGGGCGCGGCCATCTTGTTTTCCACTCTATTGCATGGTTCTGGGGCCTGATTTTCAATCCTCCCTAAATCTTTTCAATCCTTTGTTTATAGCCATTTTTTTTGGATCTTTATTACTTATTATTTCTCTAACTATTTTCCTGCCTCTATATTTTTGGTTTTTGTGTACTTTTTTTTTGTTTTTTAGCTACTTTTTCTCTTTGTATTGCCCGCTATTTATTTCCTTTACTCCTTTATTTATTTTACCTTTTCTTTCCCGCCCCGTCCCCAGAACCATGTCCAAGGGCAGGGCTGTTCGCCGGCGCAGCCAGAGCCGCGACCGCCTTCCTTGCGGAAGGCGGCGCCCACAAGGGGTGCATGCACGGGCCTTATTTGGGGAGGCGGAGTTGGCTGCACTAATTTTCTTTGTGCAGCGCCACCTCCCCTCAACCCTGGCAGCAGGTGGCAGGCCTGGGTCCGGGTACGGCCTCCGGGAGCGTCGGCAGCAGTGGGGGAAGGTGCGCCGGGCAGTGTCGCGCATCTCTGGGGTCCGGCGCACCCAGGCACAGCTGACGCACCGGTGGTCTGACATCCTGGACCGTGAGCAGGACCTGCTGGACCTGCTAGGAGTGGAGGTCCCGGGGCTTGGTGAGTACCTATTTAATTATTACAACTTTGTGTCTGTTCTTCTGCTCTATGTTATATATTGCGAATATCTTTTTTTCCTTCCAACCAGCTAGAATGTTGCTGCTTGCAATACATTCCAGGTTAATAACGTTTAAAAGTCTTCTGTGATTATGACACAGGTGCTCTTCTGCGCTACTACTAATCTTACTTGTTTGCAGCTTTCCGTTTGCGCTTGCTTAGCGTGATTCTTTACGAGTTTATTTTAGAGAAATTAAGTTACGTAATGCTACAGTGACTCACGTCCACTCCTTACTTTGTCCTGTCACTAATAGATAGGGGCGGATTGATACATAGGTTTAGGTACTTTGTATGAGCTTCTAATTGGTTAGTGGTATGCGTGATGCCCCCCTCACTCAGTTACGTGACGTGCTGCTAGTACGCCAGTCTTTAGAACCTTTCTAGTTTGTTCAATGAGTGGAGGTAGGCTTTGCAGTTACTTAGCAGTAGCAGATCAGCATCAATCAAACCAAAATTTGGTGTATACAAAAAATGTAGTCATGTTCATGTGTCCTCCATGATTGGATCATACACATTGTTGAGGAATACAGTCGAAATGCATACTTAATGTACAATTGGCATGCCTGGAATAGGTGGGCTAGGTTGGGTGGTACGTTGTACTAATTCTTAGGCTTACTTGTAACTTAGTTTTCTGGAATCAGAATGGAAGAATGGATTACTGTTGATAAATAGTAACTTAAGTAGTCGAACTGCGAATCCCCCGATATTACATGTTGACCAGATGAGATCGGTCAATGTAGTTATTGCAATTGTTTACATAAGTGTTTTTTGACCGTTGTTGAAAAATATTGTATTTGCTTAAGTTGACACCATCCATCAATGTTTGTCTCTTTCTTATATCTTTCCTGTTCATCAGCACCCAGGGGCAGACGGGCAGGGACTGGGCAGTCGGCGGGACAGGAACACCACGAGGAGGACACCGCTGAGGGCTCCTCTGCTGGCCCCAGTAAGTCTTCTTGTTTTTAATAATATTTCTTATTCCATAACTTTTACTGCCCCATTTCTCCCGAACTATAGTGTGTTTCCAAATGCTATTCTTTAACCACCAATTATCCTTCGATCTGTACGGTTTCAAAAAGCTTATCTCTGCCTCCGCTATGATGACTGAGTACCACTACATACTATCAGTCTGTCTGTCTGTACTGTAGTAGCTAGTCTTGCCCAGTTGGCCAGTGCCACTCTTTGTGAAAGGTTGTAATATAAAACTCATATTCACCAGTAGCTCATACAATCCGTTGGGTTGTTGTCTTGTACTACTTTTTACTCTTGTTGATGTTTAGGCTTTGAAAATTCACAGCAACAGCCCTACCAGATTTCTTAATATTTTGATATGATACCCTATAGGACATACAACTGTTGTAGGGATCCTGCACATACATTTGCACCAGAAAATAGGATGTTGGTGATGGTAGGTTGGACCTTCCTTGCACACCTCAATCAGAAATTCCGCACCCACCACAATTCCACTGCTTGACTATAGTACTGTCTTGTCATACCTATTAGGTCTCGGAACCCTCCCCCCAAGATAACCAACAAGTAGACAACCCAGAACATTAACACACGCAACCTCTGTCGTGGAAGCTATTCACATGCACACCCTTACTTTAATTTGCTCAATCGTGTAAGTTAGTCCACTCCACACCAAATACCACAAAGTCTATGTAAGTTTCAAATTTTTATTTCGATTTGAGAAGGTCTGTACACTGTTTTCTTAGCAGCACCAACCGGCAAATCAATAACATTAAAACAATATACATTGTTACACTTATACAGTTGGGAATTAAATCATGATAACTGAAGTGGTGGAAGGCAGCACCACCATCCCATAGCAATTTAGTTTATATACATTTATAAATGAAGATGTGAGTGAAGGGACCCCTCACCTCAGAAGAACCTAGTACTGGTAGTTGGTGCATCGTTCAGAAGCTCTGGTTCGTAGAAGCGAATCTTGCGTCTGTAATGCGAAAAAAGAAATGGTGTGCGTTAGTATATTGCAACTTGCAAGCATTTCTCAGCCGTGCCAAAAAGTGTAGCATCTATGGATAAGCAATATGGACTAACAGTAACAGTAGTACACCAGTTCTTCCTAAAAAAGTGGCTTGTTAATGTTTGTTGACCGCCTGTACGCAGCGCGTAGACTAGACAGTAGCAGTGTGAGGCAGGTCATGTGGGCTCAAAGGTGTCTTAAGAAGCTGCCAGGTAAAGGTAACGTCACATGTGCATGGCTAGGGCTAATCAAGCAAATGCTACAATGATCATATAACTTAGTGTCTACTCTACTACTACCTGATTTGTACTAGTGATTTATGTTAGTATTAACTCATTTTTCAACCTTGCTACTGATCAATAGGGGGGAGGTGTATATGTTGCCTAATAAATGTGTAATGTTTTCTAGGCGCACTACCGACCACCATTGCTGGGGCCAGCGAAGGCGACGCAGAGGGCGAGGATGCGGCAGTTGCAGATAGCAACGGAGGGGGAGTGGCAGCACCAGTGGCAGGCGGTGGTAAGTTAGATTCATAATCTTTAAGTATTGTTTAACTTGACAGCACACTCACTGCAAAGGTGTACTGTATGTATATGTATACTGTAAAGTTGTGAATTAGGGCCCCATTAGGATGGTGGGCGTATTGCCCCCGCCGGGCTGGCTGGAATTCACTGCCGTCACAGCAGGGGCAAACCTCCCGCCATCCCTGTAGAAAATATTCAGACATGTCTAGGCGGAAAAGGGTTCAATATGGCGGTGGTGTCTCTCTCACCACACCGGCAGCCATATAATCTGCATTTTGGAATGCCTTTGCGTGGCGGCATTACCGTCCGCCACGGAAAGGCATGCACACATTGCAGAGTATGCTTGGGGGCCCCCATGGAGGGTACCTACCGATGCTATGGTACCCCCCGACTTTCAAAGCAAAACGTGACAGGCTCCGTGCGAGGCCCGTCATGTTGTGCTTGGAAAAGCAGCACAACATTTTAGCATTGCTTTCAGCAAAGCCAACCAGAATTTAAATTTAAAATAACAGGGTGCGCCCGCCACTGTGCCGGGCGCATCATCCTAATTAATTGTCCCCACGGGACCCCCACCCTTTTTTAGCAGTCGGATGGCGGGCGGACAAAGTCCGCCCGCTATCCGATGTCGTAAGTAAGTATGAGTTCTTGGGGACGTTTGAAGAGTGAACTAGAAGACTAGAATTCCCTTTAATTGGTATAGGACTAGGAGCCAGAGTATTGAGTAACCAATGGCCTCATCTATCTGATTTCAACTCCGCTTTGAAAGTTTTATGGAGAAGAGCACCTGGTGCACTGTTCAACTAAAAAGTGTAAGACAGGTGGAAGGAAGAAGGACGGGCGACATTTAAAATGTTATGTACTACTGTGCTTTATTTTATAGTGCTACTCTACCATGCCACTATGTGTGTAAATAATTACCTTGTCCTACTGTTTTATTAAGACTATATTTTACAATTGTCTTGCTTTTTCTTTTTGATACACAGCTACTCCAAAAATCAACCGGAAGGAGTTGGCCGCCAAGGCACGGCGCCGGAAGCTGGAGGCAATCCAGCATGAATACCGGCGGCTGGTGGTCCTAGCCGAGGAGGAGGAGGAGACTGCAGCAGCAATTCAAGCCTCCTCCAGTGCCCCGGGCCCCAGCCACCGCCCTCCAGCGGTACGGCGCCACCGTCTGGCGGCTGCCCGCCGCCACCGTGCGATCTCCGGTGCCCCCCCCCACTGTGGCTGCAACTGCCGCGGCCTTAGACGCCGCGTCGCCCATTTAGAGGACCAGATTCGTGTCCTCCTCCAGTCCCGCCCCACCAGTTAGTCCCTGTCACTGCCCCTTTTTTAATTCCTGTTCGTTCTTGACTCGTTTGGGCGTTCTCTATTTCTATGGACAGTCGTTGGGGTTAGGGAGGTGGGTGGGTTAGCTTTTGTGGGTTTAGTTTATTTGTTAGGGTCAATTAAATATATTTTTCTATGTTACATGCAATGTTGTTAATGTTTTGTAGGTGGGGTAACTGTTTTACATCACACTGTTTCTTTGCTGGTGCATGGCCGCCCATAGCGTGTGTTTGATTTCAATAATTTGCTGACTGTATAAGACACAAACAGATAGATGCGACACACCTCACTCATTGACTGGTCCTACTATGCATTCTTTGGAGTGGTGTTTGAAACTGACATCATTGACAACATGTCCATTATTGATTCTGCCTCCCCCAAACTTCTCTCTTACCGGTGCTTGATGTTTATGTCCAACTGTGGCACAGCACTGGCTGCATGGTGAAGATGGTTTCCTTTTTCATACATGCCATGATTGGGGTGGTGGTGGTAGTATAGTAGTAGTAGTATACACTGGCAGGGTGGCAGCATTTCCAAAAAAAGAAAAGGAGATAGTCAATCGCCTTTGAGAGACTGTTAGAGGAGTAGTTGAATGAAGTACATCACAGAATTTACCGAGCAACAATTATATGCTCAAATATTTGCCAAAAAAACTGAATGCTGGTGTGAGAAGTTGGCCTGGTATATGCTGTTCACTAGTTCTAGTGACCACCTTGTACCATGCCAAGCAACCCTTATGGTGTGGTTGTAAGTCAACCTTTTCGGACTAGCTGCCCTAGTGGTAGCGTAGGCTAAGCAGTCTTTGAGGCTAAACTCGTGATGCGTGTTAAGCAAGCTGTTTTACCAATAGTAACCCCCTTTTATACCAATGAAAGGACACCACACAGATATATATTCAAAATATATATGTATTTATTTCTCAAAGTAACCCCTAGTCTCTTTATGAGCACAGGAGCACAAATCGTCAAACAAGATTACAGTAGAATACACAGAAGTTGCACTTTATATGGATAGGCCCTGGTGGCCACTCAAACCATATACTAAAATAGTGGTATAAGTACCACGAACAGAAAAGGGAAAAGGCCTAGGGCCTCTAGAATCGCTGGGCCTACAAGGAGCTAACGTCAGTTAGTGACCAGGAGGTCCACGGGTGGCGTGTGCAGAGCAAATAGTCACACGCGGGCTCCCATAGGTTTCAATGGGTGCGTAAAAAGTACAAAGTTACTGCAAAAGGAATCTTCCGGATGACCTAGGAACTTAAGATTTGGAACACAGGCACTAGAGATGTATTACTACACATGGGCACCGGAGTACCAGCTTTACCTCACCCACAGGAAGCGGGTGCATAGGCCTCAAAGTGCGTCGGGTTTCTTCTATCTGTTCCGTTGAGCCTGGGACAAAGATGCTGCAGGCGGTCGGTCGGGAAGAGATGCAGTGGATCCAAGAGTGGATCGGAGATGTTGAAGACCTGTAAGCAGAGGGGACAGTGTTCACAGTCACTAGCCAGTGACCAGCGTGGCACCAGGTGGGTACCAGGCGATGTCGGGTGCAAACAGGTGATGAGGGGTAGCTTGTCTCCGCAGCCACGTGGTCCCTGAAGGTCGACGACGTCCAGGAGTCGGCTCACGAGCTGTCCCACGCAGGCTCTCGCTGTCGGCGGTGTCGGCGACTTGATCGAAGCAAACAAGCCTTGGCAAAAGCAATTGCAGGAGGATTCGGAAATCAGCTGTTGGTTCTGACCAGCAAGGTCAGAGGGATTGCTCCTTCGGTGTGGAGCAAGGGCCAGTCTGGAGCAACCAGACCAGCGGTGTTTGTCGTAGATTTCGTCGCCAAGATGGCCACTAGCCAGCGGGCCAGCAACCGGTTAGGCGCGTCGAGTGGCAAAATGCAGAAGGGCCCCACGCAGATCGTGGAGATGCTGGAGGGCTCACCTTTGGTGCAGATGCTGCTCGAGGGTTGGGCTTCTCAGGACCCAAAGCACAACTTGGAGGGAGCCTCGGTTGTTGCACTGGTCAGCTTGTCGTAGTCGTTCCAAGATGGCTGGCTCCACGTGTCTCGGTGCCTCCACGGGTCTCCTCTTTTCAGGGACTGTGGATCGGGCGGTGAGAGGTCTGGAGGTCCAGGTCTTGTCAGTCTCTGGGCTCGGGCTCCGGCGGGAGGCGGCGGCAAAGCAGACGGTGATTCGCTGGATGGTGCTTGCGTTAGCAAGGTGGTCACTCCCTGACCACAGGGGAGATTTTCTTCAGTCTTCTGTGCAGCAGAATGTCGAAGTTCCCGTCTTCTTCTTAGTTTCAAGTTGATTCCAGGATGTCTGAAGTCTTAGGACACAGCTCCTACCTTTATTCGGATTCTAGGGGCCGGACTACCTGCTAGGTCCCTCCCTATGGGTGGGACCAGGAAGGGGGGTGGTTACACCCCCAATCCTTTGTCCAGCTCGCCCCAGGCCCGGGACTGGTGTGCCCCAGGACCGGTTTGAACTGGCATATGCACCGAGGCTCCTTGTGAGCCACAGGCATGTCTGGTTTCTTTCAAGCCCTACCTGACCAATACACAAAATCCTGTCTGGGGTGGTGCATGCACCTCCCCTGGCAGGAAACCCTTTGTCCACACCTCCCAAGCTGGAAGGACTCCCAGCAGCAGGAGGGCAGACTTGTGTCTGTGGTGGCAGCATCCATTTTGTGGAGCTGAGGCTATGTCTGATTTTACCCGGGTTTCAGGTACTGTACATGTCGTGTCCCTCTAGAAGGGTGGAATGCTAACCCCGTCGCCAGAATTGGCGAGGGGTTAGTATTCCAATTCGTATGACACCTTACTCGACATGTTTTGATAAAGCCAAACCAAAGATAGCATTTAACCGCGAGGTTCATAATGCACTTAAGAGTATATGGTATGACGATATCTGGAAACAGTAGAAGGAAGTTGTTCCGACCACTGCAGACAGGCTCAGCTCATGCCAGAGCACCATCTCACATGGAACCAAGCACTCTGCCTTCAGGATTGTTAAGGCCTGCCATAGGAGTGACTTAGAGGTTACCAGGTGTCCCATTTAAGGTTAGGTATAGGTACACTACACCTAAGTAAGAGGTGATTACACCAACTTACCCCAGCTGAGTGATCAGCCAGTTGTGTCAGATTGTTAGGCCAAGCCTGGGGTGGCATAATACATGCTGCAGCCCCTGGCAGGCCTTGGGTACACCAATGCCCTGGGTACCTAGTGTACACTGGTACAGGGGCTGACAGGGTGATCCACTTCCAATTGGTTATGCACCTAGGGTGCATAGTTTTAATTTAGTAGAGAGAACAGCAGGCTGGGGGTCTGATTGGCAGGCCCACAGCCTCAATATGTCAAAAACCAGTGAAGCAAAAAGCAAAAATTTGGGGTGACCATAGGATAGCAGACCCTACTCTCCTACACAACCCCCCCCCAAACGCTGGGACATTAAACTAGCCTTGACCAGTCTCGTCTTCATGTCCTAAGTGGAAGTACCTGGAGAGACCATCTGCATTCCCATGGTCAGTACCTGGCCGGTGCTCCACTGTAAAGTCCATCCCCTGTAGGGAAATGGACCACCTAAGCAGTTTGGGGTTTTCACCCTTCATCTGATTTAGCCACAAGAGGGGCTTATGGTCGGTCTGAATCTTGAAGTGAGTGCCAAACAAGTATGGCCTCAGCTTCTTCAGGGCCCACACCACAGCAAAGGCCTCCCTCTCAATAGCTGACCAATTCTTCTCTCTGGGGGTCAACCTTCTGCTAATAAAAGCAATGGGTTGGTCTTGACCATCTACATTAAGTTGTGACAGCACAGCTCCCACACCCAACTCAGAAGCATCTGTTTGGACAATAAACTCTTTGGAGTAGTCAGGACTTTTCAGGATAGGTGCAGAGCACATGGCCTCCTTCAGGTCATCAAATGCCTTTTGACAGCTTACTGTCCACTGAACCTTTTTGGGCATCTTCTTGGATGTCAGATCATTAAGAGGAGTCACAATGGACCCATAGTTCTTAACAAACTTCCTGTAATACCCAGTCAAGCCCAAGAAAGCTCGAACTTGAGTCTGGGTGGTTGGAGGGGACCAATCCTTGATGGACTGTATCTTACTCTCCAGTGGTTGAACTTGGCCCCCACCTACAAGGTGGCCCAAATACACAACCTTACTCTGCCCTATCTGGCACTTAGTAGCCTTGATAGTGAGGCCTGCCCTTTGCAGAGCCTCAAGAGCCTTCTTCAGGTGGATCAGGTGATCCTCCCAGGTGGAACTAAATACAGCAATGTCATCAAGATATGCTGCGCAAAAGTCATCCAACCCAGTAAGGACTTGGTTCACCAGCCTTTGGAAGGTGGCAGGTGCATTCTTCAGACCAAAGGGCATCACCACAAACTGATAATGCCCACCTGGGGTTGAGAATGCTGTTTTGGCCTTAGACTCCTCAGCTAACCTGATTTGCCAATAGCCAGCTGTCAAGTCAAATGTGCTCAAAAACTTTGCAGAAGCTAGTTTGTCTATGAGCTCATCTGCCCTTGGAATAGGGTGTGCATCTGTCCTGGTGACAGCATTGAGTCCTCTGTAGTCCACACAGAACCTCATCTCTCTCTTGCCATCTTTGGTGTGAGGTTTGGGGACCAGAACCACTGGGCTAGCCCAGGGGCTCTCTGAGGGTTCAATGACACCTAATTCCAGCATTTTATGTACCTCAGCCTTTATACAGTCCCTGACGTGGTCAGGTTGTCTGTAAAGTTTGTTCTTTACAGGCAGACTGTCACCAGTGTCCACAACATGGGTACACCAGTCAGTTTGACTAGGTATCAAGGAAAACATATGTGAAAATGATTGTAGAACCTGTCTACATTCAGTCTGCTGATGGGCAGTGAGGTTGCCTCCAAGGGTCACTCCTTCAACTGAGCCATCTTCAGGGTTCTGAGACAACAGGTCTGGGAGAGGGTCACTCTCTTCCTCCTGTCCCTCATCTGTAGCCATGAGCAAGCCCATGTCTGCCCTGTCAACATATGCTTTAAGCCTGTTAACATGGAGTACCCTGTGGGGACTCCTGGGAGTTCCTAGGTCCACCAAGTAGGTGACCTCTCCCTTCTTTTCCAGGATTGTATGGGGTCCAGACCATTTGTCTTGGAGTGCTGCTGGGGCCACCGGCTCCAACACCCATACCTTCTGTCCTGGCTGATACTCAACCAAGACAGCCTTTTGGTCATGCCAAGCTTTCTGTAAGGCCTGGCTTGCCTCAAGGTTTTTAGATGCCTTCTCCATATACTCAGCCATCCTGGAGCGGAGACCAAGTACATAGTCCACTATGTCTAGCTTAGGCTTTTTGAGAGGTAACTCCCATCCTTCCTTCACCAAACACAGTGGGCCTCTCACAGGGTGCCCAAACAACAATTCAAAGGGGCTGTAGCCAACTCCTTTTTGTGGGACCTCTCTGTAAGCAAACAGAAGGCAGGGTAGAAGGATATCCCATCTTCGCCTGAGCTTTTCAGGTAATCCTTTGATCATACCCTTTAGGGTCTTGTTGAATCTCTCAACAAGCCCATTGCATTGTGGGTGATAAGGGGTGGTGAACTTGTAGTTGACACCACATTCCTTCCACATAGCTGTCAAGTATCCTGACATAAAGTTGGTACCTCTGTCAGATACTACCTCCTTAGGAAACCCCACTCTGGAGAATACTCCCAGCAGGGCCCTGGCCACAACAGGAGCTGTAGTGGTCCTAAGGGGAATTGCCTCTGGATACCTGGTGGCATGATCCACTACCACCAGTATAAATCTGTGCCCAGATGCAGTGGGAGGATCCATGGGACCCACTATGTCTATTCCCACTCTTTCAAAGGGGACCCCCACCACAGGTAGTGGTATTAGGGGGGCCTTTGTTGTGCCACCTGATTTGCCACTGGCTTGGCAGGTAACACAGGAGCGACAAAACTCCTTTGTATCTTCATTCATATGAGGCCAGTGAAAGTGAGGGACAAGTCTGTCCCAGGTCTTGTTCTGGCCTAGGTGTCCTGCTAAAGGAATATCATGGGCCAAGGTAAGAAGGAAGCCCCTAAATTGCAGAGGTATGACCAACCTCCTGGTTGCACCAGGCTTGGGGTCTCTAGCCTCTGAATAAAGGAGCCCTTCATCCCAATACACTTTATGGGTACCTTGAGCATTCCCAGCAGCCTCAGCAGCAGCCAGCTGTCTGAGGGGTTCAAGAGAGGGACAGGATAACTGAGCCTGCCTCAAGTCAGCCCTTGAAGGTCCCCCTGTCCCCAGAAACTCAACCTGATCAGGTTCAAGCTCTTCAGGGACAGTTCCTTCAGGGTCCTCTAGATCAGCTTCCTGGGAAGGCTGATCATCACTCTGAGGCAGGGGGGAAGGCACAGCCTTGACCCTCCTGTTCTTCTTCTTGGTAGGTGCTTGGTCCATTGTTCCAGGATCCAAGACCTGTGGTTCAGTGAGGCACTTTTTGGCCTGTGACCTGGTCACAGCAAGGACATGTGATGATATACCTAACATCTCTGCATGAGTCCTGTACTCCACTTCTGACCATAGAGAACTCTCTAGGTCATTGCCCAACAAACATTCTACTGGGAGGTCTGCACTAACCACAACCCTTTTGAGGCCAGTTACCCCTCCCCATGAGAAGTTAACAACTGCCACACTATGTGAAGTAGTGGCATTGCTGGCATTGGTCACCAGGTAGTTCTTACCTGGTATGTACTGTCCAGGATCCACAAAGCCTGGTGTCACCATAGTGACACTGGCACATGTGTCCCTGTAGGCTTGAGCCACTTTGTCATTAATTAAAGGAGTCTGTCTGTACTTGCCCAGGTTACTGGGGCTCACAGTCAGGGACAAATCAATGTCCCCATCACAGATCAAGACTGCCTGTGTAAGGGTTCTGTCTAAGTCAGAATCTCCTTCAGTTCCCATAGTGATTCCCACTACACCCTTTGTCTGGGGACCAACACTGCTAACAGTAGTACTGGGAGCAGGTGCCTTAGGGGCAACAGTGTTGGGGGCTCCACCCTTTTTGCAATCACTAGTCCAGTGAGTTGTATTTTTACAATGATTGCACCAGGGTTTCTTCTGACCTTCTTTCTTCTTCTTGGACTGTTGGGACCCACCCTCCTTAGCAGTAGTTTGGGGCCCTGTTGAAGACTTCTGGTCTTTAGGTTTCTGATCTCCACCCTTTTGGTCTGTTTTCTTCTGATCACCCCCTTGGCCCTGGTTCTGGTTCTTTTGCTTAACCCTGGTTCTGACCCATTTGTCTGCCTTCTTTCCCAATTCTTGGGGAGAGGTCAGATCAGAGTCAACCAAGTGTTGATGCAGTTGCTGGTTTTGACAGTTATTTAAAATCTGTTCTCTCATCATCAAATTATACAATCCTGTAAAATCAGATACCTTACTTCCCAGCAACCAACCCTCCAAAGCCTTAGTGGCACATTCAATGTATTCAGACCAGTCCTGAGTCTGTGTCTTTTGGGTGTCTCTGAACATTAACCTGTACTGCTCAGTGGTTAAGCCTAACCCATCAACTAGAACACTCTTCAGGACTCTGTAGTTTCTGACATCCTCTTCTCTAACAGTGAGGAGTCTGTCTCTGCCTCTTCCTTCAAAGGAGAGCCAGAGGATTGCTGCCCACTGATCTTCAGGAACCTGCTGTACTTTGCAGGCTCTCTCAAGAGCAGTTATCCACTTGTGGATGTCATCCCCACTTTTGTAGGGGGGCACAACCTTAGACAGGTTTCTATTGTCGAAAACCCTATCTTTGTCCTTAGGGACAATGCTGCCACCAGTGGGTATAGACCCACTCTCTTTATGCTGTCTAGCCTTGCTAAGTTTCTCTTCCATCAGGGCTACTTCTAGCTCCTGCTTCCTGATCCTCAGCTGGGCCTCTTGCATCTTGGCCTCATGTTCCCTCCTCTGAGGGGTGGTCATCCTTCTCCTGGAGTGACCTTGAGAGCCTCTAGAGCCATGGGAAGCATTGGAGTCACCTGAGCGATTCCTTTGCCTTCCAAGCCCTGTGTTAAGTCCACTGGGGAGATCCAGTGGGTTGAACCCACTGTCAGTCCCCAATAGCCTTGGTTTAGCTGGGCCAAGTATAATACTTGGCACTGGGCTAGTTCTCCCTTCATCCTCACTACTGTCAGTATCCTTTTCACTCTCATCCTCTGTGGTAGGCATCCCATCTAAGGGGTGACTATTGGGAAGGGGTACTTCAGTGGCATCTTTAGAAGGGGGGCCTCCTGTTCCTGTCCCTAAGGGGGCTAACTGGGAAGCTTTCTTGAGTGCTCTCTGATTCTCATCATTCTGTAAGAGCTCTCTGAGCTCAGCAGAGTTTGGGTTCTTGGGCTGTTTAAGGCCTCTAAGAGTTGCCAAATGCCTGAGCTCATTCTGATTAAGGGTAGCAAAGCTGGATGTTGCCCTCTGGGGGTCACTCTCAACAGAGATGGGTACAGTGGACCCCTCTGCCCCGGCCATTGCTCTTAAGTGTGGGTGGATGTGTTGCAATCTACCTACACTTGGGTTTACCTACTAAACCTATCTAGTAGTTGTAGTCAGGGTGTGCTACTCCCTTTGCTCTACAACAACTAAGTTCAGTAGAACTTATGTATATCTAATCTTGTTTTATATGTACCTACAGGTACCTATGTGATCTTTCAATTGGTAACCAAGAGATTACAATGGTAAAACACAGCAAGCTCAAATCCAACCGCTGCTCACCAATGTGAGAAGTTGGCCTGGTATATGCTGTTCACTAGTTCTAGTGACCACCTTGTACCATGCCAAGCAACCCTTATGGTGTGGTTGTAAGTCAACCTTTTCGGACTAGCTGCCCTAGTGGTAGCGTAGGCTAAGCAGTCTTTGAGGCTAAACTCGTGATGCGTGTTAAGCAAGCTGTTTTACCAATAGTAACCCCCTTTTATACCAATGAAAGGACACCACACAGATATATATTCAAAATATATATGTATTTATTTCTCAAAGTAACCCCTAGTCTCTTTATGAGCACAGGAGCACAAATCGTCAAACAAGATTACAGTAGAATACACAGAAGTTGCACTTTATATGGATAGGCCCTGGTGGCCACTCAAACCATATACTAAAATAGTGGTATAAGTACCACGAACAGAAAAGGGAAAAGGCCTAGGGCCTCTAGAATCGCTGGGCCTACAAGGAGCTAACGTCAGTTAGTGACCAGGAGGTCCACGGGTGGCGTGTGCAGAGCAAATAGTCACACGCGGGCTCCCATAGGTTTCAATGGGTGCGTAAAAAGTACAAAGTTACTGCAAAAGGAATCTTCCGGATGACCTAGGAACTTAAGATTTGGAACACAGGCACTAGAGATGTATTACTACACATGGGCACCGGAGTACCAGCTTTACCTCACCCACAGGAAGCGGGTGCATAGGCCTCAAAGTGCGTCGGGTTTCTTCTATCTGTTCCGTTGAGCCTGGGACAAAGATGCTGCAGGCGGTCGGTCGGGAAGAGATGCAGTGGATCCAAGAGTGGATCGGAGATGTTGAAGACCTGTAAGCAGAGGGGACAGTGTTCACAGTCACTAGCCAGTGACCAGCGTGGCACCAGGTGGGTACCAGGCGATGTCGGGTGCAAACAGGTGATGAGGGGTAGCTTGTCTCCGCAGCCACGTGGTCCCTGAAGGTCGACGACGTCCAGGAGTCGGCTCACGAGCTGTCCCACGCAGGCTCTCGCTGTCGGCGGTGTCGGCGACTTGATCGAAGCAAACAAGCCTTGGCAAAAGCAATTGCAGGAGGATTCGGAAATCAGCTGTTGGTTCTGACCAGCAAGGTCAGAGGGATTGCTCCTTCGGTGTGGAGCAAGGGCCAGTCTGGAGCAACCAGACCAGCGGTGTTTGTCGTAGATTTCGTCGCCAAGATGGCCACTAGCCAGCGGGCCAGCAACCGGTTAGGCGCGTCGAGTGGCAAAATGCAGAAGGGCCCCACGCAGATCGTGGAGATGCTGGAGGGCTCACCTTTGGTGCAGATGCTGCTCGAGGGTTGGGCTTCTCAGGACCCAAAGCACAACTTGGAGGGAGCCTCGGTTGTTGCACTGGTCAGCTTGTCGTAGTCGTTCCAAGATGGCTGGCTCCACGTGTCTCGGTGCCTCCACGGGTCTCCTCTTTTCAGGGACTGTGGATCGGGCGGTGAGAGGTCTGGAGGTCCAGGTCTTGTCAGTCTCTGGGCTCGGGCTCCGGCGGGAGGCGGCGGCAAAGCAGACGGTGATTCGCTGGATGGTGCTTGCGTTAGCAAGGTGGTCACTCCCTGACCACAGGGGAGATTTTCTTCAGTCTTCTGTGCAGCAGAATGTCGAAGTTCCCGTCTTCTTCTTAGTTTCAAGTTGATTCCAGGATGTCTGAAGTCTTAGGACACAGCTCCTACCTTTATTCGGATTCTAGGGGCCGGACTACCTGCTAGGTCCCTCCCTATGGGTGGGACCAGGAAGGGGGGTGGTTACACCCCCAATCCTTTGTCCAGCTCGCCCCAGGCCCGGGACTGGTGTGCCCCAGGACCGGTTTGAACTGGCATATGCACCGAGGCTCCTTGTGAGCCACAGGCATGTCTGGTTTCTTTCAAGCCCTACCTGACCAATACACAAAATCCTGTCTGGGGTGGTGCATGCACCTCCCCTGGCAGGAAACCCTTTGTCCACACCTCCCAAGCTGGAAGGACTCCCAGCAGCAGGAGGGCAGACTTGTGTCTGTGGTGGCAGCATCCATTTTGTGGAGCTGAGGCTATGTCTGATTTTACCCGGGTTTCAGGTACTGTACATGTCGTGTCCCTCTAGAAGGGTGGAATGCTAACCCCGTCGCCAGAATTGGCGAGGGGTTAGTATTCCAATTCGTATGACACCTTACTCGACATGTTTTGATAAAGCCAAACCAAAGATAGCATTTAACCGCGAGGTTCATAATGCACTTAAGAGTATATGGTATGACGATATCTGGAAACAGTAGAAGGAAGTTGTTCCGACCACTGCAGACAGGCTCAGCTCATGCCAGAGCACCATCTCACATGGAACCAAGCACTCTGCCTTCAGGATTGTTAAGGCCTGCCATAGGAGTGACTTAGAGGTTACCAGGTGTCCCATTTAAGGTTAGGTATAGGTACACTACACCTAAGTAAGAGGTGATTACACCAACTTACCCCAGCTGAGTGATCAGCCAGTTGTGTCAGATTGTTAGGCCAAGCCTGGGGTGGCATAATACATGCTGCAGCCCCTGGCAGGCCTTGGGTACACCAATGCCCTGGGTACCTAGTGTACACTGGTACAGGGGCTGACAGGGTGATCCACTTCCAATTGGTTATGCACCTAGGGTGCATAGTTTTAATTTAGTAGAGAGAACAGCAGGCTGGGGGTCTGATTGGCAGGCCCACAGCCTCAATATGTCAAAAACCAGTGAAGCAAAAAGCAAAAATTTGGGGTGACCATAGGATAGCAGACCCTACTCTCCTACAGCTGGTTATTATGAGGATAGCCTACTAGACAGAGTTACAAACTATAGTTTTGTCGACTTGGCTATGCCTACAGTCTAACAGTTAGTGCTGTATATGAGGAATGACAACAAACAAATCCAATCAATGCCGGCAATTCATGCTGAGGTATATGTTCCTTTGTTAAATAAAATAACCTGTGAAATATCCTACTCATGGGTGGGCAAGCAGAAGAAGTTCATCGCTCTGCATTGAAATTGAAGTAGTGTTGCTTTCACCACATCCGCCCCAGCAAGTGTGTGATTAAGTATTGGTGTACATTTAATTTAGTTACACCTCGACAATAAGTCACACAGCCCGGGGGAAGAGGGTTAGGGTCCGTTGATTGGATGGGAAGGGGGATTTTGGGAAAGGTTTGACATAGAAAAACAGTATGCATACATAGACAAACAAACGACAATCATTGAAGACTACCATACCATATCCATTCCATATGTTAAGGTATAAAAAAGGAAATGCATGCATGATGAGACCCGGATTACATACACTTCTATTTCTTGTTCTGTTCCGGCCTTAATACTTTAACAGATAGCAAATAGAAATTTAAAATATTGGTAGGGAAGAATCGTAAACACAGAGCAAACGTAATGATGATTGATAACAACAACTCCAAGAACACACTGTTGTAAAGAATGTATACAAGATATTAATCAAATTATTTAAAAGAAGTGAAAAGTGGATACTGTTACTGTCTTATCCTGGTCAAAAATGTGGACTGGTTTTTTGCATCTCGGCATTCCTCTTGCTCCTCTCGTCCATCAATCTTGGGTGTGTCGCCTCACCACTCGCCACTGCCCGGCTGGAATAAAAAGGTGATTGATTGGTAAGGTAATTAATATGCATTGTAATGTTTTACAAAGTTTTGGACAAGGCCCGGCCTGTAATTTTAGATTGAAAACCAAAGGGGATATTCAGAAAGAAAGTGAAAACAAATGCACAAGTGATGGTGTAGTGCAACAAGAACACTTTCCGAGGTGGCATGTATGCATATGCATCATCTCTACTGTAGTCTGTTTCCAGCATAGACCTTCAACAGTAACAGGAGAGATCAGGCCCACAGTGCTTACCATTAGCACATCCTACGTTAACACTTTAGAGTCCTTTTTTTTTTTCTCTCAAAGAGTTGGACAAACGCAAAGCACATTATCCATTCCAGACATAGCATTTTACAGTTAAAGTTAGTAAAATCAATGCACTGCAGTCATCCCACCGCTACACTCTATTCAACTTCTACACAGACATTTGGGTGTGCTGTGGTTGTGGTTCACGTGTTTACCTTTAGGCTTTTCCGTTTTATGCCACTCATGAAACATCCTCCTGACTTCATCATCAGCTCTGATACTTCTACTGACTGAAGATCGGCCTGCAGTACAAGTGTAATTTTTATAACACAACAAGAGTAGAAATATAAATATTACTGACTTGAGTCATTCTTTATTGTGTACAGAAAGATAGATTAACACTAGTACACTTTGACATCACTTTGTGCACAACAAACAACGCAAACACAAAGACCAATAGCTCAGAGTCAGGTGTCCAATGCATGCCATTAATTATCATCATTTATTACCTGTTACTTCTCATCTTAAGTTAACGGGCCGTCTCTTTCGCCATCATCATGACGGACGGTGCTGTTAAGTCACAGTCATTTGCATTGCGCAGATTGAGTGAGTCCCCTTCCTGTATTGAATTAAAAGCAATGTATCACCAAGATGCAGGAGAAGTACACATTTCTTGTTTGCCAGAAGAGGAAAATTAGTAATTACTAGTGTGTTCTGTAGAAAGTTGATTAGTGGCAGTGCACAATTACATCAATTCATGCGCAACACCACAAAATCTACATCATTCAGTCTGCTATTCTGCGGCCAATGCATGGCATCAATCATTACCTGTTGCATCTCATCTCGTTAACGCTGCAGGCCGTCTCTTTCGCCATCATCATGATGGACGGTGCTGTTAAGTCACAGTCATTTGCATTGCGCAGATTGAGTGAGTCCCCTTCCTGTATTGAATTAAAAGCAATGTATCACCAAGATGCAGGAGAGAAGTACACATTTCTTGTTTGCCAGAAGGGGAAAATTAGTAATTACTAGTGTGTTCTGTAGAAAGTTGATTAGTGGCAGTGCACAATTACATCAATTCATGCGCAACACACCACAAAATCTACATCATTCAGTCTGCTATTCTGCGGCCAATGCATGGCATCAATCATTACCTGTTGCATCTCATCTCGTTAACGCTGCAGGCCGTCTCTTTCGCCATCATCATGATGGACGGTGCTGTTAAGTCACAGTCATTTGCATTGCGCAGATGTAGTGAGTCCCCTTCCTGTATTGAATTAAAAGCAATGTATCACCAAGATGCAGGAGAAGTACACATTTCTTGTTTGCCAGAAGAGGAAAATTAGTGTGTTCTGTAGAATGTTGATTAGTGGCAGTGCACAATTACATCAATTCATTCATGCGCAACACACACAACAAAATCTACATCACTCAGTCTGCTTTTCTGCGGACAATGCATGGCATCAATCATTACCTGTTGCATCTTATTTTCAGTTAATGGCCAGTCTCTCTCGGCTCTGAAGGAGGATAGCTATAGAAGTCATCAGATTCATGGTCCACTTGTTTTGGAAGGACGAGGAAAGTTTGAATTTGTTGTTACCATCATCCAATCATCATTCATGAGGGAAATGGAATTGACCAGGAGATGCAGTATGATCGAGCGGAGGAGCTGGATTTTGAGGACTGTAGTGTCAAATGGCAGACACCTGAAACTTGTATCTTAAATTAGAAGATTAGAAGACGGTGATAATGCATTGGTTGCGATTCACAAGTTTATAACCGGAACAACAGACACAAACAAAGGGGGAAAAAAGGGAGGAAGACAGTAAGTGCGAGCCTAATTGTCAGGGAAGTATAGCTCGTCCTCAAACTCTGGGGGATCTTCCAGTAGTAGGTAATCATCTGACACAATACTTCCGTCACCTGAGCCGCTGTCCTCATCTTCCTCTGTTGATTCATGCATTGTGTAATTCGGTGGTATGAAGTGCTGATTCATTTTGATCATTGTTAACCTCTCCACGTTTTTGGGAGATAGACTGGTCCTTCTCAAGGTTACAATGGAACCTGCAGCACTGAAAACACGTTCGGAAGAGACACTTGCGACAGGGCAAGCCAGATAGCTTATCGCCAGCCTGCTGAGCTGTGGCCATTCAGACCTTTTCCTATGCCAATACTGCACTGGGTTTTGATCAACGTACACCTCTGTTGGGTCGTCCAGATAGGCCTGGACCATCCGCTCAATGTTCAGGGTTGCTGCTGGTAAGCTTTTGTGCTGTTTTTTCTGTGCATCAGCACTGTGCTTAAGGCCCATCTTTACATACCAATCTGATAATGATTGTACTCGGCAGAATGATCCAGTTATTGTTTTTGTAGTCGATGGTGATGGTGAGTGTTGCGATTGTGAGCCAACCGCACTGCCCTCAGCCGACGAAGTTGCACTTGATTCTGCATGGCCTGCTTCAGTATCAGTACTTGTTGTGGGTTGATGTGGCGGGCTTTTAATTAGCAGCCCTTCGTTTTCAAACTTGATGGCTGCTTCAGCTATACAACTTTTGTAGCGGGCAACATCAGTGTCGGAAAAAGAACGGAATAGTCCTAATTTTGCACGTGGATCCAGAATTGTGGCACAAATGTAATGTTCTTGTGACAAAATTTTATTTTGTATCCTTACATTTTCTGATAAGCGCCTGGATAAGCTCTCCACCAAGTCATGGGCTTGCCTTCTGTCCTCTACACCTTTGTAGGATTCAGACACATTATTCAGCTCATGCTCTAGCATTTGCAACAATGGGATAGCTTGGCCCATTGTACAGTCCTCCTTGCTGACTTCACGTGTGAAGACCTCAAAAGGAGACAGCATCTCAGTGAGGCATTGAATTAGGGTCCATTGCTCCCTCTGAAGGGTCATGCCTTTAACACTAGCATCACTGCTTCTGTACCAGACATAATCATTGAGTGACCTGTGCTGTTTGTACAGACGATCAAGCATGTAATACGTTGAGTTCCAACGTGTTGCCACCTCCTGGATGAGTGCCTTGACTGGCACCCTACGCTCACGTTGGAGGATCCTCAGCTGCTTCCGAGCTTTAAAAGAATGGCTGAAATGAGTGCATATTCTTCGGCAGATGGACAGTAAATTGCTTACTATGGGTTCTTTTTTCAGAAAGTCTTGCACTATAATGTTTATGCAGTGTGCCAAACACGGAACCCTGAAATAGGAACCAAGTTCCATGGCCTTCAGTACATTACTGCCATTGTCTGTGGCAACAAAACCAATACCAAGCCCTCTGGGCTGCAGCCATTCCAAAACCTTGGTGCGAAACTCTTCTAAAATGTTTTCAGCCGTATGAGATTTCTCCATGGCGAACATGGCTACAGTTGCATGTTTCCGAGTACCTTCAAAAATCACAGCTGTGTCAACAACACCTCGTGCAGATAGTTGATCTTTAACCCCCACAAAAGAGATCCAGTGTGCAGTGATACACATGTAATCTGTGGCTTGGCAACTGGTCCACATGTCTGTTGTCAGGTGGATATTGTGCACAGCACTCTTCTGCAAAGCTTGTCCAACCAATTCCAGCACATCATGATGTAGTGCCGGAACAGCAATTCTTGCGAAATAGGACCGGCTTGGAACTTTCCATTTCGGGCAGATGGCAGACACAAATTCAAGGAAACCCACCCCTTCCACAAATGAAAAAGGAAGAAGGTCCAGCGCTAACATTTTAGCCAGCTTCGCATTGTACAATCGTGCCGTTGGGTGGTTGCGTTGTAACTGCCCCTCCAACCTAAAGATGCTGTCAATGGTAGGCTGGCTTACTTTCCTTAGTGGTGCCATTAACCAACTAAGGCTCAACGACACAGATTGTCTCATTGAGGTACTCGCCGGTCGCCTTGGTGTCTCACCCACACTCTGAGTATGGCTCTTACTGCGGTGCCACTCTGATGTTACTGAGGAGGATGTGGGCGTTACCACTGCAGTGACTGCACTACTGGAGACAAGGCTAGAAATGCCTCCCTGTTCTTCACCTGCCACCACAATAATATCGCTCCCTGATTCCTGACCAACTTCAAAGGGTTTAGTTTTCCTACTTTCTTTTAACTTAAGTAGGTGATCCTCCCACACAATAGTGTGGTGTATTCTGAGATGACTTGCTTGTCCTCCGGTACCATAGTTTGTACCAAGCTTACCACGCCGAACACCTTGCCGACAAATTGCGCATATAGCAACGTTCTCCTCCTTGGCGCTAACAGAAAAGAAGTCCCAAACTGGGGAGGAGAACTTTCTGGCACTGCTGGATGTGCCACTTTCAACACCAGATGAACTTGAGGGGGTGCTTGAAAATATGTGACCCTGTCCACCTACACTGTGACTTTTACTACCACTTCCTACTGAGGTGGTTGAGCTGGATGTAGGTCCCTGCCGGGCCTTGGAAAATATGGCAGCTGGAGGTAGTGGTGGTGTAACCTGTGTTGTGAGATCCGTGCTACATCCCGCTCAGTAGCAGCCTTTCTGGATAGGGTTAGAATGTCGGTCTCCAATCCCTTTGGGGCGGGAGTAATGTGCGTGATGACTGGCTCGTCTTCATCAACATCATCACCCCCCTCTTCTACATCTACCTCCATAACTCTAAGTTTTTCTGGGACCTTCCTTTTCAGAAGCAATGTCTTGTGGCGTACTTCACTCTCAGACCGAGCTGGTGGGACCCAAGTGTCATCACGATCATCAGAAGCGGGGCTTGAAGAAGAAGATGATGGACTAAGCCTCCTTTTCCTTGCTGGTGGTCTGGAAGACAATAGATGTTCTGAAACAGTGGTTTGACTTCGCTCCGCTTTGTCTGCAGGAAGCTCGATTTCCTGAAATGCCCCTACGTCAGGAGCAACAACTACTATGGTGGGCTGTTGTGGCGGCTGCTGCTGTTCTGGTTGCGGCGGCTGCTGCTGCTGTTCTGGTTGCGGCGGCTGCTGCTGCTGTTCTGGTTGCGGCGGCTGCTGCTGCTGTTCTGGTTGCGGCGGCTGCTGTTCTGGTTGCGGCAGCTGCTGTTCTGGTTGCGGCGGCTGCTGTTCTGGTTGCGGCGGCTGCTGTTCTGGTTGCGGCGGCTGCTGCTGCTGTTCTGGTTGCGGCGGCTGCTGCTGCTGTTCTGGTTGCGGCGGCTGCTGCTGCTGTTCTGGTTGCGGCGGCTGCTGCTGCTGTTCTGGTTGCGGCGGCTGCTGCTGTTCTTGTTGCGGCGGCTGCTGCTGCTGTTCTTGTTGCGGCGGCTGCACACTGATCTGCTGAGTTTGCGCCTGCGTTGAACTTGATTGTGTACTACTTTGCGGTAATGACATTTCTTCAACATCGCTGCCCGTTAGTAGACTGGCTACCTCTGCGACAGTAAAGCCCTTGGGCCTAGGTTGGTGGGGTTGCTGGACCGCTGTGCTGCTCCCAGCTTGGTTCCCGGACAACGCTTTGGTGCCAAAAAAAACCTTGGCCGGCACACCACCAGTCGTGGTTAATGGCACTTCCTTTTTCTGTTCCTTCTTCTCACCAGCAACTTTCTTGGTACTGGACCTGGTACCTTTCTTTGGGGCCATCTTATTCCGACGTCTGGCAGGAGGCAGATGCACAACAAGTTCTGGTCACACGTGGGCGTGATGCGCAGCAGGACTTCTGTCTGGCTGGCAGTACAACGGGTAGCCAGGTGATGCCGATGACACCTCCTACTCTGTCTTTTGTGCACCTAAAAGCAAAGAAGACAGGAGAAGAACATCAGTGAAATGTTGCATTTGTTTTTGTGGTTCAGTTACTTAGTACTGTACTAGTGCAAACAAAAGATAGTCTAGCCATTTATGAATTTTTTTTAACTAGAGCTATGTTATACTACTAGTACTGTGTACAGCCACACTACACTCTCAGGAAGGTGATGTCTAAAAATTCAACTGATCACATAGAAAACACTTGATCAATAAAGCTGTGGCTACCTGCTCTGGTAGCAGTGGATGAAAGCAGGCCTGTTGGCAGACAAGGCCAGGCAAGCTTGCAGGCCTAGGCCTCAAAATGGCCACCAGCCACATGGCGAGCCCCAACAACATCAGCAAGGCCACCCCAAAAAACACACTTCCCCAACTCAATCCAATGCCATCCATGCCCTAAATGATGTCTAAATTCAACAGAGCACACAGAAAACAGTAGATTACTAAAGCTGTGGCTACCTGCTCTGGTAGCAGTGGATGAAAGCAGGCCTGCTGGCAGACAAGGCCAGGCAAGCTTGCAGGCCTAGGCCTCAAAATGGCCACCAGCCACATGGCGAGCCCCAACATCAGCAAGGCCACCCCAAAATACACTCTTCCCCAACTCAATCCAATGCCATCCATGCCCTAAATGATGTCTAAATTCAACAGAGCACACAGAAAACAGTAGATTACTAAAGCTGTGGCTACCTGCTCTGGTAGCAGTGGATGAAAGCAGGCCTGCTGGCAGACAAGGCCAGGCAAGCTTGCAGGCCTAGGCCTCAAAATGGCCACCAGCCACATGGCCAGGCCCAACAACATCAGCAAGGCCACCCCAAAAAACACACTTCCCCAACTCAATCCAATGCCATCCATGCCCTAAATGATGTCTAAATTCAACAGAGCACACAGAAAACAGTAGATTACTAAAGCTGTGGCTACCTGCTCTGGTAGCAGTGGATGAAAGCAGGCCTGTTGGCAGACAAGGCCAGGCAAGCTTGCAGGCCTAGGCCTCAAAATGGCCACCAGCCACATGGCGAGCCCCAACATCAGCAAGGCCACCCCAAAATACACTCTTCCCCAACTCAATCCAATGCCATCCATGCCCTAAATTATGTCTAAATTCAACAGAGCACACAGAAAACAGTAGATTACTAAAGCTGTGGCTACCTGCTCTGGTAGCAGTGGATGAAAGCAGGCCTGCTGGCAGACAAGGCCAGGCAAGCTTGCAGGCCTAGGCCTCAAAATGGCCACCAGCCACATGGCCAGGCCCAACAACATCAGCAAGGCCACCCCAAAAAACACACTTCCCCAACTCAATCCAATGCCATCCATGCCCTAAATGATGTCTAAATTCAACAGAGCACACAGAAAACAGTAGATTACTAAAGCTGTGGCTACCTGCTCTGGTAGCAGTGGATGAAAGCAGGCCTGCTGGCAGACAAGGCCAGGCAAGCTTGCAGGCCTAGGCCTCAAAATGGCCACCAGCCACATGGCGAGCCCCAACATCAGCAAGGCCACCCCAAAATACACTCTTCCCCAACTCAATCCAATGCCATCCATGCCCTAAATGATGTCTAAATTCAACAGAGCACACAGAAAACAGTAGATTACTAAAGCTGTGGCTAGCTGCTCTGGTAGCAGTGGATGAAAGCAGGCCTGCTGGCAGACAAGGCCAGGCAAGCTGGCAGGCCTAGGCCTCAAAATGGCCACCAGCCACATGGCCAGACCCAACAACATCAGCAAGGCCACCCCAAAAAACACACTTCCCCAACTCAATCCAATGCCATCCATGCCCTAAATGATGTCTAAATTCAACAGAGCACACAGAAAACAGTAGATTACTAAAGCTGTGGCTACCTGCTCTGGTAGCAGTGGATGAAAGCAGGCCTGTTGGCAGACAAGGCCAGGCAAGCTTGCAGGCCTAGGCCTCAAAATGGCCACCAGCCACATGGCGAGCCCCAACATCAGCAAGGCCACCCCAAAATACACTCTTCCCCAACTCAATCCAATGCCATCCATGCCCTAAATGATGTCTAAATTCAACAGAGCACACAGAAAACAGTAGATTACTAAAGCTGTGGCTACCTGCTCTGGTAGCAGTGGATGAAAGCAGGCCTGCTGGCAGACAAGGCCAGGCAAGCTTGCAGGCCTAGGCCTCAAAATGGCCACCAGCCACATGGCCAGGCCCAACAACATCAGCAAGGCCACCCCAAAAAACACACTTCCCCAACTCAATCCAATGCCATCCATGCCCTAAATGATGTCTAAATTCAACAGAGCACACAGAAAACAGTAGATTACTAAAGCTGTGGCTACCTGCTCTGGTAGCAGTGGATGAAAGCAGGCCTGTTGGCAGACAAGGCCAGGCAAGCTTGCAGGCCTAGGCCTCAAAATGGCCACCAGCCACATGGCCAGGCCCAACAACATCAGCAAGGCCACCCCAAAAAACACACTTCCCCAACTCAATCCAATGCCATCCATGCCCTAAATGATGTCTAAATTCAACTGAGCACACAGAAAACAGTAGATTACTAAAGCTGTGGCTACCTGCTCTGGTAGCAGTGGATGAAAGCAGGCCTGCTGGCAGACAAGGCCAGGCAAGCTTGCAGGCCTAGGCCTCAAAATGGCCACCAGCCACATGGCGAGCCCCAACAACATCAGCAAGGCCACCCCAAAAAACACACTTCCCCAACTCAATCCAATGCCATCCATGCCCTAAATGTGATTGAAAATGAAATATATTCAAAAAACAAAAGGAACAGTTGCTTCATCATGCACACAGTCACACACACCCATGAGGCCATGCCCATGGCTAGCTCGGGCCTACTACTACAACCCACAAAATTAAAATAAATTAAAAAAAAAAAAAGGAATGATGATAATTAATTATCAAAAATAAATTGTAGTTACACAACAACTGCAATGCCCACAATCAAACACAACAACCACTTACTTGTAAAATATCCTATTCCAAAAATCCTGAAATCCAATTGCAATGATGCAGCAGACAAAAAGAGTGATCTTTCCAGCTCCAAATCCAAAGGCAGAATGAGCAGGAGATGGACAAAGCACTGGGAGGAGCCTGCTGGACAGGAACAGGAAGTTGGAGAATCTGTGTCACTTCCTCCCTCTCTCCACCTTGTAAAAAAAAAATGACTCCTTGCACAAAAAAGGAAAGCCAAATGTGAATGTAAGGAGTTCTTTTCATCCAAAATCAGTATTTGCAGATGGTTTCATGCTGCTAGAGCCGATATTCCTCTCCAAATTGTAAATTTTACGTTGTTGAGTTCTCCAGCTTCACATTACTTCCGCCAGCGTGTCGAAAACGATATGATCGCGTTCTCTTCTTTGTCCCTGTCGCGTTGGATATGACGTGTTCGCGGTCTCTTTCTCCTGTTCGCGTTCGATTTCATGTGCCCGCGTCCTCATTCTCTGGCTCGCGATGTAGAATGACATGTTCGAGATCTCAATCTTCTCATACTCGCGCGGTGCATGATCGCGAGAAGAAAGACGTGATCGCGCGACAAATGACGTGATCGCGTGAAAAATGACTTGAATGCGGCCGCGAACTCTCGCAAGACAGCGCAAAATGGCTACCAAAATCCAACATCTCGTGGAGAACGCGACCGGGTCAAGAAAACTTGTCGGAGAACGCAGGGATTCAGGTAAGGCGATCGCGCGCGAGAATGTATTGTTTTACAGCGCGAGCAAGAAAAAAATTATCGCTAAGCTGCGGAATGCGGAAATTTTGACATTTTCGCGCTTTCCGCGGAACGCGAGAATGCCAAAATATCGCAATTTCCGCGAACGGAACGGAATTTTGGCCCAGGCCTAATCAGCACACATCTCGGGTACAATAGGAGCTGACGAAAGCAGCTTTTCATTCTGCTCCCGTCGGGCAGGAGCCATTCTATGTCTACCTGCCCATGTGGGCAGGGAGAAACGTTTGTACTCTCACCGTGCAGGAGCAGATTCTGTTCTCGCAGGGTGAGAGCACTGAAGACTTCCCAGCACGCACTCACACAGGCAGGAAAACTACAGTGTTCTGGGGGACGGGATTATGGGACACCATCCCTGTGCCAGCACTGCCGTTGGGATCCCCAGGGCCCAACAAAAGCACGGGGAGGGGGGACTGCACGCTCCTCCACTTTTAAAAGAAATGTGGCACAAGAAGCCTGGGGCCTGAAAAAGGCTTCGGAAGGGGGCCATGTGCCACCATTTTTTTAAATCCGGTTTCAGCCCCAAGGTGATCCCTCTAGGTTTAGGGGAGAAGGATATTCCTACCCTGCCCCTGCGAAAGAAGCAGTGTCCAGCGGGTTACTTAACTACGTGATATGGAGCCTTGTTGTCCTTTGCACTGAAGGATCAAAACAGTCCTGCCACAACCGCGAATTGAACGGAAACCTATTGAGGTATTTGAAATTATGTAACGTGGAACTAACAGCCGTAATATACAAGGACTTACCAATTACAAGAACTCTACTTACCAGAATGCAATGTGCGGATACGCTCACAGGGCGAGACAAAAAAATTGCTACTTAGAGAGCCGGTATTCTGTTTTTCCACATTTGCCAAACACCTGTGATCAAGGGCGCAAGGCGCCCGAAACGCGTAAGGAATGAAAATATTGGCAGATGAATTCAGTGCGTTGGTTGGTTCGAAGCAGGGCTGCCTTGCAGGAATAAAGTATCAAACAAGGTGTGTGGCTCTCCAAGTCTGGTGCTTTCGGTGTGTAATATCTATCTATCTATCTATCTATCTATCTATCTATCTATCTATCTATCTATCTATCTATCTATCTATCTATCTATCTATCTATCTATCTATCTATCTATCTATCTATCTATCTATCTATCTATCTATCTATCTATCTATCTATCTATCTATCTATCTATCCATCTATATATATATATATATATATATATATATATATTTATATATATACACTCCATTTTGAACCCTTAGGACTGTTACGGCGCTCACAATTTGGGTGGTGCGTATCTCCCGGCAGTGTCAAGCCGGCAAATCTTTACTCGTTCGGATAAATCTGAAATGGAGCATAAGGAGAAACTGCTCATCTGAAATGGAGTTTGATAAACACAGCTGAGACACACAACAACGCTTTAACAATCAGAAATAACCTAAAAAGATAATCGAAAAGGGTTTGGAAAGAGCCAAAACTGTAAAGCGAACACAAATCTTACAAGGAATGAACAACAAAAATAAAGGTGAAGATAACAACATGAAAAAAATAAGATTAATAACAACTTACTCGGCTGAAACAAGCATACTAACCCAGATAATAAAAAAGCATTGGGGGATTAGATTGGACTCAACATTTGCAGCAATAATGGGAGACCATCCAAACATCACGTGCAGTAGAGTGTGCAATGTAGGAGACAAACTAACCCATAGTCACTTCAAAGCTAAACATCAGGATACATGGGTAAAAAAATGTGGCTTCTGGCCATGTAAGAAGTGCAAAGCTGCAAGATAGCGGCGCAGAAAAAGGAATTGATATTGGAGAATGGCACCAAATGGACAATAAACCAACACATAACATGCAAGAGCAAATTTGTAGTGTATGTACTGGAATGTCTGTGTAAAAAGAAGTACATTGGAAGTACAACATGTGAAGTCAAAAAGGAATTTTGGCACACGTAAGGGCAATAACAAACAAAGACCATAGTAATGCCATTGCAAAACATATGGAAGAATATCACAATAGCAACTGAGAAGAATTACAATATTTTGCTATTGAACAAATATCAAATCAAGAGAGAGGTTGAAATCAAGAAAAATGTCTTTAACAGAAGGAATCACGTTACATTTTGTCATTGAGAACCCTCACTCCCAAAGGCTTGAACCAGGATAAAGAACTTTATGTACATTTGTAACTGAAAACAAAGATATCTGATATTAGCCTGTCACATAAAACTATCAAAAATGAAATCTACCTACTGAAGGGTGAAGATCAGACAAAATCGATAGTAAGAGATAAGGAAAATGAGGATTGGCATTGCTTGTTCGTGTCATGAAAAAATATAGATGCTCACTGGTGGTCAAGAAAAGAGACATTAAAATACCAAAAAACACAAAGTAACCGAGAACGGATATGGCTCACTGGAGAGCAGTGGGAACGAATAAATCAAACATGACTTCAAAAATTACACCTCTTGATGGCTTCATTGAATGAAGAAAAATAAGGATGTACCAGAAAATAAAAATATAAAGGAACAATACAGTTCACTAATGAGCTAAAGAAACAGATGCAATCATATTAGGACACTGAGATTACAGATAAAAGATGATTTGCCTCAAACCTTTTACAAATGAACACATTTTATAAATGTTTCCAATCATTGATATATTTTTAATTCTGCACTACAGCACCTTGGTCACTTATTCACTTTAATTACATATGCACTTTAAAATATTGCACGTAGTCACTTTAAACAAATTTGACAACATGTTCCAAGAAGCCATGCGGTGGAACAGGAAAGGAGATCAGTAATGGAAATAAATATTGCCCCATCTCTTACTGTTGTTCATCCCATGATCAAGGTCTCAGGAGGAGACCAAAACGCATTGGGTGTTGTAATGAAGTTCTGTGCGCAATAAAGCACTTTTGCAGCAACAAGTCCTTAGAGTGTGTTCTCCTTTCTTTGTGCTTCAAAAAAAAAGCGAGTTAAAAAAATTAAATATATATATATATCAAAAGCAAAGGAATATACTCAAATGAAAAGCAGTCCCATGAAGATTTACCTCCTTTATTACAGACCCCAAACAAAACCAGCAACTTTACATCAAATAGATTTTCATCAGGCCAAACACATTTCGGACTTCCCAGTCCTCATTCACCAGCCAAACTAGCAACCATAATTGCGGCCACCTATTAACCCCATAAATACCAGTTCCGCTCTCAGTGGGCATCCGGGTGAATTGAAACAAATGCATTTTGGTAAGTGTAGTTCTGCAACAGTACATTCCACCAGTGGGTTACTCGTGGCTGGACATACGTTAAATAAAGTTCATCACATCTGTGAGTTTGCTATAAGTGGAGCAGAGAAGTGATTAACTTTATTTAACTTATGTATGTACATCACAGTGGCAATCACCACTGTGCAGCTATAGTTAGGTCTTAGAAAGAATGTTTTTTGATTTGCTAATAACTTTGGTGCCGTTTGATTAATCTTCATGAAACTCACCAAACAAAGTTCATCCACATCAACTCCTTTATGTAAAGTTTCAAGGTGATATGTCAAACTGTGGCCAAGAAAAAAGGGGGTGTCCCAAAACTTTGATTTCCTGTGTTAATTTACATAGGGACATTTTGAAAGTGATACAGAAGAAACAGCTGGAAACCAAATTTGGCAAAAAGTTTGAACTTTACCTAGAAAGTGTGTTCCATGTTATTTAATGTACATTCATTCAGCCTTTTTTGAGAAATTCATTTGTTAGAGGTGCTCAGGGTGGTCATAAAGTGGTTAAAAATATAGTGACATCTCGACAGTTGGTTCTGCTGGAATGTTTGAAAAATAGGTCTCTCTAATTGGCCGGGCGCACTTTTTCTCCTGTTGGCCTTACCCGTACCACAGGACCTATACCGGTTCCGTGGTACCTAGCAAACTCATTGACTGGCTGCAATTAGTTGAAAAATGTTGTGGCTGCCATTACTGGACTCATGGACTCAGTCCTTGAACCCTGGATTTGTGAAAAAAAAACATATAAGGTGGCAGGGTGATGCCCTGACACTTATGAGGTGGGTACTACAGTACTCCCGTGGGACCCGGCGGACCCTACCATGAGGAACTGTGGTACTCCCATGAAAGCCATACCACAGGACCATGGGAAGCTTAATTAGGTGAAGCGTGGGCATGTCCACAGTACCATGGAGTTGATGCTTGTGTGGTGGTACTGCAGGGGTACTGTGGTACCTTACAAAAATGTAAAAAAAATAATGTACATGTGAGGTAGGGTCTGCAGGGAGATTGGTGTCAATTGAGGGTTGGGCACATGGCCTGGCAAGATGCCATGCCATGTGCCAATCCCTGGCCGCGCACAGTGGGGAGTTGGGCACTTGCAGGGGGCTGGGTGCAGGGCTTGTCCGGAGACCATGTTCTGCAACCAACCCAACTCTGCACACAGCCGAATGTTGTGTGCAGTGGGGTCTTAAGTGCTTACAGGGTGCTGAGCACAGAGCCTGGCCAGAGACCAGATCTGATGGCAGCCCCACACTACACATACCAGATGGCCATGCACAGTGAGTGGTTGATCACCTGAGGACATTTGGAGGAGGGACCTGCAGCCAACCCCCTGCTGTGCAAGGCCAAAGGCAGTGCACAGGTAGTTAGATGCCTGTGGGGGGTTGGCTGCAGGGCCTGGCTGGAGGTTCTACTCAGCGGGGAAAGTGGCTGAATATGATTTAAAAAACACAGAACGGGGGGTGGAGCCAAGATGGCGGTGTGAGCAGTCGTCCTGCTCCGGAGCTCCCGCCAGGGTCAGAGTAAGCACCGGCCATCCGGCCGTTAAATAGCCCTACCAGTGCCGGATCAGCACTCCTGATGACCAGAAGTCACCGGGGGCTCGACAGGACTGGTTCACCGGGATCGGGGGCTGCCTGGTTCACGACCCGGAGGAGGCGGCGCTCGCGGCGCCGGAGGAGGCAAGGCCGACGCGAGGCCCAGAGACCGGGGGTGCTGACGGCGGTGGCCCGGACCTTGGGTCGTGCGGCGAGCAGGGGGGGCCCCAGCCGGTTCAGAGCGGAACCCCCGAGCAGTGGAGGAGCGACGTGGTGCCCGGACGGAGCGGGGCCAGCTTGCGGGAAGGCTCGCCGCCGGACCAGAGTGGTGGTGAGGCGGGGCGCCGCCGGCAGCGGAGGGTGCAGCCTAGCTGGAGCGCTGGAGTCCTGACGGGAGAAGCAGAGGCCGAGTGACGATTGGCCCGACTGTGGCGACGGTGGTGGTGCCCGGGAGGCTCTGGCGGAGACGCAGCGGAGGACAGCCTAAGAGCCGGTGGGGAGGGCGCCATAGCCCACTGAAGGTGAGCGGGAGATCCATTGCGCGCCTCCCCCCGCATGGTGGTGTGATCGACTCAGAGGGCTGTCGGCGTTCGGCGCGCGGCCCCAGAGGCTGGGGGCCTGCACTCGGCGCGCACGCCGAGCTCTGTCCCGGAGGCTCCGGGGAGCAGGCGGCAGCGGGTGACCTCGGAGGGGGTGTCGCCCCTCGGCGGCGTGGGCCTGGTGTGCCATGGGGGAGAGCTGGGCCGGAGGAGCGCCCCATCCCTCGCCCTAAACAGTGCATAGGCCTGGTGTCGCGGCTGGGGGAAGCACGGAGTTCGCACCCTGGTGGCACAAGACATGGAGGGTTGGGCAGCGTAGTGCGGGAGTCCTCGCCTTCTGCGGCAGGCCCGGGCTGGCGGTGAGGCGGGTACCTGGCTGAGGCCTTCCCGACGGCCAAATACAGGCGGACGCAACCTGTGGCGGAGGACGTGTAGCCGGCTGCCGTCCGGGTGCTGGGGCCAGGACTGGTGAACACGCTCATACCGACCGAGATCAAGAGGCCCACCGGCGATGCGGCGCTTTTGCAGGGACCGGAGACGGTAGCGCCGCCAGGGCCGAACAGCGACAGTGAGCTGAACGGGGACGGGGCCTGATGCACTCGAGGGAAGATCTGAGGACTGAGGGCGAGACCCCTGGGAGCTCCGCACGGGGCTCCGCGAGGCGACTATGACCACTGTCCGAAAGAGGCAGGATAAAACGCTCAAGGAGCTCTTTTCCAAGTCCCCGACGAGCCGGATGGCGGCGGCGACCGAACCTGGAGGGCCGCGAAAAGGCAAGCCGGATGACGGAGGCTCTGAACCCATTACCAAGGCCTTTCTGGAGTCCATGTTCGCGGCGCTCAGGAGCGATCTTCAAACCCTCAAGCAAGAGTTTGCGTCGGAGCTTAAAGAGGTGCGTGGCGATTTGGACAGCATCGGCGAGAGGGTGGCGGGCCTGGAAAGCAAGAGCGACGGCAGGGACGAGGAAATAACAAACCTGCAACAAGAGATCATCAGGTTGCACGACCAACAGGTGGATCTGCAGGTACACCTTGACGATTTGGAAAACCGCTTCCGCCGCCATAACATTAGAATTCGAGGGGTGAGGGTGGACGCGGACTCTAAGGACCTCTTCACTTACGTGAGGGAACTATTCAATCATATTCTGGAGCGACCGTCGGATGCCGACCTGGAGATCGACCGGGCGCACAGAGTGGGTCCTCCCAGGGCCCCATCGGCCCCCTCCGCCGGACATACTGGTGTGCGTGAAAGACTATCGCACCAAGGAGTTGATATTGCAAAAAGCGCGCGGCCTCCATCCCTTGCAGTTTCGTGCTCACAAACCAGTGCTATACCAGGATTTGTCCGCTCTCACGCTGCAGAAGCGACGCCTGTTCAAACCTATCACGACACATCTTCAACAGAATAACATTCCATACAGCTGGGGTCATCCCTTCCGTCTGGTGTTTCGGAAAGATGATAAACTGTACCAGTTGCGCTCTCTGTCGGAGGCCAGCCGGTTGCTGGGGGTGACCCTTCTAGAAGAGGGGAATGATGACACGACCCTCGGGCCGGGTGCTGCGACTGATGCACCACGCTGGCGGGAGCAGGGATGCCGGCGCCGTCCTAAGAAGCCACCGGCTGCGGAGATCTCGAAGGGCCGGTTGTCGGCGTTGGAAGCGGTGTCTACGGAACTCTCAGGCTCTAATAATGGCTGACCCGGACACGTGTGGTATCTGAATGAGGACATTCTTCGTTTCTGGCTTCCTGGCGGGGCTTCGTTCCGCGATCGGCGGATATACCTCAATGACTCTTTACCAGTCACGGACGAATGACGGACTCAATGTTCTCTCTTTGTATGGTATTGTGTTTCTTATGTTGGGGTTAGTTGGGGGGGGGTGGGGGAGGAATGGGAGGCTCCGTGTCGGCTTCTCTCCTAGGATCGAGATGATTGTTTGGACGATTGGGTTCCTCACTGGCTCCCCACTCAGGAACTCCGGGGCGATGCTGCAGGGGGTTCTTCGCTTGCTGCGCATCCATTGTGCCACACACTATGCCGCCCACTAACCTTAAGGTGCTGACCCTGAATGTTCGGGGTCTGAATAACCCGGTTAAGCGTAAGGCTGTCCTATCATACCTAAAAAACTCACATGCGGACATTTGCTTGCTGCAAGAAACGCACTTACTGGCGCGCGACTGCTATCGCCTCTGCTCGAGGCGATTCCCAACTCAGCTCTTTTCTTCTGGGACCACTAAAACTGCAGGGGTGGCGATCTTGGTGGCGCAGCGGTTTCGAGGGGAGGTCCTTCATAAGATTGCCGAGATCAAAGGGCGCCTCTTGACTTATCGCTTTGCAATCGGGGGGATGCAGTTTACTATAGGCTCCGTCTATGCCCCGAACGAGGGATCTGAACACTTCCTGCATACTGCACTCACGGAGGCCCCGACTACGCCTGACCGCCATATTATATTAGGGGGGGACCTTAATTTGGTGTTTGATAATATACTAGATAGATCCAGTCAGCGGTCTCACCAGACGGGGGCCATCTCTCCGGAGGGGATTGCGCGTCTGCAGGACATGGGATTATGCGACCTCTGGCGCACCTTTCACCCCCGAGTCAGGGAATACTCCTTTTATTCTAATGCGCATAAGACCTATGCTAGATTGGACCACATTTTGGCGTCGTCGTCTGCACGGGCGCTCGCAGCGACGGCAGCGATAGAGGTGGCGTCACTATCAGACCATGCCCCTGTGATAGCTACCTTCACCCTTCCACCCGCCGAGCCTTTATCTAGGGTGTGGCGTCTTAGAGACACTCTCCTGCATGGAGATGAGGTGGTGCGGCGCATACACCAGGCCATACGAGACTACTGCTCACATAATGACAACACAGACACAACACTTGCCACACAATGGGCGGCGTTGAAAGCGGTCCTTCGGGGGGAGTTTATATCGATCTCGGTAGCTGACAATAGGGCACGCGGACGCAAATGGGAGGAGCTTACTCAGCAAGTGCGGGAACTAGAGAGAATGCACCAGGGGACGGGGTCCTGAGACTGTGGCGACAACTCAAGGCGGCTCGTCAACAGCTGGCAGCACTTGATCAGGACAGGGGAGAGTTTGCAGCGTTAAGGCTGCGCCATGCCTACTATGCGGGCGGAGACAGGTGTGGGCGTCTGCTGGCTCACAAGCTCAGGGAAGCTCGTCAGCGGCAAGGAGTCAGGCTATTAGCTCGGGAGGACGGCACGGAAGCGACGACAGACGGGGAGATCGCGGAGACTTTCCGGGCCTTCTACGAGTCCCTGTACGCGGCAGATCCGCTGGCCTATTCAGACGGCACGGCTTTCCTCGATTCCGTCACACTGCCGGCGTTGTCTCGTGAGCAGGCCGATCATCTAGATAGTAACATCAGGGTGGAGGAGGTGGTGTCCGCTATTTCGCGGCTCAAACTGGGGAAAGCCCCGGGACCGGACGGATTCTCCGCGCTCTTTTACAAGAAATGTTGCTCTCTGCTCGCCCCGTTCCTTACCAAGCTGTTTAACTCCTTTGCGACTCAGGGCGCTATCCTAGGAGACCTTCTGGAAGCGTCTATAACAGTAATTCCCAAACCCGGCAAAGACAACTCCCAATGCGGATCATACCGACCGATCTCACTGCTCAATATTGATCTTAAACTGTATACCGGGATTTTGGCGGCCCGCCTCGGGCCCCTCATGCCGGGTCTCACGGACCCAGACCAAGCGGGCTTTATGCCGGTGTGAGAAGTTGGCCTGGTATATGATGCTCACTAGTTAAAGTGATCACCTTGTACCATGCCAAGCAACCCTTATGGTGTGGTTGTAAGTCAACCTTTTCGGACTAGCTGCCCTAGTGGTAGCGTAGGCTAAGCAGTCTTTGAGGCTAAACTCGTGAAGCGTGTTAAGCCAGCTGTTTTACCAAATGCAACCCCCTTTTATACCAATGAAAGGACACCACACAGATATATAGTCAAAATATATAGGTATTTATTTCTCAAAGTAACCCCTAGTCTCTTTATGAGCACAGGAGCACAAATCGTCAAACAAGATTATCACAGAATACACAGAAGTTGCACTTTATATGGATAGGCCCTGGTGGCCACTCGAACCATATACTAAAATAGTGGTATAAGTACCACGAACAGAAAAGGGAAAAGGCCTAGGCCCTCTAGAATCGCTGGGCCTACAAGGAGCTAACGTCAGTTAGTGACCAGGAGGTCCACGGGTGGCGTGTGCAGAGCAAATAGTCACACGCGTGCTCCCATAGGTTTTAATGGGTGCGTAAAAAGTACAAAGTTACTGCAAAGAGGATCTTCCGGATGGACTAGGAACTCAAGATTTGGAACACAGGCACTAGAGATGTAATACTACACTTGGGCACAGGTGTGCCAGCTTTACCTCACCCACAGGAAGCGGGTGCATAGGCCTCGAAGTGCGTCGGGTTTCTTCTATCTGTTCCGTGGAGCTTGAAGACAAAGATGCTGCAGGCGGTCGGTCCGGGAGAGATGCAGTGGATCCCAGAGTGGATCGGAGATGTTGAAGATCTGTAAGCAGAGGGGACAGTGTTCACAGTCACTAGCCAGTGACCAGCGTGGCACCAGGTGGGTACCAGGCAATGTCGGGTGCAAACAGGAAGAAAGGTGTAGCTTGTCTCTGCAGCCACGTGGTCCCTGGAGGTCGACGACGTCCAGGAGTCGGTTCACGAGCTGTCCCACGCATGCTCTCGCTGTCGGCGGTGTCGGCGACTTGATCGAAGCAAACAAGCCTTGGCAAAAGCAATTGTTGTAGGAGATGAAATAAGCTGATGGTTCTGACCAGCAAGGTCAGAAGGACTGCTCCTTTGGAGGGGAGCAAGGGCCAGTCTGGAGCAACCAGACCAGCGGTGTATTTCTTGAAGTTCGTCGCCAAGATGGCTACTAGCCAGCGGGCCAGCAACCGGTTAGGCGCGTCGAGTGGCAAAATGCAGAAGGGCCCCACGCAGATCGTGGATATGCTGGAGGGCTCACCTTTGGTGCAGATGCTGCTCGGGTGTTGGGCTTCTCAGATCCCAAAGCACAACTTGGAGGGAGCCTCGGTTGTTGCGCTTGTCAGCTTGTCGTAGTCGTTCCAAGATGGCTGGCTCCACGTGTCTCGGTGCCTCCACGGGTCTCCTCTTTTCAGGGCCTGTGGATCGGGCGGTGAGAGGTCTGGAGGTCCAGGTCTTGTCGGTCTCTGGGCTCGGGCTCCGGCGGGAGGCGGCGGCAAAGCAGACGTTGATTCGCTGGATGGTGCTTGCGTTAGCAAGGTGGTCACTCCCTGACCACAGGGGAGATTGGCTTCAGTCCTCTGTGCAGCAGAGCGTCGAAGTTCCCGTCTTCTTCTTAGTGTTAAGTTGATTCCAGGATGTCTGAAGTCTTAGGACACAGCTCCTACCTTTAAGCGGATTCTAGGGGCCGGACTACCTGCTAGGTCCCTCCCTATGGGTGGGACCAGGAAGGGGGGTGGTTACACCCCCAATCCTTTGTCCAGCTCGCCCCAGGCCCGGGACTGGTGTGCCCCAGGACCGGTTTGAACTGGCATATGCACCGAGGCTCCTTGTGAGCCACAGGCATGTCTGGTTTCTTTCAAGCCCTACCTGACCAATACACAAAATCCTGTCTGGGGTGGTGCACGCACCTCCCCTGGCAGGAAACCCTTTGTCCACACCTCCCAAGCTGGAAGGACTCCCAGCAGCAGGAGGGCAGACTTGTGTCTGTGGTGGCAGCATCCATTTTGTGGAGCTGAGGCTATGTCTGATTTTACCCGGGTTTCAGGTACTGTACATGTCGTGTCCCTCTAGAAGGGTGGAATGCTAACCCCGTCGCCAGAATTGGCGAGGGGTTAGTATTCCAATTCGTATGACACCTTACTCGACATGTTTTGATAAAGCCAAACCAAAGATAGCATTTAACCGCGAGCTTCATAATACACTTAAGAGTATATGGTATGACGATATCTGGAAACAGTAGAAGGAAGTTGTTCCGACCACTGCAGACAGGCTCAGCTCATGCCAGAGCACCATCTCACATGGAACCAAGCACTCTGCCTTCAGGATTGTTAAGGCCTGCCATAGGAGTGACTTATAGGTTACCAGGTGTCCCATTTAAGGTTAGGTATAGGTATACTACACCTAAGTAAGAGGTGATTACACCAACTTACCCCAGCTGAGTGATCAGCCAGTTGTGTCAAATTGTTAGGCCAAGCCTGGGGTGGCATAATACATGCTTCAGCCCTTGGCAGGCCTTGGGTACACCAATGCCCTGGGTACCTAGTGTACACTGGTACAGGGGCTGACAGGGTGATCCAACCAATTGGGTATGTACCTAGGGTACATGGAGTCCATTTTAAAGAGAGGACAGCCAGGCTGAGATCCTGAATAGCAGGATCTCAGGCCAACTAAGTCGAAAAACCAGCTAGACACTCGGCAAAAATTTGGGGGTAACCATAGTCAGATATCCACCTTCCTACACAACCCCCCCCCCAAACGAAGGGAGATAAGGCTGACCTTGACCAGGTAAGCCTATATTGCCCAAGTGGCCATATAAGGAGGAACCAGCACTGGCATGGTTACCCCCTGTCTCATGGTCCACTAAGCAATCCCTCACCCTAAGGGTATCAGAGGGTCTCCACCATAGGGAATCTCTACCTTTGGTGTGTCTTGGCAAAGTAAAAGGCTGGTGTTGAGATGGAGTACTGAAGTGAGTGTCCTCAAAGTGAGGCCTCACCTTCCTCCAATCCCCCTCCACCATGGATGCCTTTCTTTCCTTAGCTGAGTTGCACTGTGCTCTCAGGGTCAGCCTCTGGCTACCTAAAGCTGGAGGCTGGGTCCCTTTTGTGGGCTTACTTGAGGGACAGGTCAGGTCTGGGGCCCTAAGGTCCCATGTTTGCCTGTACCCAACAGAATCCCTCTGGGGGAGGTCCCTAACTACCTGTAAAGGAGATCCCTCAGGAATGTTTTTACCCATCACCTGACTAGGGCTACTAGCCAGGCAATCCTCATTCTTTTGATGGGGAGGTTCTTGTGGACAGGGGCCCTCTTGGGGTCCACTGGCCTCCCTGACCTCTGTAGCCCTGGGCTGACTGAGGCAGGGTAGAGAGAGGCAGGCTACCTGCACCAGACTGGGTCCCACCTTGGAAGGGGCCACTGACATCAGAGGCTCTGCCAGGCCAGGCCTGGCTACCTCTGGGGCAGTTCCTTCACAAGGGGTGAGGTCAGCTCCCTGAGGAGGCTGACTTTTTCCTAATGTCTGGGGAGAGGGAGACTTTTCTTCCTCCCCACTACTCTCTGTTTGTGTGGAGTGATCCATAGTTTCAGGCTTCACTACACCTATGTCAGTCTGAGTATAGGCTGAGACCATTACAGCCTTGCCAACCTTTTCAGGGGGGCACTCAGTTTGTGTTTGAGCTGTGACTGTCACAGCTCTGCCAGTCTCTACAGGGAAGTCTGTCTGTGCCTGGGCTGTGGCTACCACTGCCCTTCCAACCTTTCCAGGGAGGAAATCTATTTGGACAGGGGTTGTGAATGGCACAACCCCACTACCCTTTTGTGAAAGGCCTACCATTTTAGAATGGGTGTCTTGTTCAACTCCAGCCCAAGCTGAGAGTTCTAAGTCATTCCCCAGTAAGCAGTCTACAGGCAAGGTTGGGGACACTGCCACCCTTTTAGGGCCAGTGACACCTCCCCAGCTGAGACATACCTCTGCCATGGGATGACTGTTCTGTTTGCCATCAATGTTGGTCACCTGGTAGGAGAAACCAGGCAAAAGCTGCTCAGAGGGAACTAGCCAATGGGCCACCATTGTGATGCTAGCTCCAGTGTCTCTGTAGGCCTCAGCTTTTGTACCATTGATGTAGGGCTCCTGTCTGTACCTACCCACAGTGTTGGGACAGGCAGTGAAGTTGGCAAACCCCATGCCACCATCACAGACAAGAGTATCTGCTGCAGGGGAATTGGCTAAGCCAGGGTCCCCCTGTGTTCCCCAAGTAAACCCACCCAAATTTTTAGGGGCACTCCCACCACCTGGGGGATTACTGCTGACAGTAATAGGTGGTGTGACAGGAGTAATTGGAGGAACAGTTTTGTTTGTAGCCCTTGGGCAACTGCTGTCCGTTTTCCAATGCCCAGGAGTTTTACACTCATGGCAGTAAGGCTTTTTACCTGTGGTAGAGGAGGGAGCTTGGGACCCACCACCCTGTGTGGAGTTTTGGGGCCCTGAGGAAGATTTCTCTTTTGCCTTATCCCCTCCCTTCTCTTGAGGTTTGGTGGTATCTTTCTTTTGGTCACCACCCTGATTCTTAGGCCTGATCCTGGTCCTGACCCATTTATCTGCCCTCTTTCCCAATTCTTGGGGAGAGGTCAAATCTGAGTCTACCAGGTGTTGATGGAGGAGCTGGTTTTGACAGTTACTTAAAATCTGTTCTCTCATCATCAAATTGTACAATCCTGTATAATCAGATACCTTACTTCCCAGCAACCAACCCTCCAAAGCCTTAGTGGCACATTCAACATATTCAGACCAGTCCTGAGTCGGTGTCTTCTGGGTGTCTCTGAACATTAACCTGTACTGTTCAGTGGTTAAGCCTAACCCATCAACTAGGACACTCTTCAGGGCTCTGTAATTTCTGACATCCTCCTCCCTAACAGTGAGGAGTCTGTCTCTGCCTCTTCCTTCAAAGGAGAGCCAGAGGATTGCTGCCCACTGGTCTTCAGGAACCTGCTGTACTTTGCAGGCTCTCTCAAGAGCAGTTATCCATTTGTGGATATCATCCCCACTTTTGTAGGGGGGCACAACCTTAGACAGGTTCCTATTATCAAAGACCCTATCTTTGTCCTTAGGGACAATGCTGCCACCAGTGGGTATAGACCCACTCTCTCTAGGTTGCCTAGCCTTGTTCAGTTTTTCTTCCATCAGGGCTACTTCTAGCTCCTGCTTCCTGATCCTCAGCTGGCCTTCCTGCATTCTGGCCTCATGTTCCCTCCTCTGAGGGGTGGTCATCCTTTTCCTGGAGTGACCTTGAGAGCCTCTAGAGCCATGAGAAGCATTGGAGTCACCTGAGCGATTCCTTTGCCTCCCAAGCCCTGTGTTAAGTCCACTGGGGAGATCCAATGGGGTAAACCCATTGTCAGTTCCCAATAGCCTTAGTTTAGCTGGGCCCAGTATAACACTTGGCACTGGGCTAGTTCTCCCTTCATCCTCACCACTTTCTGTATCCCCATCACTTTCCTCCTCTGTAGTATGGTGCTCATCTAAGGGATGGCTATTGGAAGGGGGTACCTCTGTGGCATCTTCAGAAGGGGGGCCTCCTGTTCCTGACCCTAAGGGGGCTAACTGGGAAGCTTTCCTGAGTTCTCTCTGATTCTCATCATTTTGTAAGAGTTCTCTGAGCTCAGCAGAGGTAGGGTTCTTGGGCTGTTTAAGGCCTCTAAGAGTTGCCAAATGCCTGAGCTCATTCTGGTTAAGGGTGGCAAAGCTGGATGGTGCCCTCTGGGGGTCACTCTCAACAGAGATGGGTACAGTGGACCCCTCTGCCCCGGCCATTGCTCTTAAGTGTGGGTGGATGTGTTGCAATCTACCTACACTTGGGTTTACCTACTAAACCTATCTAGTAGTTGTAGTCAGGGTGTGCTACTCCCTTTGCTCTACAACAACTAAGTTCAGTAGAACTTATGTATATCTAATCTTGTTTTATATGTACCTATAGGTACCTATGTGATCTTTCAATTGGTAACCAAGAGATTACAATGGTAAAACACAGCAAGCTCAAATCCAACCGCTGCTCACCAATGTGAGAAGTTGGCCTGGTATATGATGCTCACTAGTTAAAGTGATCACCTTGTACCATGCCAAGCAACCCTTATGGTGTGGTTGTAAGTCAACCTTTTCGGACTAGCTGCCCTAGTGGTAGCGTAGGCTAAGCAGTCTTTGAGGCTAAACTCGTGAAGCGTGTTAAGCCAGCTGTTTTACCAAATGCAACCCCCTTTTATACCAATGAAAGGACACCACACAGATATATAGTCAAAATATATAGGTATTTATTTCTCAAAGTAACCCCTAGTCTCTTTATGAGCACAGGAGCACAAATCGTCAAACAAGATTATCACAGAATACACAGAAGTTGCACTTTATATGGATAGGCCCTGGTGGCCACTCGAACCATATACTAAAATAGTGGTATAAGTACCACGAACAGAAAAGGGAAAAGGCCTAGGGCCTCTAGAATCGCTGGGCCTACAAGGAGCTAACGTCAGTTAGTGACCAGGAGGTCCACGGGTGGCGTGTGCAGAGCAAATAGTCACACGCGTGCTCCCATAGGTTTCAATGGGTGCGTAAAAAGTACAAAGTTACTGCAAAGAGGATCTTCCGGATGGACTAGGAACTCAAGATTTGGAACACAGGCACTAGAGATGTAATACTACACTTGGGCACAGTTGTGCCAGCTTTACCTCACCCACAGGAAGCGGGTGCATAGGCCTCGAAGTGCGTCGGGTTTCTTCTATCTGTTCCGTGGAGCTTGAAGACAAAGATGCTGCAGGCGGTCGGTCCGGGAGAGATGCAGTGGATCCCAGAGTGGATCGGAGATGTTGAAGACCTGTAAGCAGAGGGGACAGTGTTCACAGTCACTAGCCAGTGACCAGCGTGGCACCAGGTGGGTACCAGGCAATGTCGGGTGCAAACAGGAAGAAAGGTGTAGCTTGTCTCTGCAGCCACGTGGTCCCTGGAGGTCGACGACGTCCAGGAGTCGGTTCACGAGCTGTCCCACGCAGGCTCTCGCTGTCGGCGGTGTCGGCGACTTGATCGAAGCAAACAAGCCTTGGCAAAAGCAATTGTTGTAGGAGATGAAATAAGCTGATGGTTCTGACCAGCAAGGTCAGAAGGACTGCTCCTTTGGAGGGGAGCAAGGGCCAGTCTGGAGCAACCAGACCAGCGGTGTATTTCTTGAAGTTTGTCGCCAAGATGGCTACTAGCCAGCGGGCCAGCAACCGGTTAGGCGCGTCGAGTGGCAAAATGCAGAAGGGCCCCACGCAGATCGTGGAGATGCTGGAGGGCTCACCTTTGGTGCAGATGCTGCTCGGGTGTTGGGCTTCTCAGATCCCAAAGCACAACGTGGAGGGAGCCTCGGTTGTTGCGCTTGTCAGCTTGTCGTAGTCGTTCCAAGATGGCTGGCTCCACGTGTCTCGGTGCCTCCACGGGTCTCCTCTTTTCAGGGACTGTGGATCGGGCGGTGAGAGGTCTGGAGGTCCAGGTCTTGTCAGTCTCTGGGCTCGGGCTCCGGCGGGAGGCGGCGGCAAAGCAGACGTTGATTCGCTGGATGGTGCTTGCGTTAGCAAGGTGGTCACTCCCTGACCACAGGGGAGATTGGCTTCAGTCCTCTGTGCAGCAGAGCGTCTAAGTTCCCGTCTTCTTCTTAGTGTTAAGTTGATTCCAGGATGTCTGAAGTCTTAGGACACAGCTCCTACCTTTAAGCGGATTCTAGGGGCCGGACTACCTGCTAGGTCCCTCCCTATGGGTGGGACCAGGAAGGGGGGTGGTTACACCCCCAATCCTTTGTCCAGCTCGCCCCAGGCCCGGGACTGGTGTGCCCCAGGACCGGTTTGAACTGGCATATGCACCGAGGCTCCTTGTGAGCCACAGGCATGTCTGGTTTCTTTCAAGCCCTACCTGACCAATACACAAAATCCTGTCTGGGGTGGTGCACGCACCTCCCCTGGCAGGAAACCCTTTGTCCACACCTCCCAAGCTGGAAGGACTCCCAGCAGCAGGAGGGCAGACTTGTGTCTGTGGTGGCAGCATCCATTTTGTGGAGCTGAGGCTATGTCTGATTTTACCCGGGTTTCAGGTACTGTACATGTCGTGTCCCTCTAGAAGGGTGGAATGCTAACCCCGTCGCCAGAATTGGCGAGGGGTTAGTATTCCAATTCGTATGACACCTTACTCGACATGTTTTGATAAAGCCAAACCAAAGATAGCATTTAACCGCGAGGTTCATAATGCACTTAAGAGTATATGGTATGACGATATCTGGAAACAGTAGAAGGAAGTTGTTCCGACCACTGCAGACAGGCTCAGCTCATGCCAGAGCACCATCTCACATGGAACCAAGCACTCTGCCTTCAGGATTGTTAAGGCCTGCCATAAGAGTGACTTATAGGTTACCAGGTGTCCCATTTAAGGTTAGGTATAGGTATACTACACCTAAGTAAGAGGTGATTACACCAACTTACCCCAGCTGAGTGATCAGCCAGTTGTGTCCAATTGTTAGGCCAAGCCTGGGGTGGCATAATACATGCTTCAGCCCTTGGCAGGCCTTGGGTACACCAATGCCCTGGGTACCTAGTGTACACTGGTACAGGGGCTGACAGGGTGATCCAACCAATTGGGTATGTACCTAGGGTACATGGAGTCCATTTTAAAGAGAGGACAGCCAGGCTGAGATCCTGAATAGCAGGATCTCAGGCCAACTAAGTCGAAAAACCAGCTAGACACTAGGCAAAAATTTGGGGGTAACCATAGTCAGATATCCACCTTCCTACAGCCGGGGCGACAGACGACAGACAACGCGAAGCGGCTTCTGCATCTCATAGAGAAGGCCACCCGGGTCCCGGGAGAGTTCATGATGCTGGCCATTGATGCCGAAAAGGCATTCGACCGCGTACACTGGCCATTCCTTGAACAAGTCTTAGAGAGGGCAGGACTGGGTACCCGATTCCGCACGCATGTCTTTAACTGTTACCGCTTCCCCACTGCCACCGTTTGGGTGAATGGGTGCACCTCCACTAGATTTCGCATTGAGAGGGGTACGAGGCAGGGTTGTCCGCTGTCTCCCCTCCTTTTATCCCTCTATATGGAGCCGTTAGCTCAGCGGATGCGCCAAAACCCAAGGATTACGGGTATTAGGTTTGGGGGCTACGTACACACTGTTAGTCTATACGCCGACGATGTCCTCATATCACTCTCCGACCCAAGGACGGCTCTCCCGGCGTGCTGGGCGGACCTGCAGGTCTTTGCCCGTGCGGCCGGGTTTCGAGTAAACGCGGGGAAATCCTTGGCCCTGGACCTATCATTGTCGCGGGCCACCCGTGATCAATTGCAAACTCAGCTTCTCGTGCATTGGGCGGAGGACTCGATACCATACCTGGGGATTCAGCTAGCCCCGTCGCTACCCAGGGTGGTTCATATGAACTATACGCGGCTACGAGATAAGATCCGCCGGGAGCTCGACAGATGGCGGCACTATCCCTTGTCGTGGCTGGGCAGAATTGCAGCGGTGAAAATGACCATCCTCCCGCAGATTCTGTATCTCTTCCGCACTATACCGCTCCACCCTCCGGAGAGGTGGATCCGATTGATGCAGTCGGACCTATCCCGATTTATTTGGAACGGGAGGAAGCCGCGAATGAGACGTGCACTGGTGATGCTGGCTCCGGAGGCGGGGGGGCTCGGGGTCCCTGATCTGAGACTCTATTTCCAGGCGGCCCAATTGCGGTACCTGGTGGAATGGAGCAAGTGGGAGTCGGAGAAACACTGGTTGTTTCAGGATCAGGCGGTGGCTGCACGTCCTCTACAAGAAGTGCCGTTCCTACGCAAGGGGCATCGACCCCGTAACTTGTATGCCTCCCACATCACGCGGGTGCCCCTTGAGGTTTGGGACGCCACTAACCTCGCGCACGAGTTTACCACATTCCCTTCCCCGCTTACCCCGCTGACGGGCAACCTTGACTTCACCCCGGGTCTGGAAGAAGCTACCTATGCCACCTGGAGCGAGGCGGGCTGTCGCTCCCTGTGTCATGTGTATGGGGAGGGCGGGGTGCTCCCGTTTGTTCAGATGCAGAGTGTCTACGGGCTGCCGGAGAGGGAAAGGCTGCGATATATGCAGGTGCGACACTGGGCACTGCAGATACAGGTGCGTGCCGGGGGAGACAGGCATTTCTCTCCTTACGAGCGGTGGCTTATTACACACACCTCAGACAAACACCTCGTCTCAGACCTCTACAAGCAACTACAGATCAAACATATGCATACCGACAACTCTAGCAGGCACAGATGGGAGCGGGAACTGGGGAGAACACTGAGTCATAAGGAGTGGGAGGGCATATACTACAGGGCACGGCATTCAGCTTACCATATGGGGCTCACTGAAACCCTTACGAAGCTAGTAACGTACTGGTATTACACCCCAGAACGCATACACGAGATGGACCGCTCTAGGGAGGCGACGTGCTGGAGGGGTTGCAGACAAGTGGGAACCCTAACGCAAGTGTTGTGGGACTGCCCTCTCCTCCAAGCCTACTGGAAACAGGTGCTGGACGAGGTGGATGCTCACTTGGAAACTGAAGTTCCACGCTTCCCGGCCTATGTGCTTTTGGGGTTGCTGAACCCCTTGACTTACCCATTACGCTCCCGCAGAGGTAGACTGACGGCCATCGCTCTGGGGTCCGCTGTACAGAACATACTTACACACTGGCGTACACCTCAGTTACCGACTTTTATAGGTTGGCTGCATCGTTTATGGTATATTCTAGGAATGGAAAAATTGACACTAACTATGGCGGGGGAAGGGGACAAGTACAGGGAATTGTGGAAGCCCTTTCTGTTGCTGCTAGCCTCTGAGTTCAGGAAGGTTACATGTCCCCGGTATCTGAGATTGCTACGACTGTCAGAACAACCAGAGGGAGCGGGGACTTAAACTTGGGTTTGGCCACGGGGGAGACACGGAGCCAGGGTGGGTAGGGGTGGGGTTTGGGAAGGGTGGGGCAGGGTTTTTTTCTGGAGGTTTTTGCTTTTATTTATTTTTGTTTTTGTTTTTGGGTGGGGGAGGGTTTTGTTGTGGGGCAGTTATATTTGATTAAATGATTCTTCAGCTGCGCGTTCGTGGACTGCTAGCATCAGGAGGTTGAGCAGGACGATGGTTCATTACAGGCACTCGTGTATTTGTGTCCGATGTATGTTCTCTGACTGATTAATCAATAAACATATTTAAACCTAAAAAACACAGAACTCAACAAAAAAATGTTCAAGTGATGTTATAGTTAGGTATTGAAATAACACAAATACTTATGTTCCGAAAAAAAACTGAAAATCACCAGTTATAGCTTACTGAGCTAAATATAACTTGTGCCCCGGCCATGCAGGGCTTTTGACCTCACATATTACGTCACTCAAGACATGTTAAATGACATAATTGATGACATCACTGAGGACATCTGAAAGTACATCACTAACGACACAGGGTGTACAAACTCAGGCAGCAAGGCTTTCCTCAACTGGTAGAAATGTAATCCGCCTTAAATCTTCTGGCCTGACTCCCAGGGAAGCCAGGATCAAATCTAATATGCAATATACATACTGTAGTCTGGGACAAGGGGCCTTGTTCCATGCAGAACATCTTCCACCTGCATTCCACCATGGGACCACCAGTGTACAAAGGTGCAAACCCAGCACGCCTAGGCTCAAAAGGCAGGAACGCGGAGATTGAGGTGGCAAACCCCTATGATTACAGGGAGGTAGGCTCCGGAACAATGTTGTCCTGTTATGTTAATACATATAAAGCACACAGTTATCTACAAGGCATCTGGGGCCCTATTATGTAAATGACGCACTTTCCCTCTTTGGGCAGGAGCACCTTAAAACAGGTGTGCCAAGTGCAAACAGGGAAAGTGCGCCCTATTACATGGAATGCGCTGCCCCTCAGGGCAGCTGTGAACTCGCGTTGCCCTGGAGGCAGCGTATTCAGGCAAAAAACAGAGCGACTGCTTCGAAGCCGCTCCGTGTTTTCACAGTGCAGGCGGCAACCCTCCTGCACTTTAAAAGGGAATTAGAGATCCCCTGGCAAGCGGATGCAGTGAGAGATTGCACCCTCCTGCAAAGGAATGTCTGGGGGTCCATGGGACCCATTTTCCCCCCGCAAGAGGGCAGTAATCAATGAATGCACTAACAGTGCACCACCTTTTAGATGGCGCACTGTCAGAGCGCCTACAGAGAGAGCTTCTTTGCCTCTGCGCCCACGTCTGTAATGTGGTGCGGGCACAGAGGCAAAGGAATTCCCTCATTTGCAAGGGGCCAAGCCCCCATGCAAATGAGGGAACGCCCTCTTGAGGAATCTCTGGCGCTGTATGTGCTCCTGCACTTTCAGTATTACAGAAGGGGATGCACTAGCATCTGTGACCCCTTTTGTAATACCAAAGTGCCCCGGGGCCACACAAAGTCGGCACAAACACCTGTTTTGCCACTGGGACACTTCTATAACATGGTCCCTGGTGCAGAGATAAATGCTAATACACAATAGTGGCGGGCACAGAGTAAATTAATGTGTATGGAGCCAGATCTTTCCAGCTTTCCTAAAAGGGAATAGATCACTTATCTCGTGCAAGGGGGGTAATGAATTCCAAAGATGCGTCGCATTGACAGAGAAGGACCTGCCACCTTCATCATCTCCACAATGCCAACAACTTTCACCATCTCCACCTTCAATAGGGCACAAGAAAACTATTGTTTCCTAAAAGAATTTGCCAAATATAGGCCTGTTAAAAAAATATATAGTATCAGCATTCGGGACTCCAACATACTCTACATGGCAAACACTCCTGCTGTGTGCAGCCGTCAACAACCTGTGTCCTTCCACATGACACCTCACAACCATTACCAGCAATACTGACGTCCAGCTTCACACAGGACACCCGCACAAGCCCCAGATATATACCACATGGATAAATATACAAATGACCTACACATGCCAGCCATTCACCTGCTAACCTACAGCATGCCCAATTATATCCACCATCCCTATAGACCACATGTATGCAATGGTGCTCCTAGAGGATGCAGAAACCCCCACAAATTAATAAATGTGTGAAACCTTACAGGACCCATGCACTTTTGCATGCATTCTCATGTATGTGCATGTGTGTGTATGGGATGGATGTACAACGCTGCTTCAGGTTATATATACGTTTGCATATGTAAGTCTCCAGTGTCGCCTTGTGATGAAAAATCGGCCTGGGCACCCCAAAAAAAACTGGCTTTTTTTTAAATTGCAAAGTTATTTAAACCTTTTGCTTTGTTTTTTTTTCTCTAATTCCATTTCAAAATATTTGAATAAAACTCCAAACTTCAATCTGGGAAAACTGGCAGCAGGCACCTGAGGCTTGTCTGTCTGGTTGTTGTGACATGCTGTGAGGGACAAAAAAGCTTCCTCCTTGCGCCGGCGACTTGTTAATTGCACTAGTCTGAAGAAAGTGACCCAATCAGGGTCACCCGGGTCACTCGCGACCACCTTTCATCCTTCCAAACAGATGAAGAGTCGGTCAGACAATAGAGAATAAAAACCAAAGTTATTTATTAGTCATACACTCGAGCGGAGTCCAATCTGACCAGCCTCCTTGGATTGCTGCAGAGGGACTGGCTTCAGTCCGCATGGCAATGCATAAAGTACATTACCAATGCCGCTAAAGACACGCCCAGACTGGGATTTTCCAGTTAGTAGCTAGTGAACATAGGAGATACAGACGGATGAGCTGCAATCCTGGAAACGGGCACACATTATCTAGCAGTCAAGGTTACTCTGCCTGCTCTCGCCAATCTGAGCGGTGGGAGCAGGCCTATCTAGTCAGAAAAGTATGCGATAATAAGAACAATGTATTCATTAGAACAGCAAAACTCAACCTTGGTGGAATACAGAAGAAAATAATGAGGCTGCTTTCTGCTGAAGCAGACACAGTGAGACAGAAGATAGTTTCAATCATGGTACAAAATGGCGGCTGAATACAAAATGGTGCTGCAAATGCTAACTTAAATCGTACAATGCAAGGGGCAGTCGATCAAAAACATTTTCCATTCCAACAGATCCTCCTTTTAGCAATTGCTAACACATTTTGCCACTGTTTGGAAGTAAATAACTCCTTGTACATCATGAAAACTACTGCTACAAGTTAATAAAAAAGTTTTTTACAATACAAATAGCGTCAGCCAAATCTAACGCAAAGGAACTTTTTAAAACCATTAAAAAACTGTCTACTCCTAATGCTCCTAAAACCCAGGGCAACCCAGAATTCTGCAATAAAATTGCCGATTTCTTTAAACATAAAGTAGAAATCATCTTTTCTTCTTTCACCCAAGCCAACAATAAGGCACAGATACGCTCTCATTTGAAGGGACTGGACAGTCCTGGCTCTCCTCTGATACTTGACCAATTCACACCCCTGGAGATATCAGAAACGATTAATGTTCTGAATTCAATCCGCTCAGGAGCCCCCAATGATCCGTGCCCTGTGCGGATTATTAAACCAATTCCAGAGGTGATTGGAATGGCACTGACGCCCCTGCTGAATGCCGTTTTTATTTCAGGCATATTTCCCAAAATTTGGAAGAAAGCCTCTGTTCTTCCCATGTTGAAGAAACAGACTCTGGACCCTCAAGATCCCAATAACTACAGGCCGATCTCACGGTTTCCATTCCCTGCCAAAATTTTGGAGAAGGCAATGAACATCCAACTCAGTGCATTTCTTCAGTCTAACAACTCTCTGGACCCATCTCAATATGGGTTCAGAGCAGACCACAGCACTGAGTTGGCCTTGTTGAAATCCACGGAGGAGATTAGAGAGGCCGTAGACAAGGGAGGCAATGCCATACTGATTATGCTGGACCTGTCTGCAGCCTTTGACACGGTCCATCACAAAGTGTTGATGGACCGGCTGTCTGACATTGGAGTTGAAGGTCAAGCATGGAAACTCCTACAATCATTTCTATCTGATAGGTCGCAAACCGTGGACTTGGATGGTAATATGTCCAAACCTTTTTCACGTACATGTGGGGTGCCACAGGGCTCAGCACTCAGCCCAGCGCTCTTTAATATATATGTGGCACCCCTGGCAGGAGTTATTAGGACCTTTGGCTTCCAACTCACCTCCTATGCTGACGATACGCAAATAGTGTTGTCATTGACTGAGGGAGGGGAACAGGAAACAGGGGAGCGTTTCCTTGACTGTATGAGTGCAATCTCGGGCTGGATGTCTTCTAATTGTTTAAAACTAAACTCCAGCAAGACCGATGTCATCAAGTTTGGGAATTATCCTCGTGTGTGGACACCTGAGTGGTGGCCGGACGACCTTGGTTCTTGTCCTATACCCACAAGGAAAGCCAAAAACCTTGGGGTATTGGTGGACAATAAGCTCACCATGGGCGACCAAATAAGTATGGTGTTCTCAGTCTGCTTTCTGGTCCTAAGGATCATAAGAAAAATTACGTTTTTTTTTACCGAAAGCAGTCTCAAGACAGTGGTAACGGCCTTCATAATGTCACGCCTGGACTACTGTAATGGCCTATATCTTAATGCCCAAAAGCAACATATTAATCAGCTCCAACTAGCCCAAAACGCAGCTGCCAGACTGCTGTCAGGAACGACGAAATTTGCTTCCGTAAAAGAGGAACTCAAGAAATTGCATTAGCTCCTGGTCAAACAAAGAACACGCTTTAAGGTACTATGTACCGTTTTTAAGGCCATTAATGGAGCTGGTCCTGAGTTTCTTAGGTGCAAATTCCAATGGTATGTCCCTGGAAGAATGCTACGGTCTACTGGCGCCAAACAAGTGCAAGTCCCCGCATTTAAAAAAGTCAATTGGGGAGGCAGGAGTTTTATTACCTGTGCCTCTAGAGCAGAGGTCTTCAAACTTTTGTAGGTTGAGCCCCCCCCAGATGAATTTTTTTAGAAGTTGGGCACCCCCGCCACCTGACAGAAATTTCTGGAATTGACCGCCACGCACATATTCCGGGCATATCCAGCAAATAATGTTCAATACAACTAGAGTGTTTCGTAAACTGCAGGTTTGTGAGTGGGTGTAGTGAAATGACAGGCTTATTGCACAGCTCAAAATACCACTTTCCAAGATAAAATGTGCGCAAATTGTTTTTACTAGGATGCTTTCTTTTACACATGACATAGATTGATAATAACACCACCAACATAAATGTGAGAGGTGTGCCTGTTTTTCAGAGACAGTTAATCTGTGGATGGATTTTTGCTACTGCCATCCTCAGGTTGTGCTCCACGTCCAGTCTTGAACGGTACTTAGTCTTTAATACCGCAAGTGCTGAGAAACCAATCTCACATAAATAGGACGAGCTGAAAGGCAAGAGAGTTTTGATAGCAGTTTCTCCCAAAGCTGAATATTCTGCAGACATTTTCAGCCAAGACAGGGACTCTCTAGAAATCATTAACAAAAGTTTTAGGCAGCATTATAATGGAATAATTGCCCACCAACCAGTTATGGATCCGAAGACAGTTGAAAGTCTACAGAGAGGGCGCCGAACGAACACCTAATTGAGAATCTTAGTGGTACGATAAGTTGCTTGCCTGAAGCAGTGGGGGTTTAGGACACGTCGGGCTTATGTTTAAAAAAAAATAGAACTAATAATAAATTAAATATGTTGTCTATTTTACTTCAGAGTAATGCTGTCTGACAAACTTTGTGATGGCATGGACATGTTAGGGATTTTGGGTGCCCTGGGCCAAAACTAATTAATGGGCCCCTGTTCAGTACAGCTTTGAGTTTAAATGATTTACTTTCAGCTCTGCCATACCCTATTTAGCCAGGCTACTAACGGTGCACAGGCACTGTAGTCGAAATTCTAAAAGCGTTTACATCTAATATTCAGAGATAGTGATGCGTTTTCACTGTTGTAACAAAGCAGCAGCCCACTAATTTTACAGTGAATAATATCTGTGATATCCTCCAATTTCTCATATATGAGGACCCGCTTGGATCTAACTTTTTTATGGTTAACTTTTTTATGGTTGTTGAATGAAACAAACACATTTCTCTGCAAATAGTAATAGACTCCCTCACATCAATCACATTAAACAGAAATTAAACAAAACAGTATTTGCAAAAATCTGTTTAGGAATTATTCCAGGCCATCAGGGCAAAAACAGAACTGTCTCTATCAAGAGGCCCCTGGAAGGCTGGATTGCAGTGCTTTTAGATGTCTCCTTTTCTAATTTAGGACGAAAACCTTGATGGGGCACGACATGCCCATACTTGTGTACAGGGGTGAGTGAGGTGACCATATGAATTTGGGGGCGCATTTTAGTGCAGAGTGGGATTAATTAATGTATGGTTAGGGGTGGGCTTATTTGAGTGGGATTGCAGATTGAGCAGTGAGGGGAACAGGTGTGTGAAGTATCACATGAGTGCAGGTTGAGTAGTGTGCTTGTGTGACTGCAGGGTGAGGCACAGGGTGAACAGCACACGTGCATTGTGAGTGCAGAGTGATCACTATGAGTGGAGGGTAAGTGGGTGAATGGCGTGAGTGTATCGGATCAGTGTGAGTGCAGGGTGATGGTGAAAGTGAAGAGCGAGAATGAGGAGCGAGTTGTCTGAATGCAAGGTGCAATCCCAGACACTTGAAGTAACTCAGTATGTTATTGACCGCAGCGTAGGGTTTCAAATGTTTTAAACTATTGCTATTATGGCAGTAACCAGGGATCAGGGTGGAGGAAAGAAATAATGTGCTGATCCCTCAACAAACTTCCAGTCTTATGATTAGGGTTGCCAGCTCATTATTTTGATGTCACAGACGGTATAAAAATAAGCAGTCAGCTAAAGCTGTATTTTCAGCACTTGTCTGTGCATACTTTGAACAGCAAATAAAAATAGAAAGAACTTTTAATTGTTTTCTAGAGCTGCTTGAATGATTCATGACTGATAATAAAAGCGAACAAAGACAGAAAAGTCGCATTACAAATAAATACATATTTCTTTATTTATAACCATATTTAGTGTCAAGACAAGCAATTTGCAGGCTGTTTAAACACATGGCTGGCTGACATTTTGCACGCCTGCCTGTGTAATTTTAAAAGAAACTTTCAGGGACGTTTTAAGGATTTTGGGGGCCCTGTGCCAAATGTATTTTGGGGGCCCCTGTTCGGACCAGCTTTGATTTTATGATCCAGTCTCAGCTTTTTCATGCCTTCTTTGGTCAAATACTAAATGTGTGTACATTTGATATTCAGGGATAGTGATGTGTGTTTTCAGTATGTAACAACTGCAGTTCACATATATTACTACAAATAATCTGTCACACCCTCCCATTTCTCATATGCGAGGTCCTGTATTGATCTAAAATAAACTTTTTATATGGATGTTGCATGGCGCATAAACACATTTTGTCTGCAAAATATCTATAATAGACTCTTACACATTAAAAATGAATGATAGAAAAACGCTATTTACAACATTGTGTTAAAAAAAAATTCAAGGTCATGAGGGCAAGACTTTAGAACAGAGCTGGGTCTTTCAGCCCCCTCCCCCCAACCCCTTTGAAAGTCTGGGGCCCTGGGCCAGAGCCCACTTTGCCCATGCCTTAAAACGTCTCTGGAAACCTTGTCTCCTTTCTTGGAAGAGCTAACTCTCCCAGGAGGGGGTTAATTCATAGAGGTGAAATGGTTCAGCTGCAATGGAAGGCCCGAGTAGTTACCACAGAGAGGGATAGGGACTGGGTTTCCCATCAATAAAGTGGCACAGCATGGTAACATTTTAGAGCAGACATATGTTGATGTTACTTTTTATCATTAGTATCCTTTACTTTAAATTACATTGGGAAATAATATTGGTTAAAACCTAAATAGAATTTAATAGAGTTTCTTCGCCTTGGAATTAGGATATTGTAATTAGGGCATCTGTGACAAAGCATACTGTCTAAAGCACACAGGAATAAATCTTTGGTCAAACCTAATGAGATTTAAGAAGAACTTTACAGGTATTTTCTGGGGTCTTGTATGTGGGATTTTAGAGAAAATAAGAGGTACATTTTGAAGACTATTTGTTCAGTAACTGTCGTGAACATTTAAAGGCATTTAAATACAGTGGGACTTCACATTTCTAGACCATTATTGAGATACCAACATTTAGCTGGAAACACTGATCTTATATGGCTACAATGTTAACTTAGAAGCACTACTTAATTTGTGAAAGAACAAGTGATGTGCCCACCTTTTCCTCAGAAGCCCATCGGTGCCACTGTTGAATGTCGGGGTTGCTGAATACCAAGGTTCTCTTTTCTTGATTCACCTCATGCTTCCTTCATTCACCACAGTCCTCCTCCACCCCTTTATCTCACTCTTGAAGGTTACTTTTCATTCCTTCTTTTTCCCTGTGTTACTGTTTTGATAATTCTGATAATTATAAATATGTTCTGATCCCCAATCAAAAGTGCTGGTGGGCCCCACCTGCAACCATCAGCACAAATAAGCACAGCTTACAGTGGAGCAAAAGGTATGGGAAAAAGGTTGATTTTCCACTGGATCAGAATGGATTTAGAATGCAGCTCTAAACAAATGGATAGAGATGAGGGCATGACTTCCCCATACTCTCAGCAATCTTTGCAGCAAGGACTTTACAATGATGTTTAGAAGAGACTGCTCACAGCATGATAAATGGTCACAGTAGGGCTAGACCACTGGAATATGTGAAAGGTGTTTTGAGAATGTATAGTAAACTAGAGGTCACTAGAAGCATGGATACAGCTCCACAGTGTTAGTTTGTCTTCATTTAGCAGATTGTCTGCTTTTCTTCTCTCCATTTCCTTTTTATCTCTCTAAGTCTTTTCCTCCTTTCTTTCTCTTTCTCCCATTCTTTATTCCTTGTGCTTTGTATTCCTCCCCTTCGGTTCCTATGCCTCTTCTGTATCCTTCTGCTATAATTGGCTTCCTCTTTCGTTTCTCTCTTTCATTCAAATCGCTTTGCACAATTTGTCTTTTTTTCCCTTTCACGTATCAGCATTCTTGAAATAAATGTGGGCAAGTGTAAACAACATGCATCTCATCTATGTTGTGAGATATGCATTTATTATTTTTCTGATGCCTCAGTCCCTATCGGCATTGCCATATCGGGCTTGTGGACAAACATAGCACATTTAGACACATGTAATTCGGATACAATTGCAGGCAGAAGCATAGTGCATCCCTAAAAACACCTGTTGATGCACACATGACAAACACTAATACACATACATCCTTTTTAATGCTATAGGTTATAAAGCATCCCATAGCCTAATAGCCTAAAGATAGCAGGCGTTGTACAGATGGTTGAAGATACAATTTAAAATAGTAGAAAATACACCAAGTGAAATGCTAAAAACCTTAGCTAATTGCAACGATGCCCAATATTCACTCTTCCACCTCCACTCATACTCACTTTTTATGACTGATTTGTGTTATCTTTAGTCATACATTCTCCTCTTCACCAAACTGTGTGATCCTAGGCAAGTCACTTTTCTTCACTGGGTCACAGTTACCATATCACTGAAAGTACAAGTTCCTAGACGTAGAGTATCACATATATGAGAAGCTATATTTCACATGTATTAAGTTGACTTGTCCTGCAGAAGTGAGATGAGTCTGACCCCAGTAGCAGGTTCTAGGACCTTCTCATAGTATACTATGTGTCTGTGCCTGTGGGACAATAGTAGGATTGAGATATCCTTCTGGTCAGTGCGGAGTTACATTGGCAGAATAGTATATTTTCTTTGTGCTGGGAAAGATGGATTTGCTGCAGGTCCGGACTGATGTAGCAGCGAAGAGTCTTCAGCAGTACTTAGCACTAACCTAACAACAATTATTTTATTTTGGACATTGCACTAATCATCTCTCTATCTGTCTGGGTACCCGCGGCAAAACAACCTGCTGAAAAGGTCTCAGTTCTTATCCGCAACCTCGTTGTTCAGTTTATTTTGACAATCCTAAATAAACTTCACTTAACCCATAAAAAATGAGTGAACAATGCTTCTGTCTAGCGGGGAAGGCATAAGAAATATCACCATTGGAAAGAAAAACCCGACATCTCACTGCTGCATTCAGAAATTGAAACATGTCACTTTGCATGTTTTTAGAAACTAGCCATGCTGCTTCTCCATTCTGAACTTTGAAACATTTACAGTTTAAATAATAGGAAAGCTGGCCTAATGCGGAACCATTTACCAGCTAGCTTAAACTAATTACAGAATGTTGACAAAGAAGCAGTTATCAGTCATCTGCCACATGAGAAGTGTGCGCGCTGTAAATCCATCTTTACGCGACATCACGAATGAAGTTGAGCGGCCGTGCAGGCGCACACCTTAGAAGGAACTGTGTTAATAACCCTTCTGATTCAGGACAGGTATATTCTCCTACGCTGCAATCGAATGTCCTTATGGTAACTGGACGGAGCTATATATACAGGGGGTAAGAGGTAAGAGACATAACACCTGCCCCACCATCCCTCAGGGGACCAAACATAACCTTGGGAACCACAAACGAAATAGACATTAGGGGGTGGTATCAGGGGTGGAATATCTGTTGCTCTCAGCTTATATGTGGTGTTGCACCTGCTCTCCACTACCTCCATCTTCACACTCCACTGGACACAGAAAGTAGCTGTGGTGTTAACCACTGACAGCGGTATTGGCTTATCTTCAGTAACATTATGAGCATGGAAGGACTTGAAATATTCTGACTTGTTGAATCCCAGGAAATCATCTATTTCCGTGTGAGACCAGGTTCTATTTCTCACCCCTTTGTATGCATGCATGCATGCAAGGACTTAAGGACAATCTACAGAACTGCTCTCGACCCGTAGGAGCACCAGGGAGTGCTCTATGCTGGAAGCATACATTTTGTATCATGGTGTGGGGACCAATACTCTTTCTTTCTAATGTATTAAATTTGGGAGGTGGACGTACCATACTAAGCAATTCAAACCACCCCTCACAGCTACTAATATAGGACAATGGCATGGACAATAAGTTCTCACTTTTATGGATCACTGAGGGAAGTAGTCCACACACCCAACAGGTTGTCATATTTGACGCATTATGTGTCTGGTGCAACATTTGTATAAACACATTATCCTTATAAGACATTTGGTGCTCCCCTTTGTGAGGTGCCAAAGTGACAAATATAAGTGCAGGGGCAACAGGTGTCGTACCAATCAAAGAGCGCACAGTATACTTTTCCTCCAAGAACCATGTTATTCCCAACACAAATAGCAATGCAATAGCAATTATGAATACCAGAACTATTTTACTGTTTGTATAGACCAGCCCTCCTGCGCTAGTCGCTGTGGTGCAAATGGCTGCTCCTCCTCTTCGATGGGGCGGCCAAACTGATACCTTATGGAACCAAGGGGGGAAAGAATGCAAGAAAACTAAGGGCAAAAGGCAAATGTTCCCAGCATCGTTAGAGCCTCGCTGGCAGACTCCTATTGTTCATCAACGTTGGCGCTGTTGAGCACCGACGGTGGAGCTGTCGGACCAGCTCTAGAAGAAATCCCACGTTGCTCAGGATAAGGTACACCCCTCCAGGGGAGCACGTTCGGTCTATCCTGTCCAGTGTCCAAACAATGTACCAATCTCGCCTCTCCCTACGCTACTGTTGCCTGACTTATCAAGGCCATCCCTGCTAATCTGACTTTTCCTTTGGTGCACTGTTCCTCTGTCTGTGGCGCAAATTGTACCTAACTGCTCCAGACACAGAGGGGCCAGGAAAGAGGGACTCAGGGGGCTCAAACACAGAGGGGCCAATAGGCTCGGACTCGAGCACAGATGGGTCAGTAGAACGGGGCTCCTGAATGGCCATGACCTCAGGGGGCAGTGCAGCATTCAACACTGCACCATTCTCATCCTCCTTTTGGGTCCACGTTAGCTGGGCATCCGAAAAGGGGACAAAGCGGGGGTAATTCCCAGCATGAAACTTTTGTTTGATGTGGAGTCCTTCGCAAGCCGACTGTATGACTCTCGCGTTAAAGTGGCTTCCATTATCACTCCAAATCAAACGGGGCAAGCTGAAGCGAGGAAAGAACTCCTCCATGAGTACCTTTGCAGTCGCTATGGCTGTATTTTCTTTAGTGGGATAAGCCTCAACCCATTTACGGAATGTGCAAACAACCACTAACACATATTTCAAATTGTTGACTCGATTCATCTCTATGTAATCTAATTGGAGGACCTCAAAAGGAAAAGTAGGGGTGCGAAATTGCCAGGTGGTGTAGTGGTACCCTTCCCAGGATTGTGCATCATACACACCATACAATATTTCACCAAATGGGCGTCCGTCTTTGGGATATTGTCATTATGTCATAAAGGATCTAACAGTTTACAGATACCTTGTGCACTGATATGGGCTGGCCCATGTGCCATAGTAACCACGGGGAAAATGTATGCATCTGGTAACATCCATCTCTGTTTCCCTGAATTAGCCGCCGAACACCCTTCCACATCTAAACATGCTGTGCTTTCCTGCCATACTGCTAACTCCTCGATCGTTGCCTCATTCTGAATCTCCTTGACATTTGCCTACGTATCCTCAAGCATAGTACCCTCGGGCACCCATCTAGCTGGACCTGCTACAAACACCCTTTTCATCTTTGTTCGGGCTGTCTCCTTAGCTGTCTGATCTGCAAATACATTCCCTCTACCCACATCATCAGTTATTGCCTTGTGGGCTCTACATTTTATTATCGCTAATTTCTTGGGGAGTGTCAGGGCTGACAAGAGCCTATGTTGTTATATAAGCTTTATTTTGACTGCTCTCGTCATAAAAGCTATATAAAAAACATAATTTTTAAATAAGTTACATGAAAAGATACAACAACAAAAAATTCATTTGATACAGTGGCATAATGCAGGCAGGTATGTGCAGCCAATCCAACCTAATACCCTGCTGCAGCCAAAGTCCTGAGAGCTGTTCAGTAAATAGAGCTATCAGTGTCATAAATATACAACATGACAAGATAAAAACATACATATAATACATTTATAATGCTTTTTAAAATACTTTTTAAAATCAGGGCGAGTAAATGCTAGGGTGCTACATGTTACTGTGTATCCGCAAGTGGGCCCACGTTACAGTCGCCCCTCCTGGGAGAATTATAGGGAGACTAAAAACGATAAAGTGCAGGTGCAGAGATGTATCAGTAAGACATAGATTGACATACTGAAAACCCTCCAGTGATTATATACAGCCCTCATGCTGCTAGGGACTGCCACATTCCTGTCTGGGTCCATCGTCTTATAGACCATGCGTGGCTTAAAAACTGGGCCACACGGCAAGCAAAGAGCGGTCTAGGATCTGATCTAAGAATGCGCAAGGCAGCGCAATGGTCCTGTGTGCCCAGTTGTCGACAGACCGGTTTTAACCACTTTGCCCTTTGCGCAGAATATGCCTGGCAGGCGAACAGAACATGGGCAATGGTTTCTATCGGGCCCTACAGCATGGCAGTTCTTAGGCGTTGGATAAGGTGTGTGCCAATTAGCTGTAGTAGCACAAACAGGGAGTGACCCAAGCCTAAAATGGATATACAGCTTCCTAAAATGGGCTCTAGGTGTCTTTCCTGTTTGTGAAGATAAAACACAGTGAACCTACCCTGGGTCGGATTGCTAAGTTCTTGCTGGTCCACCCATTCTCAATAAAGACGCTTGAGTTCATATTTCCTCTGGGGATCCTGCTTGTCCCAGTGGGCTTGGAGCCCTAAAGCGGACATAATTTTCCAGCCCACTTTTCTCATAGTGTCAAGCCTAATGACCTCGGATAGGGCTTCTGCATAGGGTAAAAGCTCAGGAGGGCGCCTAATGCAAGCCCAAAAGAGCAATGGGTGAAGCCTAGCTACATCGCCAATTGATCGCCTACCCATATTGAGCAGGAGGGGGGTAAGAGGAACGTATTTGGGCAGCATCACTAGATCCCTAAGGAATTTGTACTCAGACCTACAGAGGTCGTGGACCTTCTCAAATCCCCCCAGCTCTGCTCCGTACAATGCAGCGCTAACTGCCTTTGTGTCGTAGACCAGAAGAGCCGGCGCTATCGGTCTGCTATGAGATAAGCGATGTTCCTTTAAAAGTGTTCCTGATACCCTTTTGTGGTACATCAGCATCTTAGCTAGGTGGGGCTTCCATGACATATAAGTCGGAGAGTCGGACACCAAGATAATCAAAGGTGCCGACTCTATCTAGGGAAGTTCCACAAAGCGAAGGGCTGCCTTTAAAGGACTTGTGGGGGTTAAAGGCCATACATTTTGTTTTTGCTGTGTTAATCACCAACCCCTTGGTATCGCAGAATAGTTGGAACCTATTGAGCAACCGCTGCTGCCCCATTGGGGTCTTGGACACCAACAGGGTGTCATCTGCGAACAAAAGGGTTGGTACCTTAACACCCCCCAGGGTTGGAGCATCTGCTGGTTCTTCTTACAGGAAACTTACCACTCTATTCATATAGAGAGAGAATAGAGTGGGAGCCAAAACACAACCATAGCGGACGCTCCTGCTGATGAGGATACGATCAGTCAGATCCCCACCTTACCTGTGCGTAAGTCTCTTTGTGCAGCCTGACTACAAGACTAAGAATAAACATTGGGATACCCATATCTTTAAGTGCCAGGCATAATTTACTCCTAGGGACTAAATCGAAGGCAGTTTTGAGATCACTAATTGCTACGTATAAGCTGCCCTTTCGGATCACCACCTCTTTCCAGTAAATGAGTTGGAGATGGAATGCCTGCTCAATAGTGCCCAACCTAGCCCTAAACCCGCCTGAAACTGCTATAAATTGTGTTATTGTATGCCCACAGCTGGATCCTCTGCAGCAGAACTCTGCTGAAGACCTTCTGCAGGGCATCGATCAGGCTTATGGGCCTGTAATTTGAGGGGTCATCTTTAGCTCCCTTTTTATAAATTGGGACCACATCTGCTCCTTTCCAAGACCCGGGCACAGGGGCACTATTAGCTATTGCATTTATCAGGAGGAGAATATAACGGGCCCAATTTGGGATGTCAGATAGAAATAAATCTCCCGGTGTACCATCTGGTCCTGCGGCCTTGGATGGCACTATCCTGCCTATTGCGGCCTCTACTTCACCCAAAGTAAAGAGCTTGTCATCCGTAGGATGCCTGACAGACTCATCCAACTCAGTTGTTGGCGAGTAGAGCCTCTGGAAGTGGTCATACCAGTCATGGCCAGTGATGTAATTAGGAGGTGGGGGTGCTCCTGACTTGCTACCCCAGGTGACTAAGAACCAAAAAGAATTGGCATCCTTTGCTACACTTGCTTCTTTCAGTTTCTGCCAACGGAATTCCTCCCATACTGACTTTGCCAGGCGCAGGGTGGCCTTATAGTGCTTCCTGGCATTTCTAATCAGGAAGGGATCCTTATCCTTGATTGCTGTAGCCAAGAGCATTCGCCCTCGTCTACAATCCTTGGTGTACCATGAGTGAACACCTCTTTGCAACCTGCTGGGCTTACGGTCTAGTCTAGGAGCCATAAAGTGCGCATTTATTCGGGTAAAAATGTGGGAGTGAACTATTGTTGCGTCAGCCAAACCACTTTTACTGGCAGTCACTGACTGGAGCTCTAATGTGCCCTCAGCCAGATCTCTCTGTATGCCTAAGATCCTATTTTTCTGCAGTTCTACCTTCTGCCATTTTAGTGATCTGTTGTTATTTGAGGGGAGAATTTCCCTGGTAAGTGTCAGACGTGGGTTGCTCTTAGGGTAATAGGGGGTTGCCCACAGGGGCTTCATACTTAGACAGAGGGGATTGTGGTCACTGTCTATGGTTTGACCCACACTCATATCTACTAGGTCTCTCCAGAATCTCACATCGAGAAGAATGTTATCGATGCGGGACGGGCAACTTACTCTGTTGTATGTATTGGCGCCCTGCCTGTCCGAGGGGGTTCTGCCATTTACTGCCCTTAGGCCAAACTCGACATTGAGGTCATTGAGGTAGAGTGCCGTCTGTGTCCATTTTTTAACTTGGGGTAGATTTAAGGTGGGGACAACCCATTTGATATCATCATCCTCAGTGCCTAACAGGTCTTCTTTGTCACGTGGCTCGAAGGTACTGTTGAAATCACCCGCTATTATCTTTCTTGAGTGGGCTGAGCATCTAGCTAAGCTTTCTTCCAGCAAAGTGATAGTAGGTGATAGTCTGCCCCCTTTAGTCCCTCTCACATAAATGTTAAACAAATCAATATGATCTCCCCCCAAGGGTCCCCTGATTCCTAATCCTAAAATATCTGGGTTTGAGCTAGGGTAAAGGGTGATCTGACATCCCAGAGCAATGCTTACCCAAATAATCAAGCCCCCTGCCGGGCGCCCTCTCCCTATTGTCGTTGCTTGTGAACAAAAACATACAAAACCTGGTTTAAATAGGTGAACCAAACTCTAGGTCTCTTGGAAAATACAAATATCATGGCTTTCGATTAGGTCATTCCCGTGGGAGAGTAGCATTTTGCTGTTTAACCCAGCCACGTTCCATGATAGCACCCTAAGCTGAGAACAGGAATCTAGGTTTGGGGACAATACGACATTTGTGGTGGTGGGGCAATGGCTAGTCACAGCCTGGGTAGGGACCTGCGATCTAAAACTTGTACAGTAATCCATGTCCACCAGCCCACTAGTGTTAGTGGGGGCATTGCTCATGCCTGATTCTGCTGGGGGTCTGGCTTCCCTTAAGTATAGCGCTTTCTGGCAAACCTCAGCTGTTACACAACTATCTACATAAGTGGGTAGGGTAGCGCAAGGCCCAAGAGAATGGTGGCCTTCTTCCACAAGTCAATCGTTGGCTTCTAAGCTAGAACTGCCAGCCTTTTGACCAAGTAGTTGAGGTGTGTGTGACTTGCTAGGATCGGAGGGTATTAAGCGCTTAAACTGAATTGAGGATGGGTCAGGGGGACAGGTCCGGTATTCCAGGGCAAGAAGGTTTTCAGCCAAGTCTACTACTTTAAGAGTGAGTTCAATGCAATCAAATCGCTGATTAAAAGAATTACACCTATGCGCCCTGATGATGTCATCACGCATCACCGAGCGGCAGCCCCGAACGTGACGTATCCAGTTGATTTTTTTATTGGTCAGGGAGTCTTACCCCTCATGTCCTTTCCTTTGGTCCAGTAATCGGTACATTGACCATGTCAATTTTCTGGGTGGGTGGCAAGGGTGGAGTGGTTAATTGGGTCTGGGCGTTGCGTGGCTTCGAATGATCCAAGGATTAGAATGGGCTTCTGTTCCCAGGGCGGCTTAGGGACCCATACGTGACCATTAAATTAGAAGGGAAGGAGATTTGATTAACAGTGAGTTCTGATGATGCTTGGATAGGAGGGACAGGAATTAAGTTCGGCTTGATAAGACCTTGGGGAGTGGAATCCTTTAAACTGGTGACTGCCAGTTGGGGTGCACGTTTGTTACCCAAAAGTAAGGTTTGAGCCTCTGCCATAGACGACACAGGTATGACATGTGATTGGGGGGGTAAGCTGCTCTGCAGCAGTGACTTGACTAATGTAGTGAGGCCCTCAATCATGCATCTCATGGTCACTATTTCTGCCCTAAGCATATTAATAAGTTGGTGTGTGTTCTGAGATTCTGGGTAAGATGCCGAGGTGGTCGTGGGAGATACACACTAGACTGTTGACAGTTGTTTTCCTCAGAATCAACTGCCAGGTCCAGGAGGTAAGTGAACCTGTTTGTGCAAGGGATAATGGTTTCTGGCTGTGACATTATACCGCTAAGAGTACCATGGAAATTCGTAGGGGGGGAGTGGACTGTCACGGTATGGGGCGGAGCCTCTGAGATGTGTTGCGGGATCCCCTTTGGGAGTGACTTTTTGAACATCGCTGGGATGGCATGGGGTGATTGGGGTTAGTGGTGCTTAGAGAAGGTCGATCGGGGAGGGTACATGTAGGGATAACTGAGTCAGCGACTAAAATTCCTTCACACTCACTAATCAGACTATCAATATGATCGATATGCTCTAGAGCGCAATTACTTCCCAAGTTTTTCATAGATTTCCTGACTTTCTTCCTTTTCCCCGTATGTCCTTAATCCACTCCCTCCATAGTTTTTCTTTTGCCCATCGTTTCAGCAGCCTCGATCATCCGAGCTGCAAAAACCAAAAGTCAGAAGCAAACTATGACCTAAAATCTATTAGCAATAGTTATCAGAGTGTAAACAGCAGAATGATAACAAGGATGATAACAGAGATATTCAGTCTCCAAGCTGCAGTGAACTACCAGTTCCTAAAAAAGGAAAAGAAAGTCTCCCCCTGCTACTAGGGCCGTTTAGAATTAAATAAAGGAAGCAGGCACTGGGTCAAGGAAGTCTATGATTTAGCAAGAAAGTCAGCAAGCTCCCACAGCTAACAACAAGGAAGGGGAGTAAGTGAACAGCATCAGTGTCGGCAGTCTGTAGCAGTGTCCTTATATAATTTAACAGGTAGTCCCCAGTTTGCTTAACATCAGAGGGATACAAAGCCAAACCTTGCCCACCACCAACAGCTAGAGGAAAGGTAGAACACAGTACCTTAAATATCCAGATACGGCCTGCCGTGGGCTGTGTAATTGTCAGATGAAAGGGGATGGCACTGCCCTGCCTCTTCTTGGCAAATAAGGGCAAGGACGGCCCCCCCCTTGGCCCGGGCACTGCACGGGTGCCTGCTGTTGATTATATCCGCCTCTGGGCGCTGTGGGAGTGATGAGGCGGTGGTAGGGAGCCTGGTAGGTGGAGTCCTGTGGACCCACTGCTGCTGGCTCTCACCTCCGAGCCAGTGCGGCAAAGCGAAGCGTTCTGCGCTGCCGGGCCTGCCGTTGATTATAAGCGCCTCCGGGCACTGTGGGAGTGGTGAGGTGGTGTTAGGGAGCAAAGGAGCCTGGTAGGTGGAGTCCTGTGGACCCGCTGCTGCTGGCTCTCACCCCCGGTCCAGTGTGGTAAAGCCTATGTATAAGAGGGCCATTTTGTATTATCATACCATGGGAAGTGAGAAACCCCTTCTCTGCCCAGAGTCGCTCAAAATTATGGGCCACTCCAAAGGCGTACTGGCGGTCAGTATAAATATTGACAGCCAGTCCCTCACTCAACTCACAGGCTCGTATAAGGGCAACGAGTTCCACTGCTTAGGCCGACTGATAGGGAACTTGTGATTTCTCAACTACCGTGTGCAGTGTTGTGATTGCGTATGCACCAGTTGTAGTGGTAACTTTAAACAAGAGCCATCGGCGTATAGTTACCCTTGGGGGGTCAGATAAAGGAACATCAGTCAAGTCTACCCGCCCCTTCGTCTCTTCCTCCGTCTGAAAACTACAATCATGTATATTAATTTCCTCACTCTCAGAAGGGAGGGGCAGGAACGTGGCTGGGTTCAGAATGGCACATCTTTTAATCGTGACATGCGGTGCACAAAGGGTCATTTCATAACCGGTCAGACCTTCACTGGTGAGGTGCTGTATCTTGGTTTCATTCAAAAGTGTATCCACAGCATGGGGTACCATGAATGTGAGGTCGGTATAATGTACGAGCCCAGCCGATTGCCTTATAGAGATGGACACTGCTGCAACCGCTCTTAGACAGCTCAGGAAGGCTCTTGCGGCAGGGTAAAGAAGAGCAGAGAAATAAGCACACAGCCATTGCTTACCTCCAAAGGCCTGTGTTAAAACAGAGAGTGCACAACTGGACATCTCGTGGACGTACAGCACAAACGGCTTCATATAGTCAGGTGTACCAAGCACAGGTGCAGAGCAAAGCACAACTTTTAATTGCTCAAAGGACTGCTGACATTCAGACGTCCAAGGCAGGGGTTCATGCACATCTTTATTGGTAATTCGAGCAGGGGTTTTGTTAGTAACGAATAATTAGGGATCCATTGGCGACAGTAGGAAGTAATGCCAATAAAATCACGCACATCCCTCTGAGTTTTAGGGATCGGCATTTTAACAATGGTGCTGATGCGCTATGGGGTCAATCTCCTATCCCCCTTCGACAATAGGTGACATAAATAGGTGACCTCCTGTCAACAATATTGAAATTTAGAAAGGGACACTTTATGTCCGTGGTGAGCCAAATGCAGCAACAACTTAACCGTACTGTCTTTGCATCCCTTTTCAGTGTCAGAAGCAATGAGAATATCATCCACATATTGAAGCAATACATTACCTGAGGGAAGTGTGAGGGAGTCCAATTGGGCTTTCAAGGCTTGGCTATATATACTAGGGCTCTCAGTATAGCCCTGAGGAGCTCGACAGAATCTAAAGCTTCTGCCAGCTAGGGTAAAACCAAACAATTGCCTGCTGTCGGGATGGATTGGGATACTAAAGAATGCATTCTTCAAATCAATGACAGAAAAGTATTTAGCAGAAGAAGGGATCATCATCAGAAGGGCAGTAATGTCAGGGACCACTGGGAACTGAGGAATCACTATTTAGTTAACTTCGCCAAGTCAATCACAAAACGAGAAACATCTGGATGATCATCGGAGGATCCTGAAGGTGCCCTCTTCAGGACTGGAAGAATAGGGCTATTACACACATTCACAGTCGTCTCTTCAACAACTCCTGACACAATCAGGTCCTGTATAATCCGCAACAAAGCTCGCTCCCCTGCTTATTGTATTTTATACTGGGGAATACGAGGCAAAATGGCATTGTCTTTAATTTTAATGGAAACTGGGGGTATCTGCATAAGTCCTACATCCATGTCACCTGTTGCCTACAACGTGGGTGGCATGTCCTTAAATACAGCAGGAAAGGGTGCATCTTTGGACAGACACTGCTTAGAACTGACTACATTGTGGCCCATCGTCATGTAAACACCTTCTGGAGAACAATAAATTGTAGCATGCAATTTCTTTAATAAGTCCAAGCCCATTACATTTTCTACACAATTTGATGTTAAGAAGAACAGTGAATCCACAGTAAAAGGACCTATAGTCAATGTAAGAGGTTTGGAAATGGGGCTTACATCCGGTACACCAGAAAACCCTACCAAGACATTATTATGGCCAGACAGAGCTGTCCCGGGGACCAGTGAACGGGTAATAGAGCTATTCATCGCACCTGCATCCACCAAATATTCCTTAGCTAGGCCATGCAAATCTGTAGTAACTTAAGGACCGCGCTGATCTGCAGGTATCTGAACTGGTCCCTCACCCTGTCCCTGGCTGTCCTACATGTGAGACATTCCTGTCACCTCGTCCAGATCATAGTCATCGTGATAAAACTGTTTGCCCCTAGGGTCATCAAAGTAGTTCTGGTCAGGGCGACCCTTCGATGTCCCAACAGCCTGGACCCTATCCTGGCCACCGTCCCCGCGACTCCATCCACGAGCTCCTCGTCCCCTCGGGACCGCCACTTTTTGCAGAAGCACAGGACACTCGCTGCGCCAGTGTCCCTCCTCTTTACAGTATGCACACTGATTCGGTCCTTCAGGAGTAGTATTCCTGCTAGTACACGGAAGCTCTCGGTCTGAACCACCACGTTCTCTACCATTCCCTCGAGAAGCCTGTTGCAATAACACCCTTGTCTTCAATTCTTTGTGCTTTTTCTCCACCTTCTCCTTCTCCTCATTTTCCCTATGTTCATAATATTGTGCCATACTCAATATTACAGAAGGGGAGGAGGTAGTCCAAGTGCTCTCCGAAGCCTGCATCCGAGCCGTGATCTCAGGAAGCAGGTTCGTAACTAATCTGTTAACGAACAATCAGACACCTCCCTCCATCGACAGGCCCTGTCCGCTAAAATCCAAAAACATACCTTCAAATCAGGTGCAAAAGTCAGACACACTTTCGTCTTTCTTCTGACGACATGCTGTTAACTTGTCCCAATCTACCCTTCTTGGTAGAAATAAAGAATGCATATAAGTAATAATTCGGCCAGGCAAGGCTAGTATCTCTGCCTTTGGCTTCTCACCAGGCTTCCTCTTCTGGTCCCATGCTTTAATCTGATCCCAGGTACCTCCCAATTCTGCAACGTGGTTCTGTGTGTGTACCTGCCTCCAAATATCAACGGGTACCAGTAAACCAAAGGACATTTAAATATCTGCAAGCGTCATCATTGTTGATGAAGCAGCCTCCGTCAATTCCTTGTAATACGCAGTAGGATTTCTCCTAGGGTCGGGTAACTGAGTCTTAAGAGACAAAACCTCACTCCTCTTCCATGGAGTATAAACCCATTGTTCCTGGAACTGGGCCTCTACCCGGGGCCTAGTAACAATGTTATGCTGATCCCGTAGCTCTGGGATTTCAGGGTGATATATGGGGTGGACTTCACTCATCTGGAATTGGGACATTGTCTTCGGGCTCTACTCAAGCAGCCTAACTCGATAAATGACCAGTGTTGTGACATTACCAAAGACCTTACTAGGTGCCATATCAGCAGCATACACATTGTCCCTAATATCATAAATAATCTGGGGAGCGGCATCATTGAAACTCTGTTCCCACAGGCCAATCAAAGTAGCCAACATGTGTTTAAGGGCGTGCTGCTGCACAAACGGCTCATAATCTTTCATCACACTCCACACATCCTCCACACTGTAAATGGGGTGACAAGCCCACTGAGCGGCCTGATTGGCTACCATCTTCTTCTCTTCATCGCCCACATCAGATCGTATCAATATCTGCCCCAGTCGTTCCCCAGCTTTTGCCCAGTCTCTATCCCTAGTCCACGCACAGGCGTTCCGCTACTCAGAACTGTCGGGGAATGGAGGGGCAGGGAAGGAGTAGTAACAGAAGGAACAGGCGTCAAAGTCGCTAATGGCTGGGTCGTAGGTGTGAGGGCTGGAGAGAAAGATGCTGAAGCAATGGGTGCAGCAGGGAGACTTGCAGTCATCGCAGGTGCAATAGGTGAGGCCAAAGAAAAAGCGGGAGGCGCTGTAGCCGAAGCAACTTAATCAATACCAGGAGAAACAGAAACAGCAGAGACAGGAGGAGCGGATGACTGAGGCTGTGGAATAGCAGGATATATCTTCTGTGGGGTGTATGGTGGTGGAGGTCGAGTATCTAACAATTCCTCCATGAATGTATCATTTTCTTCTCGGGCGGGCAACATAAGACTTCTCACACTGCAACCAAAATTTCCTCTAAGCACACTCTATTCCTTTCTCTACTTTCTCTGAATCATATGCTACAGTTTTCTGAGCCACTGTCTGCATTTTCCATTCCGGGCCTCTTTCTCTGCTTTCATTAAACTTTGTTTAGCTTCCTTTTGCCATGTTTTGAGGGAAGCAAGCTTCCTTTTGCCATGTTTTGAGGGAAGCAAACATTGACTGACTACTTCTTTTCGCAAACAATTTATCCTGTAGAAAATTAATTTTCTGTTCATCAAAAGTGCCTGTCAACTGCCACTGCAACTCGGCATTGTCCCTCGTATATTTGTGCCATAATGTACTCAACATAGTAGGGCCAAGGCCATGTTTCACATACATGTCAAAATTTGGGGTGCCTTCTGGTGGCGCTGGCTGACTTTCTTCCTATCCAGCATCAGTAGAACAGTGACGACAGCCCAAACAAAACATTTTGCTAAAACACACATCTTTCAGAAGTAAGCAAGTTCACTATTTATGCTGAGCAGATATTTGAAAATATCTTACCAAAATTGTTCCTCAGGCCTCATCAAATACAAACCAAAGTGGTACCATGTTCACAGAGAACTCAAACAAATTCAAGCGCTTGTCCAAAAATGATCCTCAGACCATACCAAACACAAACCAAAATGGCGCCATAGCCACAAAAAACCAAAGCAAACTCACCTGGTCCACACAGGCCAAACAAATTTATTCTCCACTGTCGACTCTTTGGATTAAACGGTCAGATCCAAGGGTTTCACCATTCAGGACCCCAGCAGGGATGATCACTGGGCGAGGCACCGCCCGGTCAGACAGACGGGGCAGCTGCGAGTAGCTGACTCTTGTGCAGGGATCCCAGTCCACCCGTCCGACCCGACGCGGCGCCGACCTCCTTACCCGTCTTTGGGCGAGAAAGGGCCACACCCGATGGGGTCCCTGTTCGGGCGCCAACTGAAGGAAATGACCCAATTAGGGTCACCCGGGTCACTGGTGACCACCTTTCAGCCTTCCAAACAAATGAAGAGTCGGTCAGACAGTAGAGAATACAAACCAAAGTTATTTATTAGTATACGCTCGAGCAGAGTCCAGTCTGACCAGCCTCCTTGGATTGCTGCAGAGGGATTGGCTTCAGTCAGCATGGCAATGCAAAAAGTACATTTCCAATACCCCTAAAGACACGCCCAGACTGGTATTTTCCAGTTAGTAGCTAGTGAACAAAGGAGATACAGACCGATGAGCTGCAATCCTAGAAACGTGCACACATTATCTAGCAGTCAAGGTTACTCTGCTTGCTCTCGCCGCTCTGAGCGGTGGGAGCAGGCCTATCTGGTCAGAAAGGTATGCAATAATAAGAACGATGTCTTCATTAGCACAGCAAAACTCAACCTTGGAGGAATACAGAAAAAAACAAGGAGGCTGCTTTCTGCTGAGGCAGACAGAGTGAGACAAAAGTTAGTTTCAATCATGGTACAAAATGGCGGCTGAATACAAAATGGTGCTGCAAATGCTAACTTAAATCATACAATGCAAGGGGAAGTCGACCAAAAACATTTTCCATTCCAACAGGTCAAAATACACACCTCTCTCAAAGGCTCACTGACACCTTCGGGGCCCATGATGGAAGAAGGTGCAACATGATGGCGTCCTCCTGATGCCCTATTGTCATTCTGCAAATAACAATGAATGGACCTAATATGTGACCTGCTCTGACTACCTCTCACCTGAAGCTGGGGCTCTATAAAAAAAGCAGCCCAGGTATTTGGAGTTTCTTGATCCACAGTATAAAAAAATTGGCCCACAAGCTAGCCTCTGCCACAGGCCCCTCGGGCACGGGCCAATTGCCCACCCTGCCAATCCGACCTTGTAAGTCCCTCTTCCTGGTTGCATTTGTATCCAAGTGCCTTTGTCTGTTAGCTGTGTTATTCCAATGTTTGCGTCAGAGAACATGTGACTCTGCCTGTTTGTATGTGCACCAGGGCACATGTCGGGGGTACACGCAGGTACACGGCGTCCACCCACTCTTTTCACAGTTTGGATGCCGTCCCCCCTGCCAAGAAGTTGGGCCCCACAGAAATATGCTGAACTTGCATCAGTGTAATTTTCAGACACTGGGACACGTTCTGCAGCGCCTGCACATTGTCTGCTTTCGATTCCCAGCAGCAGCGTGCAGACAGCGAGGGAGATTTTTTTCACCTCCTGCTGGGCTAAAGTTAAGGGGCCGCCAGGCCTCCTTTTATTTGAATATCGTGACTGGAGACCGCTTGACTTAAATTTAAATGCCAAGGAAGGGAAACAAAGGCTCACAGCTTGTGTCACAGGTACTCAAAAGAGGCAGCTTTTGCCTTTGTTCAGTTCCTGTATATAGGAGATCCATGCACTGTAAGAATGTCAGGTGTGTTGGTGTGTCCCAGTATTTACACAAATAACAATTTCACTAGCACTATTTTATTTCTTTTATAGCGCTAAACAACTCAATGCCGGGTGTCAGAGCTCTTTACGTAATATAAACATTGTACATTGACAATAAATCATGTACATGTGTAAATCCATGTACAAGATGAGTTACATGAGACAGTGAGGGTTACAAGGTGTAGGAGTCACATGTATTTCATACCTCACTGTGGTCTACTAGAACGATTACAATTTATGATCAAAAGGATCCCTGCATTAAAGGCAGTAACCCACTTTACTATCTACATAAAATAAAAATCTGTCATCTGTGTGTTAGATGATTTGCTTTGCAGGAGACACATTTACGTTCTCTACTATTTTGAATCAAATCTGCGACTACACAAAAAACAGATCTCTCCACCAAGTGCATTAACCACCAGAGTTATTTCACCATATATTACTAATCCCTGAGATTTACTGGGCACCTTCACAACAGATGACTTAACCCAATCAAATATTTTAAAATGTAGACTTTTCAACCAATTAAGCATAACAGATCTACTACTATACTTCTCCTTGTTGCCAATTTATTTGTGGCGGGTGTAGGAAGGTGGAATCTGACTGCATGGTTACCCCCACTTTTTGCCTGGTGTTTTGCTGGTTTTCGACTTAGTTTGACTGGGATCCTGCTAATCAGGACCCCAGTCTATCTGTTTTCTCCCTAAATTGGTTGTTCATATACTTTAGGTACACCTCAGATTGGATTCTGGGGTACCCTTATAAGTTACTAGTATATGGTATACTATGTACCTAGGGCATAGGTACCCCAGAGGCCTTTCAGGGGCTGCAGCATGAATTATGCCACCCCTGGGAGACCATTCAAAATGACACAACAGGTCTGCTACAGCAGCCTGTGTAAGGTGGTGCATGCACCCCTTACTTAGATATAGGTTCACTATATCTATCCATATCACTGCACATATAAACCTATCAGTCACCCCTATGGCAGGCCATTAATCCTGAAGACAGGGTGTTGGGTTTTATATGAGAGGGTGCCCATGCATGAGCAGAGTCCCTCAGCAGCTTTCGGAACCTCTATTCCAGGGTTATTTGTGATGCAGCCAACCATATACTCTTAAATGCATTATAACCTCGCTGTAAATGCTAACTTTAGAACAGCTGCATGGAAACATGTCATGTTTGGAAACATGGAATCACACCCCCACACCAGTAACTGGTGTGGGAGGTATGACTCCACCCTACTGGAGGGAGAAATATGACAGCACCGGTTACCCGGTACCAGCTTTACAAGCCCTGGCATCACAAAATGGATGCTGCCAGCCACAGACACGAGTCTGCCCTCCTGCTTCTGGACAAAACTCCAGCAGGGGACAGCTGGACAATAGGTTTACTGCCACATGGAGGTGTGACCACCTCCCAGACAGGCTTTAGTGTATTGGGGCTGGGTGGGTGCACTCTGAGAGTGCTTTGATGTCTGCACTGGGGGCACATTTGCTGTCCCCATGCATAGTCCAGCTCAAACCAGTTGCAGGGGCTATCAGCCCCTGCTCTGGCGCGAAACTGGACAAAGAACATGGATGTAGCCACCCCTCTGTCCTGACCCTCCCATCGGTGGGTCCCCAGAGTTTGTCCCACCCCTTCCTTGGGTACAAAGTAGGAACCCCTGGCTACAGGACTTTAGATTTACCTGGACGGAACTCTGCTACAGAATCCCAGAACTTCAACTATCTACACGACGTTGGATGACCGAAGAATCTCCCTAGGGTTAGACGTATCTGTCCGGTTTGCAACTACACAGCTCCTGAAGGACTCTGAAGACTTTGCAAAACAGGAGTTAGTTTTCAACCTTCCCCGAGGCCGATCCGTGCTCTCAGCAAAGCTGAGATCCAAAGCCCTCGTGGGGACCGTGCAACCTGAACGCCTAGACACCGTGCACATTTGCAGCAGCATATGCTTTTTGGTGATCCCTGAGGCTGTGCTTTGGGTTACTTGTAGTCCAGATCCCAAGCAGTGATTCCACTGAAGATTACTGGCCTACACTCCTCTAGTGCCCCGTGGACTGGTATTTAGTGATTCCCCTTGAGGTCCCTTTGCGATCCCTTGTCCATCGACTTGTGGGTCCCTGAGAAGGGTACTTTAACTTTCAATGGGTTTACCTGGTTGCTCCAGATGTGCCCTGACTCTCCATTGCTTGAGGAGTCCACAGGTCCTTCCTGGTCCACACCGAAGCCTTTTTACTCTCACCGCATGTGTTGCCATTGCCAAGGCTTGTTGGTCTCTAATCTGGACACCGACCCCCCAGCACTCGACATCCTTCGTAGGACAGCTCACCGGCGGACTGTGGTCATTGTCGACATCTCCTGGTCCCCGTGGCTGCAGAGTCAAGCTTCACCTCTTCGCACCTGAAACACCCGACATTGGTGGGCATTCGTCTATGGGTCACTGGCAAGTGACCCATACTCTGTCCACTCTGCTTTCAGGTTCTTTTCAGCTCAGATCCAGGCTTAGATCACACCGGACACTTTTCCTCTTCACGGCAGCAGCACTTGGCAGCATCACGCCATTGAAAACGACAAAGATTCCCGGCACCATTTGACACCTATACACCCGGCTTCCCTGGGTTAGGTAACACGAGTACTCCGGTGCTCACATGCGTGCTGACCTTAGAACCTTCTAAGTCTCCAAGGGTTTGCTTCAAGTCCTCTCCTAAGTGTCCTTAATCTTTAAAATTCCAACCGCAACTTTCCCATCGGATTGTACCGAACTCGCGGCTGTGTTCTCACACTGCACGCGTCCCCTGTGGGTCCCCTGTGTCACTACCTTGGGTGGTTGCTTGGGGGCCCAGCGATTGTACGTGCTCTAGGCACTATGTCTAGTCAAGTTGTGGTTCTTATACCACTTTCTTAATATATGGTTTGGTCTCCCCTTGGGGCCCATTGTATATTGTGCCATTTACTGTCGTTCTAGTGCTTTAATATTGTGTATCTTGTTCTCTAATCTCATAAAGAGGTTAGTAGAGAGCGTTTAGAAATAAATCCATATTTTTTATATATACCTTGTGTGGTTCACCTTTCATTTGGTCATTCAGGAGGTTATAATCAGGTAAACCAAGCTGCTTTACATTCCTTCAAGACTTAGCCTAAAGGCTGCTCTCCATAGCTACCTCTAGGATAGCTTTCAATAAAGGTTATCTTTAACCTTATCATCAATAAGGGTTGTTTGGACTGGTATAAGGTGCCCACTTTAATTAGTGGACAGCATATACCAGGCCAACTTCTCACAGCTACCACTAGGATAGCTTTCAATAAAGGTTGTTGTTAACCTAATCATCAATAAGGGTTGTTTGGACTGGTACAAGGTGCCCACTTTAATTAGTGTACAGCATATACCAGACCAACTTCTCACACTGGTGTGCAGCGGTTGGGATTCAAGTTTGCTACTGCTTTACCAGATAATCTCATTGAGTGACTAACTGAAAACCACTAAAGGTACATAGGTGCATATAAACAAGACTAGAATAAAGTAAGTTCTAATGAACTTAGAGTTGGGTAAGTCAAGGGTCTAGCACACCCTTTCTCCAACTCAAGAGAGTTTAGTAGTTCCCACTAGGTTAGGTAGGTGCAACACCACACAACACTAGTATGTCTTCAAGGGCAGAAGCCACTGGGCCTCTGGCAACCATGTATGACCATATCCCATTCCATGAATTGAGGAGTATGTATACTGCTAGGAAATTGAAGACAGGGAAAACTCTAGAACTCAACGCATCATAGAGGCTTTGCTTTTAGATGACCTCAGAAAAGACCCCAGGGTCTGATGAGGCAGGCAAGTTGGGTGGGACAGCAGAAGAGGAAAGGCCAGGAAGTGAAAACATCCAGGACCTAGACTCTGATGCTGACCAGGAGGATTAAGATGATGCTAACATGGACAATCCAATTCTTCCTGAAGGTGAGGGAGAAGGCCTCAGTGGCCCTCTCTATACCCCACTTGGAAGGGTTAACAATTTTCCAATGTCAAGATCTCCTTCTCAAGAGTTTGATCATTCTGGTACTTTTGTAGGAGCTCTGTTTCTCATAGGACTTCTTCTCATAAAAGGGAGTCCTCTTATGAGAAGAAGTGCCAACTGCTTGAGCTTGAGAGAGCTAAGCTCAGAATCAAGAGAGAGCATTTGCCCTTACATAGGGAATCCCTGGAACTTCAGAAAGCTTCTAAAACGTTGGGGCTAGAGCCACGTGGTGGCAGCAACAGTGTCCCTAGAGGTAGAGAACATACTCATGACCATAGGAACCTGAACAAGATTGTCCCTCCCTACCAGGGTGGGGATGACATCCACAAATGGATAATTGCACTGGAGAGGGCCTGTAAAGTACAGAGGGTCCCTCAGGAGCAGTGGGCAGCAATCTTGTGGCTCTCCTTTGCAGACAAAGGTAGAGACAAGCGCCTCACTGTTAGAGAAGAGGATGCTGATAATTATACAGTCTTGAAGAGTGCTCTGATTGATGGGTTTGGCTTAACCACTGAACAATTTAGGTTAAAGTTCAGAGATATCCAAAAGACACAGACTCAAGACTGGGTGACTTTGTAGATTGTGCCACTAAGGCTCTGGAAGGCTGGTTACATGGCAGCAATGTGCATGACTTTTTAGGATTGTACAATTTGATTATGAGGGAGCAGATCCTTAATAATTATATTATCAAAACTAGCTTTTACAGCAGTACCTGGTGGACTCTGTTCTGACCTCTCCCCAAGAATTGGGAAAGAAGGCAGACAAATAATAAAGCCAAAGAATCAGGGTGGTGACCAGAAGAATGATTCTTCCAAGACCCAAGAGAAAGGTGGGGATAAATCAAATGATAAGTCCACTACAGGGCCCCAAAAGTCCTCTTCTGGGGGTGGGCCCCAAACACCTTCCTCCCCTAAAAAGAAACCTCATTGTCATGTTTGTAGAAAACCTGGCCACTGGAAAAATGACCCCATTTGCCCTAAGGTCAGCAATAAGTAAAATGTTCCTCCCAGCAATACTACCACTCCTACTGGTACTACAAGTAGTAATCCCCCAGTTGGTAGTAGTGCAACCAAAACGTTAGGTGGGTTCTCATGGGAAACTGATGTGGACCATAATTTAGAAAAGGACCCCCTCACAGGCATCCTCAGTCTGTGATGGTGGCATGGGATTTGCCATTTTTACTGTCAGCCCCACTTATTTGGGCAAGTACAGACAGGAGCCACTAATCAATGGTCAGAAGGGGTTGGCATTCAGGGACATAGGGGCTAGAGTCACCGTGGTGACAGGGAAGCTAGCCCCTCGACAGCTTTTACCTGAGTTCAAATACCAGGTGACCAACATTGATGGTATCAGTACAGATCATTTCATGGCCATAGTCAATCTCAGCTGGGGAGGGGTCACTGGCCCAAAGAGAGTGGCAGTGTCCCCAAACTTGCCCGTGGCCTCCCTAGTGGACCATAAGACAGGGGGTATCCATGCTAGTGCAGGATCTTCCTTATATGACCACTTAGTCGATAAAGGCTCAACTGGCCAAAGTTAGCCATATCTCCTTTCGCTTGGGGGGGGGTTGTGTAGGAAGGTGCAATCTGACTGAATGGTTACCCCCACTTTTTGACTGGTGTTTTGCTGGTTTTCGACTTCGTTTGACTGGGATCCTGCTAATCAGGATCCCAGTCTATCTGCTTTCTCCCTAACGTGGTTGTTCATGTACTTTAGGTACACTTCAGATTGGATTCTGGGGTATCCTTATAAGTCCCTAGTATATGATATACTATGTACCTAAGGCATAGGTACCCCAGAGGCCTCTCAGAGGCTGCAGCATGTATTATGCCACCCCAGGGAGACCATTCAAAATTACACAACAGGTCTGTTACAGAAGCCTGTGTAAGGTGGTATATTCACCCCTGACTTAGATATAGGTTCACTATATCTATCCATATCACTGCACATATAAACCTATAAGTCACCCCTATGGCAGGCCTTATCAATCCTGAAGGCAGGGTGCTTGGTTTTATGTGAGAGGGTGCCCATGCATGAGCAGAGCCCCTCTGCAGCTTTCGGAACCTCTATTCCGGGGTTGTTTGTGATGCAGCCAACCATATACTCTTAAGTGCATTATAACCTCGCGGTAAATGCTAACTTTAAAACGGTTGCATAGAAACATGTCGTGTTTGGTGTCAAACACCTTGGAATCATACCTCCACACCAGTAACTGGCGTGGGAGGTATGATTGCACCCTACTAGAGAGAGAAATATGACGGCACCGGTACACCCGGTTCCAGCTTTACCCTGGCATCACAAAATGGATGCTGCCAGCCACAGACACGAGTCTGCCCTCCAGCTGCTGGATGAAACTCCAGCAGGGGACGGCTGGATAATAGGTTTCCTGTCAGAGGAAGGTGTGACCACCTCCCAGACAGGCTTTAGTGTATTGGGGCTGGGTGGGTGCACTCTGAGAGTGCTTTGATGTCTGCACTGGGGGTACATTTGGTATCCCTGTGCATAGTCCAGCTCAAACCAGTTGCAGGGGCTATCAGCCCCTGCTCTGGCGATAAACTGGACAAAGAACATGGGTGTAGCCACCCCTCTGTCCTGACCCTCCCATAGGTGGGTCCCCAGAGTTTGCCCCACCCCTTCCTTGGGTACAAAGTAGGAACCCCTGGCTACAGGACTTTAGATTTACCTGGACGAAACTCTGCTACAGAAACCAAGTACTTCAACTATCTACATTACGTTGGATGATCGAAGAATCTCCCTTGGAGTAAAGGAGTTACACCCCTGCAAGGCAGGCACCAAAGACGCATCTGACAGGTTTGCATCTACGCAGCTCCTGATGGACTCCGGAGACTTTGCAACACAGGAGGTGGGTTCCTAAGTTTCCCCGAGGCTGACCAGTGGTCTCAGCAAACCTGAGACCCGCTGCCCTCGTGGGAACTGTGCAACCCGAACGCCTGGACACCGTGCACATTTGCAGCAGCATATGCTTTTTGGCGATCCCTGAGGCTGTGCTTTGGGTTACTTGTAGTCCAGACCCCGAGCAGCGATTCTACTGAAGATTACTGGCCTACACTCCACGAGTTTTCCGTGGGCAGGTATTTAGTGATTCCTCTCGAGGTCCCTTTGTGAACCCTGGTCCGTCGACCTGTGGGTCCCTGAGAAGGGTACTTTAACTTTCAGTGGGCTTTCCTGGTTGCTCCAGATGTGCCCTGACTCTCCATTGCTTGGGGAGTGCACAGGGCCTTGCTCGTCCACACCGAAGCATCTTTTCTCTGACCGCGTGGGATACAGTTGCCAAGGCTTGTTGGTCTCCAATCCGGACACTGACTCCCCAGCACTCGACATCCTTCGTGGGACAGCTTGCCTGCGGACTTTGGTCATCGTCGACATCTCCTGGTCCCCGTGGCTGCAGAGTCAAGCTTCACCTCTTCGCACCTGAAACACCCGACATCGGTGGGCATTCGTCTATCGTGCCCCTGGTCACTGGCAAGTGACCCAGACTCTGTCCCCTCTGCTTTCTGGTTCTTCTCAGCTCAGATCCAGGCTTGGATCACACCGGACACTTTTCCTCTTCACGGCAGCAGCACTTGGCAGCATCACTAGGGTGACCATAAGAGTCGAATTGGACTGGTGCAAGGTGGCCACTATAACTAGTGACCAGCATATGCCAGGCCAACTTCTCACATCCACCTTAACACAGCCTAGTTAGAAAGAAAACAAGCATTCGCATAGCCAATAGGTCTCGCCTTTGGGACCTTATAAGTGTTAGGCATGCAACAGTTGATGTTGTTGAACCAAGGATATAGTGATAACTAAACACTTATAAGGTCCCAAAGGCGAGACCTATTGGCTATGTCAATCCAGCCCGAACTGCCAAGCCAGGACCTTCCCTGGACCAGATGCAAGTATCCTGGGACCGGTTTCGGGGTAACACCCCTCATCAGCCAGGCTAGCTTGAATCCATGGCGCAGGGAACAAGGTACTTTAGAGCAGCCCAATATCGATGGAGTATAAGCCCATTCAAAGTACCCTCCTAATTGTGACACAGACATATGCCTGCTTGGAAATGGTCATAACGGTGAAAGCTAAATAAAAAAAAATCTGAAGAAATGGGGGGCTAATTCCATGGTTACTACATATTCTAGATAATGTTCAGGGTTTGTGCAAAGCACACGTTCATTATTCTTTGTTATGTAAAGCGTAATACCAAAAGTTCTAAGCACAGTAAATAACAGATTTCACCATTACCCAAATAGTATCACGATGAATCAACCTCAGGAGGGTGACAGACTGGTGTGGTCCCCGCTGGGGCTTGAACTCGTGGTCTGCAGATCACACCAGACACCAGCAGCGAGTTCTGCCCAGCGATAGAGATATAGGGGCATATCAACAAGCGGCAGCGATAATTATCGCTGGCCGACCTTAGCGTGAGGAATTTTATCGCCGGCTATCGCAGATAATCATTCGCCATGCTATATTTGCCGATAATTTTATTGCGCCGCCTTGTTGATATGCCCCTAAGAGTGCGCAGAGGGCAATGAACTGGCATTAAAGGTGGCGTGTACAGTACTTTGATTCTGCTGTGCTATTTAGTGCTCATGACACTTCCAGCTATGCAGGTTTTGAAAGTGAAAAGGAGGGCACTGAAGTGCAGCCTGTCAGTGGGGGCTGGGAGGGGGACATTCAAGATCAGCAGGAAGGGTCCAAGTGAACAGTCACACGTTTAGGGACGCTGCAGATTACTTTTTTTTGTGTTAGAGACAGAATAAACCAAACATTAAGGAGGCAGGTTAAAGGCAGCTAACAGGAATTATATGGCCAGATTATGTGGCATAGCTAATTAAATTACGCAGCATGGAAAATCCTATTATGGAGCAGAATGCACCATATTCTGTGATATTTCGTTACATTGTCATTTTTTAACAAATATTAATAAAGTGTCGCAAAAATTGCACCTCATTAAGCAATCAGAAGGTAACTGCTTGGCAGTCAATGCGTGCAACTAGCCAGCCATTGTGCAACACCCTGTCTAGCACTTTTAAAAAATACCTCTTGAGCCATATTAAGTAGATGTTGAAATCTGCATATTATGAGACCGGCTGTGGATATGTGACAAGTGTGTTAAATACATAATTATATGGAAAAGGGCGCAGCATTGCTTACTTCCACTGGCCCTGGTTAAAGGCTCCAGACACTTGAGAAACAAACGGAAGTAAGACTCGCGCAGCTTTGGAATCAAATGCAGCAGTTTGTCGGAGAGGATTTAGCGGGGTGTCCATGTTCTCCTTGAAGAGTAGAAGAAGCAAGATGGCAACTAGCTCACAGAGTCGCCATATTGCAAACTGCCTCTTCAAGGATTCTGATGCACAATGGCCTGGCTGAGATGGGTTAGCAAATTGGCGGAAGAAGGCGAGGAAGGGTAAAAAGGCCGATGTGCTACAAAGAAGAAAGATAACCCGTAACAGCTATGAAATAAAGGTTCCCATACATTCACGACTGCACAACCATGACAAAAGGTAGAGTACAACAGGTCGCTTACAGGACTGAAACGGAGAGAGCTCACATTTGCCGTAGGGAAGATGCTGAAATAAGTGAAAGGGAATTATAGAGAACACGGGAAGATGCACAAACAAATACGCATTCAAGCAGAGAATCGCTGAACTTGTACCAAATGAAATAAACCGAATGTTGTGTTAGTCAACAACACAACCCCCATCGGGAGAGAGAGTTAAAACTAATACTTGTTCTCGTGCCACATTTTCACTTTTACAATGTCAACATTAATTGCTAAACAGGCGAAAGGGAAGAAGATTTTAGGTTCCTCAAGTTGAAGTGGGGCATTTACATTTAAAATAATGACAATACGGGGGTGGGGAGGGAATGGGGAGGTTAGCTCTGCTAACATTTCACGTTTGAACACTAAAGCACCTATTCCGTTTGGGAGACAGTAAAGGTCTACAATACATTTAAAAACAAATACGATTTAAATCTGGTTTTAGCTATTTGATCTAGTGCACACCTGCTTCCGAGGAACAAGTAGTAACGTTAACAGTAACATCTGATTTATAGCGTCTAGAAACGGCAGGGGTGCGGGATCGTGTGCTAAGTAGAGGGAAGTCACTTTACGTGTTGCAACGGTTTTACACATGCACTGGTGGGATCACGTGTGATCAAAGGCCTCTTGTGTGATGTGACTTTATACACCTGACGTGTTCATGTTCACAATGTGTGCACACATGTGATGTGCCCATCCAGACGAAGCGCCCAACACATGATGCCCCTGTGCACATGACGTGCCCTTGCATCGGCTCTGCCCGAAAACATGATGTACACATACAAATAATGTGCCTACAGCACAGTGCACCAATTACATGGTATAACCATGCACAGAACATGCCTATGCCAGCGATGGGCACATACACACGACGTGCTCCCACTTACAATGTACCTGTGCATTCGATGTGCCCGTTTTGTATATGATGAAACATGGATCATGTATCCGAAGAGTGTTATGACCATGAACAATGTGTGTCAATGCTTGTATCGTGGATACACACAATACACAAGCTGCTATACACATGATCTTCCCATCCAAAAATACATATATACAGGTAATCTACACATGCACCCAATGTGAGAATACACACATGCATACATTTGTGTTTTTATACACATCAAATTCCTGCACAGAATAGGTATGTGTACATTGTCTGTCCGAGCATGCAGTATGACAGCACACAACATATGCGTGTACACAATGTGAACAAAAATGTGATGCGCCAAATCTCAAAAAGTGTCAATATACACAATCACTTGAAGAAACAGAACTGTTAATAAATGATACATCTGCAACACTGCAGCGATAAGACGTCATCTGCAGCTAAACAAGGTCCTGAAATATTAAAATCCACACATCATTTTTACAAGCAAAGAACGGCGAAGATTAGGAGCAGATGGTTTCCGAAAATACCGCAAATTCGACGATTAAGCCACATTACATAATGATGAGAAAAAGCGGGAATGGGAAGAAAACCAATACACAAATCAACAAAGTCTCATAGCGCCGAGAGCGCGCTCACCCACATGAGCTGCCCGATTCCTTTCAGCAGGGGGTTATTACTGAGGACAAATAAGGACTGAGTGTAATCACAGAGACAAGTGTACAGCAGCTGCATGAGGATTTCTCATGCAGTCAAGGCAGCATCGTGAAACACATCGACTGGACGAGCTGGCACATTAGCCTCGATAGCTACGAAGCAGAGCGTCGGTATACCGAAGTACCGTCAAACTCTGCAATTGGTCGAAAGTGAAAGTGATCGCGATGCACTTAATGAGGCCAGCAGAGAGACGAGTTCTGTGGTGGGGGAGGGGGAGGGGGAGGGGGAGGGAATTGAAGCACGGAGATTACTGAAGACAAATAAGGACTGAGTGTAGTCACAAAGACAAGGGTACAGCAGCTGCGTGAGGATTTCTCATGCACTCAAGGCAGCATCGTGAAACACATCGACTGGACGAGCAGGCACATTAGCCTCGAGAGCTACGAAGCAGAGTGTCGGTATACCGAAGTCCCGTCAAACTCTGCAATTGGTCGAAAGTGATCACGATCGCGATGCACTTAATAAGGCCAGCAGAGTGACGAGATCTGTGGTGGGTGAGGGGGAGGGAATTAAAGGAAAAAGAGAGAGGCACGCAAAGCGCGCGCCCGCGCACATGCACTCAAGCTCTAGGCCGGCCATGGCAGCATCTGGTAGCACTTTTTTTTACCCCTTTACTAAAAGTCGAGCAAGCAGCGCATGCGCTGCTCTAGGCTCGACCTAACAAAAAACCGGGACAGGTCATAGGCATAGAAGTAGGACTATGATTTGTTGTAACCATCAACATAAAAGTAGGACTATTTGACAGCTGTCATAGACATAGAAAAACGACTACAATGACAGCTCCCTCCACAGACCGAGATGAAGCATTACAGATGACAAATCAGAGGTCTTTTATTGGCAGTAACCATTAAATCCATTTAAACAGACTTTGCCTCAACATTTGCTAGAGTTAGTGACCACCCTTGCCTTGAAATTCCAAGTATGTTTTCTCATTAAATAAGTATATATATATATATATATATATATAACCCATCAAATGCTTCACGCCTCAACAGAAAGCAGTAGCCGCGGACACTAAACGCCTTTCAGCAGTTGTTTTATTTTTGCAGACAATGGCAACTTGATGCGTTTCGGGACCACGTCCCTTGATCACGAGTGCCGCAGGTTTAGTTTCATTTTCTTAAATAAACATGTGACTTACACAAATCATAAAGAGTGAAAACAGACTACATATACATGGAGTTAACTCACTCCTTTCTTTCAACAATTTACCATTTCTGTTCACTTATTTTCTATTTGCCATTCAAGACTGTGACTTAGTACTATTTAATATGTGTCAATCTCTATTAAAGTAACATACAAGATTGAATAAAATAATTTCAATAGAACCAGCCTGTGTCCAACATTATTATCTGTTTGTATTTCACTGTTTCATATTCGTTTGGAAATCGATGAATAGTTGCTTTGATATTGTTACTGCCTTCTTAGGCGGGCTGCTCAGTACTTGCCTTAAACTTATATAAACCTACAATTTTAACATTTAAGTTTCAATTCAAAATACGCAGCTTTATTAACATTGTTCTCTCACGGTTCCACGATTTGACATTAGTTGTTACCAAGATTGTTCAACCTTGATGCACATTTTAATCAACTTTCTACAGTCTTATACCAGATATCATGCCTCAGTGGGCTATTGCATAGAAAAGATACTTTCGCTCTCAAGCATTTCTTCGTTAGTGAACAGCAAAACACCACTCTCTGTAAAACAAACAAAAAATATGTGAATATTCTAAACATAACAAAATCCTACTACCTACAATGACAATAAAAACAAGAAGCTCTCAATTTTTACAGCAAGCAAAGTCTTTCAACTTATACTATTGTCTTATTAAAATATGTTCACTAAGTAACATAGCAGTGAAAACAGGGAAATATGACTGTGTCTCAATTCATTATCTATTCGAAGACAGGTTAACCTAAATGCACAAACAGTTCTTCATCGCAATTATGGCCTATCGGCGCCAATGTCCTATATTGTACAATTAATTTGGACTCCAATTGACGTAGATTCCGTACTCTGTTCCCTCCTCTTTCATTTATTCTGACTGTATCCAATACACAGAATCTTAACAGATTATTATTTTGATTATGAGCACTTTGAAAATGTCGCGCAATAGAATATTGTTTATCTCCATTCTTAAGTGCGCGTAGATGTTGAAGTATCCTTTTTTTTGCTTTATGGATTGTGCTTCCTATGTATACTTTCTTACAGGGACAAAATGAGGCATAAACATCAAAATCAGTATTACCTGATGTATGTTTGGTGATTACAAACGGCTTGCATTCTGATGACAATATGCATTCTTTCCTGTTCTTGCTGTTTTTGCAGGGTTTACAATTCCTGCACGTAAAAAATCCCTGCATCCCTGTAGATTTTACAATTGGTAATTTAACTGCTCTGCATAAAGTATCTTTAAGAGATTTTGCTCTCTTGAAAGTAATTTGGGGGAAATTCTCTATGCTATCTGATAGGTCTTTATCTGTTTGTAAAACTGGTCAGAATTTGCACAAACTTTTACGCACCAGATAAGCTTGTCTGTTAAAGGTTGTAATGAACCTGATCTTTTCATGATTTTTTTCTCCTTCTTTCTCTTTTTCTTTTCTTTTCTCAATCATTAGAGATGCTCTTGTTCTCTCAGCTACTTCAATTTTAGCCTTATTGATGATTGATTGTGTATATCCTCTCTCGAGGAATCTTTTGGTCATGATTGTCTCTTCTTTGTGAAAACTTTCTACTGTACTACAATTACGCTTCGCTCTTAGAAGCTCTCCCATTGGTATACTCTTGATCAATGAACTGGGGTGACAGCTTCTAGCATGTAGAAGACTGTTTCCCGCAGTCGTTTTCCTGAACAAAGCACTCTCAAGTTTGTTTTCTTGAACCATGAGTCTTAAATCTAAAAACTCAAGTGTTTCTCTTGACCATTGGCTTGTGAATTGAAGATTGTAGCAATTTATATAAAGTGCACTTACAAAATCATTTGCTTCGTTTTCTGTTCCATCCCAAATGCAAAAGATGTCATCTATGTAGCGGATCCACAGAACCGCTTTCTCTTTAAACATAGATGATTCTCTTACTACTTTTTCTTCCCAGTACCCTAAATAGAGACCTGCAAAGCAAGGAGCAAAGCAGGTCCCCATCGATGTACCGAGGGGCTGTTTGAAGATTTTATTATCAAAGAGAATGTAGTTTTGTTTGAGGCAGGTTGACATCATCTCAATTAACATCTCTGTATGAAAGAGATATGAAATGGATCTTTCATTGAGGAAATACTGACATGGTTTCAAACCTAGATCATGGGGAATGCAGGTATACAGGCTCATAACGTCTAGGGACAAAAGCGAATAACTGTTCTTCCATTGGTCATAGACATAGAAGTAGGACTATGGTTTGCAGTAACCATCGACATAAAAGTAAGACTATTTGACAGCTGTCATAGACATAGAAAAACTACTTCAATGACAGCTCCCTCCACAGACCGAGATGAAGCATTACACACGACAAATCAGAGGTCTTTTATTGGCAGTAACCATTAATTCCATTTAAACAGACTTTGCCTCAACATTTGCTATAGTTGGTGACCACCCTTGCCTTGAAATTCCAAGTATGTTTTCTCATTAAATAAGTATATATGACTGTTAACTGTGAACAATAAAGAAACAATAAACACAAAGAAAATTGCACAATTGAAGAGGAGTTTGTGCTCTCTTGTTTTTGCCGCGAGAACGTGAACGAGTGCATTGCTATCGAATTTCATATATTATATATATACATACTGTAGTCGTCAAAATCAGATACTGCTGTTTGTAGAATACTCCTCCCCGTAAAGCACTCCCCCTACATTCAGCACAGTTAATTGTTGATCTCAGAGGGCTCAAACAATTTTTTATTAAACGTTTGCCTGTTTTTTCGGTGGCCATATTCACTGTGGTCTGCTCCAGGAGCAATTTGTGAAAGGACTTTTTATATCAGCTCCTAGGTCTGACGTACAACTGTAATTCCTTTCAAGGCCTTGATCGAACAGACTTGCAAAATATAACAATGCATATTTATTTGATCTGCTATATTGGGATACTACTAAAATGAGTAGCTGCATAATTCATTTAGCCTGGATTCTATACCATATGTAGGGATCTAGTACTGCTGCTGCTTCAATTTTGCAGCGTTACCTTCAGTCCCTCGGATGTTCCACCGGTATGCAACATTAACAGTGGGAGTTTTTAAATTTAGATAATAATGTACAATTTCACTTTCAGAAAGACATTTTTGAATGTCAATTAGCTGGTCACATTTTGTGGTCAAATAAACAAAAAATCCAAATGGTTTCTGACCGAACCGGATTTCTGGATTTCCTATTTCATCAAACAATTGAATAAAGAGATGAATGAATAAAGAAAGAAATACAGAAGCAGAACAATACAGCTTCACTGCCTGTCCCTGATCCGGAGCTCTCGCTCGGTGAGTGCGGTACCCTTCGCTACCTGCTGCCAGAGGGCTGTTCAATCTTTTCTACACAGTGCTTTCTATGAGGGTTGTGCCGACCGCTGGCACGATGACGTAGGTGGCGCTACGTGTACAAAGAGAAGGGAAAACCCTAGAGAAATGTCTCTCTTCAAAGGATTTCCCTTCCTGTAACAACGCTCACCTAAGTGACGTCACACGCCGTCACAACCAGCTCTCCCGCTTAGCTTGCAGACAAGTTCACCATCTCTGGCGTTTCTTGCCACACACGCAGCCAAGACACCATCAAACTGCAGACTAAGAAGTGTAAAAAAGTAAAAACAAGATAACAGGCCTTTTCCATCTATGCACCTAGGATCTGGAACATCATCCCTGTATCTATCAGGACCTTCCCAAATGCTGCTCCGATATAGGGAAGACTTGAAGAATCAACTCTTGAAGAAGCACTACATCACAATGCGTGTGCAACCCTTTCCAGTTACTCATTGACTGTTTGCAGGCCTTTGACCATGCACAGCAATCCTAGGTTTGCAATCCGCTGCCTTTTTCCTAGGTTTGCACTAAAGAGCATACCTACACAGAAGTTTTGTTGCAGTTTATATAGGAACTCGGAGAATGGTCCTCGAGATGGGCCCACCATCAGTTATGTGATTGGTGGCGTAGATTTCACATTTTCTGACATTCATGCTCGTTTCTTCCATTCTTAATTATTGGCGCACATGAAAATGCTAAAGCTGGGAGTTTTTCAGAGCCATGACTTCTGCTATTGGGAAGAATAACAAAATGGATGGGCTTCAATAAAAGGGAGTACTATTCTTCAGGGTAAAAACTCAAATTATCTCTCTTCTTTTGCAGAGAATACTCCATGCTGTTTGTGGAGTGGACGTCAATCTAAGAGGGCACATAACTATTCAGTTTCTGAATCCCCAATGACAGCAACAGAGAAAGGCACCTGCCATGTTTTTGCCCCGACCCGCTCCCTATTTCTAATGTATTTTCCTTTACAAGGTTCTTAGAAATATCCTCTTTGTTGAGATCTGCCCAATACAAGTAAGGGCACTTTAGTCGGCCATTCTGCAACTTAATTGTATTAATGTCATTGCCATTTCTATGCTAGTTTACTTCCTGTGTGTATGTTTGAGAATTATACATTTAAACCTATTTACAAAGCGGTAGAACACTGCCCTGTGGAAGGAGTAATGGTTGCAAGGAAAGCAATAGCAATATCCTGCTTTTATGTGGATCAGTATACGATCCCATTCCCTTTTTTATGTCAGTACTTGTTTCAGTTCTTGCTAATGTTAATATATGTAAAAATGAAAATATACCCATGCCAGCAGCAGTCGCTGATCCCTTAGTGGCAGTGATAACTAAACTCTTCATACTTTGCTTCAGTGAAATCATTATGTATACAATTCCAAGAGTCAGCCTAAAATCACCAGCAGTGCAAAGAGAGCATGCGAGTGCATGCTCAACCGAAACAATAATGAAAAACCGGGACATTTCTGTGTTTAACCCGGACACTGTTCGAAAATCGGGACATTTCATTCACTTAGAGAAAAGTGTCGGGACACCAGGACATTTCTCCAAAAACGGGGACCGTCCGGGGAAAACCAGGACGTCTGGTCACCCTACGCATCACGCCATTGAAAACGACGAAGATTCCCAACACCATTTGACGCCTATGCACCCGGCTTCCCTGGGTTAGGTAACACGAGTACTCCGGTGCTCACAAGGGTGCTGGCCTTAGAACGTTCTAGGTTTGAAAGGGTTTGCTCCAAGTCCTCTCCTAAGTGTCCTTAAGCTTTAAAATTCCAACCGCGACTTTCCCATAGGATCGTACGGAGCTCACGGATGTGTTCTCACACTGCACGCGTCCCCCGTGGGTCCCCTATGTCACAACCTTGGGTGGTTCCTTGGGGTCCCAGTGATTCTACGTGCTCTAGGCACTGTGTCTAGTCAAGTTGTGATTGTTATACCACTTTCTTAATATATGGTTTGGTCTCCTACTGGGGCCCACTGTGTATTGTGCTATTTACTGTTGTTCTAGTGTATTAATATTGTGTGCCTTGTTCTCTAATCTCATAAAGAGGTTAGTGGAGAGTGCTTAGTAATAAATACATATATTTTATATCTATACCTTGTGTGGTTCTCCTTTCCTTTGGTCATTCAAGAGATTATAATCTGGTAAACCCAGCTGCTTTAAATTCCTTCGAGACTTAGCCTGAAGGCTGCTCTCCATAGCTACCACTAGGATAGCTTTCAATAAAGGTTGTCTTTAACCTAATCATCAATAAGGGTTGTTTGGACTGGTACAAGGTGCCCACTTTAATTAGTGGACAGCATATACCAGGCCAACTTCTCACAGCGGGTTTAAAAAAATATATATATTGGTTGAGGCCCAGATTTTGAGTTGGGATTGCGCCACTTTTTTGGGCACAACCCCAACGCCAAATCTCATTTGTTAAATCTCATAATATGCTTAAATGTACTCATTATATACCTGATAAACATATGTGTGAGGTCTTAATATCTGATGTCACTTCTTGTGATGTCACTTACAGACAAGCGAGATGCCTCTCGGGTTTCATCCCTGCATGAAAGAAATTTACCAAATCCTTTGGGTTTTAGTGATTGATGTCACTTTTCCACATCGTACCAAGTAAAGTCATGGCCAATCAAGCATGAAACTTTTTGAATTCACAGCAACTCAAGCTTCATATGGAACTTCTGTGTTTATGCAAAGTGTGTGTCATTTTCTTGAATAGGAGCTTTTCAGCCCATCCCTTAAATCATTTACTGCCTACGTAGCAGCGTTGTATTGAGGTTGCCCATTTTCTCTGTCCTGAGGAAGTCCCCGATCCAAGGAACTACTGGCCTTCGGTGATTCTTTGGGGTCGAAACGTCGACTTTTTTTTTCACCTTTACCTGTACTTTTAATTTACGCCCAGATGCGGATGATGAAATGCGTATTCATAGCGTCTTGCTACTTGGGATTTGATTAGTCCGCAATTCAAACATTGTTAGACAGACCGTCATCATTGTAAATATTGTTATTATCAGCACTCCCGCCCCATCTCGACCACTTCCTTGAGCACTTATTTCACTTCACGCTCACTGGAGCAACCATTGACATTGTGAATTATGAATGAAATTATAATATAAAATTCAAGATAAATGCTCTATAATTTGCCATGGTTTAATTAACTTGTTGAATGTGAGTGTTATACAAAGATTCCTTACAAATATAGGTTGGTCGGACCACTTGTTTCCTATACTATTATTAGGACAGTCCATCTGAATACTGGGTTTTCCTATTGTTGTGTAACTAACTTCCAGTGAGATCACTTCCTGTGATGTCACATGCAATGTCACACATCGTGACATCATGCGCTGTGATGGCACACGTTTTGATTTCACTTGCATACTGCCTAACCTGGTTTGTCCCTTCACTTCTGTTTTTTAGAACTTGTGCAACGGTGTGCATATACAGTAAACCTACTGGTTCACCTGTGTTTCTCATGTGTTTGGACTGTGTGTACACAAGTGTTTCTATGTCTGCCTGTGTTGTTTGTGTTTATTTGTCTGTGCACATATACCTCTTTGTCTGACTGTGTGCTCTTCTGCAGAGGCTAATACGAGTTTAGTGTAAGCGTACATGCGAACTGTGTACATTTTGCATGTGGAAGTAAACATTTCTCTACTGGAGCACGTACAGTGCCTGTACTAGTTTTTTTTTTTTTTTATGCAGATGTATATAGAGGCATGGGGAGATTAAGTGATTTGCCCAGAATCACAGGATGTGGACGCGACCCCGAGGCTCGAACCTTAGTTTCCATCACCAAAGTCAGCAATCTAGCCGTCAGACCACATCCTCTCCAGTTTGCACATGCTTGTATTAACATGGTTGTGTACATGTGGTTGTGCCTGTTTGCCAATGTGTACATGCATGCACCTCTCCGCTTGTTTGTCAGTGTTGTTCGCGCAGATCTGCATTTATAAATTTGCACTGTCTGTGCCTGTGTTCATGTATGCTTGAGTGTGTATGTATGTGTAAATGCATGCGCAGTTCCCGTGACTGGATGTGTTCGTGCAGGTTTACAATGTGTGGGATGGGATGTCCGGCCAGTGTTCACGCAGATGAGTCCGTATGCGCATGCGTGCACGTGTACAGCCTCTCTGTTGTCTGCCTGCGTCCATTGAAGCTATTGCTGTGTGTTTACGTGCAGAGCGTGCGTGCCGTTTGGCGGTATTTGCTCACATCCACCTTTGCGCCCATGTGCCGTGCATGTGACTGTCCCATAGTGTGCAAGCATGCAGTCCCTCTAACCTGCATAGCCGCCTGCGCTCCTGCTGCAGGCCTCAGATCTCACGGGGTCTGGGAGGGCACTGCCCACCTTCTGCCCCGGTCCGCCCCTCCCCCGGGGCCCACTTTGATGAGGAAACACATGATTTGCCAGGAAATGCTTGGGCGGCGAAGATCTGACTGGGCGCCCAGGGGTCAGCGGATCTGGGGAAAAAGGCACATTCCAGCTCTCGGTGCAGGCCCAGCTGGGAGCCATCAGGCGGGCCTGGCCGCCCCTCCCCCGGCCCCGGGACCCCACAACAAACAGGCCGCATTGTTGGGGAATTCCTCGCATAACTCGCCCGCCGCTGGCTGCTAGGTGAGAGGAGGGGGCACCCCAAGGCGTGCCGTCCTGCCCCACCCCCCTCCCCATAGACAGTGCGGAGGTCTGAAATCTGCAGGGTGCTTGATGGTGAGACGAAAATGATTCCAGATTCCCGCCACCCAGCGCGAGCTCTCGGTTTGTGGAGCTCCGAACGTCGCAAACAGTGCATTCTGGGCCATGGAGTTCTCAGCAAGCATAGTCTTAAAGGAACAGTTCTGGCGTTTCTCAGTCAGATTACAAAACTCTTAAAAAGACAGGCGTGATATTGCACACCCAGTTCGGACATCTGAAGACGCCTCGTGTGTCAGGTGCTAGTAACTCACAAATTCCAGAGATCACAACACAGATCTTCACCAAGAACTCTCAAGATTCCAGGAGCAGCCGTATCCAGAAAAGGATTTTTCTTTGCATTCAGGCTCTTGTTCTTTTAGTTCCTGGAAAGTATAGAAAACACCAGGGCCAGACCAGACGACTCACGCATGGAATGAGAAAAAAATGAGCTATCGTGTACTCTGTGTTTTTTGTTGACAAATGATGGCATTCTGGTAGCTCTTGTGTTAATCTGCTTCGATTGAACATAGTGGGCTGACGCACATGAAAACAATGATAAGTGAAGGGAGATCCGAGGAGTCTCTATCACACCTGGGCGTGACTAGTTTGCCCAGTGTTTATATAGATTTGCTGCTCATCACCCTGTGGTCACAGCCATTTGTGTGCAAGAATGTGTAAGATTATCTCATAAAATCCAAATAACACGTTGTCAAGATGACACCGAGGGTAGGACCTTTCACCTGTGATATCAGTTCTCTTCTCACTTGTGAGTAGCTCCCTCAGTCCAAAGACTTCCCACTGTCCAATGACAGGTGTGAGTAGCCAGTGCTTAATTTGAGCCGGTGGTTAATGTGAGGCCCACCAGCACTTATTTTTGTGGACCTGCACTTATTTTTCCTTAATAGACTTTGATCCAGTCCAAGACAGAGAAAGACACAAAACGGAGAAAGAGAGCTGAAGAAAAAGAAGGAAAAACATTGACAAAGGGAAAAAAACAGAAGTGAATAATATCCTGCGAGAGTGAGCTAAAGCGGCATGGAGTGTCTGTTGGTGGATTAAAGAGGCATGAGGTGTAATAAAGACTACGCAGGCTTTGTGTTCAGCACCCCAATGCTTCATAGCGCCAGGCGCAGTCTTTTGAGCAAAACATTAGGCCCGGCACTTATTCATTTAGAAATTAACCACTGGGACCAACGCATCAATCCCGAGCTGGCCGGTTGTCTCGTGTCAGGTGTGAGCATGTGTACAAGTCCAGAGGTCACCTTTGGTGATGAACAAGAGGGGTTTCTTAGTTGAGGTGATTGTGGGCTGAAAAGCTTTTTAGATTCACACTTGGGTGCCTTTATTGTATTTGAGCTTTATTGCAGTTTTTAGAGGTGAGCAGAGAATTGGTTTTGGTTAGGTTTAGCTCGAGACACATGTAGGACATCCGACTGCAATCATCGTCAAACATTCACCCCCAGTCACAGATGTGGGTTTAATCCATCATTATTTTGGTTGCCACGGCATTCCAGTTTGGAACCACCCATATGCAAATCAGCCTTGACCCTGCTCCTCATTGGAACAGTCCAGCCCGAACTGCCAGGCCTGGTCATCCTTGGACCAGAAAACAAGCATCCTAGGACCGATTTCGGGGTAACGCCCCTCATCAGCCAGGCTAGCTTGAAACCAGTGTTGTAGTGAGCACGGGACCCACGTCTGGACATACCCTTTGCACTTAGGGTGAAAATGCAACTCAAAAAAATGATGGCCGGAATGTTGAATATTAGCAAACACTCACCCCCAGTCACAGATCTGGGTTTAATCCATTGTTATTTTGATCGCCACACCATTCCAGTTTGGATCCAGCCATATGCAAATCAGCCTTGACCCTGTTGCCCATGGGAACAGTCCAGCCCGAACCGCCAGGTCAGGTCCTCCATGGACCAGAAACAAGCATATGGATGGGTTCAAACTGGGCTGGCATAGTGTTCAAAAGAACAATGGATTAAATTCAGATCTGTGACTGGGGGTGAGCGATTGAAAAGTTTCAGCACTCCATCCATCATCTTGTTATGTTTGCTTCAATGTGGGAGAGGCAGGCACATGATCAAAGTGATGAAGGAGGCCCTTAAGTGGAGCTGTGCATCATCAGCGTACAGGTGATTTTTGATTACATGGTTTGCAAGGTGGGGTTCAATTCACTACATTTAGTACAGGGATGTCTTGCTCAAGTCCGGCAGTGCCAGTTCCATGCCAGTTTTTTTGGATCGCCACCTATTCATAATCATAGAACTTGAGGTGGAAATTCATTAACTTAAGAAAATGAAGCTCACTCCCCCACCAGCATGACATAGCAGCTGTAGACACTGTCTGGCACATTGAAGACATATACATAAATCCCTTTAAGTACAGTGACTCTAAATGCAACTTATTTACCTAGTTTGTGGCTATCCTAAAAATCCTCCAGGACCTACTTTAGACACCCCTGGTGTAGGGATTGAAATAGAATGGACACCTGGGGGACATCAAAAGAAATGGGGAGCTACTCGGACCCAGGTGCCCATATAGTAGTACTTCCCAAACGTTTTAGAACCACAACCCAATTTTCAGAGCTACAAACTTTCGAGACCCACCAAGCTTTACTGGACACGAGGCAGGCAATTTCTAAATGTAACTAAAGCATCATGGGGTAGCGTACCATCATTTACAAACAACACATTTTCCATTGAAATGGCCACTAAATTTGCAGGGACATACAGTGTTGGAACAGGCCCATTTTGCAGGGTTATCCCCAAACCTTTTGCCTTCCTCCTGTTCTTTTCTGACCTGTTTTTGTTGGTTTTATGACTCTGGGCATTTTACCACTGCTGATCGATGCTAAAGTGCATGTTCTCGCTCTTGTAAACTTGGTAAGAATGGTCTACACGTATTTGGCATATTTCATTTACCTGTAAGTCCCTTGTACAGTGGTATCTCATATACACAGGGCCTGTAAATTAAATGTTACTAGTGGGCTTGCAGCGCTTCTTGTGCCACCCACCAAAGGAGCATTTCAATCCTGTCTCAGGCCTCTGCCGCTGCAGGGCCTGCATGCGCAGTTTACTGCCACAGTGACACTACATATAAAGTGGTTGCCATATCTGAAGCTCCCCTTTTACTACATATAAGTCACCCCTAAGGTAGGCCCTAGGTAGCCCTATGGGCAGGGTGCTGTGTAGGTAAAAGGAAGGACTTATACTTTTGTGTGGCACTGGTAGTGAAAACAGCCATTTTGTCACTGCTGTGAGGCTGCCCTCTCATAGGTTTGCATTGGGAATTCCCTGAAATGTGTTTCAGTGGTAATTTCTGACATCAAAGGGGTAGTGTGCCCATGTTTGGAATAGTAGTGATAAATCCTGCTTATTGGTGAAAGCGGAGTTATTACTATTTTAGAAATGCCACTTTTAGTAGTGGGCATTTCTGTGTGCTTATGACAATTGGTGCCCTACCTGATTGTGTATTCACTGTCTGGTTTTGGAATGACAGGGCCTGGGAATGTGCATTCCCTGTAGACAGTCACAAGGGGCGTTGAGGTGTGTCCTGCCTTTCCTGGCTGCCTCATAGTGGGCTAAATAGGCCTGGTCTGCATTTAGAGTGGTGGGAGTAGTTGCCACATGCACCTGAATAGGGTTGTGCCTACCTTTCACAATGCTGTCTCTGCCCCCCTGTTGTGTGTCTGGAGCCAGGGCTGGGGATGGAATGGAGGTGTTGTGCACTTCTAAAGGTTGTTTGAAGTGCCCCCCTAAAACAAAGACTTTAGGTGTATAAGCACAGGGGCTGTGACCCCATATTTTTAGGCACTGCATGGACTTGTAACCAGACGCTGCTGGTTCTACATACTGCACCAGAGGCTTGCTGTGCTGTCAGGGAACCACCACTTTGACTTTGCCTTGTTGTGCTGACCTGCTGGAAGGACTGCATCTTTGCCCCAAGGACCCTCTGTGCTGGCCTGCTGCCTGCTTTCATGAACCTGCATGCCCCCCAGTGCTCTCAAAGGAGCTCAGCGTGAGGTGAGCGATGTGGACTGCTCCTGTTTGTTTGCCCTGTGCTGGTGAAAACGATGCGCTGGTGAGCGCTTTATGTTTCATTTATCCTGCCCTGTGGTTGGGAGAGATTAGCGTGGAGAGCGCATTATTGATTGGAAACTTCCCAGTGCTTTTACCCTACTGAAAGTTCCTTGCGCTTACTGGAACTGCCGGGTGCTTCACCTTCTCGTGCTGTGCTGGAATCGGAGCTCTGCGTGTTTGCTGAGAGCTCCGTGTGTTTTCCCCACTGGGGAGGCTGTCTTGCCCTCCCTGGGGTGCTACTCTCTGGGGTCGATGCCTGCAACCCCGCCGTGGGCCGGGTTCTAGGCTGATCTCCACTCGAAAAAGGAGTTGCATCGACGTCTGACGCGGCCCCAGCTGGTAAAAGGTTGCCTGGTGACCTTTGGCAATGGAGTGCGGCCCAAAGGTCTAGAGACCGAAGCCAGCCCCATTCTAGCAGGAGCCAAAACTTTGCCTTTGCACCTCAGCCACACTGGACGGATGTGCTGCTATGCACCAACGGAGGAACGGCCCCCCTCATGCCTCCCACATTGGAAACGAGTGAGGGAGCGCGGGAGTTCAGTTGCCCCCCCCCCTCCCTGTGGTGAGACATATAGGGGCATTTTGTTGTTTCAAGCCGGCAGTAAGGTGAGACCGGGATCCCTGTGAGGGCTCGGGGCAAGCGAATGCCCCCGTGCTGCCTGACGTTGTTCCAGCTGCATCGCAGAACTGCAGGCAGCTGTGTGAGGAACCTGGCGAGGTCTCCTCACCGGCGGTGCCCATTCTGCCTGCAGCAGCAGCCTTGTATGATCACGAGCTGCTGCAGGCCAGTTCTGCACACGGAGAGGACGGGGCGAGGTCCCCCCACTGACTTGGGCACATAACGGCCGCACTGCGCCCATTCCAGGAACCGTACCATATTTGTGCATCTGCATTACTAGAAAAACAGCCAACAATCGTCGTATGTGGTGGTAATTGTTGGCCGCAGTTTTATTACATAATCACACTTGTACAACTCCCCTTGACACCCCTTGGAGGCCGGGGTCATAAATCGTTGTCACACATTATTACAAATGTGATGTCACGCATTGTCAGCTGGACATCATAAATCATGGGCCATAAATCATTATGCATCATAAATCATTCTGCCACAATTGGCCCTTATTTTGTTGCCCTGAATCACTCTGCCTGATCCCCATAAATCAGCAGCCCTACATCATGGGTCGTAAATCATTGGTCATAAATCATTCTGTCACAAGCCATCATAATTTCGTTATCATAAATCATTTTGCCTGCACATCATAAATCATGGGTCATAAATCATGGGTCATAAATCACCGGTAGGCCATTAATCATTCTGTCACAATCTGTCATCATTCGGCTGTCATAAATCACTCTGCATGAGCATCATAAATCATCAGCCATAAATCATCGGCTGGCCATAAATCACTGGTTTGTCTTTTTGCTCATTTGCAACTCCTAGGGTCGTAAATCACCCTGACAGCTTATAGATTGTTCTTTGTTGTTTACCACGCCCCTTTGCGTGTGGGGGGTAGCCTTTTCCCTGGAGTTAGGCCCCCAACTCGCTACCTTGTTAGTCTCTTTTGTGCCCCACCTTCTGGCGGGGGCTGGGCTGCGAGCGCCATCTCCGTTAGCTACCCCGATTTCGTCAGGCGCACTCACCCTGCCGTGCGGCATCCCAAAGTGAGTGGCCCTCCTTCTACACACCGCCCTGTTGGTGTGCTCCCATACAATACCAATACACTTGTTGTTTCCGCCGTTTAGATTTGCAATCTCTGTGCGCTCTTGTTGCGCGGGGGCAGTTCCTCACCCGGAGTTAGGCCTCAACTCGCTACCTTGTTAAGACTATTTTGTGCCCTGCCGCCTGGCAGGGGCTGGGCTGCGAGCGCCGTCTCCGTTACCTGCCCCAGTTGTTGGCCAACTCACCCTGCCGAGCGGCATCCCAAAGTGAGTGGCCCTATTCACACAAACCGTCTATCAGTGTGTCTCCATATCCAACCCTTGTACCCGTAGTTCCTTTGGTTTTCGTCAGCACTGCGACGCTGCTGCTCCCAAGGTGTGGGTGGGTGGGATTCGAAAGTCGTTGGCGCCGCTCCCCCAGCTCCCATGATATGCAAGTGGGCTGCCACAGGGGGGAGCGTCGTCTTATATCTCCCCTTCCTATTGTTCTTGGAAGGGAGAGGGCGGGGGCCTCAGGGCATTCTGCCCTGCGGCGCTTCCCGCTGGTGAGAACCAGTTCCTGTTCCTTGTCGGGCTCTGGCGGCCATTATGGCGCCGGCCCTCGAGCCCCCTGCGGGGGCGGCCTCTGCAATACAGGTGGGAACTTGTTCCTCTTGGGGACATTGTGGGGTGGAATCTCAAGGGAGGCCCCGCCTGCAAACTGTACCCCATTTCAGGGTTACCACCGTAATGGGCACAGTGGCCCCTGGGTCCTACGTTCCATGTTAAGTTGGCAACACAGTGATATCCGGTGATTCATGTGTGGCCTAACTGATGTGTACCCTAACACTTTTATTTTTATAGCCTTATACTAGAGCAGAGGTGGTCTTGCCCTATAGTAGTTCAAGAGCTACATAATACAAGCGCAGCAATGTTGTTTTCATGATGTTTCATGACACATGCAACCTATAAGTGTTTGTTTAGCCTCTAATTTGATGAGGTATACTTATTTTGTCTAACCTACTGCATTTCGTGCCCTAAATGTTATGTGCAGGAGATGCATGATAATACCCAGTATTTTTTTTATATATATAATGTTGGAATAACCTGTGCACCTTATAAGTGTTTATTTTAGTGCACTACGGGTGATGTTATGACGAAGGACTTATGGCAAAGTGATTTATGATCTAAGTGATGTCACGACAATTGCCTGGTTGGCAAAGTGATTTATGTAATTGTGGTCTAATGTGTTTTATGTATAATACAAAGGCTATTTTGATATAACCTTGTGTGGAGTCTCTTTTTGTGGTGTGCTTAGTGTTTTAAAAAAAAAAAAATATTTTAAAAGTTTTATATAGCGCTAGCTTGACCCGTAGATATCAGAGCGCTTTACATACATACTGTAAAGAAAAACAGACGGAAATTGCATTACATAGTAGGCAGGCAGTAAGGAAACAAAACCAGGGATAAAAAAAAATACAGCATGGAAGATAACTCGTGTTTGTGTTGCACAAACGCCTTACACATTGCCTCTGGGATAAGCCTTGACTGCTCTGCCAAGCTGCCAAGAGGGTGAGCACGGGTTATCTTGGGTGTGTAACTCTCTTGCCCTGACTGGAGTGGTGGGTTCTGCCTGGTTTAGGTGCATACCCTAGCCAACCAAAACCGCATTTCTAACATACAGGTTTACTGTTAAAACTATATTGCACACCTACGATATTGTGAATATTAATAATTCCTTCATCACCTAGTAAAGAGTTTTGATCCTATCAAAATCTTTGTTTCCATCAAACTTGCGAAAGACAAAAAATGTGCTTAATTTTTATTTTCCTAACTACTGAATGTGTACAATTAATCTGTTAAAAAAATTACATCCCACAACCTTTCCTTTCAGACCACCTGTACCTCAGCAGGATTGTCTCATAATGTAGTTTCCTTTTTTTCCTCTGACTGCAAAGTGAGAGGAGTTTGTAAGCCGCAACCCCCACCTTAAAACAGCAGCCATTTGTCAGAAGATAGCGCCTGACGTTTGATCTCTGTCTCTGAAGTGCAGCAAATGTGGTGAGATAAATGCAGAAATGAAAGGCATCTTTATTTATTGCTGGGACATTCGGAGACCACCAAAAATTGACTCGGGACTGACCCACAGTTCGGGAGACCCTGCCCTATAGACCTGCTGAACTCTGTTAGGATGGCAGACTGAGCACGTCTCCCTTACAAGGTGAGAGGAGTGGTGGTCGAGCCGCAGAAACGTTGGGGGGTTCTTGTTGTTGCCTATTGTAAGGGCAGTGCCCATGACTTGTAAGGTTGCTCTCTCTCTTTCTGCTACCTCAGTTGTCTGAATTTTTATTGTGTATCTGTGGTAAATAAAATATTATTATCCATTATCGATCGGAATTTCATGCTAGGATTTTAAACAAATAGCTCAGAATAATGAGAGGCAGAATCCGTGGTATAAGAGGTTTCTGAATGGGCTTTATTCCAAAATGGCCAACTCGAGTGGCGGCCTTTAGGTTCCGTCACCAAGAAGGTTCAGGAAGTGAAGTACAATTCTTTATTGATATACATACATTTTTATAGTTATTACATTATAATGAAAACGAATGTAGGAGGCGTAACATTTGATAAGAAAAGTGACATATTGATTGCGTAAACGAAACTAGGCGTAATAAGGAATAAAAGAAACATGATTGGTTAACGTTATCAAATATAGGTGGTTCTATAAGATAATACTTGACATAGATGCGCGCGCAGCAGCATGACGTGTAATTGACGTGCAACTAGGGGGTGAAGGGAACTTGACATTTAGCTCTACATGTGGAGACGAGAAGTCTGGGGGGTCACGTCAACCTAATCCCAAATCATATCTAACATCCTATGTTTAGAGAACTATGTTATCCGCAAGGAAGGACTCTCGGACAGAATCTATTCTATACTAACTGTGTGTGCGTGTATAAGCGTCTAAGTGTCTATATGAGATGCGAGGGGCAGAAAACTTTCCATGGCAACAGGGCTATGAATTACTTGCATGAAGACAGAGAAGCCGGGCCTTTTGCTTGGTAACTGGAAGAATGTTTACTTAAGCTACTAGGCAGGAATGCATCGGCTGAAGAGCAAAATAGATAATTCGAAGGTGAAATACAGCTTCTTGGCAGGCATGCGAAAACTGGCCGAGGCAGGCACCGTTAGCTGCACAGGGAGTAGGACAAAGTTCATGGATACAGATGCGAGCTCAAGCTGAAGCTGTCAGGGACAGAGAGCAGGGAAAGGCTTTGAGGACAGAATCGGGCCTACTTGCCTGAACTGTAAAAATGGAGTAACTTAGCCATATAAAGTCGGTGGCCTTTCATACCTAGGAATCGAATATCCAGCCCATTGATGGCGGATCTGACAGAGAACATGTTGACGGTAGACACACATATGTTTGCGTCTTAGAAACTGGAACTGGAGGGAACATACATGTACTTGTAACATGCATATAGAACCGTTGGGGTCCAAGATAGGGGACATAACTGATCAGGAAAATCCACATTTCCACATTCCCTCCTTGTCCCCTTCTTGCCCTTCAAGAGACATCAATCTTCATTATTCCATCGATTTGCTCATGGAGCATCATTTCTTCTTCCTTCTTCTTCCGGCATTCTGAACGAGAACTATGATATGGAATGCATGATGTGGCGCACAGACCACAAATCGCTGGTCCACATTGTAGGCATAAACAACAACTGAAGAGCATAAGAAGGCCAATACCTAGGAAGGATAGAACTCTCCATCCCCAGGCTGATATCACACTCCAAAACCACCCGGACCACGTCCAAGTGTCTGGATTTTCGTGTATCTGGCTTACAATCTTATGAAGGCGTGTTATAGCTTTATATACAGATGGCGAATTTTCTGGTATGAATATGCAGCAGCTGGATCCGATGACCCTACAAGCTCCGCCCCTATCGGCCAGGATGACGTCAAGGACAAGACGATTCTGGAGAACAACAATTCTCATCACTGATTGTTCCTCTGTCAGATTGCCTAGGGCGGCTATAGTCTCGTTTACTACAGCTTCAAGAGTCTTGGTGAGTCTACGTATCAACTTACTATTTGATATTGTACCTATATAGGGAAAGATACCTTTATTGAAATCTACATACTTGTCCCATGCCGTTTCAGTATAATCGACAACTGGGAGATCTCTTCGCTCTCTATTGTGTACTAAATGAACATTTCGATAATAATCAGGGGGAGCTAGGAAAACAGGTGGCAAAAGGAATGCTATGTAACAGGTACCATCCCAATCTAGAGGCAGACGCATATATGCCGTCTGACCACATATAAAGTAAGAATGGCGAGAAGCTCTAAATGAAGATTTACCTTGATCACTATATTCTACTGTAGTAACGCATTGGCTATGGCCCATATGTATGGAACCAACTTTTCTTACACATAATTCACCCTTAACTGGAAATACTGACATAGTGGGCAGAATCAGTTCAACTTCGGATTTGACATTCAAAATCATAAGATTAGGCGTAAAATTACCTAATTTATACACTTCATTTTCTAAATCAGTTCCTGTTCTACTGGGGTGACCCTCCTTATTAGGGTAACAGACTTTGAATAAAACTAGATTCAGATTTCCCCATATCCAATGTTGTTGATAAACTGCTGTGTCTGGGTCTATGGAATTCAATAAACTAAACCATGCTCCACAGGAGCCATTGTGTGTGAACGGATGTGGAAAGAATGGCAGAACTCCTTTATTATTCTGATAGGGAGGGAGTCGGCCACACACCCAACAATTGGTCGCATTACTAGTCTGATGGGAATGATGTAACATACTAATGAAAGTGTTATTGCGCAGCGCAAGTCTATAAGATAATTCATGTGGCGGTAGGTCACTAAAAGAATGTTCTGCAGCAACATTATAAACATGTCTAGAGATAGGATGATATATGTGCAAAATCACACTCGTAATAATTACTAAAATACTCAATAAAAACAAAATTAATAATGTCCTCATACAGTAGCTACGCAGTGATTTACAATACGCCTGTCGTTTCAACATTTCTCGGGTATTTTCTCTACTCAGGTCCAAGGGATACATGTCGGAGACAATTCAACCGCTTCACCTTGGAGAGGACTTAAACAATCAAATTGCTCGACTGTTTGGGCCTAAGCTTTAATTTATAGCACTGAGAGTCATTCTTTTCAACAAAAGGAAGTTTTGAATCAGTCTGTGAGGGAGTGCAGGGCACAGTGTCTATATCTGAAGGTAGTCCATGAAATTTTTTGACGTGACTTGAATGAATCCACCCTTTGCGTCCCTCGATCTTCACGGCTGTTCTTGTGGTCAACAGGACCAACTTGGGTGCTTTCCACCTGGGCTCCAGTTGACTTTTCCTGTCGAAATTTCTCACAAAGACAAGATTACCCGGAACAACGTCATGGGGTTTCGCCTCAGTGTTGTCGGGAAAGGCTGCAGCTACCTGTGAACGAGAAGATTGTAGTGCAGACATCAAAGAAGCCAAGTAATCTGTCAGCATGTTACAGTCAATGTCAGTTATTTTGCGTGGTATAGGCGTCCCCCACATATTTGGTGGTCTACCAAAGATCACCTCATACGGGGATAGCCCTGTTCTAGAGTGTGCTACCATTCTCATGTAAAAGAGTGCAACTGGTAATGCTACTATCCAGTCGACACCTTTCTCTCTACATATTTTGGACAGTCTGATTTTCAGTGTCTGGTTATGTCGTTCCACGAGACCTGCTGCCTCGGGGTGTCGGACACAGTGGAATTTCCACTGATATCCCAACAAAAGTGAGACATGTTTCATTAATTCGGATGAGAAAGGCTGGCCGTTATCTGAATATACAACACGTGGTAAACCGTACCGTGGGAAGAATTCTCGAACTAGCTGCTTGGCAGTAGTCGGGGCAGTGTAATCTGATACGGGATACGCCTCTGTCCAACGGGAGAGAGCGCAGACAACTACGAGAACATATTTGAATCCTCGACAACGTTCCATCTGAATATAATCCATCTGGAGGACTTCAAAAGGATGGTCAGGAGGCTGAAATCCACCCTGCTCTACGGGAACACTCTTTCCTGGATTAAACTGACAACATATCATACAGGTACGAACTTTTTGTTTAGCTGCTGCTCGTAAATGTTTGTTGAACCAAATGTGCTGAATGCTGTCTAGCATAGCCTTCTCTCCTAAATGTGCTGGACTGTGAACTGTAGCTATAATGGCTTGAACCATGGAATCAGGGAGAAACCATACAGATTTCTCCTTCGTCATCCATCCTTGATCTGTCTGGATCCCTCCTAGTTCAGTCCACTTCTTTATTTCTTCTGCTGTGGCATGTGTCTGTATGTCAATTACGTCAAGTGCGGGATCCTTAATTGTCATACACTGTGTTGGTGTCTGAACTATTGGCTTTGTCATGTCTAATGTGCGATTCTGAGCAGTCTGTTTAGCTGTTCTGTCAGCTAAATCATTGCCTTGAGAAATGGTATCAGTAACCTTCGTGTGTGCTTTACATTTCATAATTGATATAGCAGTGGGTAGATGTATTGCGTCTAACAAAGCATGAATGAGGGGCCCGTGCTGAATGTGGGCACCATGGGACGTTAAATAACCTCTCTCTCGCCACAGCACGCCGAAGTCGTGTACAACTCCGAATGCATAACGTGAGTCAGTGTATACATTAACTTTCTTATTTGTGGCTTGAATACAGGCTTGCGTTAGAGCAATAAGTTCTGCTGCTTGGGCTGACAAAGTATCTATACAATTTGTCTCAATAACTTCAGTGTCTGTTGTGACTGCATACGCGGCCACTAAGTCTCCTGTACTTGTTCTCATGCATGATCCGTCTACATACAACGTCAGGTCTGGATCTAACAACGGAACGTCTGTCAAATCTTGTCTAGGTTTCGTCTTTATTTCAATGATTTCAACACAATCATGAGCTAGTGGGTCTGTTCCAAGTACAGGTAATAGTGTAGCAGGATTCAATGTATTACACCGTCGGATCTCTATGTGTGGTTGAAACAATGTCAGTTCATAACCGGTAAGTCTTGCTATGGTCAAGTGTTGTGTTTGTGTTCGGTTCACAAGAACCTCTACTGCATGTGGTACTTGTACTGTCAATGGGTGTCCTAATACTATGGCATCGCTTTGTCTGATTGCTAAAGCTGTCGCTGCCACTGATTTCAGGCATGCAGGCAAAGCCTGAGCTACGGGATCTAATGTACTGGAAAAATAAGCACATGGCTTGCATGATCCTGCTTGATCCTGAGTGAGTACTGACAAGGCAGTACCTTCGCGTTCTGTAACAAAGAGTGTAAAATGTTTGCTATAACATGGTGTTGCTAAAACAGGTGCTTGACATAAAGCTTCCTTTAGGCTTTCAAAAGCTTGTGTATGTTCCTGAGTCCAAGGGAGAACAGTCGATGTGGCTGCCTCCTGTGTGGTTAACTGAATGAGTGGTTTTGCTAGAAATGCGTACTGAGGAATCCATTGCCTACAATATGAAGTGAGGCCTATGAAAGCTCGCACCTCCTTCTGTGTCTGGGGTATTGACATGTTAGCAATTAACTGGATGCGATCTGGTGTAAGCTGCCTTCCCTCCTTGGACAGCGAGTGACCAAGATAAATAACTCGCTGAACACAGAATTGCAGCTTAGAAGGGGACACCTTGTGCCCCTTGTCGGCTAGGAAATGTAAAACTGTCAGAGAAGCTTTTTCACATTCTGGCTCGCTTCTCGCGGTGATCAGTAGATCATCGACATATTGAAGCAGTGCAGTATTGACTGGCATGTGGATACTGTCAAGTTCTCGTTTCAGTGCTTGGCTGTAGATGCTGGGGCTTTCTGTAAATCCTTGAGGAGCGCGTGAGAATTTAAAGCTTCGTCCATTTAAACTGAATCCGAACAAGTATTGGCTTTCCGGATCTATTGGGACGCTGAAAAAGGCATTCTTGAGATCAATTACAGTAAAGAATGTTGCTTCGGAATCAATTGCTGTTAACAATGATGATATATCAGGGACCACAGGAAATTGTGGTACAATACACTTGTTTAGTTCACGCAAATCAATAACCAGTCGGTACACTGGTGGGGCAGTAGGATCAGTTCGTTTAAGAATCGGAATTATCGGTGAATTACATACATTGGAGTCTGTTTCTACAACTACTCCCTGGACAATCAGCTCATCAATGATTTTCAGCAAAGCCACTACAGCATCATGCGGTAACTTGTATTGTCGCATTCGTGGTAGTACCACTCCTGCTTTCAATGTAACTCGATAGGGTGTAATGTTCATGCAGCCAACATCCGTAGGGCCTTGTGCCCATAGATGCGCTGGTAAGTTCTGTAATCGGGAATCCATGTCTCTGGATACATAATGACCTTTAAAATCACGTAAAAACAATCTTACTCCTTCCGGGGAGCAACAAATAATAGCCCCTAGGGCTTTCAATGTCTTTATACCTAACAAGTTTTCTGGACATGATTTGGTAAGCAATAAATCAGTAGTTCGTGTCAAAGGTCCTATCGTAAGTGGTAAAGGCTGTGATACTTCATTAATAATAGGTTTTCCTGAAAAACCAAGGGAAACATTTTGAGAGCCTGAGAGGGGTGCCCCTGGAACTTCACTACGTTTTATTGTTGTTCGACTTGCCCCTGTATCGAGTAAGAATTTTCTATCTTGACCTAATAATTCACTATGTACATAAGGTCCTTCTTGATCTACAGGAATCTCGATAAGCGGTAAGTCAACTTCCCTCTCTAGGCTGCTTCATGCGTAACGTTGATACTCAGGGTATTCGTACTGTGCGGTCTGATACATTTGTCGTGAAGTTACTTGTGTGGCAGTAGCAGGCAACGGTGGTGCAGCTGGCACAAACTGTACGGCTTGCTGTGAGGCTGGCATGGACTGTTGCTGAACTGGCATGGACTGTCCATGCTGTATAGCTCCTTGTTCATTCTGATCTTGTCTAACTAATCGTGGTCTCTCTTTTGCAATACCTGTAGCTATATTACGTTTCAGGACTTGACAATCATGTACATAATGGCCTAGTTGTTTACAGTAATTGCAGGTTCCTTTTACAGGAACTGCGGAATCACCAGAATGTGTCACACCCTTTTTGTGACCATCTGCTGGTACTGTCTGAGAAACTAGCATTTTCATTTTTGTATCCTTCATGCGTCTATGCTCGTGTTCTTGTTCATCCCTAATTCTATTGTGATGATACTGTAACATTTGTAGCATTTGCGACGGAGTGTTACTTTGCCAGGTACTCTCGAATTTCAATATTCTATTCTTCACTGGAGGCAATGCATTTTCCACTAATTTTGTCACAAATAAATGTGGATATGAGTCACTACTTGCTTTTATACCACTATTTATACCAAAACATTTTTCAAATCGAGCATAATAATCGCTTGTGTCTTCATCTTGCTTTTGTTTACAGGCTGTGATTGCACCCCAATCTTCCTTTTTTGTAGTTAATAAACGTGGCAGTACCTGTACTAGTAAACCTGGTAACAGTTTAACTTTATCCCCGAGCCCCGAACCTGCAGTTCGGCCCCTTTCTTCCTCTGCTAATGCTGTCCAGTCTATCTTTTGGTCTCCCACTTCCCACTCTTTTTCTTTCAGTTTTTCATAAATGCCAGCAGGCAAAAGCACCTTTAATATCGTCATAATATCAGGAAAGGTGTACTCTCCCATCAGTAACATGTCTTTAATTTCTCGGTGGAAACCCGCTGGATCCTTGTCGTGACTAGGTACTACTTTCTTCATTTCTAATAATTCCATTTTTGATATGGGTGTGTAAACAAATACACGGTGAAACTCATTGTCTTCGCCTTTTATTGGATGCACTTCTCGTAGGGGATTTTGTCTATCCATATAGTACGGTGCTCTTTCTCTGCGGGGCAGGGAGAGAGAATCCGGACTTACAAAAAGGACATACTGCTTACGTGACACTAATATCTCTTTAATTAGCTTGTTACTAGAACCTCTCCATCTGTTTGTGAGTAGTTCCGTTAGTATATCAGGTAAGGGACCAGGATCAGCATGTTGGCTCTTATATTGTATAAGGAGTTGCTGAATCATATAGATTCCAGCTAAACGTTGTTCATCTGTACTGAGGTTGAGAAACGTGTGTGCTACGGTCTCATCACCGTATTTTTCAGGACTAACAATCCAGTGAACGGCTGATCTGGCTAATTCTTGCTCATCCATGGAATCGAGGAGGTGGTAACCCCTTCGTTCTCGTAGTATTTTATCTGCGGCTTGAAACAAATGTTCAGGAGATTTCAGATTTATTACAGGCGTCGGATACGTTCTACTATTATTTGGACATACAGAGTGTATGGGATCAGAAAAACATCTAGTAATTTCACAGGATCTTCCTCTGCCTACATAGGCTATGGTCTCTGACTGTCTTGCGGAATTCCCTGATTCGGACACTTCATCTTGCTCAAACTCGTCTGTTCCCAATCTTTCTTCATGAATACGTTCTATTTCTTTACGTATTTTTCGGCACATGGCTATTATACAATTCTGTTTATCGTGTCTCCCTTCTGATATATTCTGACTCCATCTTGTAAGAATAAGCATTGCATTCGGGTCTACCCCCGGACGATCTTGATTTCTGATCACACAGTTTATGAGGAAACGTAACAGTTCCCCCTGTATTTCTACTTTCTGGAATTCCATAGCTCTGTTAATACATCCTGGATCTCGTCCTGTTTGAACAAAATGATATATGTTATCTAGGTGCGTAGTCATTCCTGGTAACCTTGCTAAATACTCTGCGGCTCGTCTGATACGTAATGATGCCAGGACCATTTCGTCCTCTTTACCGACCACGGGGTCATATCTACAATTAACAAGGAGTTCCTTAAGCGTACGTTCATTTACGAATTTAGGTGTACGTGAATGCGCTGACTCTTGAAAAACAAGTTTATTTATTCTGGGTGGTGTAAAAGTACTACTAGCACCTCCCGTGGCCCTATCTGGGGCGTCGGGTGTGAATGGGTTCGTTGAACGTGACACCGCAACTATGGGTGTCGATACCTCTGTAGAGTCGACTGCGGAGACAGATGCGGAAACGGATGTGCTTGCCGACGCTTGTGTCGGAACTTGCTGTTGCACGGGGACAGATACCTGATCCTGACGTTGAACCCCTCCACCAGACGGTCTATGTGGTGTGGCGTTAGCATACTCGGGAGCTGCATCGTCTAGATATGAGGAAAGAAAAACATCTTCTGCGGTTCTGGGATGCCCTTTTGGATGTACCTTAATTGGAAATAATGGGGGTGGCAAGTCTTTTGGCATCTCTGGAGCAGCCTTAGGTAGTCCTTCGGCTAGAAGAGGATACATACCATTCATAAGAGCATTTCTTTGTCTATTTACTTGTTCTGATTTCACTCGGATACCTTCCTCAATTAATAGATTTTCTTGAACTTTATTTGAACTTTCTTTACTCCTCTCTTCTTGTCTACGTGCTTTTTCTGTTCGTCTATGAGATTCTTTACGCCATAACTCAACAGCGTCTTTCTGTGACTGTCTGACTTTTCTTTTCCATAACTCTTCCTCCACTTTCATGATGCACTCTGCATCCCAAGTTCCCGCTGCGGGCCACCTTTGACTTTCCGGTAATCCCTTGGTATAATCTACCCAAAGATCAAGAAACAATATGGCATCTAAGCCATGCTTATGGTACATGAAATGCCCTGGAGTGTCCCTAGGAGGAATAGGAACTGCCTCCTCAAGCACCCCTTTTCGAGTAGTGATTTGTCTCAACTTTGAAAAGAGCGGCATACTGACAACAGCTAATCTGGTACTTACTCTTGAACGGGACTGATCTGATACTTAATCTTGAACTTACTTAATACGAAAAACACAATAATGAACAGTGAACAATGAACAGTCATTCATACCACAATATGCAAGACATTTCTGAATACTTGAAACATTAAACATTAAACATTTTTAACAATGATCGACAATGATGACAGTCTGCCTAACTAATCACCACGCTGAATTCTTGACAATAACTGAATACTTCGGAATACTTGATATACTGCTAAACAGTACATATACACTGCTAAACAGTGCAGACCGGATTTGTGTACCCAAATCCGTCTTGACCGGCACAACCCATGTGCGCGTCAACACGCCTCCCCGGCGATGGTACTCACCGAGTAGCTCCTTGAAACGGAAGGCCTCAGAGAATGGACAGGACTCGATAACTGCGGACAGCGGACCCTCTGGACATCGGGATTTCGAGAAACCTGGTGGGCCTCTGTATACCTCGGATCTTGCTCTCTCAGCTAGGCTCTGGTCGGGATACTTCGCAGTTCTCACCGCCTCGTCTGGGTTGATCGCAGCCTCAGTCGCCCCCGCTTGACCGGAGGGAGCTACAGGAAATCCTGCTGGTACGCGTTTATGGTCCGTCCAGCTGTGGCAGGAGACCGGGCCTGCAACGCACCGCCGGCGCGTGAGATGAGAAAGTGTCCCTGTTCGGGCGCCATTATGTGGTAAATAAAATATTATTATCCATTATCGATCGGAATTTCATGCTAGGATTTTAAACAAATAGCTCAGAATAATGAGAGGCAGAATCCGTGGTATAAGAGGTTTCTGAATGGGCTTTATTCCAAAATGGCCAACTCGAGTGGCGGCCTTCAGGTTCCGTCACCAAGAAGGTTCAGGAAGTGAAGTACAATTCTTTATTGATATACATACATTTTTATAGTTATTACATTATAATGAAAACGAATGTAGGAGGCGTAACATTTGATAAGAAAAGTGACATATTGATTGCGTAAACGAAACTAGGCGTAATAAGGAATAAAAGAAACATGATTGGTTAACGTTATCAAATATAGGTGGTTCTATAAGATAATACTTGACATAGATGCGCGCGCAGCAGCATGACGTGTAATTGACGTGCAACTAGGGGGTGAAGGGAACTTGACATTTAGCTCTACATGTGGAGACGAGAAGTCTGGGGGGTCACGTCAACCTAATCCCAAATCATATCTAACATCCTATGTTTAGAGAACTATGTTATCCGCAAGGAAGGACTCTCGGACAGAATCTATTCTATACTAACTGTGTGTGCGTGTATAAGCGTCTAAGTGTCTATATGAGATGCGAGGGGCAGAAAACTTTCCATGGCAACAGGGCTATGAATTACTTGCATGAAGACAGAGAAGCCGGGCCTTTTGCTTGGTAACTGGAAGAATGTTTACTTAAGCTACTAGGCAGGAATGCATCGGCTGAAGAGCAAAATAGATAATTCGAAGGTGAAATACAGCTTCTTGGCAGGCATGCGAAAACTGGCCGAGGCAGGCACCGTTAGCTGCACAGGGAGTAGGACAAAGTTCATGGATACAGATGCGAGCTCAAGCTGAAGCTGTCAGGGACAGAGAGCAGGGAAAGGCTTTGAGGACAGAATCGGGCCTACTTGCCTGAACTGTAAAAATGGAGTAACTTAGCCATATAAAGTCGGTGGCCTTTCATACCTAGGAATCGAATATCCAGCCCATTGATGGCGGATCTGACAGAGAACATGTTGACGGTAGACACACATATGTTTGCGTCTTAGAAACTGGAACTGGAGGGAACATACATGTACTTGTAACATGCATATAGAACCGTTGGGGTCCAAGATAGGGGACATAACTGATCAGGAAAATCCACATTTCCACATATCACCAAAACTGTTGTTTGCTTTGGAAATACTTATATTATTGCAGTGCTAAATGTTACTAAGAAAAGCCTATCTTCTACATGAATTTTCTTTGTTTGAGAAAGAGCTGCATGACTTCACGTCTCTGAAAACGTAAACACATATTTCTGGCCACGTCATTCCCTTTAAAAACCTCCTCTCGGTGGCAAACTATGAGGGGCCTCAAAATCTAATGTGATACACCATATTGATCTTATTTTGTTGTGCAAATTATGTGGGTAGCACTTTCTATGCATGTCTGCCGCAATCCCACACTGTATATCTGACACTTTCAGACTTTTTAGCCAACAGCACTTTACATACTATGATATTTAATACCTTTCTTGTGATTTAAAAGTGCAAAATCTTGGTTCAAAACAGGGATGTCCAACCCTGAATTACTAGAGCCCTGGCTATGACAGACTTTCAGGAGACCCACACCAGGGATTTATTGACAAACAGTGACTATCAATGGGAACCACTTACACTGCCACTTGCTTTACTGAGCATCTGCTATGGATCTGGCACTCACAAACCAACGTTGGAAACCCTGGTCCAAAGCATGCTAATCTCACACTTTAAGGGTCTTTTGAATGTACGACTGCTCAGGCTGGCACCATACATAAGGCACTGACGTCAGCAGGGCCAGCATGGCTCTTAAACCCCTATTCACCACTGGCCAGTGCTCCGCGCGACATGGTAATTTTCTGAGTTATCTTGTTTTTTTAATTTATTGTACAATGGCGCCATCACGTGTATATTCTTTGTATTACAGGTGTACATTCTCCTACGGCGTATTCGCCCCGTGATTGCAAAATATATTTCTGCCCATATGAAGCAGTGCACCTGAGTGTTTTTGAAGAATACTTCACATTTTGTCGATGAAATGAAAGCCATATCTACTTACCAAAGGCAACTTCCTTGACCTATAAACCAAGGCACCTACTGCAGGGCATCCTGGAGTTTCTCCCTGTCTTTCTTTCTCCCGGTCTTTCCAGCAGCACCTCTCAGGGTGCTCCACTGCGATCGATGGGGACCTATGGGTTCACAATTCGGGGGTCATGGGTCCAAGACCCCTGAGCTAGTCAATGTGATTGAAGGGTCACCCATACTCCTATCGATAAATACCTATGGTTGTCATGGTCGGACTGGCCTGTCGGGCAATCAGGCAGTGCCCCAATGACTGGTTTGTCAGGTGAGTGTGTGGGCGTTTTTGGCTGTTTGTGGGCCTGTTTTATGGTCTGCTGGACCGGTTTTTACTGTTGATTTCCCTGATTTAAAAACAACAATTGCCTGCAGAAAACACAAATGCATGCAGTCTAGATACCTTGCAAGACACTTATACAGCGTTAAAACCTGCGCCAATTTGCACACGTGGGCTACTTTTTTAGCTATCAGATTTCCTAGTGAGGGCCACTTTTATTTTGGTGCATGGGTCTATTTTCTGTCCCAGTCCGACCTTGATGGTAGTAGCGCCTAAGGTGGCTGTTCGCGCCCTCAACATTTTGTTGGGGTTTACCTTTATGAGGGGCAAAAAGGTCTGTGTCGACTTGATCACTACTGCACACGTTTATGTTTCTAGTGTCACGTTAGCCCCAGTAGTTCCCCCTCGGGGCAGTCTAGGGATAGACAGCGCCTCTGGCATTAGCAGGGGAATTAATTCTTTTCGAGGGCTCCGAGCAGTGACATTCCCAAGGGGCTGATCTAGTGACTGAAGGACAAACAGATAGTCCGACTGAAGTGGGGGCCTCCTCGGGTGAGATGTCAGCAGACGATTGCACTTCTGGAGCAATCGGTCCACGACTGCCATACTTTGGCATCCCAGGATAGTCATGGGCTCGAAGGAGTCAGTCCTCAGGCTACAAAGAAGGAATGCAGGGGTGCTGCTGTGACCCAATGCACAGTATATCTGCATTCCCTTGTGCTTCCATGGTGCATTAACCTTGCCCCCACTAATACCACTGGCAAATCTAAAGTTTACAAAAGCGATGGGTGAAATGCTTGAATTAATCTCAGCCACTGGTAGTTACTCGGGCCGCGCCTCAGTCCATCGCTATTCTGCACGCCATGCTGTCTTGTGTTGAGCCCAATCATATGTAAATCAATCTTGACCCTGCCGAAATGGGAACAGTCCAGCCTGAACTGCCAGCCAAGGTCCTCCCTGAACCAGTACACAAGCAACAAAGGGCCGGATTCACCCTAGTTAGGGCTCATCAGCCGGGTACTAGGAAGTTTAAGGCACCAAAATATGGAAGTAGTTTTTGGAACAAAAGCTGAGGAACAAAGGCAAAATCAAGCCAGGATGTACAATACCAAACATGAGGAGCTAGGGTTGACGAGGGACTCGAGGGGGTAATACCAGGTCTGACTCACACAGTGTGCCTCTTGTATTGTTTAGTAAAGAGCTGAAAACGTACATTCCTTTAACAATTTGTGTGTGAAACTGTTTAATAAAAGTGCTCTGGTGTGTGGAACTTCCTGCATGTCCCCTACACATGTATGTGTTAAAAAAGGGGTGCTAAAAATTCCATTAATCCAGTCAAACCTATATATGTTTACTAGATAAAGTAATTTCTGTTTCCTTAATCAAAATAATAATTTCACGGAGGCAAATGGTTGCTGTATACAAAGGTTTATTTTTTTCCAGAGTTACATCTTTTGACATGGTAGGAATCAATGAGTCAGTCTTCTTCCAAAAATATAAATACTTTCAAAGATGCTTGTGACCCAGGAATCCAGCCATCAACACTTTTGGCTCCCTGATCAGGGGGTGCCTGAAGCTTTCTCAAGGCTGAAAGCAATAAGGATGTAGGGTAGATTTAGCAAAAGGGTTACCAGCTAACCTCATTAAGGAAAGCTTACATGGATTTCATACGTTTATATACACATGCTGTGGTGGGACAGCAACCAGTAGCGCTGCACACACTGGCCAATTACAAAGGTGGGGAAAATGAGTATACAAGCTGTAGTGTAGGCACTTAACTGTTGTCAAGTAATTGTAACTGCACCATTTGGATTTTGGTGGGAAGCAGTGCGAGGGGATTGTTGTGGTTTGAACTCTATGGTCCTCATAAGTAGAATATGTTTAGACCTGAGTACAAAAAGGAAAGGGGAAGGAAGGTGCTCATTAAAATTCATGAATTTTACTAAAAGGATCATAAAAAATAAAGTTAAAGAGTGCCAACGCAGATGAGCTGGAAAGCCTGCCTTACCATGTGAAGTACTGTCTGCATAGAAGGGTATGGGTCTACGTAGAGTCAAAGGGAGTACCACGTCGTGTGACTTTCTCCAGGGATACAGTGGATGGGCTTACCGTCTTAGCAAATTCACCAGAAATGAGAGTGCAAGCCTTTCCAGGTTCTTGATGTCATAGGGAATCCAAGTTCTCTTTTCGGGAGCCATAATTAAATGGATGTCACATAATTCAAGTTCGTTTTTGAAGGTGGTAGATTTGAGGTGTATAAGTCACTCTGTATAAGTGAAGTTCGGGCAGGGTAGAACAGTGAGAAGGGAAGTCATATCAATTGTAAGTGGTAGTCATGCCATGAATAAAGGCCAGTTTAGTAACAGCCAGACCAGGGATGGCAGCCATGTTGGAATGTGGAGCCAAACAGAACAAGCATTGGCAAAACCAACAGACCGTGCCTTCGCAGAGGTATTGGCTTTGTCAATATGTTTTAGCCATGTAGTACACCACCGTGGCTGCTGTTCAGCTTGGCTAAAAGTTAGAGGGGTAAAGGAGAATGGCATGAAGTGCAGTGTTATAAAGTGGAGTAGAACGGATTGTTATGGAGTGGTGTGGAGTGGTTTAGAGTAGAGGTAAGTAGGGTGGAGTGAAGCGGAGGGTCATGGAGTGGTGGGGCAGTCGTGGATTCTGATGGAGGGAGTAGAGTGTCGTAGAGTGGAAAGGCGAAGACTGGAGTAGAGCTGAATTGGGTTGAGTGCCAGAGTGGAGTAGAGTGTCATAGCGTGGAACAGAGGGTTGCGGATTGGTGTAGAGCAGAGTGAAGTGGTGTAGATGGTGTTGCATAGAGTGGTGTAGACTGTTTTAGGGTGGAGTGGCATATAATAGATTATCATAGAGTGGAGTGGCATAGATTGGAGTAGTGTAGGAGCGATGACATAGTGTAGAGTAGAGTGTTGTAGAGTTGAGTGGCATAAAGTGGAGTGGCATAGAGTGTCATAGAGTGGAGTGGCATAGAGTGTCCCAGAGTGGTGTAGAACAGAGTGGAGTGGAGTAAATGGTGTGAAGTAGAGCGTTGTAGAGTAGAGTCGTGTAGAGTGGAGTAGATTGTCGTAGAGTGAAGTAGTGTTGGAGAGTGGAGTAGAGAGTTGTAGAGTTGAGTGTCATTGAGTGGTGTGGCATAGAGCAGAGTGGAGTGGCGTAGAGTGGGGTAGTGGGAGTAGTGGAGTAGAGTTGGTAGTGTGTTATAGAATAGAGTGGAGTGAAATGGCATGGAGTAGCATAGAGGGAGTTGTGTAGAGTCGAGTAGTGTTGTAAAGTGTCATAGAGTAGAGTGTTGTAGAGTGGAGTTGCATTGGGTTGGAATAGAGTGACATAGGGTAGAGTAGTTTGATGAAGTAGAGCGTCAGAGTGGAATATCGTACACTGAAGTATCATGGTTTAAAGTGGCTCAGGGAAGAGTGAAGTGATGCAGGGTAGGGTTCAGAGGTTTAGAGTGAGGTACAGTGTAATGGTGTAGAGTAGAGTGGTGTAGAGTGCAGGGGTGCAAAACAGATTGGAGCGGGGCGTAGAAATGTAGAGTGTTGTAGCATAGAGTGCATTGGCTTAGAGTGCATAGAGTGCAGTGGCGTAGAGTAGATTGTTTCATAGTAGAGTGATGTGGCACTGTGTGGGGCAGTGCAGGGTAGAGTGGGAAGGTGCAGGGTAGTGTGCTCTTCATGCCACTGGAATCAAGCTATCCTGGCTAAAGAGGGGTGAAACCCCAAAACCGGTCCTAGGATGCTTGTTTCCAGTCCACGGTGGACCTGGCCTGGCAGTTCTGGCTGGACTGTTCCCATTGGGCGCAGGGTCAAGACTGATTTGCATATGGCTGGGTTCAAACTAGAATGGCATGGGGAGCAAAACAACGATGGATTTAGGCCCTAATCTCTGTACTGGTGTGAATGTATGGCATTGTTCTGCACCCTGTCCATCGATTGTTGTTTTTGCATTTGTCACCCCGAGTGGGACGGGTATGCTCAGACATGGGTCCTGTGTTCTCCATGCCACTGGAATCAAGCTATCCTGGCTAATGAGGGGTGAAACCCCAAACCGGTCCTAGGATGCTTGTTTCCAGTCCAGGGAGGACCTGGCCGCGCAGTTCGGGCTGGACTGTTCCCTTTGAGCGCAGGGTCATGACTGATTTGCATATGGCTGGGTTCAAACTGGAATGGCATGGGGAGTAACAAAAACAATGGATTTAGGCCCAGATCTGTGTACTGGGGTGAATGTATGGCATTGTACTGCATTCTGTCCATCAATTGTTGTTTTTGTATTTGTCACATAGAGTAGTGGCGTAGAGTGAAGGGAGTAGAGTAGAGTGGTGTACAGTGCAGTGGCATAGAGTGAAGGGGAGCAGAGTGTAGTTGAGTGGCATAGAGTAGATTGTTTCAGAGTAGAGTGAAGTGACGTAGATTGGAGTGGTGCAGAGTAGAATGCAGTGGCATAGAGTGCAGTGTTGCATAGTATAGTGGCTTAGAGTGGAATGACACAGTCACTCCACTCAGAAAAAAGTGATGTACAGTACAGTAGTGTTGCATAGAATAGACGTGCATAGAGTGCAGTGACCTACAGTTCAATGGTGTGGTGTGCATTGGCGTAAAGTGTTGCAGAGTAGAGTATAATGGCGTAGATTGGTTTAGAGTACAGTGGCATAGAGTGCACTGGTTTTGAGTAACGCGGTGCAGAGGTTATCGCTGTAGTGTGCAGTGATGCAGAGTAGAGTGGCGTGGAGTGGCGCAGAGTGATGTGGAGTGCAGTGGCAAAAAGTTCAGTGGTGCATTGAGTAGTGTGAAGTAGAGAGCATTGGCATAAAGGAGAATAGTGTAGAGTAGAAAGGCGTAGAGTGAAGTGTCATATATATTGGAGTGGTGGAGAGGAGAGTGTGGTGTGGTGTGGAGTAGCGTGGAGTCGAATAATGTGGAGTGGTGCAGAGTAGAGTGCAGTGGTTCAGAATTGAGTAGAATGGGTTAAAGTGAAGTATGCATAGTGTGGTAGCGCACTGTCATTAACAACAACACATCTTCAATTGAAACAAGCTTTATATTTGCACAGACATACAGTTTACAAACTGTATACAGCACACAAAAAATAATGTGTGGAAATATCATCACCATGTGTATTGATTTGTTTGGATTGTATTAAAATATTGTTTTCAACCACACTGTAGAATTAACCAAAAATGTGCTTCATTTGTGCTTCTCTAAATCTGATATATTCTGAAATATCTGCACAGTTCATTTACAGGCATTTAAGTTTTGTTGTGTGCTAGAAAAAATATGACATCATACAGCCTTTCTCAAGCACAACCCCAGTAGTCAGCATGATGGTCACATAAATCCTCTCACTTCTAAGTCAGAGAAAGAAACGTAAACAGCAAGCTCCATGGAATACAAAGCCTAGCATTTGACCTCTACCTTTGAATTGACAGCAAATGTGACAAGATAAGAACAGGATTTAAAGGCCTGTTTATAGACAGCTCTACTTGTGGAAGAATACAGTAAATGGGCGGGATTAACTCAAGCTGGATAGCCTAAAACAATACAGCCAGCAAATAAAAAGCAAGCAAATGTGAGTTAGAAACCACCAAGCCAATAGTAAGCAATGGGTGGAATGCATTCCCAGGGAAGTTTTACGATTGTCCCTAAGATGTTGTTAGCAGCTGCGCTGTCTGTTAGGCTTCGACCTAAAAACAGGCGGAGCAATTGTGACTGACACTGGATGAACCATATTTTCCAATTTTCAAATCCAAAACAAATACAGTAAAGTTGTTGGAACACCTAGAGCCTTAATACCTTCAAAGAATTATTGAGGTCAACCATCAATTTTTTCCAAGCAAAATATTTTTATTATTAGGGAGCTAAAAATAATCATATAATTAGATGGTTTAATAATTCATCTTCAATTATTAAATCCGAAAGTACAAAAATCGCAGTTTATGAGTTGCATCCTCAGAGTAATCAATGCTTCAAGTTCAATTCACAAAAAATCACTTCACACAAAGGCGCCTCAAATGTCTTGTAGATCCCATCCCGTCCTAACTGCAAATAACATTGCTAACCATTTTGAAAAACTGGCCTTGTGCCGCGTATTCCAATATTGTATCACTATGGCTTTCACAATCAGAATACAGAATATATATTTATTTATATATATATAGATAGATAGAGATGAAAATTTCACTTCTGTGTTAGATATATTTGGATAGTGTGACACATATAGCAATAGTTAAATATTTTGAATTCGAGGGATCATATAGCACAGCCTCCTCTCATGAAAGGAAAATGTATTCTCCCAATACTGAACTATCTTTGGGCAAGACCAAGCAATGTAGAACTAATTACCTAAAACATCTAAAGCAGAATGGTTTAAATTTTGCGTCACATTTATGTAAGAGAGATTGAGTGCAAAAAATCCACCATTTTGCATAACATTGCATTCTTCTAGAATTTGCTCCCCTTTATCTTTTAAAAAAAATATTTAATGTATTGTTTTCCACATTGTTTCAGAAAAATGAAATTCAACTCTTTATACCATTTTATGCTGTTTCACAAAATCAAGGTTGAAAGCATATACATCACCAACTGCAGAACTGAAAACTTACAAGCTGCTTTAAATTATGTGTAAAAGTTTTTAGAGAAATATCCAAGATTACATTTAATATCGAAAGGTCCAATTTTACCAGTCAAAGATGAACACAAAGTACCATATATACAAAATCGTGGATGAAAGCATATACATCACCAACTGCAGAACTGAAAACTTATAAGCTTCTTTAAATTGTGTTGAAAAGTTTTTAGAGAAATATCCAAGATTAAATTTAATATCGAAAGGTCCAATTTTGCCAGTCCAAGATGAAGACAAAGTACCATATATACAAAGTGGTGTTAAGCCACAAAAAGTGGCTTAACGCCACTATGTAAATATGGTGCAGGTCATTGCACCATCGTAACGTCAAAAAAGTAGATGGTCTGGTGGCGCGATCCCCTTGTAAATTTGCCCCAAAATGTCTTGATTTTGTGCCTTGCCAAAGTCAAGAGAGGCCTTGAGATTGGTTCCAAAGCTTTGTGGGTGTGTTTTGTAACAGCAATGCTTGGCCGGGGGCTGGAGAACTGCAACCCTGATCTTTGAGTTGCTCCTTGAAGTTCATATGGTATTCAGTTTCTTTTATGGTGGCTGGCACAGAATCTACACTGTGACTGTCAAATGTGAGGTGACCAGCTCCCAAAAGCAATGCAGATGGCAGGTTTTACGGTTTTGTTTCAGTGTTTTTCAGGGATACTGACAACAACAAGAAGTGTAATAACAATCATAATATTAAAAATAATAACATATAAAATTATAGATGGGTGACAGTCAATAAAAAGGATGTTTTTCACCAAGGGGTTCTTAGTGACATCACATAGACAAAGAGAGCAAAGCTCGAATTCCAAGATGAAAAACATCACATTATTCACTTTTTATCCAATTTGTTTTTGTTATGTATGACCTCTAAAATCATCTGTCCGAATTCCTACTGCTACTCACAGACAGAGCAGTGATGAGCAAGCCGTACATGACAGAGCCACTGCTCCAGTGCTTTAAATAGATAAGAAAAATGGCTGCCTCTCACCCCCATCCACTCCGACCACGCTCTATGCCTTCCCGCTCTCTTCCGAAGCTGTGCTTTCTGCTCCACATGGTAGGAGAGAGCCAGCATGGCACTGACAGGCTCTCTGAGAGCCCAGCCAGAGCGGCCGCAACACCTTTATGACAAAGCAGCAGTAGTAAACAACTTACGTTTGTTGGTTTGTTGGTGTAAATAGCAGTGACAAAACAGATTTAGACGATGGTTTTCACGCTTGTGGCTTCTCAGTGAATTCTGTGCTTAGTAATCATAATAATATAAATAACAATATAAATAATAATATTATAATAATAAGCAAGAAAGCTCATTGAATCAGTGAAGCAAAAGCTCTCCATTAACATGTGGTCTGATATGCTGATTACAAGTCGAATCCCAGCAAGGCCAAATCAGCCTCCCATTTTACTGAGATGAGTATGTAAGTACAAACAAATTGGGTAACACCTACCATTTGAAGCACTTAGACAGCAACCTTTGCTAATATCATTCAATCAATCAAGAAATTTGTAAAGCGCACTACTCACCCGTGAGGGTCTCAAGGCGCTGGGGGGGGGGGGGGAGGGGTACTGCTACTGCTCGAAAAGCCAGGTCTTGAGTAGCCTCCTGAAGTTCAGTAGGTCCTGGGCCTGCCGTAGGAGGATGGGGAGGGTGTTCCAGGTCTTGTGTGTAATAGTGTGTAAAGAGGAGCAAGGTCAATTTGTAGCTGGGCAGGTAGGTTTCTCAGAAGTTAGCATGAGGCCTAAGGTCAAAATGTAAAGTTGGCCCTTTGGATGCCTTCTCCATTTTGGCCGTATCTAAGTATTAAAGGAAATGTACTTTAGAAAAAGATAAAAATGTCATCTGACACCCTCTAATCGTCTGGCCAAACATGAGCTGCCTCTTTATTAATGAAGACAGCAGACTAAGCTTCAGTGGTTAATTTGTAAAAAAAATAAGTTCTGGGGCGCACGTCAGGCGGCAGCTTGCACCTGCCCATTTCTCCTGTTCGCACCGCCTAAAACTACTAACCATGAAAGTGGGAAGAGGATGTGGTGTAATTGCCAGAGCTGACGACTTCAGAGCTGGGGAACCAGGTTCGAGTCTCAGGGTTGGCTCAACATCCTGTGATTCTGGGCAAATCACTTTATCTCCCCGTAAATGATTGTGTCCTTAACTGGTGCTCATGAAAAGTGCCAGTGTGTATAATTAAGTGTCAGCGCTGAGCACTGGAAACCACTGGCTCAAAATAACCACTGGTTAGCTCACAAAAAAACTCAATAAATAAATGTTGCAGAAAGAGAAAGAGGCCCTGGAAAGTAGGGGGCCTGGTGCATAATGGTCCCTCTGCCACCCCTTGTAACTTCTCTCAGGGTAGGTTACAGGGATAACCCATGAGAGATTCCATGGTGGTTACACACCTGCTCTTTCAAGTGCATGTCAGTTTATCAAAGAAATGCTGTTTCAAAGTTTTATGCTTGGTATCCCTGTAAAATATGGAGCTCTATGTTTTGCAAAACTGGTTGCAAAAACCGGTCACTATTTGCAGCCAGTATTTTTTAGACCAGTGTTAATTTTTTCAAACTGATCTGTGTGCCAATATGTTGGCTCCCAAAATTCCGAATTGGACTGGGCTGCAAGTTGACGTACGGCATTAGTATTAATGATGTAGGTCGAACATTGTGACTCACTCTGATTGGACACAATCACAGGGATGGTGCCTTCCCTGGTCAGCAGACCATCATGTCTGTGAGTGTGATTTAATAAAGAAAACCTTTTTAAACAATGCAGCCTGTTTCCCTTAAAGGAAATATTACTAAGTTCTCCCCAAAAAGTTTTATTTTTTTAAGTACTTTCACTGAGGGTTGGCAGAGCTCCCAACCACAACACGCCATTTTTCAAGCAGCGATTCGGTATGAAGTACAAACCCATTTTGGGAATTGGTAAAAATTTGTGGACATCTATAACGCAATTTTGAATATTTCAAAAATGTGTTTTTGCAGTTGCAAATAACAGTTCGGCACGTTTTTTACATCTAGCCCTTGGCTCTGAAGAACATATCCCCTGTTAGAGAAACCGGTGCACATGCAGCGGCAGTAAACTGCCAGCCGGCTGTGAAGTTACATGGACTCTCTCAGAGTGCATGACTAATTTATAGGCACGCAGAAACGGGTAACCCTACACAGCCTTGCCTGTGCCTGTGGAATAGTGTGGGAAACATCCCTTTCACCCCAGCCACCCGTAGCTTTGGGGACGCATCAGGGTATCACTTGTGAGAACGTCGCATTCCATTGGTGGCCTATTCTCCCCTATCGCAGCTGCAGGCTCTACGTTCCAGCTGCTCTCTATCGCTCTCTCTCCTCCCTCTCTTAATCTCTCTCTCTTTTCCCTCCTGTGTGTCTTCTACCCTCAGTTAACACCCAGTGGCATAACACAAAACAAGCACTGGCAAAGCCAATAGCTCTTGCCTCTGCAAGAGCTCTTGGCTTTGCTAATATGTTTTAGCCACGTTGCACAACAGTGAATGGCTTCTGTTCAGCATGGCTAAAAGTTAGTGGGGTAAAGTAGTGTGGCATGGAGTGTCGTAAAGTGGAAAAGAGTGGAGTGGGATTGAGTGGTGTAGAGTGGCATACAGTAGAGTTGAGTGGCTTGGAGAAGAGTGGAGTGTCATGGGGTAGCACACATGTTGTGAAGTGTCATAGAGGGAGTAGAGTGTCGTAGAGTGGAAGGGCATAGAGTTGTGTCGTAGAGTGGAGTACAGTGTCATAGAGTGGAGTGTCGTTGAGTTAAGTACAGCATCAGAGTTGAGTAGAGTGTTGTAGAGTGGAGTGCCATAGAGTGGAGTGTCAAAGTGTTGTGAATTGGTGTAGAGCAGAGTGGAATGGCATAGACGGTGTTGCATAGAATGGAATAGAGTGTTGTAGAGTAGAGTGGCTTAGAGCAGAGTAGTTTGTCACAGAGTGGAGTAGAGTGTTGTAGAGCTGAATGGCATTGGGTAAAGTGGCATAGAGTGGCATATAGCGGAGTGGCATAGAGTGTCAGAGGGGAGAGGGATAGAGTGGATTGGAGTAGTGTGTCAGATTTCAATGGAGTAAAGTGCCATGGAGTGGCATAGAAGGAGTTGAATAGAGCGTCATAGAGTGGAGTAGTGTCGTAGAATGGCACAGAGTGCAGTAAAGTGCTGTAGAGTAGAGTGTCAGTGGAGCAGAGTTTAAAGGAATAGAGCATCATAGAGTGGAGTATCGTGGAATGAAGTGTCGTAGAGTGGCTTAGAGTGAAGTGGCGTAAAGTACAGTGGTGCAGAGTAGATTGCCGTAGAGCGTAGTGGCATAGAGTGCATTGGGTTTGGGTAAAGTGATGTTGAGTGCATTGGCGTAGAGTGCAGTGACATAGAGTATAGTGGTGCAGAGTAGAGTGGAGTAATGCAGGGTAGAGTGTTGAGGTGTAGAGTACAGTGGTGTAGATTAGAATGGTGTAGAGTAGAGTGGTGTAGTGTGCAGTAGAGTGGAGAACAGTAGAGTGGAGAGCAGTAGAGTGGAGTGCAGTAGAGTAGATCGGTGCAGAGTGGAGTGCATGGGCGTAGAGTGCAGGGCCATAGAGTGGTACAGAGTAGAGAGTTGTAGAGAGCAGTGACGTAGAGTACAGTGGTGCAGAGTAGAATAGAGTGGCGTAGAGTGAAATGATGTAGAGTGCAATAGTGTAGAGTGATGTAGCGTGCAGTGGCATAGAGTGCAGTGCCATAGAATAGAACGTTGTAGAGTATAGTGGCAGAAAGTGCAGTGGTGCAAAGGAGTTAACGTAGGTGCAGTGGCAACAGGTGCATTGGTTTTGAGTAAAGTGGTGTAGGGTGCGTTCACATAAAGTGCAGTGGTTTAGAGTACAGTGGCATAGCATAGACTGCAGTGACGTAGAGTGACATAGAGTGCAGTGCCATAGAATCCAGTGCTGCAGAGTCGATTGTTTCAGAGTAGAGTGGAGGGAGTGGTGCACTGTAGAGTATAGTGGTACAGGGTAGAATGCAGTGGCTTATATTAGTGGCGTAGAGTTGAGTAGCGTAGAGTAGTGTGGTGCAGCGTTGATTGCAGTGGTGTAGAGTGGAGAGGCGCAGAGTGGAGAAGAGTGGCGTAGACTGCAATGGCATAGAGTGCAGTGGCATATAGTAGATTGTTTCAGAGTAGAGTGAAGTGGTGTAGAGTGGAGAAGTGCAGCGCAGAGTGGAGAAGTGCAGGGTAGAGTGGAGTGGTGCAGGGTAGAGTGCAGCGTTATAGAGTAGTGGCGTGGTGCATTGGTGTAGACTGCAGTGTTGTGGAGTGGCGTAGAGTGGAGTGGCACAGAGTAGAGTGGCTTAGAGTGCAGTGGTTTAGAGCATATTGTTTCAGAGTAGAGTGAAGTGGCGTAAAGTGTAGGGGTGCGGGGAAAGTGGAGTGGTGCAGGGAAAAGTGGAGTGGTATAGAGTAGTGGCATAGAGTACATAGAAGTAGAGTACAGTGTTGCAGATTGGATTGATGCAGAATGGATTGGTGTAGAGAGTGGACTAGACTGGAGTGGTGTAGAGTGCAGTGACGAAAAGTGCAGTGGTGCATAGTAGAATGGGCTAGAGTGCACTGGCATAGAATAGAGGGGTACAGGGTAGAGCAGAGAGGCGTAGAGTGAAGTGGTGTAGAGTATATTGTCATAGAGTGCAGTGGTGCACAGTAGATTAGAGTGACGTAGAGTGTAGTGGCAAAGAGTGCATTGGCTTAGAGTGAAGTAGAATGGCGTAGAGTGGTGCAGAATAGAAAGCTGTGTCATAAAGTGACGCTGAGTGGAGTGGCATAGAGTTTAGTGACAGAGAGTGCAGTGCTGCAGAGTAGAGTGTTAGAGTGCAGTAGTGTAGAGTAGAGTGGCGTAGAGTGCATCGGTGTAAAATGCAGTTGTGTAGAGTAGTGCAAAGCATTGTGACAGAGTACAATGGTGTGGCATAAAGTATAGTGGCGTACAGTGCAGTGGTGCAGAGTAGATTGGCATAGAGTAAATTGTTTCAGAATAGAGTGAAGTTGCATAGAGTGCAGTGGTATAGAATACAGTGTCGGAACTGCAATGGTGCAGAGTAAATTAGAGTGGCTTAGAGTAGATTGGCGTAGAGGGCAGTGTCATGGAGTGCAGCGATGTAGCATAGAGTGGCGTAGTGTTCAGTGGCATAGAGTGCAGTAGCATAGAGTACAGTGGCATACTTAGAGTGGCAAGGAGTGCAGTGTTGCATTGTATACTGTGGTAGAGTGCAGTGGTGTATAGTAGAGGTGCATGGAGTGCTTTGGCACAGAGTACAGTGATGCAGAGTAGAATAGGGTGGTTTAGAGTGCAATGACAAAGTACAATGGTGTACAGTGCAGTGGCGTAGCGTATAGTGGTGTAGATTGTAGAGGTGCAAAGTAGATTGGTGTAGAGTGCATTGGTATTGATTAAAGGGGTGTAAAGTGCATTGGCATAGAGTGCAGTGGCATAGCGTGGGTAAGAGTGGAGTGGCACTGAGTGCAGTAGTGTAGAGTAGATTGTTTCAGAAAGTCAAAGCAGTGGTGCAGAGTAGATTAGAGTGGCACAGAGTGCACTGGTGTGCAGTGGAGTGGTACAGACTAGAGTGCATTGGTGTAGAGTGCAGTAGCACAGAGTGCAGTGTTGCAGAGTAGGGTGGAATAGAGTGGAGGGACGTGGAGTGGTGTAGAATGCAGTGGCAAAGAGTGCAGTGGTGCATAGTAGAGTAGTGTGGGGTAGAGGGCATTTGCATGTAGTAGAGTGGAGTGGTATAGAGTAGAGAGGCATCGAGTGGAGTGATGCAGATAAGAGTGCAGTGACAGTGTGGAGTGGCATAGTGTGGAGTGGTACAGAGTAGAGTGCAGTGGCGTGAAGTGGTGTAGAGTAGAGTGGAGTAGGTTAACGTGGAGTATGCATGGTGTGGTAGACACTGCACTGAAATTACAGACAACACATCTTCAATTGAAATGACCATTACATTTGCACTCACATACAGTTTTACTGATAAAAGTATACAGTGCACAAACGATGATGTGTGTAAATGCCATCACACATTGTGTTGATTTGATCGTAAGCACATTTACATTTTATTTTGGGATAGAAAAAGAAAATAACATTGTACAGCCTTCCTCAAGCAGCCCCCTCCCCCCGTAGCCAGCATGATTATCTCATAAATCCTCTCACTTTGAAGTCAGAGAAAGAAAAATAAACACCAAGCTCCCTGGAAGACGGAGCCTGATATTTGACCTCCATCTTTGAATGCACAGCAAATGTGACAAAATAAGAACAAGATTTAAAGCCCTGTTTACAGAAAGCGAGTTCATGGAAGAATACAGTAAACAAGGTTTGGGCAACGGCGGGACGGACACGAGCTGGACAGTCTTAAGCAAATAAAACCTGTAATCAGAAAGCCAGAAAATGTGAGTTACAAACCATAAAGCCAATGGTAAGCAATGGGTAGAATGCATTCCTGGATCAAGTTTCTGAATGTCCCCAAGATGTCTTTAGCAAACCAGCCAGCTGCTCTGTCTGGTAGGCTGTGACCTAATGATGCCCCCCTGCAAAATGTGAAGAGGGGTCCTTTAGTCTCCTGTATCTCACAGATATTCATCGGTCTGCAGCATAATGTGGGGCCCCGGAAGGGTTGCCCCCACACTGCAGGGGTCTGCATTAACCTCTATTGACACAGCATCCCTTATAGAGAAGTTGGTTTTACCCCCTTTTTCCCATTAAAATATATTCCCTGCAAATTAACAGAAGGTTTTTTCCTCAAGCTGAATGGGCAATAAATCCTCCATGATCAGCTTAAAAATACTATAACTTCCCAAGACAAAGGGGGTTTTAGCTCTTCCCTGTCTAAGGACTTACTATCTTGCGTCCATTGCCTTACAGCTGCGTCGGTTTTCTATGCAGTGGTCTCAGTTTGACAATTCTCTGGTGATATGTATGTTAGATCATTACAAGAGAGCAAGTCTTCCAAGTGTTATTAACAACCCTAAGTTGCTAAAGAAACTTAGATATAAGACTTTCTTGATCTTAAGGGCTATGAGGCAGAATCTTTTTAGTAAGTTTGAGATACCCACAATTTATGCTACTACCCCCGTCTTGCTGTTATCATCTCTCCCCGTGCTTTCAGCCAGCAGTTATTAATAAATGGGCATGGCTCAATATATATCTAAAAAGGGGGACTTTTTGGCCGATGATAGAGTAATGAAGCTGTCTGAGGTCTGCTTTCGTAGTCTTTCTCTGGCAGCCTTTTTTGATTTTCCTACAGACAGGTAATCTTGTTCTTAGCAGTCTCCAATTAAATGACATCTATTCGTCTGCGGGGTTGGCTGGGAATCTTCTCTGGCAGAAGAATGTGAACGACTCTGTGAGTTTCTGGTATAAAGAGCTTTGTAAGGACAATTGCACTGCCCCCCCCCCCCCTCCAAAATCAAGTATAAATGATTGGAAGGTGATCAGATTGACATCAATCCCGAGAGCTGGTCTAAGTACTTCGAGTAGGGTTTTACATTATTGTGGGGGCTAATTTTTATAGGATGATGTTTTTATGTGCCTGGAGGCTCTATTATATCGCAGAAAAGCTCAATAGAATGGTTCGGACAGCCGCAAGGAGGAGTCTTAACTGTATAGGTGTGGGAGGTTAGGGACATATGTTTATGACCTGGAAAGTAATTTCTGGGTTCTGGCTGCAGATTTTCAAACATCTTTCACTCAAGCTGGGATATGAGGTCAAACTCAAATCCAGTACTATTTTGTTCGGACTCACTCTTCTTTCACAGGCTGAGGAACAGGGCGACAAATGTATTTACAATTTCATTCTGGTAGTTCGGTCTATTTTTACGACCCACTAGAAGTCTTCACGGACACCTACATTTTAGGAACGGGGAACGAAAATGAGGACAATCAATAGCAGAAGACAATGGTATTTTGCTCGCCTGAATAGAATGAGTTAGATCAGTATAACAGAATGTGAGGCTTTTTTGGGGGGGAAGAGGCGCAAGACGAAGGGTATGAAAACTGAAATATATCTATGTTTGGACTTTCTAGCATTTTTTTTGTGCATATTTTGGATTGCACCCAAACTTCATCCTGTGGTGGGCAGCTGAACCAGTAGACGCAGCAATTTGTATTGTTGCCCTGTTTTCTCTTAGCTGTAAAAGGTAACGGGCACTTTATATCAACAGTCCTTGTTTTTTCTTGGCATTGTCCATTATTAACCTTGGGTTGTCTTCACAGCATTAGGTATTATGCTATACACTTGAGTTGTCTCTGTCACTTTATTTACATTGTCTCTTAATATCAGTCATTAATTGGGGGGATGCTCATTCTTCCTGATAGCTTTAGGTGTTATGCCACACACTTGGGTTGGCACTGTCACTTTGTCTGCATTGTCATTTTATACTACTTGTGAATTGGTGGGACACCCATTCTAAGGGCTTAGCCTGCATTTATGTGTGGGCTCTTCGATTGTTGTAAAGTGTCCCACGGGTTGTATCGTCATTTTACTGAGTTTTATACTTTGAAATGGGAGAGCCTCGCTTGGTACAGGTAATTTCATGAATTGTCGGCTAGAGGTCGAATATTGTTGAAAATGCTATTGCACTGTCGCTTTACGGTTTAAGGAAAGGTTTGTCATATTGTGTATTCATATTGCAATTTATTACCCGTTGGTCAGATGTTGAAATTGACGGACATGTAATTGCACTGTCACTTTATTGGTTGATTTTGGTTTGCTGCCCAGTGTATATCTCTTTGGTTTCTATTATATCTATGGTATTAATGGCATGATAATGCGGAGATGGCGAATGCTGGATAAAATTAGTCTGTACTGTATCCCAAGCTATAATAAAATAATAATTTTTAAAAAGATGCATTCCTAGATCAACTTTCTGAATGTCCCCAAGATGTCTTTAGCAACCCAGCCAGCTGCTCTGTGTGGAAGGCTGTGACCTAATGATGCCCCCCTGCAAAATATGAAGAGGGGTCCTTTAGTCTGCCACATCTCACAGATTTATCGGCCTGCAGCTCAATGTGGGGGCCCCGGAAGGGTTGCCTTCGTGCCGCAGGGTTCTGCATCGACCACTGTTGACACAGCATCTACACATTGCCCTAATAGGTCCCATAATCCCACACCCTGCTCCCTTCTCAATACTCTTTTATGGGCCCTTCCTCCTCTTTGTATCTCCTGCCACTCTACCACTTAATCAAATGAATATTTTGAATTATCAACTTAGTCTATAAATCAATACAATATATAACACATGTTCAAAGTGATGTCATCCGAGAGCTGGCATTATAAAACACTAAATAAATAAATAAATAAATATTAAAGACAGCATGCCATGTAAATACCGACACATTGATATGAAAGTGCAGAGAGAAAAGCGAGCACTCGACACCCTGTGGCCACACTCCTAAGTGCCAGCCCCTTTCGTCGCATCCCGTGCTCCCAGGGGCTGCCGTGACTCTGTCGCTTGTTGCTGCCATCTGCTGGCAGTCCCGGAGAAGCTGGCTTCGAGTCAATGGCCATTTGGACATTTTATGCCCAAACAAGCAGGGGTGAGGGCTTGAAAACACTGATCTGGCCCCAGTGGCCCTAGAGAAGCTAACACCTGTGCCAAAGAGGGCGGAGACAGACACTGCTGAGTGCCTTACCCCGTTATCGTAAGAAGGAGGCTGGGGCTTTTCTTCAGGCAGTGCTGATGTTTCAGCCCCAAATGAATAGGCTCCCGCAGCACCGAGTCCTTGGCGACACTTTCAGAAACCCATATAGCCCCTTCCCAATTTCAGTTGCAGTTGCAGAATCATACTGTGCATATGGCACAGTGTATCTTTCACAGAGGGGGGATATATAGGGCACAAGGCCCCAAAAGATTGTGGGAGGACTAACAAAGTTAGGTAGTATGTAAGTAACATCATGACATGTGGCATCATAGCGCATGACATCGCACGTGGCATCACAACCCATGACCTCACACGAAGTGATCACAAGAAGTGACATCAGATCTTATGACCTCACACATATGTTTAGCAGGTCTATCTTGAGTACATTTCAGCGCAATACAAAATTTAACAAATGAGATTTTGCGTTGGAGTTGTGCAAAAAAGTTACCCAACCCCAGCGCAAAATCTGGACCTCAACTTATACATGTATTTCTTAAAACCGTGCCAGAAAGTTATTGCCAACAAGGAGAAACTTGGCAGTATTTTTGTTCTGCACATTTGGTTGCAAAGTCTGCATTTTAAAATATCTTATGAGGCTAAGGCACCTGCTGCATAGCTCTTTGTGTCCAGTAAATCTCTTGAATAATAATAATAATGGTAATATAACTCTGGAGGTTAATGCACTTGCTGTAGAGATCTGTGCTTTGTCTAGTTCCGGTTTCGAATCAAAGTAGCATAGATGGTTAGTATGTCTTCTGCAAAGCACATCATGTGGCATGCAAATGATGGATTTTTATTTTGTGTAGATGGTAACTGGGTTACTGCTTTTAATACAGAGATCTTTTTGTTACTTGCAGGTCATAAATTGTAATCCTTCTAATATAGCACAGTGAGCTATGAAGGACATGTGACTCCTATAACTTGTAACCCTCACTGTGTTATGTAACACATTCTGTATATTGATTTACACACTTATGAGGTATAACGTGTATGTGTGATGTAAAGCGCTCCGACACCCTGGCTTGGGATGAGTAGCTCTGTAAAAGAAATAGAACAAAATACTGTTTTTTAAATTGTTATTTGTATAAGTACTGTGACAGACCAACACATCCGATATTCTTACAGTGCATGCATATCTCTTATATGCAGGGACTGAACAAAATCAAAACCATGCCTCTGTTAATTACCTCTGAAGTAATAACTAGATGTGTGCCTTTGTTTCCCCTTCATTCAGAGACGTTTTAAGGCTTGGGCAAAGTGGGCCCTGCCCCAGGGCCCCAGCCTTTCAGGTGGGCCCTGATAGAGCCAGCTCTGTTCTGCAGACAACCGTGCCCCAGCCCTAATGACCTTTAATAATTATTAAACAGATTGTTTTAAATGCCATTTTTCCTTTAATTTTATTTTATTGTGGGCAATATGTGAGAGTCTATTGCAGAAAAATGTTGTGTTTTAAGTCTCATGCAACATCCACACAAAAACGTTTCTTTTAGTTCAAAACAGGACCTCACATATGAGAAATGGAGGGGTGTCACAGAGATTATTTGCAGCAATACCAGTGAGCTGCTGCTGTGTTACAATATTGAAAACACACATCACTATCCCTGAATATTAGATGTAAACACATTTAGAAGTGGGACGAGTGTGCCTGTCAGTGACCTGGCCAAAGACAGCATCAAAGAACTGAAATTGGATTATACATTCTACCCAACAGGGGCCCCCAAGACACGTTTGGCTCAGTGCCCCCAAAATCCTTAAGATGTCCCCCCCTCCATTGCATTTGCATCAAGGTGTGAGTTTCCAGATAGCTCTCAGCCAGGATACTCAATCAAATGGAGGCCTGATACCTCCTTAACTTGGCCTTTCTTTTGGGCTCAGCTGGAATTTAATATAACAGGCCCCCCTCCTCTCTGCACATTGATGCTCTGAATTAAAGCAGACAATGTGTACGGTGTCTGAAATGATACCAGGACCAGTTCAGCATATTACTGTAGGCCCAACTTCTTGGAAGGGGAGACGGCCTCCACCCTGTGGTTAGAGTGGGTAGAAGGTGTCTACCCGCATGCCCCCCACCCCCTCCGACTTGTGCCCTGGGGATTGAGATAGTGAGAGAGAGAAAAAGAAAGCAAATAATTGACTGAACCTGGGGAGATAGGAGGGGAAGGGGAGGAAAAGGCAGTAGGGCACAGTCACTTTGTCACCAAGGCAGTGGTGTTACGCAAAAGTATAGGGGCCCCTCTTCAAAATGTGATGAGGGGCTCCTGAGTCTCCAATATCTCACATATATTCATTGGCAGTTTGATGAATGGGCCCCCTAATGAGCAGGGGGGGCCTAAAGGGTTGGCTGCACCTCCTCCTCCTCAGGGTCTAGAGGGGCCTGCATTACACCCCTACATCCAGACAAGGGAGAACGCCATTTTTTGCAGGGAGTCTCACTCAATCCGTTTTTTTTTTGGCCAAAATATTTGTATCTTACATTTTTTTCCACGTTTAAACCCTGAATATCTCTCACTTCTGATCCTCTATTCTCTGACACCCATGCACCTTTCTTTCATCCATCTAGTGAATTCCACTCGCAAGACTTTACGGGTGCACCACAAAGTTTCACTCGAACAGTGCACTCATGGAAAAGGCAATGCCAACATACATTTCACGAATCCTACTGTCGATTCTTCAGGGCATTCTCTTGTTTCAAACTCATTATTGTCATACATCAGACTTTCTAAGCCTCAGCATCCTACTTCACCCTCACCCTCAATGATGTGTGCAACCTTTTCCCTACACCGCGCACAGTCATCAACAGCCCTTCTGTACCAACTAATTACTTTGCACTGACACAAACTTGTACTAAAAAAATCACCCTTACAATATATTGAATTTCTACACCTGTCACTGCACCACTTCACCATTCTTATCCCCTTCACAACAGCAGCACCCCATTCAGCTACTCACAGCGTCAGGCAGAACATTTCCCACGAACTTATTCCAATAATCAAAGCCGCCAGTTCTTCTGGTGCAACATCGCGCAGTCTGTTATCGGAGCAGAAACGCTGATGGTCTCCTATCCTGTTCTCGTCTGTGTCTGACCCCTCTTTACAACTCTATCCTCATATCTGACATATACTCAGCATGATTGAAACCTGTAGTGGTTCTCCCTTTACGAAAAAAAACACACTGCCAACCGTTCTCCCTTCTCCGGCTACTGTCCCGCGCCCCACATTCGGTTTTCTATCCTCCAAAAAATGGATGGTTGGTCTTCAGTTGCCTCACACTTTAGCCAGCCTCTAAGACCCTACTCCATTTTCTTCATTTGTGCCTTCATACCCTTCACTGCAGGGAAACCACACTTTACCAAATATCCATATTTATTAGCTCTTCTCATCGCTATTGCAGTTCTTGCATCCTCATATTCTATGCCTTTGACGCTGTGGGTCAGCCCACTCTGCTGCCCTATCTAAACATTTGACACATCACAAGCCTAGCACACAAAGCATGTCCTTGGCCCTGCCCTTTTCTCATGCTACACCACCTCCACTGGGACCACCAGCTCCTCAATCGGATTCTGATGCATCTTTATCCTGCAACACCAAAATCTAACTATTCTACTTTACCAGCCAGTAGCAGAATGCAAAATGATGGGTCCTTCCTGCAAAATATGATGAGGGACCCCTTAGTCTTCCATATCTCAACTATATTCTTTGGTCCTGGGCTGACTGGGGCCCCCTGAAGGACTGGGGGGCCCCTGAAAGATTATGGGCTCCCCTGCACTGCAGAGGTTGCAGTGGCCTACTTTAGGCCCCTCTCCCTACCCCATCTTAAATCATGTATTTCCAGTTGTCTCCCTGCCGTCTTACGCAGAATGGCTTTGCTTAACATATATTAAACTCATTTAAATTGAAATCTTCTTTATTGACTCTCTCATTGACTCACTTTGCTTTCTACCTAAAATTCTGAATTTCACAACTTGCCCAGAAACCTTGGGGTTCTATTTAGCCCACAGATTTAAATGGAACACTTCTAACACTGCCACTGCCGCCCTTATCAACTAGCGAACATAAGCAAGACCCAAAGTTAGTTCCCACATCCCATTCAATGTTAAAATGTTATCTATTGAAACTGTACAGATGCCGCCTCACACTGCTGACCACAGGTTCGGCCTTTAGCATGTGTGAACTGGGCCCAAGCCCAGGGCGCAGACCTTTAGAGGGGTTCCCGGAGCTGCTTGCAGCTGTTTCTGGTGGCTGCTGATACCCCATCTGGATTTTGAAAGCTCATCTTTTCATTGCTCTCCTTTCACTCTCCCCCTCACCTTACTCCTCCAATTGTTTTCAATGCACAGTTAAAGGTGGCGCCAAATTTACTTTTGCCCAGGGTGCTCTCTGAGTAAAATGCCAGCTCTAGCTGTCCATATGTGTATTTCCAGTGCTTAATTTGAGACAGTGGCATCCGGTGCTCAGCACCGGCACTTATTCATCAACACCGGAGCTTTTCATGAGCACCAAATAAGGACACATTAATTTATGGTAGGCATGGGGAGATTAAGTGATTAGCCAAGAATCACAGGATGTTGAGCTGAGGCTCAAACCTGGTTTCCCAGCTCTGAAGTCAGTAGCTCTGGCCATTATGCCACACTCCCTTCCCACTTTCATGGTTAGTAGTTGGTTCTGTTTTAGGCAGCGCTAACAGGAGAAATGAGGTGGTGCAAGATGCCTCCTGACAAGAGCCCTCGTGCTTATTTTGCTACAAATTCACTACCGTGTAGTCCAAAAATGTATGTTCCAATAGTTTAGTAATTAGTGTCCCACTACCTTCATCATTATATAAGGAGTAAACTATTCCCTGACATACATTATAAGGATATTTCAAGTCACAGAGGAGTTCTATAACCATAAGAAAAGGCCTAAGGCTGAGTTCCTTTACAAGGTTATGTGACTTGCAATATCCTTATCATGTACACCAGGGGGTACTTTATTCCATTTAATACATGGTCACGCCATCACCTTTCCCATAAACCACTTAAAACCTTGGTGTGTCGCTCTTTCATATGAAAGAGCGAGCATGTTTGCAAATATGAAGAATAGAAATAAATCCTTTTGAGCAAAATTAAACACATCTAAAACCTGTTATATATTTGCAGCAATCAAATATTAGAAACAGTTCAATACAAGTCCGTTTTTTAAAAAACGAAAGAAAAGCTGCAATAGCTCAGAACATGTAGAAAGATTGTAGCTTTTCTCGACCTAAAAGTGCAAAAAATAAACAAATTCTCTCTACTTGTCATTGTAAACTATTAAAATAGAGCAGAAGAAAGAAAAATATGGTGTGCTCTGTGACTTGACCGCCTTTCACCTCGGCTGCTGGCTCTGGCAGCAGGCATTGTGACATCAGATCTCGATTATAATAACCTTATAATAGTCGAGTTCCGATGTCTTTTCTTTATAATTGCGGCTAGGTAGGTCACCACTCGCCGATTATTAAGAAATTAGTGACTGCCGTTTATACAGGGATTACAGCATCCCATGTATTATACATTTGTAAATTTCACTTCTGCATGTTTCACTAGTCATCATACTTAGAAATGTGTATGTCTTTGCAAAGATAAGCATGCAACTGAGGTAAGTAATACATATTATGTTAGTTTAATCTCGGATGTATCTCAACTACTTTGCCATCACTGTCAAACATACAGAAAATACTACTCTGTAAGCGTTTCTAATAGAAAAATGATTCTCGATAACTAATATGCCGTTTGGCAAGGAACATTGGAAAAATAACGTTTCCGTCATTTCGCCTCTCTTCTTCCCTCTCATAGCCACTTTCCTTTCTATGACGCTGTACTCCAGCCTCGCCCCCTTTACGCCGCCCTCTCGCGCCTTCCACCATGCCTCCCGCGCACAGTAGCTCGTGCAAGGCGGCCTGTGGCCCTGTTCCAGTCCGGAAGATGCCCTGGGGACGCCATCTCTGCGCGCTGATTGGATGTTCCAGATGCTGGTTTGTGATAGTTGTACACGTGCCAGCAAAGGTAGGATGAGGCCACGAGGGCTGGCAGGTTCCCAGCTCGCGCTCCCTCCGCTGCCGCGTGCACACCTGCTACCTCTCAAGGGACTGCGATCTCCAATACATGCCAGCCTGCTGAGGGACAGTTTGTGTCTTAGTGTCTTTGTGGATGTTGGTGTGGGTCTGTTTGTGTTCTGAGCGTGAATGTTTGTGTGGGGGTAACCATGTAGGGTGGAGAATCGCCCTGGCATCAGGAGGAAACAGGTAGAATTCAAACTCTAGTTTTAAACTGAATTCAGAGAACCTCTCCTGGCAGCATTGTGAAAGCGCACATAAATGCAAAAAGGTGCCCACACAGTGCCCCATTGTTCAGTAATGGAAGATTTCTTAGGCTCACCTCTCTGCTCCTACCGCTGTCACGTCTGAACGGGAGGCCTCAGACCACCGCCTCGAATTTTGGTGTCCCCTGAGGACATTTTGAAAATGTAGAGTCAAACAGGGTTTTTTCCACCAAAATGTTACAGTGTAATTCAGTACAATACATGTGCTAAAAGGTATATGTTCTGAAAGGGGCTTATAAAATGTCTCAGTACTTTCATGGTGTGCCAACTGAGCCTTCCAAGCAGTGGCGCAGGTGATATTTTACTGAGAATGATACTAAAACAAGCATTTACAATGCAATGGTCTCGGCATTGGTAAAGTTAGAGCTATTGGCATTGCTCATGACATTATTTTTGTTTATGTTTTTGTTATTAAAACATTTAAAGAAACAGCATTGTTATTTACAATTCACAAAGCAAGTTCTTGAGCAGGTCCTCGTACGCGTGGGGATTTATGTGTGTAGTGCAGGATTAACTGCTGGATGGGCCCTTTATAATCAGCCCTTATTCTTAGCCGACTGGGACTGTTACTGGAGTTAATGCTATTTTTCCCCAGAATACACATGTTGACATTCAGATGACAGGTATGCTTTTCCCTATGGAAGCACTGCGTGCTGTGTAGACGCGTGGTTCTTTGTACTGTGATGATTATGATAGACTTACGTATGAGACTTCAGGAGCATCCTTTAACTCCTCAATATTAAGTTGCGACCAGATGCGATTCCTCTTAGTAACCGGTACAGGAGAGTGATAGGCATGGCAAAGCGCAGCATCCGCATTTAACACCCACTGGCCTTTCTTTGGCCCAAGAGCAAGCCAATGCTCTGTGAGTCAGGGTGGTTAAGTTTCCCAGCCAAGGATTTGTATTCAGCACTGAAGGTGGCAGAACTGGTTTTAAGTCAACTCTGGCTCAGGCAGCCTTAACTAATTTTTTTATAAAGGTAATTTTCTGCTTAAGTTATCTAAAATTTGATTTCATCATTAAGTCAGATTGTAAAAATAATCAGAAAACTATTGTTTTGCCCGTTCCTCAGTGGAGATGGGAAATAAAGAGTTTGATCCGACTCATACCTATACGAGAAAAGTGAAGTTCAGCCTACTGACTTAAACAGCACTTGACTTTTATTTAACTGTGAGGGCACACTAACCCCAATAGGTGGTGTACCCTAATTTTATTATATATTAGCACCCTGATCTATGGGCTAACTAGGCACACTTTACGGGTGATTTATGGTTATATATAAAAATAGCTTTTTTCCACATAGCAAAGGCAGTTTGTCATGTGTCACTGCAGTGCATTTAGGTATAAATGGTTTTACCTGCATTTAGTTCTTTAAGTAACAGCCTCAAGGTGGCCAAAACAATTCCATGCATGCCTCCCATTAACATGAGAGCCACTCCCTCCTCCATGCCCTCCGTCCTCGCAGACACAACCTGGAATCATTGCCACCCTAAATAAGTCCTCATTGTCCACCCTGATTTATCAAACACATTACTGGGGCTGAAAGCTATATTTTTGACCTGAGAAACTATATAGTAATAGTTTTCTACCTTGGAAATGACAAGTATCTTTATCACTCTGAGTCTACTGCAGTGCATTTAAACTGCAGCATAGGCAGCGAACAGTGGCACTGCTGGCAGAAATATGTTAAGTCACTTATGTGGGTGGTGTGAAAATACACTGCAGCCCATGTATGACGTTGAACTTTCCATGCCACAGATACACTTTAGGTACCATTTACAATGGACTTATAGGTAAGTTACATAGGCAAAATAAAGAGTTTCAATGTACAGCACATGTTTTAATTGGGATGCAAGGACAGTATATAACTAGTTAGCAGCGGTCAAAGTGCACAGAGAGGCAACAAATCTGGGGTTGACCTTTCAGAAAAATGCAAATTTGATACAGTCCAGAATTGTTTAACTCTATTATGAATCTGTACCCTTGGCACACTAATGAATGAAAACTGCTCCACCTTCCATCACATCTCCCATAAGTAGACCCGCTTGGTCACGTTTGATGTTTCCTACATGAAACTGTGCCTAAGCGAGGCTTCAGTTAAGGTTACCTTTGGTAGTGAGGGCCCCAGAGTAAACACTATGTCCAATGCTCGCAGAGGCTGCATCCGATCCTGGACCAGGTTGGGTCACACATCTAATATCTATATAGACGACAGGATGTGTGGTACTCTTAAAAACTGTAAAATGTTGATAACCCATAAAACACATAGGGAATAAAACTCTCAGAAATATCTGTCATTTAAAAAAAATCTATCATAATTTGCTTAAGGCATTTCAAAAGTAGGGAGAAAAACTGGTAGGTTGGAAGGCATTGAGAGCTGAAACCCTGAGTCTATGCCCTAGGGGCAAGGCCGAACAGTAGCGAAGCAAGGGTGCCATCGCCCCTAATGCAAAATAGGGAAATGGGCCTCCAGTGCCCTAGTTTGGAAGTTAAAAAAAGAAAAATACTATAACTGACCTGCAGTGGGCCCCTCAGTCCTCTGGGCCCGTGTGTTTTGACTTGCAAATGGTGCACTATTGATAACTAGGCCCCTGGAACTAGCAATGTCACACCTCTACCCTTCCTTGTACTGATGAGGGACAAAATATCCACCCAATTTCTGCAAGGAAAGAGATTCCAAAAATTCTTCAAATCCCCCACCCCCCCCCCCGGGGCGTGGCCAAGATGGCGGGGTGAGCGGACGCTTCCTCCCGTAGCTCCTCCGGCCCGGCCAAGCTAAAGCCCTTTTCTTATGCTTCTCTCCCCCCGCTGAGGCTCAGCGCGGGAGAGGAGCGTGGCGGAACATCAGGGGCATACACCGGTGCTGTTTTGGTCCGGATCGCCCCAGGGGGAACCCCCCCAAAAGTTCGCCCGAGCTCAAAGGACGACGGCGGCGAGCCCGAGGGGCGGAGCGTATTGGAGAGCTGTCCGGGCGCCTCGGTTGGGCCTGGTGCTGAAAGTTGCGGTCTGGAGGGGATCTGGCCCGCCGCTCGACGGTGACTGAAGGAGCCTGGCGGGAAGGGGCCCGACGGTGTGGAAGGCTTGGGACGGGTGCCCCGGCACTCGGACTGGTGATGGCGACACCTTGCACTGCGGAAGCCCTGACCCCTAGCCGAGGTACGGCGGACTCTCTGATGGGGTCGGATCATCTGGCCCCCTGTGCGTGACAATCGGGGGCCGGTGGTGGAACTTATTTTACTGCGGGGTGCCTCGGAGGCCCCGGAGGTGTCGCCGGGCCTAGTCGTTTTGGCTCGCTCCGCCCGGCCGCCATTTTGTCCCCGAAGGAGCAGTGGTGGCGGCCTCCGCTGGAGTCCTGGCTGCTGGCTGCGGGCGACCTCCCGCTATTGCTGGATTGACTACCGGAGGGATGAGCTGTTGGGACCCCTCCGCTGCGGTCCCCTTGGTTGTCTCACGCTAGCTCTTGCGGCTGACGGTGACCGGACTAGGCCGCCATTTTGTCACCTGTGACGCAGCGACCTCACTTGTGGGGGATACCCGGGCCGAGTGCTTGCCGGCGGCTGAGCATCCCTGGGGCGCCTGGATCGGTGCCCGACTGCGGAGCTGGCGATGTCTGGAAAAGGAGGCCCGAAGAAAGGGGACCGTACTCTGCCGGACATGCTTGGCGGGGCCCAGCATCTGCGGGACAGGACACAGCCCTCACCGGGGCCCTCCCGGGCTCCGGCAGATGTGACTGGAGGGGAGCCGCCTGTCACGAGGGCCTTTATGGAGGAATTGTTTAGCTCCCTCAGAGAGGACTTCCAGACACTGAAGCGGGAGGTGGCCAGCGAGGTCCGAGAAGTGCGCAGAGAGGTGGAGGGCCTAGGTGAGCGTGTGGAAGCGGCGGAGACGGAGGGCCAACAGCGAGCGGAGGAGATAGTCCATCTCCAGCAGGACGTTCTTCGCCTCCGGGAACAGTGTGTGGAGCTCCAGGCCCACTCTGAGGACCTTGAGAACAGATCTCGGAGGAACAACATCCGAGTGCGTGGCGTGCCGACTGCGGATGAGGGGTCCGATCTGGGGGGCTACCTGCGGGCCCTGTTCCGAGAGATCCTGGGGGAGGCCACGGACTTTCCCATCAGCATCGACAGGGCGCATAGGGTTGGCCGTCAGCGCCAGCCATCGGCGCCCCCACCGGACATTCTGGCCTTCCTGCCCGACTTTCCACTAAAGGAGCGTATCATGGCTGAAGCCCGCAGGAAACAGCCCCTGACCTTTCGGGATCGGCCGGTGGCGCTTTACCAGGATCTCTCCGCCATCACTCTGCAGAAACGCAGGTCCTTTAGGATTGCCACTGACTTTTTGCGCGAACATGAGACGCCGTACTCTTGGGGTCACCCCTTCCGCCTGATTTTTCGGTGGAACGGAGTATTACACCAGCTACGCTCCTTGCAAGACATTTGTGGTGTCCTGGGGCTCACGGCAGCGGAGGAGGACGGAGCTACGCCGTCGTGGAGGTCCTCGGAAGGACGGAATCGGCGGAGGTCAACGAGGCGGCGCTCAGCGACCAGCGCGGGGCGCCCGGACTCCCCTACCATTAGGGCGGACAGGGCTGACGCCCTGAGGGCGGCGGCCGGGGACTCGACCGGCTCCTCTAGCGTGGCCTTGACGGCCTAACACACACTCCGGGGGGAGATGTCTTTAGCTTCTTAAACATGCTTGGCACGGGGCGGGGGGGTTGGGGGGAGCGGGCGGAGGTGAGTGGCTGGACGTCCACTTTTCTTTTTTCTACGGACTTGCCCGTTTTGGGGCTTGACTGAGACTATGGGGTGTTTGAGTTTGGGGATGGCTAGTTGCCGAGGTTGTGTTTTGGGTGGGGGAGGGAGTTGTTTTGGGGTTGGGAAGGTCCCGTCCGATGTTGTCTATGCCCGCTTTGTTTTGGCTTGTCCCGCGCTGCGGCCCCGCGCGCCCCCCCCGCTGATTCCCTACCCATTGCATGGCGCTCCCGATCCCTGCGAGGAATGCCGGGCCTAAAGGTAGTGACCCTTAATGTTCAGGGTCTGAATAACCCGGTGAAGCGCAGAGCGATCCTGTCGTTGCTGGAGGGGACGCAGGCGGACATTTGCCTTTTGCAGGAGACACACTTATTGCCCCGAGACTGCCATAGGATGCGCTCTGCTAAGTTCCCCACCCAGTTCTTTTCCTCGGCAGCGAACAAGACGGCGGGGGTGGCTATTCTCCTAGCGAGCTCCTTTCGGGGGGAGGTGTTGCATAAGTGTGCTGAACAGAAGGGGAGGCTCCTTGCGTACCGCATGCGCCTGGGAGGCATAGCATTTACGGTTGGCTCCGTTTATAGCCCAAACGAGCATCAAGAGCGCTTCCTAGATTCCGCGCTGGTGGATGTCACTGCTTCCCCAGACCGACACATTATCTTGGGCGGAGACCTCAACATTGTCTTTGACTCTGGGATGGACAGATCGGCGCAGCGCTTTCCGCAGACGGGGGAACTGTCCCAGGCTGGGAGGGCCCGGATTGCGGAGATGGACTTGCACGATCTCTGGCGCTCCCTGCACCCCACGGATAGGGACTACTCTTTCTTCTCGCACGCACACCGCACCTACTCACGGCTGGACTACCTCCTGGTGAGTGGACCGATGCGTGCCGCTGCCACGGCGGCGGACATCGGGGTCCTGACCCTGTCTGACCACTCTCCAGTCACCGGCGTGTTCCGGTGGCCGGCGGCCTCCCCCTCTCGGGGGGCGTGGCGCCTCCGGGACACACTTCTACACAAAAAATCGGTGGTACAACGCGTCGGGGAGGTCATACAGGACTATCTCACTCACAACAGCAACACTGACACTTCGCAGGCGACACAGTGGGCGGCACTGAAGGCCGTCCTACGGGGGGAATTCATCTCTATCTCTGCAGCCGAGAATAAGGAGCGGCAACTGAAGAGGGATGAGTTGACAGCTCAAGTCCGGGAGCTTGAGCAGGTCCACCGCCGTACGGGAGCGCCGAGGGTATGGAGGCAGTTGAAGGCAGCGAGGAAGCTCCTCTCCGCTCTGGATCTTGATAGGGCGGAGTATGCCGCCTTACGCTTGAAACATGCCTACTACACTGGGGGGGACAGATGTGGCAAGCTCCTAGCACACCGGCTCCGGGTCGCGCAACAGCGCAGCGTGGTGAAAGAACTGGTGGGTGCGGACGGGGGGGTTGTCTCCGGGGACGCGGAGGTAGCGGAGACTTTCCGCGGCTTCTACGAGGCGCTGTATGCTGAGGAGCCCTCCTCGCCACGGGATGCCGATAGCTATTTGGAGTCGGTGACCCTCCCGGTGCTGGACCCGGCTCAGGCTGACCACCTGGAGCGGGACATCCATGTGGAGGAAGTGATTTCGGCTATCGCGCGGCTGAAACATGGCAAGGCCCCGGGCCCGGACGGGTACACGTCGCTATTCTACAAGACTTTTTGCACGACCGTGGCCCCTGTTCTTACGCGGCTGTTTAACTCTTTCTCCGAACCGGGAGCCATCCCTCCGGATCTCCTGAGGGCGACGGTCGCGGTAATCCCGAAGCCTGGGAAGGACCGGGCCCTCTGCGGCTCGTACCGGCCCATCTCGCTCCTAAATGTCGACCTCAAGTTGTACACGGGGATTCTCGCATCCCGGCTTGGTCCACACCTCCCCGACCTGGTGGAGGCGGACCAGGCTGGTTTTGTGCCCGGTAGACAGACGGTTGACAACACCAAGGGGGTGACGCATGTTCTTGAGAAGGCCTCAAGGATCTCGGGGGAGCGGATGTTGTTGTCCGTTGACGCGGAGAAGGCCTTCGACAGAGTTCACTGGCCGTATCTTGAGCGGGTCCTCAAAAAACTGGGAATCGGCGATAAGTTCCGCACCATGGTATTTAATTGCTATAAGCATCCTTCAGCGTCGGTGCGGGTAAACGGGTGTAGCTCTGGTGGCTTCGCCATCGAGCGCGGCACGCGGCAGGGCTGCCCTCTCTCGCCGCTCATGTTTGCCCTCTACATGGAGCCGTTTGCTCAGAGGATCCGTGATAATCCGGATGCTGTCGGGGTCCGGATGGGCCAGTACGTCCACACCGTCAGTCTCTACGCGGATGATGTCCTGCTGACTTTGGACGACCCTAGGAGGTCGCTGCCTGCTTGCCTCCGAGAGTTGGACGCCTTTGCGGGGGTGGCCGGCTTCAAAATGAATATGAGCAAGTCGATGGCATTAGACGTGTCCCTGGCTGCGGAAACCAGGAGGGATCTTCAACGGCTCTTCCCCATGCAGTGGTCCTCGTCCACGGTGCCGTATCTGGGGATTCTGCTCGCGCCTACATTATCGGAGATGGTTACGGCCAATTATGCCTCCCTCAGCAGGAAGATCAAGGACGAGCTTGGCCGATGGAACAAAGGCCTGCTGTCCTGGCTGGGGCGAATCGCGGCGGTCAAAATGACGGTGCTGCCCCAGATACTATATCTTTTCCGAGCCCTTCCGCTCCAACCCCCGGTGGGCTGGATCCGACAAATGCAGGCTGACATCTCCCGCTTTGTCTGGCAGGGCCGCAGGCCGCGCATGAAGAGGGTCCTCTCCACGCTTGCTCCGGAAGCGGGGGGTCTCGGCATTCCGGACCTCCGTAAGTACTTTCAGGCGGCACAGCTTCGCTATCTGGTGGAGTGGAGCAGGTGGGAGTCCGACAAACATTGGCTCTTCCAAGACCAGGCAGTGGCGGGCCGCACCTTACAAGAGGTTCCATTCTTGCGCCGCACGCATCGCCCCCCTAATCTTTACGCTTCCTTTGTTACGCGGGTCCCCCTGCGTGTGTGGGACGCGGTCTGCGAGACCCGGGGCCTTACCACCTTCCCTTCGCCGCTCACGCCCATTACGGGCAACCCGGACTTCTCCCCAGGGATGGAGCCGGGGGTTTTCTCCCACTGGGTACGGGCGGGCTGCAGGGCACTCTTCCAGATCTATGGCCCGGAAGGCGTGGTTCCTTTTCAGCAACTCCGCCAGGAGTTCGGCCTGACGGAGCTGGACAGATTGCGCTACATGCAAGTTCGGCATTGGGCCATCCAGCCTCAGGTGCGGGCCACCGCTGCCCGTCCAATCACACCGTACGAGCGGTGGTTGGCTACTCGGACCTCCGACGCTAAACTGATCACTGATCTGTACAAACACCTACAACCCCCGCCGTTTCACTACTACAACCCGGGGAGGGAGCGCTGGCACAGGGAATTGGGTAGGACACTCAGCCACAAGGAATGGGACAAAATTGCGTATCGGGCTCGGCACTCTGCATATCACACGGGCCTTACGGAGACATTCACTAAGGTGTCCACATACTGGTACTACACCCCGGAGAGACTGTATGAAATGCATAAACACACTGACAAGGGGTGCTGGCGGAGCTGCGGGCAGGAAGGTACCCTTACACACATTCTATGGGATTGCCCAGTGCTGACCGCCTACTGGAAAGAAGTCTTGGACGAGGTGGATGAGCACTTTGGGATAGAGCTGCCGCGACTCCCGGTGTATGTCCTGCTGGGCCTCCCCAATGACCTAATGTACCCACTGAAGTCCCGCAGGGGTAGGCAGATTGCAATAGCGCTGGGGTCTGCGGTTCAGAATATCCTAATCCACTGGCGCACATCCACCGTCCCCTCCATCACCGGTTGGTTGCATAGGCTCTGGCATGTGCTGGGGATGGAGAAGCTGTCGCTTGCGGTTGCGGGGGAGATAGACCAATTTGAAGAGCTATGGCAACCCTTTCTAGCGCTGCTGTCCACTGAATTCCGGGAGCTCACCTGCCCGAGGTACCTTAGGCTTCTCAGGCTGAGGCCGCCGGTGACCCCGGTGGACTAGCTTACATGTGAGGTGGGGGCCCCCGGGGAGGGGGGGGGAGCGGGGCTTCCTGGTTAGGGCTGCTTTGATGCGGGACCATAGGACGGGGGGGAGGGGGGAGTGTTGTTGTTTTGTTACTGGGAGGAGGGGGGATGGGAGGGGGGGGATTGTGTTCTGTTGAGGTGTTGATGGGGGGGGATGCTCTTGCTCAGCTTTGGGGTGTCGGATACGCGCGTGGGACTCCACAGCTTGTAATTCTAGCGTTCAGTTACTGTGTTCTTCCCTCTGAGCCACCGCGCCACCTATTGCCAACCCTCTGGAGATGCATCCCTTCTTCTTTGACTGTATTCCATGTATCCTGCCTCCTATCCCCCTCCCCCATGGTTTGTTTTGTCTCAATAAAAAACGTTTTAAACACAAATCCCCCACCCCCAATAATCACACGGTGGATACGTTTACACGCTAGTAAGGGCCGCTTGACCAGAATACTAGGTTTGGCAATCATGTATTTGATTGCATTTTTAAAACGGTAACATAACTTAACTGCATTGTTTAAACATTGCTAGTTAAATAGAATAATTGCGAAAATGTTGAGGGGGTGCTGCTGTTTTTTTTTCCACTAGGGGGCGTGGCATTAAAACGTTTTAAGTCTACTTCTCTAACCCTATAAAGGCGCTGTGTATACAAAGTGTCTTTAGACAACAAAATGAACTGGTCTGTTGATGGAGAAGACCTGAGATTGAAAAACTGTAAAGACTGCAGCAGATTTCAGACGACAGAACATATTGAAAAATAACCAGCCCCGAGGCGATGCACATGAGAACAGTTACTATCTGCACGGGTGATGAGAAAATGTAATATTAAAGAGAACATTTCCTTCAAGCCTAAAGATAACTGTTCTATCAGCTTCACTTTTATTGTTCAACCTGAGCTTCCGAACTGTGTAAAAATGTTTTACTACTTCCATAAATCTTACAAAGAAGCAGGGGCGCCTGGATTGCTACAGAAGTGGAGCGCTGCTATTCAAGGAGTGTTATACCCGTGGTATGTGTATTATAACGTCTCCATGAACCAGAGGCGCAACTAGAGCCAAATTTCGGGGGGGGGGGGCTGAATCTTTAAACAGTCAGCAGAGTGGCGCTGATTTCGGGGGTGGGGGGGCTGAATCTAGGCAGAGTGGAGCTGCAGGGGCTCTTAGAAGGGGTGAAACAACAGCGAAGCCTCATTAACATGTAAATGGTCTTTTAAAGACCTGTGAAGTGCTCGGGCACGGCTTTGTGTCTGCCCGGGAAGCGGTCTCATCCCGGGCTGCCACACACAACGGGGGGGGGGGGGGCTGAAGCCCTGTGAGTCCAATGGGTGTTGCGCGCCTGCCATGAACTAATGCTCTTGGCTAGTCAGGTCTGTAGGAGTATCAACCGTCGTTGCAGGTTGCATGTAATACATAATTTAATAATTTTTAATGGAAAAAAAATTATAAAAAGAGGTTAAAAGATTCACTAGTGCACGCCACACACAGATGTTTGCAGGGTGGGCTAGAGCGCAGACAGCAGAAATGTGGTGACCGTGCGCATTGATTTGCATTGCAATGCCTGCATGTGTCTGCATTGTGCTTTTAGGCCGAGTATCTCTCATATGCGATTACATACAAAGGATTTGCACTGGAAGCACAAGTAAGACAGGCACAAATGCGAGTCCCGTGGCAGCAGTTGCACGTCAACAGCGCGGAAGCAGTCCCACGTCTACCATGTGAGGTTCGCTCTGGGAGAGAGAGGGCGCCTCTCGGCGGCCCGACATATCCTGCCAACTCAAAGACACAATTAGAATCCAGGGGGCAGACGCTCTGCCATGGAGGTACCCCCTCGCAACCTCGCTGCTTCAGCGCAGCCGCGGGCTGACCGGACTGTGGAAGAGGGGCTCGCTAGTGCCGAATTAGCACTTCCTGGCACAGTGCCATCATGTGGCACAAAACCGTCAGCATTCTGCCCTAAATAAAAGTATGTTAAACAAAGTCCCCAACTTCCCCAGACAGCCCAGAAAGCGAGTTTGTATCTCGCCCCAGCAGCAATATCCCCGGCTTTTAAGGAGACCAGGATCCGCAGGAATTTAATTCTATCCTCCCTGAAACAGATGTATCCACCAACCAGCCCTCCACGAGATGGGCCTGGCGGCGAGGGTGCGTATCGCGTTCACCCAACCGCACTGGATGCTTTCTGGAGATCAGACCGCCTTCCCATAGAATGGAATCCCTGCTTTCAACAGTGGTTACGGACGTCACATTTTTTCAAGTAAACAGGCAAGAATAGTGAAACCCCTGGTATACCTCGTCCTCTAGCCCCCACAGATCTCACCCCTTCGCTCTGCATGTGTATTCAGCCATTCAGCCAGTCTGGGTTAATATCGTTACTACGATTCATGCACGAGCCCGATTTCTAATTGTTGCTTTCTCAAGAGGACGAGCCCTCAATTAATCTCACTAACAGGAGCAAAAAGTGCGGTCCTCGCTTACCATGACTTGTATCAAATTCGTATGCAAGCCTTTAAACAGCTAAGAGAAATACCGAATTAAACAAGCAGAGGGCACCGGAAGACAGCACCGCCTTTCTCCGAGGCAGAGCAGAAATGCCTCGGAGAAACGCAGCGTCCTTTTCGGATTCGGGGGCGTGTTTGTCTTTTCTCTCCTCCAGCCATTGGCTGGAGGAGAGAATGAGACTTTCTGCAAAAAACACGCCCCCCGATCCGAAAAGGACGGGGCCTAATCAGAGTGACTGACCTCTTATCCAGTGGCTGGCCAGCATTTACGAGGCCAGCCAATGGAGAACAGGGGAGAAGAGGGGCTGGTTCAAGCCCCTCTTCTCCAAGTCATTAAATCTCCGACTTCCGGTTCTGCCTTTCGGCAGACCGGTAGTCCTCGACCTAAAAACACATCTGACAACACAATTTCCATAAACAAATATCTAAATAAAAAGCCAGAAGTAAAAGAGGTTGTTTGAGACATGTAGTGTGATGTTCCTAACATGTACAGGGAGTGTCAGATAACCGTGAATTGCTCATCCTAAGGCTCAATCAATGTCTTTTCTAACGGCCAGATTTTTTGATCCTTTTGACTGGAATTTTCCATCTCCCAGCAGAGGGGAGGCGACTTATAGCACCTGAAACTGTGTGTCTTAAAACAAGCTACTGTACTTGGAGAAACTACGTGTATACATTAATATTAATGATTGTGTGTGTGTGTGCTCAGCCTTTCTTTTCCTTACATGAGCTTATTTTAAACCCGTTCTGAATCATATGAACATGTCACTGCTTCTGGAAACTTCTGAAATTGGCTCATCTAGTTAGCTGATGCAACAGGATACCGTGTGCTTTACAAATACACATACAAAATCTTTGACAATTATCAATCTATAATTCCTCATTTTATTTTCTTTCATGTTTCCATGTGTCCTTTCCAATTAGGTTCATCATTATAGATTTTAACTGCAACTCTCCTTTAAATGGATAGTGTGTCAAAATAAAAACTTCACAGAATCTCACAGTTTAAATCAGTTCTTAGCAAGAAGCAAGACAGATTTTGCAGACTCATACAGCAGTGTTCATACACTGGTGCTTGTAGGTAGGTTAAAGTTTATTGCATCGTTTATTATAAAAAGCAATACAATGCTATAGATAATAAAACAACTTAATTACATCTAAAAATATAAACAGATATTATCATTCATCAACCACCAATTAAAATTCATATACATAAGTAAGAAGTACCCAATATAAGTTATTTCAATTGAGCCTTGAAACGCAACTACATCAATGGAAGAAATTTGGTTAACCCCTTCAGTGCCCGCCCCTTTCCCCGCCCAGTGCCGGCCGTTGCATTAGCGGGCGGGGTCTATGACGAGCTGGACTCGTCATGGGCACAGCGCCACCGCGGCCCATGACGAGTCCAGCTCGTCATGGGCACTGAAGGGGTTAAAACCCAATGGATTTGGCAAAACAGAACTGCGTGACAACTTTAAATGCCCTTGTACTTGCTTATTGAAAAAAAGATTTCAGGAATTTGTTTCTCAAGGCCTGCACCGAAGGACATAGGCGAAGGATGTGTTCTACAGTTTCAGGAAATAGGTTACACAAGCAGTAGAAGCCGGTGGTGGGAGTACTGCGGGGCGGTGGTGCGGGGCTGGGGTGGAGCAGGGTGAGGGGGGTGTAGTAAACTATGGAATACGGACCAACGGAGGTAAGTAAACAAATAAATAAATACAATTAATTTCGTTGCGCGCGCTGCAAGGCATTTGGCAATGCAGCGCGCAATGAAATTCTTTTTATTTATTTATTTGTTTACTTACCTCCGTTGGGCTGTATTCCATAATTTACTACGCCCCACCCTGCTCCATCCCCGCCCCGCCCCACTGCCCTGCAGCACTCCCACCACCGGCCGCCACTGTACACAAGTGTGAGAAGTTGGCCTGGTATATGATGCTCACTAGTTAAAGTGATCACCTTGTACCATGCCAAGCAACCCTTATGGTGTGGTTGTAAGTCAACCTTTTCGGACTAGCTGCCCTAGTGGTAGCGTAGGCTAAGCAGTCTTTGAGGCTAAACTCGTGAAGCGTGTTAAGCCAGCTGTTTTACCAAATGCAACCCCCTTTTATACCAATGAAAGGACACCACACAGATATATATTCAAAATATATATGTATTTATTTCTCAAAGTAACCCCTAGTCTCTTTATGAGCACAGGAGCACAAATCGTCAAACAAGATTATCACAGAATACACAGAAGTTGCACGTTATATGGATAGGCCCTGGTGGCCACTCAAACCATATACTAAAATAGTGGTATAAGTACCACGAACAGAAAAGGGAAAAGGCCTAGGGCCTCTAGAATCGCTGGGCCTACAAGGAGCTAACGTCAGTTAGTGACCAGGAGGTCCACGGGTGGCGTGTGCAGAGCAAATAGTCACACGCGTGCTCCCATAGGTTTCAATGGGTGCGTAAAAAGTACAAAGTTACTGCAAAGAGGATCTTCCGGATGGACTAGGAACTCAAGATTTGGAACACAGGCACTAGAGATGTAATACTACACTTGGGCACAGGTGTGCCAGTTTTACCTCACCCACAGGAAGCGGGTGCATAGGCCTCGAAGTGCGTCGGGTTTCTTCTATCTGTTCCGTGGAGCTTGAAGACAAAGATGCTGCAGGCGGTCGGTCCGGGAGAGATGCAGTGGATCCAAGAGTGGATCGGAGATGTTGAAGACCTGTAAGCAGAGGGGACAGTGTTCACAGTCACTAGCCAGTGACCAGCGTGGCACCAGGTGGGTACCAGGCGATGTCGGGTGCAAACAGGTGATGAGGGGTAGCTTGTCTCCGCAGCCACGTGGTCCCTGAAGGTCGACGACGTCCAGGAGTCGGCTCACGAGCTGTCCCACGCAGGCTCTCGCTGTCGGCGGTGTCGGCGACTTGATCGAAGCAAACAAGCCTTGGCAAAAGCAATTGTAGGAGGATTCGGAAATCAGCTGTTGGTTCTGACCAGCAAGGTCAGAGGGATTGCTCCTTTGGAGGGGAGCAAGGGCCAGTCTGGAGCAACCGGACCAGCAGTGTATTTTGTAGAGTTCGTCGCCAAGATGGCCACTAGCCAGCGGGCCAGCAACCGGTTAGGCGCGTCGAGTGGCAAAATGCAGAAGGGCCCCACGCAGTGGAGATGCTGGAGGGCTCACCTTTGGTGCAGATGCTGCTCGGGGGTTGGGCTTCTCAGATCCCAAAGCACAACTTGGAGGGAGCCTCGGTTGTTGCACTTGTCAGCTTGTCGTAGTCGTTCCAAGATGGCTGGCTCCACGTGTCTCGGTGCCTCCACGGGTCTCCTCTTTTCAGGGACTGTGGATCGGGCGGTGAGAGGTCTGGAGGTCCAGGTCTTGTCAGTCTCTGGGCTCGGGCTCCGGCGGGAGGCGGCGGCAAAGCAGACGTTGATTCGCTGGATGGTGCTTGCGTTAGCAAGGTGGTCACTCCCTGACCACAGGGGAGATTTTCTTCAGTCTTCTGTGCAGCAGAATGTCGAAGTTCCCGTCTTCTTCTTAGTTTCAAGTTGATTCCAGGATGTCTGAAGTCTTAGGACACAGCTCCTACCTTTAAGCGGATTCTAGGGGCCGGACTACCTGCTAGGTCCCTCCCTATGGGTGGGACCAGGAAGGGGGGTGGTTACACCCCCAATCCTTTGTCCAGCTCGCCCCAGGCCCAGGACTGGTGTGCCCCAGGACCGGTTTGAACTGGCATATGCACCGAGGCTCCTTGTGAGCCACAGGCATGTCTGGTTTCTTTCAAGCCCTACCTGACCAATACACAAAATCCTGTCTGGGGTGGTGCACGCACCTCCCCTGGCAGGAAACCCTTTGTCCACACCTCCCAAGCTGGAAGGACTCCCAGCAGCAGGAGGGCAGACTTGTGTCTGTGGTGGCAGCATCCATTTTGTGGAGCTGAGGCTATGTCTGATTTTACCCGGGTTTCAGGTACTGTACATGTCGTGTCCCTCTAGAAGGGTGGAATGCTAACCCCGTCGCCAGAATTGGCGAGGGGTTAGTATTCCAATTCGTATGACACCTTACTCGACATGTTTTGATAAAGCCAAACCAAAGATAGCATTTAACCGCGAGGTTCATAATGCACTTAAGAGTATATGGTATGACGATATCTGGAAACAGTAGAAGGAAGTCGTTCCGACCACTGCAGACAGGCTCAGCTCGTGCCAGAGCACCATCTCACATGGAACCAAGCACTCTGCCTTCAGGATTGTTAAGGCCTGCCATAGGAGTGACTTATAGGTTACCAGGTGTCCCATTTAAGGTTAGGTATAGGTATACTACACCTAAGTAAGAGGTGATTACACCAACTTACCCCAGCTGAGTGATCAGCCAGTTGTGTCAAATTGTTAGGCCAAGCCTGGGGTGGCATAATACATGCTGCAGCCCTTGGCACGCCTTGGGTACACCAATGCCCTGGGTACCTAGTGTACACTGGTACAGGGGCTGACAGGGTGATCCAACCAATTGGGTATGTACCTAGGGTACATGGAGTCCATTTTAAAGAGAGAACAGCCAGGCTGAGATCCTGAATAGCAGGGTCTCAGGCCAACTAAGTCGAAAAACCAGCTAGACACTAGGCAAAAATTTGGGGGTAACCATAGTCAGATATCCACCTTCCTACACAACCCCCCCCCAAACGAAGGGAGATAAGGCTGACCTTGACCAGGTAAGCCTATATTGCCCAAGTGGCCATATAAGGAGGAACCAGCACTGGCATGGTTACCCCCTGTCTCATGGTCCACTAAGCAATCCCTCACCCTAAGGGTATCAGAGGGTCTCCACCATAGGGAATCTCTACCTTTGGTGTGTCTTGGCAAAGTAAAAGGCTGGTGTTGAGATGGAGTACTGAAGTGAGTGTCCTCAAAGTGAGGCCTCAGCTTCCTCCAATCCCCCTCCACCATGGATGCCTTTCTTTCCTTAACTGAGTTGCACTGTGCTCTCAGGGTCAGCCTCTGGCTACCTAAAGCTGGAGGCTGGGTCCCTTTTGTGGGCTTACTGGAGGGACAGGTCAGGTCTGGGGCCCTAAGGTCCCATGTTTGCCTGTACCCAACAGAATCCCTCTGGGGGAGGTCCCTAACTACCTGTAAAGAAGATCCCTCAGGAATGTGTTTACCCATCACCTGACTAGGGCTACTAGCCAGGCAATCCTCATTCTTTTGATGGGGGGGTTCTTGTGGACAGGGGCCCTCTTGGGGTCCACTGGCCTCCCTGACCTCTGCAGCCCTGGGCTGACTGAGGCAGGGTAGAGAGAGGCAGGCTACCTGCACCAGACTGGGTCCCACCTTGGAAGGGGCCACTGACATCAGAGGCTCTGCCAGGCCAGGCCTTGCTACCTCTGGGGCAGTTCCTTCACAAGGGGTGAGGTCAGCTCCCTGAGGAGGCTGACTTTTTCCTAATGTCTGGGGAGAGGGAGACTTTTCTTCCTCCCCACTACTCTCTGTTTGTGTGGAGTGATCCATAGTTTCAGGCTTCACTACACCTATGTCAGTCTGAGTATAGGCTGAGACCATTACAGCCTTGCCAACCTTTTCAGGGGGGCACTCAGTTTGTGTTTGAGCTGTGACTGTCACAGCTCTGCCAGTCTCTACAGGGAAGTCTGTCTGTGCCTGGGCTGTGGCTACCACTGCCCTTCCAACCTTTCCAGGGAGGAAATCTATTTGGACAGGGGTTGTGAATGGCACAACCCCACTACCCTTTTGTGAAAGGCCTACCATTTTAGAATGGGTGTCTTGTTCAACTCCAGCCCAAGCTGAGAGTTCTAAGTCATTCCCCAGTAAGCAGTCTACAGGCAAGGTTGGGGACACTGCCACCCTTTTAGGGCCAGTGACACCTCCCCAGCTGAGACATACCTCTGCCATGGGATGACTGTTCTGTTTGCCATCAATGTTAGTCACCTGGTAGGAGAAACCAGGCAAAAGCTGCTCAGAGGGAACTAGCCAATGGGCCACCATTGTGATGCTAGCTCCAGTGTCTCTGTAGGCCTCAGCTTTGGTACCATTGATGTAGGGCTCCTGTCTGTACCTACCCAAAGTGTTGGGACAGGCAGTGAAGTTGGCAAACCCCATGCCACCATCACAGACAAGAGTATCTGCTGCAGGGGAATTGGCTAAGCCAGGGTCCCCCTGTGTTCCCCAAGTAAACCCACCCAAATTTTTGGGGGCACTCCCACCACCTGGGGGATTACTGCTGACAGTAATAGGTGGTGTGACAGGAGTAATTGGAGGAACAGTTTTGTTTGTAGCCCTTGGGCAACTGCTGTCAGTTTTCCAATGCCCAGGAGTTTTACACTCATGGCAGTAGGGCTTTTTACCTGTGGTAGAGGAGGGAGCTTGGGACCCACCACCCTGTGTGGAGTTTTGGGGCCCTGAGGAAGATTTCTCTTTTGCTTTATCCCCACCCTTCTCTTGAGGTTTGGTGGTATCTTTCTTTTGGTCACCACCCTGATTCTTAGGCCTGATCCTGGTCCTGACCCATTTATCTGCCCTCTTTCCCAATTCTTGGGGAGAGGTCAAATCTGAGTCTACCAGGTGTTGATGGAGGAGCTGGTTTTGACAGTTACTTAAAATCTGTTCTCTCATCATCAAATTGTACAATCCTGTATAATCAGATACCTTACTTCCCAGCAACCAACCCTCCAAAGCCTTAGTGGCACATTCAACATATTCAGACCAGTCCTGAGTCTGTGTCTTTTGGGTGTCTCTGAACATTAACCTGTACTGCTCAGTGGTTAAGCCTAACCCATCTACCAGAACACTCTTCAGGACTCTGTAGTTTCTGACATCCTCTTCTCTAACAGTGAGGAGTCTGTCTCTGCCTCTTCCTTCAAAGGAGAGCCAGAGGATTGCTGCCCACTGGTCTTCAGGAACCTGCTGTACTTTGCAGGCTCTCTCAAGAGCAGTTATCCATTTGTGGATGTCATCCCCACTTTTGTAGGGGGTCACAACCTTAGACAGGTTCCTATTATCAAAGACCCTATCTTTGTCCTTAGGGACAATGCTGCCACCAGTGGGTATAGACCCACTCTCTCTAGGTTGCCTAGCCTTCCTCAGTTTTTCTTCCATCAGGGCTACTTCTAGCTCCTGCTTCCTGATCCTCAGCTGGGCTTCCTGCATTCTGGCCTCATGTTCCCTCCTCTGAGGGGTGGTCATCCTTTTCCTGGAGTGACCTTGAGAGCCTCTAGAGGCATGAGAAGCATTAGAGTCACCTGAGCGATTCCTTTGCCTCCCAAGCCCCTGGTTAAGTCCACTGGGGAGATCCAATGGGATGATCCCATTGTCAGTCCCCAATAGCCTTAGTTTAGCTGGGCCAAGTATAACACTTGGCACTGGGCTAGTTCTCCCTTCATCCCCACTCACATCTGTATCCCCATCACTTTCTTCCTCTGTGGTAGGCATCCCATCTAAGGGGTGACTATTGGAAGGGGGTACCTCTGTGGCATCTTCAGAAGGGGGGCCTCCTGTTCCTGTCCCTAAGGGGGCTAACTGGGAAGCTTTCTTGAGTTCTCTCTGATTCTCATCATTCTGTAAGAGTTCTCTGAGCTCAGCAGAGTTAGGGTTCTTGGGCTGTTTAAGGCCTCTAAGAGTTGCCAAATGCCTGAGCTCATTCTGATTAAGGGTAGCAAAGCTGGATGGTGCCCTCTGGGGGTCACTCTCAACAGAGATGGGTACAGTGGACCCCTCTGCCCCAGCCATTGCTCTTAAGTGTGGGTGGATGTGTTGCAATCTACCTACACTTGGGTTTACCTACTAAACCTATCTAGTAGTTGTAGTCAGGGTGTGCTACTCCCTTTGCTCTACAACAACTAAGTTCAGTAGAACTTATGTATATCTAATCTTGTTTTATATGTACCTACAGGTACCTATGTGATCTTTCAATTGGTAACCAAGAGATTACAATGGTAAAACACAGCAAGCTCAAATCCAACCGCTGCTCACCAATGTGAGAAGTTGGCCTGGTATATGATGCTCACTAGTTAAAGTGATCACCTTGTACCATGCCAAGCAACCCTTATGGTGTGGTTGTAAGTCAACCTTTTCGGACTAGCTGCCCTAGTGGTAGCGTAGGCTAAGCAGTCTTTGAGGCTAAACTCGTGAAGCGTGTTAAGCCAGCTGTTTTACCAAATGCAACCCCCTTTTATACCAATGAAAGGACACCACACAGATATATATTCAAAATATATATGTATTTATTTCTCAAAGTAACCCCTAGTCTCTTTATGAGCACAGGAGCACAAATCGTCAAACAAGATTATCACAGAATACACAGAAGTTGCACGTTATATGGATAGGCCCTGGTGGCCACTCAAACCATATACTAAAATAGTGGTATAAGTACCACGAACAGAAAAGGGAAAAGGCCTAGGGCCTCTAGAATCGCTGGGCCTACAAGGAGCTAACGTCAGTTAGTGACCAGGAGGTCCACGGGTGGCGTGTGCAGAGCAAATAGTCACACGCGTGCTCCCATAGGTTTCAATGGGTGCGTAAAAAGTACAAAGTTACTGCAAAGAGGATCTTCCGGATGGACTAGGAACTCAAGATTTGGAACACAGGCACTAGAGATGTAATACTACACTTGGGCACAGGTGTGCCAGTTTTACCTCACCCACAGGAAGCGGGTGCATAGGCCTCGAAGTGCGTCGGGTTTCTTCTATCTGTTCCGTGGAGCTTGAAGACAAAGATGCTGCAGGCGGTCGGTCCGGGAGAGATGCAGTGGATCCAAGAGTGGATCGGAGATGTTGAAGACCTGTAAGCAGAGGGGACAGTGTTCACAGTCACTAGCCAGTGACCAGCGTGGCACCAGGTGGGTACCAGGCGATGTCGGGTGCAAACAGGTGATGAGGGGTAGCTTGTCTCCGCAGCCACGTGGTCCCTGAAGGTCGACGACGTCCAGGAGTCGGCTCACGAGCTGTCCCGCGCAGGCTCTCGCTGTCGGCGGTGTCGGCGACTTGATCGAAGCAAACAAGCCTTGGCAAAAGCAATTGTAGGAGGATTCGGAAATCAGCTGTTGGTTCTGACCAGCAAGGTCAGAGGGATTGCTCCTTTGGAGGGGAGCAAGGGCCAGTCTGGAGCAACCGGACCAGCAGTGTATTTCGTAGAGTTCGTCGCCAAGATGGCCACTAGCCAGCGGGCCAGCAACCGGTTAGGCTCGTCGAGTGGCAAAATGCAGAAGGGCCCCACGCAGATCGTGGAGATGCTGGAGGGCTCACCTTTGGTGCAGATGCTGCTCGGGGGTTGGGCTTCTCAGATCCCAAAGCACAACTTGGAGGGAGCCTCGGTTGATGCACTTGTCAGCTTGTCGTAGTCGTTCCAAGATGGCTGGCTCCACGTGTCTCGGTGCCTCCACGGGTCTCCTCTTTTCAGGGACTGTGGATCGGGCGGTGAGAGGTCTGGAGGTCCAGGTCTTGTCAGTCTCTGGGCTCGGGCTCCGGCGGGAGGCGGCGGCAAAGCAGACGTTGATTCGCTGGATGGTGCTTGCGTTAGCAAGGTGGTCACTCCCTGACCACAGGGGAGATTTTCTTCAGTCTTCTGTGCAGCAGAATGTCGAAGTTCCCGTCTTCTTCTTAGTTTCAAGTTGATTCCAGGATGTCTGAAGTCTTAGGACACAGCTCCTACCTTTAAGCGGATTCTAGGGGCCGGACTACCTGCTAGGTCCCTCCCTATGGGTGGGACCAGGAAGGGGGGTGGTTACACCCCCAATCCTTTGTCCAGCTCGCCCCAGGACCGGTTTGAACTGGCATATGCACCGAGGCTCCTTGTGAGCCACAGGCATGTCTGGTTTCTTTCAAGCCCTACCTGACCAATACACAAAATCCTGTCTGGGGTGGTGCACGCACCTCCCCTGGCAGGAAACCCTTTGTCCACACCTCCCAAGCTGGAAGGACTCCCAGCAGCAGGAGGGCAGACTTGTGTCTGTGGTGGCAGCATCCATTTTGTGGAGCTGAGGCTATGTCTGATTTTACCCGGGTTTCAGGTACTGTACATGTCGTGTCCCTCTAGAAGGGTGGAATGCTAACCCCGTCGCCAGAATTGGCGAGGGGTTAGTATTCCAATTCGTATGACACCTTACTCGACATGTTTTGATAAAGCCAAACCAAAGATAGCATTTAACCGCGAGGTTCATAATGCACTTAAGAGTATATGGTATGACGATATCTGGAAACAGTAGAAGGAAGTCGTTCCGACCACTGCAGACAGGCTCAGCTCGTGCCAGAGCACCATCTCACATGGAACCAAGCACTCTGCCTTCAGGATTGTTAAGGCCTGCCATAGGAGTGACTTATAGGTTACCAGGTGTCCCATTTAAGGTTAGGTATAGGTATACTACACCTAAGTAAGAGGTGATTACACCAACTTACCCCAGCTGAGTGATCAGCCAGTTGTGTCAAATTGTTAGGCCAAGCCTGGGGTGGCATAATACATGCTGCAGCCCTTGGCACGCCTTGGGTACACCAATGCCCTGGGTACCTAGTGTACACTGGTACAGGGGCTGACAGGGTGATCCAACCAATTGGGTATGTACCTAGGGTACATGGAGTCCATTTTAAAGAGAGAACAGCCAGGCTGAGATCCTGAATAGCAGGGTCTCAGGCCAACTAAGTCGAAAAACCAGCTAGACACTAGGCAAAAATTTGGGGGTAACCATAGTCAGATATCCACCTTCCTACAACAAGCGACATTGACTGTTGTTATCCCCTTTCTCAGGGACAGCTTTACGGCAGTGCAACCAGTTCAGCCGCATTACGCGTGGACCTGGAGGGGGTGCTGACCTCGGGGAGGAAGGGGCTGCTGTGTTTAGCAATAACTTATGATTGGAGAAATGAGAGGCACTTTTGCCTGCTGGTAGTGAGGGAATCTCAGGAGGCGGTCATGGGGTGTGGGGGCTCCAAAATGATTGCCGCCACCAGTGGTAAAGCGCTGAATCCGGCCCTGCTCGTTCTTGTTCCAGGATCCCTCAAACTGCAACAGTGGGATATGTAAAATACCACAGCATTAAAAAGGCTTTTTTTGCCCACATATTTAAGTTGGAGTCTAGTTAAAGTTGCCTCTTATTTGTAAATGTTGCATATGTATAGTGAGAAAACTTTTCATATTCATCATCATCATATGACTTTATTTCGATCATGTAGATCTTAAAACGCACAATACACCTCTCAAGAATAATAGAATAAAAGACATATCAGTCATAAAATACAATATGTACAATAAAAATGTGAAAGCAATTCATGCCATACATTTGGCTCGCATAATCCAAAGTGCGTGCCAGTATTTGACCAAGCAAAATACAGCTGTCCTGCTAGTATCAGGAGGGAGAATTCTCAACATCTCAAGATAGTGGCCTGGACCAAACAGTCTGCATAATGGAATAATCCACTTGCCCCTCGAGTTTTTATAGTAGGGGCAAAAGTTTAGCAAGTGGAAAATAGATTCTGCAATGGCTTTACAAGTTGGGCAGAGAATATCCCTGGAAACATTACGGCTCAATTTGCTGCAAAACACTGTAGTTGGAAAAGCCCTGTAGCAAAACTGTATAACAATTTTGCGAGCAAAAGGCGGAACGATTTAATCGATTGTTTCCTCATACCTTGCGGTGGGCTTGAAGTCTATAAAATCCCTAGACGGTGCCCGCCGCGTTCAATGTTTCCTTCTCCACAGTTGATTCTCAATAGATTGATTTAGCCCTTGCCTTTGGTAATAAAGATAGGCTTTCGGGATTTGACCGGTAGGCCTCCAACCCTAATCGCCGGAGTAGACCTCTCACGGAACTTAACCAGGAGATCGAGGTTATCTGGGGATGATGCAAAAGGCCAATCAATTACTGATGCTCGATATGGAGCTTACTCTTCAACGGACCACAAGCGATGCCAAAACATTTGCAGTTTATAGTCAAGCTTGTGAGACAGTTTTCTCTGGGCAAAGTCCATACACAATGGGGTCAGAGGATTACTAAGGGTTAGGTTTAAAAGAGATCTTAGAAAACAGTTCCGCCCCGAAGAGTGCCCACCCGAGCGATTTGACATTGTAGATTTCTGGAGCTGGGGCCACTTTCCTAGACACAGTTTTTTCAGGATTTTTAAAATATGAGAAGTCTGCTGGATTAACATCAAGTTGACTTTGTCAATGTGGGTGCCCAATTTAAATTAGATATAAGGCGGATACCTCATTCATCGAAAGCTGATACTTGTTCCAAAATGGTGTCTCCTGTAAACAAATGTCTTTTGGTCAGTTTTACATTTCATTTAGTAAAGATCATGTACTTGCTTTTGGACTCATTTAGCTCCAGACCTAGATTGTGACAAAACCATATAAAATCATTCAGCAGTTGTTGGAGACCTTTGGGGGATTTCAAAATGAATAGGGTGTCGTCAGCAAAGAGGAGTGCTGGTACTCTTTTCTCACCTTTTTTGGGGACGTCACACCTATCTCTATCCAGAAAATTGACCACCTCATAGCTTAGCTTCCTATTTACTGAGAGTCACACCACCACTAAGCGCTGAGCTTCCCATTCCATGAAACTGCCACCAAGCCGAGCCTCCCATTCCCTGACAGTGACACCAGCGCTGAGCTTCCCATTCCATGACAGTGACACCATAGCCAAGCTTCCTATTTCCTGACAGTGACACCAGCACAGAGCTTCCCATTCCTTGATAGTGACACCAGTGCTGAGCTTCCCATTCCATTACAGTGACACCATTGCCAAGCTTCTCATTCCCTGACAGTGACACCATAGCCAAGCTTCCTATTTCCTGACAGTGACACCAGCACAGAGCTTCCCATTCCTTGATAGTGACACCAGTGCTGAGCTTCCCATTCCATTACAGTGACACCATTGCCAAGCTTCTCATTCCCTGACAGTGACACCATAGCCAAGCTTCCCATTACCTGACAGTGACACCATAGCTGCGCTTCCCATTCACTGACAGTCACTCTGTAGACAGTGGCACCAGTTCCGAACTTCCCATTCCATGAGAGTGACACCATATCCGAGCTTCCTTTCCAATTCCCTGACAGTGACACCAGCACTGACTTCCCATTCTCTAACGTGACACCAGCGCTCAGCTTCCCATCCCATGACAGTGACACCATAGTCAAGCTTTCCATTCCCTGACAGTGACATCATAGCCGAGCTACCCATTTCCTGACAGTGACACCATCACAGAGCTTCCCATTCCTTGATAGTGAAACCAGCACTGAGCTTCCTATTCCATTACAGTGACACCATAGCAAAGCTTTCCATTCACTGACAGTGACACCAGCACCAAACTTCAAATTCCCTGACATTGGCCCAATAGCCGGGCTTCACATTCCCTGACATTGACACCAGAGCTGAGCTTCCCATTCCCTAGCACTGACATAAGAGCCAAGCTTCGCATTTCCTGATATTGACACCATGGCCTAACTTCCCCTTACCTGACAGTGACACCACCGCTGAGCTTCCCATTCCTTGACAGTGACACCAGCGCATTTTCCCATAACCTGGCAGTGACTCCATAGCCGAACTTCTCATTCCCTGACTGTGACACCATCGCCCAGAGTCCCATTCCCTGACAGTAGCACCGTAGCCGTGCTTCCCATTGCCTGACTGTGACACCAAAGCAGAGCTTCTCATTTCCTGACAATAGCACCATAGCCAAGCTTCCCAATCTCTGGCAGTAACACCATAGCTAAGCTTCCCATTCACTGATATTGACACCTGCACTGAGCTTCCCATTCCATGACAGTGACTCTATAGCCGGGCTTCTCATTCTCTAGCAGTGACACAAGCACCAGACTTCCCATTCCCTGACAGTGAGGACATAGAAGAGCTTCCCCTTCCCTGACAGTGAAACCAGCAGCAAGCTTCCCATTCCATGACAGTGACACCATAGCCAAGCTTTCCATTTCCTGACAGTGACACCGGCACAGAGCTTCCCATTCCATGAAAGTGACACCACAGCCGAGTTTCCTTTCCCATGCCCTAACAGTGACACCATAGCCGAGCTTCCCATTCCCTAACGTGACATCAGCTCTCAGCTTCCCATTCCATGATAGTGACACCATAGCCAAGCTACCTATTCCCTGTCAGTGACACCAGCGCCTAGCTTCCCATTCCATAACGGTGACACCACCGCTGAGCTTCGAATTCCCTGTCAGTGACACCATAGTCGAGCTTCCCATTTCCTGACAGTGACACCATAACTGAGCTTTCCATTCTCTGACAGTAACACCAGCACAGAGCTATCCCATTCCCTGACAGTAACACCGCCAATGACCATCCCATTCCCTGACAGTAACACCAGCACCGAGCTTCCAATTCCCTTATAGTGACACCATAGTCAAGCTTCCCTTTCCCTGACAGTGACACCATAGCTGAGCTTTACATTCCCTAACAATGACTCTATAGCCGGGCTTCCAATTTCATGACAGGGACATCAGCCTCGACTTCCCATTTCCTGACAGTGACACCATAGCCGAGCTTCCCATTCCCTGACAGCAACACCAGCGCCGAGCTTCCCATTCCTGGACATTGAAACAAGTGTCAAGCTTCCCATTCCCTGACAGTGACACCATAGCCGAAATTCCCAATCCTTGGCAATGGCTCCAAAGCCGAGCTTCCCTTACCATGACCGTAACACCATAGCCGAGCTTCCCATTTCCTGACAGTGACACCACTGCTGAGCTTCCCATTCCATGACAGTGACATCATAGCCAAGCTTCCTTTTACCTGACAGTAACACCATTGCCGAGCTTCCCATTCCCTGACAGTGTTACCAGCGCAGAGCTTCCCATTCCCTGACAGTGATACCAGCGCCAAGCTCCCCATTCCCTGACAGCCACAACAGGGCCGAGCTTCTCATTCCATGACTGTGGCAACAACACCGAGATTCCCTGGCAGTGGCACCAGCGCAGCTTCCCATTCCCTGGCAGTGACACCATAGCAAAGCTTCTCATTACCTGACAGTGACACCAGCACCGAGCTTCCCAATCCCTGATAGGGACACCAGCACCGAGCTGCCCATTCCCAGATAGCGACTCCATAGGCGGACTTTCCATTCCCTGACAGTGACACTATAGCTGAGCTTCCCATTCCCTGACAGTGACGTCATAGCCGAGCTACCCATTTCCTGACAGTGACACAAGCACAGAGCTTCCCATTCCTTGATAGTGAAACCAGCACTGAGCATCCTATTCCATTACAGTGACACCATAGCCAGCTTTCCATTCCCTGACAGTGACACTAGTGCCTAGCTTCCCATTCCATAACGGTGACACCACCGCTGGGTTCCAATTCCCTGTCAGTGACATCATAGTCGAGCTTCCCATCCCTTGACAGTGACACCAGCTCTGAGTTCCTTTTTCCCTGATAGTGACACCAGCGCCAAGATTTCCAATCTCTGACAGTGACATCATAGCCAAGCTTCCCACTCCCTGACAGTGACATCTGCGCTGAGCTTCCCATTCCCTAAAATTGACACCAGCTCCGAACTTCCCATTTCCTGAAATGATACCATAGCCAAGCTTCCCATTCCCTGACAGCAACACCAGCACCAAGCTTCCCTTTCCCTGACATTGGCACCATAGCCGAGCTTCCCATTCACTGACAGTAACACAATAGCCAAGCTTCCCATTTCTGAACAATGACACCAGCACTGAGCTTCCCATTCCCTGACATTGGCACCAAAGCCGAGCTACCCATTTCCTGACAATGACATCAGCGCCAACCTTTCCATTCCCTAATGGTGACTCCACCGCTGAGCTTCCCATTCCCTGATAGTAACACCATAGCTGAAATTCCTATTCCCTGACAGTGACACTGTTAGAAATGGGGGTTTCTAGTTGGCAATGGCTGGCCACTGTCCAAGTAGGGACCCTTCTTCCTAAGTCAGAGTAAGCAGCCTACACCCTTTGACAACCCCTGCTCAACCCTGTGGTAACGTAGCACGAGCAGCTAGGCTTATCTCAGAGGCAGTGTGTGAAGCATTTATGACCATACACAGTAATATAATGAGGAACACTACAAATGGACACCACTCAAGTAGTTATGAAATATAGGTATTTTTATATAGACTTAATCACAAGACCAATAACAGTAAAAAATCCACAATAATATAAAAATATAATTACTTTAGAAATGCTGCAAGGAAAAATAGTTCAGGATGCACAAAATGATGTCTAGTTCAAGGCAGGGGTCTCTGCGACCCTTTTACTCACAAAGTATCTGGTTCCTGGAGCAAAGCAACAAAAATGTCGCTAAGGAGTTGTAGCGAAAAATTTCCTCACGCTAACCAGCGATGCGTTGAATCCTTACCGCAAGGGAGGATGATGCGCTGGGTTACGGGCAGGACAAAGCGATAAACTTCCTCACGCTAAGCCGGTGATGCGATAAAATCCTTGCCGCGAAGGGAGGATGATGCACCGAGCCTGTTGCGTGTGCGATTCTGCTGCGTTGAAGAAAATGGCTGATGATTTGGGGTTAGCAAGCGCTTTGGGGCCCGCTAACAAACAATGCGACAATCCTCGGATAGCGGGCGTTTTCAGGCCCGCCGACAGGTGCTGCGACGATCTTCGGGGTTAGCGAGCACTCGGCGACAGCGGAGCGGCGATTTTCCTCACGCTCACCAGCTGCAGCGGCTCGCTAATGGGGGTTAGCGTCGATTTTCAGCGCTCTCTTCTCAACAGTAAACTAGAGGCCCTGGAACTCACAGGAGCCTCACCTGCCGATAGAAATCCTCGCTGGGAGGAAACAGGAGGCTGATGCTGGAGTCTGATGTGCCTGAGACTCCAGCAGGAGGCTAGCTCTCTTCTAGCCCTTGGGTAGTTGCTGTAGCTAAAATAAAAGGTCAATCCAAGTTTCTTTCCTCTTCTCTTGAGTCCAGTAGTAACAACTGCAGGCCAGTCCCAGAAACAGCACACAAGCACAAGGACAGTCCTTCTCCTGCAGATTTCTGTAGTCACACGGACAGAGGTTCTTCTTCTTGTAGTCCAGGAGCAATACAAAATGTAGGGGTTTGTGCACAAATATTTATACCCCCAAAGTCTTTGTGCTTAGGGGTCCCAAGTCTCTGAACCCAGCCAGAACCAGTTCTGCCCAGCCCTGGAGCACTTTGTTGATCAGGCTGCATCCTTCCTTTCAGAAAGAGGGGGTCTGCCTCAGACGCACAGTGGGAGGTGGAGCCAGCATTCACCTTGCCAGGCACAGCCCTATTCAAGTGCAGGAGCTACCCCTCCCCTCACACCAAGGCAGGACGCTCTATTCAACCCAGGTCTGACTCAGCCTGCCCTGTCCCTCCAAAACTAGACAGCCAATACACATAATAGCAGAGCACACTGGAAGGCTTAGGCAAGAAAGTACCTATACTCTAAAAGTGGTAGTTTCAAACACAGAATATAAAAATAACCTTCACTAAAAGATGTATTTTAATATTCTGAGCTCAGCCATACTAAATTCTTTTTTCTACCATGTTCTGTGGGTCAGTTAGGACTATAGAATGTAATAGCCCAGACCTCCCATTCTGGCCTAGGGAGAACAGGTAGCCTTACAGTAGTGAAAAACGAAATTGGGTGTAATTCACTACTAGGAAAAGCTACACACATCAGGGCATGTCCTACCTTACACATACAATGCGCCCTATCATAAGGGGGGCTTACAGGATTAGGGGCTGGGAAGTGGGTGCACTTCACAGCCAAGATGGCAGTTCTGGACTGCACGCAGACACTGCAGTGGCAGGTCTGAGACACACGTTACAAGCTGCTTCTGTGGGTGGCACAAACCAGTGCTGCAGGCCCACCAGCAGCATTTGGTTTACCAGCCCTGGGCACACACAGGCCACGCTACTAGGGACTAACAGGTAAACCAAATAAGCCAATCATGGATGTACCAATTCATATGTCATCTTTACAAAGGGAGCATTCGCGCTGTGGCACTGAATGGCAGTGGCACAGCGCCCAGAGCATCTATAACCAGCAAAAACAGAGGAGACACAGCAAAAAAATGGAAGGGAGACTCACGCCAATGGTGCCAGGTCTAACACACGTCCCCTCCAGCTGAAATGTGGGGAGAACTACCCATCCCCTGGAAGGTTCTCATCACTAAGGCGGAAAAATCTGGACAGACCATCAGCATTGGCGTGTTCTGTACCAGGGCGATGTTCCACCGTAAAGTCCATACCTTGTAGGGAAATGGACCACCTTAACAACTTGGGATTCTCACCCCTCATCTGCATCAACCACCTGAGGGGCCTGTGGTCGGTCTGAACCCGGAAGTGAGTCCCAAACAGGTATGGTCTCAGCTTCTTCAGTGCCCAGACCACAGCAAATGCCTCTCGCTCAATCGCACTCCACCTCTGTTCCCGTGGAAGTAACCTCCTACTGATGAAGGCTACAGGTTGGTCTAGTCCCTCCTCATTCATCTGTGACAGAACAGCCCCCACCCCATGCTCTGAAGCGTCTTTCTGGACAATAAATTCCTTAGCAAAGTTGGGCGCCTGGAGTACGGGTGCTGTACACATGGCAGTCTTGAGGGCATCAAAAGCTTGCTGACAGGTGTCAGTCCAGTTCACAATCTTTGGCTGCTTCTTGGAAGTCAGCTCAGTCAAGGGGGCAACGATGCTGCCATACCCCTTGACAAACCTCCTGTAATAACCCGTGAGTCCTAAGAAGGCCCTCACCTGGGTCTGGGTCCTTGGGGTCTCCCAAGTCAGGATGGTTGCAATCTTGGGTTGTAGAGGTGCCACCTGGCCACTCCCTACCTGGTGTCCTAAGTACACCACAGAACCCTGCCCAATCTGGCACTTACTGGCCTTGATTGTGAGGCCTGCTCTGCGCAGCGCCATCAACACTTCCCAGAGGTGGTGTAAGTGGTCCTCCCATGAGGAACTAAATACGGCAATGTCGTCCAGGTAGGCGGCACTGAAATCCTCCAGCCCAGCCAACACCTGGTTGACCAACCTCTGAAGGGTGGCAGGGGCATTCTTCATTCCAAAGGGCATCACACGGAACTGGTAGTGCCCATCGGGGGTGGAGAATGCTGACCTCTCCTTAGCCCCATCAGTTAAGGCGATCTGCCAGTACCCAGACGTTAGATCAAACGTACTGAGATACCGGGCAGCCCCTAACCGATCTATGAGCTCATCAGCTCTGGGGATGGGGTGCGCGTCGGTCCTCGTGACCGAATTGAGACCTCGGTAGTCCACACAGAACCTAAGTTCTGGGGTGTCACCAGGCGCTGCAGCCTTTGGTACCAATTCACGGGGCTGGACCAAGGGCTGCTAGAGGACTCAATTACCCACAGGGCAAACATTTTGGAGACCTCCTCCTTAATGCAGGCCCTTACCTTGTCAGTCACTCTGTAAGCCTTGTGCTTGACAGGAGGACTGTCCCCGGTGTCTACCTCATGGACGCACCAGTCAGTGACACCAGGTACCAGGGAAAATAAATCTGGAAATTGCCCCAACAGCTGGTGGCAATCTCTCTGCTGTTCTGGGGTCAGTGTGGTGGAGAGGACCACACCCTCCACTGACCCATCCTTCTCTCCTGCACACAGGAGGTCAGGAAGGGGCTCACTCTCCTCCTCCATCCCTGCATCTGTGGCAAGAAGCATGCCCACTTCAGACCTCTCAAAGTGGGGCTTTAGGCGATTCACATGCAGGACCCACAGGGGGTTCCTGGGAGATTTAAAGTCCACCAAATAGGTCACTGGACTTTTTCGCTCCACCACCTCAAATGGACCGGTCCACTTATCTTGGAGCGCACAGGGCTCCATTGGGGCCAGTACCCAAACCTATTGACCAGGTTGAAACTCGACCAGAGTGGCATTCTGGTCGTGCCAACGTTTCATCTCCTGCTGGCTGGCTTCCAGATTTGCCTCAGCAATGTTTCTGAAACGCCGAGTTTGGTTCCTGAAGGCCAGGATGTAGCTAAACACATCCTGGGGAGGTTTCCTGGGAGATTGCTCCCAGCCTTCCTTGACCAAACTCAGAGGCCCTCTTACCGGATGGCCATAGAGCAGTTCAAAGGGACTGAACCCTAAGGACTTCTGTGGCACTTCACGGTATGCAAACAACAGGCATGGCAAGAGGACGTCCCACTTACGCCTCAGGGGCTCTTCTAGGCCCATGATCATGCCCTTCAAGGTCCGGTTGAATCTCTCAACCAGACCGTTACCCTGGGGGTGGTAAGGAGTGGTGAACTTGTAAGTCACCCCACACTCCTTCCACAGAGACTTCATATACTGGGAGATGAAGTTGGCCCCCCTGTCGCTCACCACCTCTCTGGGGAACCCCACACGGGAGAAGATCCCCATCAGTGCACGTCCCACCACGGGGGCCGTCACTGTCCTGAGCGGGATGGCTTCAGGGTACCGGGTGGCATGGTCCACCAAGACCAGGATGTACCTGTTGCCCATGGCTGTCTTGGGGTCCAGAGGCCCCACAATGTCAATGCCCACTCGCTCGAATCGGGTGCTAACAACTGGGAAGGGTTGGAGTGGGGCTTTGATCTTCCCCCCACTCTTCCCACTTGCCTGGCAAGTCTCACAGGTCCTACAATACGTATCTGAACTCTTACGCATCTGGTGACCAGCCTTTCAAAGGTCTTGGTCTGCCCCAGATGTCCTGCCAATGGAATGTCATGAGCCAACCCCAGTAGGAAGGTTCTGAAGCACTCGGGTACCACCAGCACACGGGCTGACCCCGGCTCAGCAACCTTAGGCTCGCTATACAGGAGACTGTTCTCCCAATAAATCAGATGTGAACCGGACATATCACCTGCTGCCTGGGCTGCAGCCTGTTGCCGCATACCCTCAAGAGAGGGGCAAGTTCTCTGCTGTTCACAAAACTCCTCCCTGGTGGGCCCCCCTTCCTGCTGCCACTGGGTCAGCTCAGGCAGGTCCCCCAGGTCGGTACTCTGCTCCCCGGTAGGCTCCAGGGCATCCCCCTCAGGGTCTGCTCCCTCCTGGGCCGTGGGAACCAAGGGGGCCGGTTTCCCACGCCCCCTGCCCCCTCCCTCTAAGGCAGGGACCTGGGCCATATTCTCAGGCTCCAGGTCTTTTTCAACACTCTCTTTGGCTGCCATGGACCGAGTGGTAGCACATGCCCACTCAGGCAGTCCCAACATTTGCAAGAGAGCCCTCCTCTCCACTGTAGCCCACGGTGAGTTCTCTAAATCATTGCCCAACAGACAGTCCACAGGCATGGCGGGCCTCACTGCCACCTGAAGAGTTCCTGAGACCACCCCCCGCCACTCAAAGGGAACCTGAGCCACCTCACATTGGCTCTCTGAGTTGTCTGCGGACACTACTGGGTAGAATGCATGGGAAACAACCTGCTCTTTGGACACCAACCGGGAGCTGTCAGCAGTTACACTGGCTTCTGTGTCCCTTAGAGCCTCCACTCTATGGCCTTTGATGGTCACCCACTGCCTGTATTTTTTAGTGTTATCAGGCAGTGCAGGCTTAGGAACCATTTCAAAGTCTCCTAGTGAGACAAGGGTCAATTCTATGGGATCCCACCCACCTTGGGCACCCATCTCCTCTTCCCCCAGGGCTACACTAGCAAGCTGGCGGGTTGGTGCACGGGGTGGTGCAGGAGTATCCCTTAGGGGACACTGGGGATCAAAGTACCTGTGGCCCACCTGGCCACACTTAAAACAAGTAGGGGGCCCCCTTGGAACAGGCCTACCTGTTGGGGGCATTGGCTTCTTATCTTGGGGAGGCTGGGACACCACTGCCTGGTTCCCTTGGGAATTATCATGGGGCCCTCGGTGGAACTCCCTTGGTTTACCCCTGTCCCCCCCGCCTATCTGCTGGGGACCCTGCCCACCTTAGGCGAAGTCTCCCACTGGACCCTTGCGAACCCGGGTGCTCACCCAGCGGTCCGCCTCCTCAGCAAGCTTCCTAGGGTTAGTCAGCTTGCAATCTATCAGATGCTGGCGTAGCTCAGGAAAACAGTTACTAGAAAAATGCTCCCATGCAATCAAGTCATACAGTTGCTCAAAAGTTTCTACTTTGCTGCCTTTTACCCAGCGCTCCATTGCTCTGCCAAAAAGAGACACATATTCAACCCACGTGGTACCCTCTATCTTCTTGCAGGTTCTAAATCTCTGCCTGTACATTTCAGGGGTCAAACCACAGCGGGTAATCAAAGCTTCCTTCATGTGGGCATAAATCATCCTACTTTCTGGGGGTAGGTCCAACAAGGTATCCCTCCCCTCACTCACAAAGCGTCCCCACAACCCCGCTCCCCAATCCTTCTCAGGGACCCGGTGGGACACCGTGGCTAATTCATAAGCGGCAAACCATTGCCCAATATCCTCACTTTTATGAAAATCCTTAATAACCTCTTTAGGTATTATACACTCTACTCTCAGTATGCACTACTGGTATGCTGCCACCAGAGGGGGAGATCTCAATACTCTTGGCCTTAATCTCCAACTCCCTCAAAACTCTCTCATGTTCAAATTTCATCTTCATTATCTCAACTTCCAACTTCTTATTCTCTAGGTCTCTCTGACCATCCAATTTAAGCTTAGCCATCTCCATATTATGCCGCCTATCTCTCTCCCTGTCCTCCATCTCTTCTGGAGTCAGGCCCCTTGGGGACACACTAGTGCCCGGGCTGGAAACTGCTTTATCCCCTACCAAATCTACAATTTCGTCCTGCTGCTCTCCTGCATTCTCTCCCCCCTCCACAGGCCCTTCCATATTCCTAGGGGCATCCCTGGCTTCTAACCAGGCCTTCAGCGCCTTGTAATACTCTTCCCTTCTAGTGAGACCTGTGATAGGGACTGTGAAGCGTTTGCAAAAATATTTGAGCTGCTTGGCATTGTAGGTTTCTAATTTCTCTTCATTCCAGGAGAGATCCTCAGAGGCATTGGATCTGGGCTTGCCCATTGTAGCAATAACTGGCAATAACGATCAAAAATAGAATAAAAAAATCTCAAAAACATACGTGGTTATGTTATGGTCTGCACTCACTAGTAGTGTACACTATAATTACTGTATGCAATCATAAATGCAAGTCCAGATCCTCACCGCTGACCACCAATGTTAGAAATGGGGGTCTCTAGTTGGCAATGGCTGGCCACTGTCCAAGTAGGGACCCTTCTTCCTAAGTCAGAGTAAGCAGCCTACACCCTTTGACAACTCCTGCTCAACCCTGTGGTAACGTAGCACGAACACTGACGTCCATGCGTGATCTAAAAAATAGCCCTCAGATTGAGACGTGGGCATCTATATAATCGCTTGAACCTTATTAACTGCGATATATCGGGGCAGTCACGAATTTGCGACCTCACGCCCCTTGAGATTTACCTTCGATAAAAGAACCAACAGTATTTTGAGACAAACATTACAATATTCTTGGACGAACGAAGCCAAAAAATCTGACTTATTATATTGGGATAGAATCAAGACATTAAGGGGTCAACCTTGTAAATAAAATTGTCCTGAAGATGGTCTTGTTAAAGAAAACCTAAAGACCGAAACGTTGACTCTCACACTGTTTTCCAGAGAAAGTTATACTATTGTGAAATAGTGTTTGATGAATTTGAAAGTGAAGGCATCAATAATTGAAATATTTCCTTTCACTGTATTAATAATTGTTTTTATTTGAAGTACCCTTTTGAACTTTGAATATAAATTCAATTTTTATATATACACCCGACTTTATCTCCTCCTTCTGATTCATTGTTTTTATTGCATTGAGTTCAATATGTGATGATTCATTCGCACTTGACTTAACTTTGACTCTGATAAACTAAGTTGATCTAAGAATACAAAAAGTGATAATTAATAAAATTGTAGGTATATAACTAACTTACCTTCAAGTGATAATTGAAACTATACAAACTAATCGTCAAATAAATCCCTTGGAGGCACCCTTCTACCTGTTTATTCATATTTGCCCGAGCCCTCAAGGGTATATTGGGTTGTCCACTGTACTTACTTTGCGTTGAAGAAAATGGCGCTCCGCGAGGGAGCGACGATCTGGATACGATGCGGGGAAAATGGCGAACGCTCGGCGTCCGCGCTGCGATGAGCTTGATGCGATGATTTGGGGTTAGCGAGCGCTTTGGGGCCCGCTAACAAACAATGCGACAATCCTCGGATAGCGGGCGTTTTCAGGCCCGCCGACAGGTGCTGCGACGATCTTCGGGGTTAGCGAGCACTCGGCGACAGAGGAGCGGCGATTTTCCTCACGCTCACCAGCTGCAGCGGCTCGCTAATGGGGGTTAGCATCGATTTTCAGCGCTCTCTTCTCAACAGTAAACTAGAGGCCCTGGAACTCACAGGAGCCCCACCTGCCGATAGAAATCCTCGCTGGGAGGAAACAGGAGGCTGATGGTGGAGTCTGATGTGCCTGAGACTCCAGCAGGATGCTAGCTCTCTTCTAGCCCTTGGGTAGTTGCTGTAGCTAAAATAAAAGGTCAATCCAAATTTCTTTCCTCTTCTCTTGAGTCCAGTAGTAACAACTGCAGGCCAGTCCCAGAAACAGTACACAAGCACAAGGACAGTCCTTCTCCTGTAGTCACACGGACAGAGGTTCTTCTTCTTGTTGTCCAGGAGCAATACAAATTGTAGGGGTTGGTGCACAAATATTTATACCCCCAAAGTCTTTGTTCTTAGGGGTCCCAAGTCTCTGAACCCAGACAGAACCAGTTCTGCCCAGCCCTGGAGCACTTTGTTGATCAGGCTGCATCCTTCCTTTCAGAAAGAGGGGGTCTGCCTCAGACGCACAGTGGGAGGTGGAGCCAGCATTCACCTTGCCAGGTACAGCCCTATTCAAGTGCAGGAGCTACCCCTCCCCTCACACCAAGGCAGGACGCTCTATTCAACCCAGGTCTGACTCAGCCTGCCCTGTCCCTCCAAAACCAGACAGCCAATACACATAATAGCAGAGCACACTGGAAGGCTTAGGCAAGAAAGTACCTATACTCTAAAAGTGGTAGTTTCAAACACAGAATATAAAAATAACCTTCACTAAAAGATGTATTTTAATATTCTAAGCTCAGGCATACTAAATTCGTTTTTCTACCATGTTCTGTGGGTCAGTTAGGACTATAGAATGTAATAGCCCAGACCTCCCATTCTGGCCTAGGAAGAACAGGTAGCCTTACAGTAGTGAAAAACGAAATTGGGTGTAATTCACTACTAGGACATGCTACACACATCAGGGCATGTCCTACCTTACACATACAATGCGCCCTATCATAAGGGGGGCTTACAGGATGCCAAGGGAAGGTTTAGGGGCTGGGAAGTGGGTGCACTTCACAGCCAAGATGGCAGTTCTGGATTGCACGCAGACACTGCAGTGGCAGGTCTGAGACACACTTTACAAGCTGCTTCTGTGGGTGGCACAAACCAGTGCTGTAGGCCCACCAGCAGCATTCGGTTTACCAGCCCTGGGCACACACAGGCCACGCTACCAGGGACTAACAGGTAAACCAAATAAGCCAATCATGGATGTACCAATTCATATGTCATCTTTACAAAGGGAGCATTCGCGCTGTGGCACTGAATGGCAGTGGCACAGCGCCCAGAGCATCTATAACCAGCAAAAACAGAGGAGACACAGCAAAAAAATGGAAGGGAGACTCACGCCAATGGTGCCAGGTCTAACAGACACTATAACCGAGGTTCCCATTCCCTAATGATGATAACAATGTTGAGCTTCCCATTCACTGACAGTGACACCATAGCTGATCTTCCCATTCCCTGACAGTGATACCAGCGCCAAGCTTCCCACTTCCTGATAGTGACACTAGCACCAAGCTTCCCATTCCATGACAGTGACACCATAGCTGAGCTCCCCATTATCTGACAGTGACACCATAGCCGAGCTTCCCATTCTCTGACAGTGACAACAGTGCAGACTTCCCTTCCCTAGCAGTGACAAAAGTACTGAGCTTCCCATTCCCTGGCAGTGACACCATAGCTGAGCTTCCTTTTCCCTGACGGTGACACCATAGCCGAGCTTCCCATTCCAAGCCAGTGACACCAGCGCCAACCTTCCCATTCCCTGATGGTTACACCATAGCTAAGCTTCCCATTCCATGACAGTGACACTATAGCCAAGCGTCCTATGCTTTGACATTGACACTAGCGCTGATCCCGTTCCTTGATATTGGAACCAGCGCCGAGCTTCCCATTCCCTGGCAGTGACATCAAGCCGAGCTTCCCATTCCTTGGCAGTGACACCATAGCTGAGCTTCCTATTCCCTGACAGTGTCACCAGAGCTGAGCTTCCCATTCCATATCAGTGACCCACTGTGGGGCTCTGGGTAGTTTTCAAGGCTGGGGGGATTGGGGTAGTTTTCAGGGCTGGGGGTTTGGGGTAGTTTTAAGGGCTGGTGTTTGTGGTAGTTTTCAGGGCAGGTGGGGTCGGGGTAGTTTTCAGGGCTGGGATAGTTTACAGGGCTGGGGGGTAGTTTTTCAGGGCTGGGGAGGGGTTGGTTTAGGAGGGAGGAGGAAGTTTTAGGTGTCAGGGCGGGGTCTTCGGGGCTGTTGTAGGGCTCAGGGCGGGGATCGTAATATTTTTGGGCTTGGGGGCCAGTGTTGTTTTTAGAGTTTGGGTAATTTTTAGGGATTAGGGCAGGGTGGGGTAGTTTTAGGGCTAGGTGGGCCGGGATATTTTTTAGGGTTTAAGGGAGGGCGGGGTAGTTTTTAGGACTGGGGGCAGGGAAGTTCCTAGGGCACAGAGGGAAGGGGGTCGTTTTAGGACTCAGGGCAGGAGTCAGGGGTTAAGACTTACCTTTCAAGTCATAACCAAGGATTTGTCTTTACCATACATGCCTTAAAAGGCATAATTTGTTGTAGAGGTATGCGTGGCAAAGGAATATGCGTGGTTAAGACTTGCGTTGTTGAGACTGCATGCAACCGGCATGCGTGGTTCCATCATTCAACCACCGGTGTAGGGTCTTGGGTTGCTTGCAGAATCGGTTTATGGACGGATGGCAATGTTCTCCCTGAAGCACAGAATCTACTTGAAAAATATGTAAGTGTCCCATACCCTCCCCATCCCTGGAGGTGATACTATACATGCCAACATTTTGAAACTGCAAAGAAGAAGATTCTGGCAAAATATCGGAGTAAGTTATTTTCTCCAGTGACGTGTGTGGTAGGCAATTTTAGGTGGTACACACCTAAAATAAAGTTGTGCGGGCTTTAAAAATCGATTCTCCTGCATGAATCGGGTCTGTTGGCATGTAGAGAACCTGCCCCACTGGCACAACAAAGGAACCATACTTAGAAGTGTTCTGCTGCAGGATGTCTGAATGGCAAAATATACTTTGTTCTTTCTTCTCTTATCTGTCAGGAGCATGGAGTCCATACATGCCAACATTTTAGGACAGGGATGTGGGAGATTTAAAATAAAAAATCGGGAGAATGAAAATTCCCCTTTGACTTCTATTGTAGAAAATGAAATTTCAGGCGCCTGAATCGGTCTATTGGCATGTATGGGAGGGAGTCAGTGCTACAGCAGGCAGAGACTGTGACAACATGATTGTGCCCTGGGCTTCAGCAGCATTTCACTGGCAGTGCACACTCCAGGTCAGACGAGACCATTCCCGAGCTCATGCTGGCTTGTCACCAGCAGATCATCATTGGGCAATCGGGTTCTGCCTGCAGGAATCAGGGGGCGGGAGTTTAGTCTTTGAATCGGCAGTCTCCCTCCTGGATCGGGAGGGTTGGCATGTATTTGTAATTCAGTAGAGTTGATCGGCTAGACCTGTGGATGATCTGACAGTGCCCTCTTGTGGACTTTTGTAAAATGTTTCAGGTGTCGGAAAATGGGTTTCGATTCTCAGCTAATAGGACACAGGCAGAGTCCAGAATTTACTTTTATTTTACCTTTTCGGCCTTGATGTAGCGCGAACCATGCATATCTACACAACAGCTTGTAGTTAAATTAAGGACTCTCAACAAGAGTGCTGGGTGCAGTACCGCCTTCAACTATATCTTAGCAATAAACCTTTCTTCATCTTATGCCACCTAGCTAAATCCCCTAGGATCATCTACTAACTTCTCATGGTCAAGATGGAGGCGCGTTTTGCACTGGTAGATAAATTGAGCCTTCATAATAATGACCATACTGAATGAATCTCTTTTATTTATTTATTTCATGCAGTGGTGGCTTGTGACATTTGAAAGTGGTGAGACATAGAGTTGGGTATGATTTTTAAGTAGCGAAGCAAGCAAGCTTAATGGACAAACGTAGGGGGCAGGGAGGTATCCTACTGAGAATAAATGGATAAAAGATTGACAAATAATGCATTTGAAAGCAGATACATTTAGTAAGAAAGCAAGCTTTATGAAGCAGTGGGAACGTATAGCATTTAAATATGAAACACATTAAAAACTGATCCATATCTAACTGCGTTAATATGTTCAACAGTTATTTTAATGCAAATTGTACAGCGTGACAACTTCAGGCCCTTTAAAGTGTGCGCTTGCCCAGTGTCTTGCACTGCATGTGGCATCAACTTTAGAAGAGAATGCTCTAACCAGGCATCGGGAAGCACCCACAGCTGCTGGCTGCAATGAGTCGAATATGTGACGTTACAACGTATGCCATTAGATCGCATGCCGTTGCAACGCAAAACTTTACCCCGACTTTCTGTCGGAGGAGCGCTGGAAGTTGGAATAGATTAATTTTCTATCCCAACTCCAGTGTATGCAACAGTAGGGAAGGTGTTGGAGTTAAATCCAACACCTTCTACCCACTGCTGCACACCTTCTGCGTTGCTACAGCATGTGATGTAATCGCATGTGTTGTAACGGTTGCGTTAAAAAGGCTGTTTCCCCAATGAATCATATAGAAATATGTTCAGACAGTGGGATGAAAATAGTGGGGGCTCTCTATACGGGAGCACGTAAAATACAGTTCTGTGATTCCCATAGTGTGCCACCCGACCAGTATTTTGGTTCCTCTCTGAGATGTTATTGAATTCAGATATGTAACACAACTACTGTCATACACCTAAAACCTGTCGGTACGATTGGCTTTGTCAATGGTTGTTAGCGGTTTAAGATAAAGGACTAGCAACAATGATTTCTTTTCAACAATTAACAATGCAAATGTTTCAATTCTGAAATTGTGAGACTTTGAATTAAATATTATTGAGTCCTGTGGAAGGAGTATTGACCTTCAGTTATGTGTGCCTTATGTTAGATATATATGGACCACATGTACAAACGCACAATTTTGCAACTTCCTAATTGCGACTATTTGCGACTCGCAAGTAGGAAATTGGTCCCACCGCTAAATAGGATATCGCAAATAGCGATTTCCTATTTGGTCGCAATCTGCGAATGCAGTCGCAATTGGCGATTGTGATCACATTTAGCAACCGCGTTTGAAAAAAATGCCTTTCTACTTCCTGGGTCAAGGGAAGAACCCCAAACACAGGAAGTGCTGCCCAGGAGAAGCCAGGAGAGTAGGCAGAGTGAGTAGGTGAGAACTGCTGCACCACCCTGAGTGACCTGAGGAGGCTCAAAACCACCCAAAATCACATCCACTAATGGCCAGCCAGCACCTACTGAAGGAGGCAGGGTTGGGATAGAGGAAATTAAAGTTCTCAGAAAGAGAAATTGAAATTTTGACCAAGGAATGCTGCAAAAGGCATTACCAGCTGTTTTGGGGTGCCTCCAGGACTGTGCCAGAGTCCCAGAAAAGAAAGATTTGGAAAGACATGAAGCAGAGGGTAAATTCTGCAGGAGTCTCAGAACACTCTGTGGAGGAAATAAAGAAATGGTGGTATGACCTGGGCTCCAGGGCCGGACTGGCCGTAGAAGGCACTGGGCATTTCCCCGGTGGGCTGCCAGGGTAGGGGCCGGGTTTGGACCCCTGGGGGGCTATTTTTGTTACCAGGAGGCCGGTTTTGCAGTATAGATGCAATATCGCCCCCCTGTAACAAAAGCAGCTGCAGTGTTTTGCATTCTTGTCCCCCCCCCCATGCCGGTCCAACTTAATTGCCAGGGCCGGTTTCCTTTCCCAGTCTGGCCCTGCTGCGCTCCCACACAAAAGAAAGGGTGGCAACATGCCTGCGGGACTCTCAGGCAACAGTAGGTGGTCTCTCAACTGTACCCCCACCCTCGACAGTGGAGTCAATGGTGGAGACGGCCATTGAACCAGAGGCTGTGGCAGGATTTGGAACCCTGGATACGTCTGCAGATCTACCATCACCCACTAAGTGCTAAATTTCAACTATGCCAACTTTTCTGCTCTTAAGCCTAGTGACCATATGCATGCAATACACCGTAAACAAACCTATCCGGATGGTCTATTTAAATGTAGAAAAAAATCACACATGGTGAATTATGGAAAAGGTAGTCATAGACATAAACAGTGTACTCAGTGTCAGAAAATTGTTGAATAATGTAGTACGACCAATAAGAATTTGTATCACACGCAAAATGTATTGATATCCCCATTATCCAATTAGATACACCTGTGGATAAAATTGTAGGGCCGGGAGATGAGGGAGAAGACCAGGACCAGAAGGAGGAAGACCAGGCTGAAGTGCCCGAGAGTGTGCCCTCCACATCACATGGCCAGTCCAGCACTTTGTCCATCTCCTCACAGCCAGCAGCAGTAGAGGAACAGGATACCCGACAGCCTCCCACTCCAGTCAGCACGTCCTGTCAGCAGCGCTCAACTCTGGCGTGGTGTGGGGCCATCACAGAAGGCAAGCATCGGGGTCCCAGGCAAGTTCTGAGCAGTATGAGTTGTATGGCGGGCTGGAGGAAGCGAGGCTGCAGGTTCAGTGCCTGCAGCAATAACAAATGAGGTTGATCAACCGAAAATTGACACTGGGATTCAGCACCCTGTCTGAGCAGGTGGCAGACAAACAGGCCTGCATGGACAGCAAAATGGATGACCTAGCAGGTGCCATTACCGGACTCTGCACTGAGCTGTCAGAGGACAGGAGCCTGCAAAGGCGCAGCGAGAGGAGCAGGGGTTCCCGGATGGATGCCATGACAATGGCCATAAAAGGCTAGCACAGGCCACCACAACTTTGTCCAAGCACTCAGTGGCCCTACAGGTGGCGATGGGCCACCACAGTGGGGATATCCCACGGGGCCGTACCTAGATAAGTACAGCAGTGGAGGCTATCCAAACTGCTCACATTGCAAGCGTGTTGGGTGCAGAGGCTCTGAACAGTGAGGTGCCAAGCATCAGTAGTCCTCAGCCTCAGATGCCCATGTGCTGCTCCTGCCCCTTCACATGGTACCAGCTGACATAATGGATGCACTTCCAAAAAGTAATTGATGGGTACAAGGCATGGTTTGTTATTTTCTGTTCTTCACTTCAGTTGGCAGTGATGTAACCGACCTACATTTTCACTTGACCTTAAGTTTGAGCAATCAATCACTTTTTGTGGCATTGTCTTACAGTATTGAGTATATGGACGTCTCTACCCATGCAAAGGAATGTCTGGCTATGTTGTCCCTGAGCCTTCTCCCTTCCGCTGCTCTGCTTGCCTTGGTTGGCTGCTGTGCAGGTGGGCCGGGATCCTCATCTTCGGAGTCACTTCCAGTTACCTCAATGAGTAGGCCTGTCCTGCAAGCAATGTTGTGGAGTATAGCACAGGTTACCACAATCGTTCAAGCAGTCTCTGTTGCATACTGCAAGGCATCCCTACTCTTGTGCAGGCACCTAAAGCAGCTTTTGAGGAGCCTGAATCTCCGCTCGATCACTGATCTGGTGTGCCTATGTACTGTATTGTATCTCCTTTCATGTGGGTTGGCAGGAGACAGGTAGGGTGTCAAGATCCAGGGCCTCAGGGAATATGCACTGTCACCTGACAAAGCAAATATCTATGTGAGATAACATACAAAGACTGATCATTGGGCAAATACGTGTATGTGTTAGAATTACTTTCCAGTACCTAGTAGATAACCTTCATCAAACTCCCCTCTTTCCAGTCGGTGGTATATCCTACTTTGCACAAACATGTAGGAGTCATGTGTGCTCCCTGGATATTTTGCACAATATCTGTGATGATATTGTGTGCATTGCAGAACACTTGGATGTTTAGGGAAAGGGTGTTCTTGCGGTTCCTGAATAAGTATTACAGATCGGATGGGGGACATATGGGCACATGGGTCCCGACTATGCACCCTATAACCTGTGCAAAATCTGGCTATCCGGTAAAATTGCAATTTCTCAGCTTGCATTTCCAAATCATACCTGGGCAAGTAAATGTGTTGGTGTATGTGGAGGAGTATGATGTCTAGGAAAGTGAGTAATGAACACAAGAGTGTACTCTGCTGCACCCCTCCGGCCACAGCTATCACATTTTGGTAACTGCCACCGGCCAATAGGTGGAGGGAGCACAACAGCTGAACATGGGTGGATATTGCATTGCTGGGTTGCTCACTGCTTTTAAGGTGAGGCTTTAAGAGGGCTAGTAGCTCCAAGATATCATTGCTACTCAGTCTGTATTGTTCATATATTTCTTCCTCTGTCTTCTCAAACATGGTCAGCCTGACTCGTAACATCCTCTCCTGTCTGTGCGCATCCTCCTCGCTATCATGTACAGGGCAGCCCTGATGCATTCTGGGGCAGCTTTTATACTTTAGAACCTGTTACCACCTGAAATTAATTGGTGGTAAATTGCATGTGCAAAGTAGCCTATTTGCAACTAGTCGCAATTTGCGACTCGCTTGTACATACAGTTTGCGATTCACAATTAAGAATTTCCTAATTACAACTCGCAATTTCCAGTTGCAAATCATGCCGACTCACAAATTAGCAGCATCACTATTTTCATTTCGCAAATGGCTGTCGTATATCATGTACGGCCCTTTTTGTATTCGCAAAACAATTTGTGACCAATTTGCGGGTCATAAATAGTTCATACATGTGGCCCTAAGTCCTTTTCTGTGCACATCTCATCCATCTGCACATTTTCAACCTCCTCTCTTTCCTCTTCAGCACCCTCTTTTTAATCTCCCCTGAATACACTTCCTTGCATCTCCCTCACTTCGCCACCCCCAAACATACACAAGGTGGGAACTCACTCACATTGACACTATCCCTGCTTATAGACGCGACAATTTCGAAGAAAATGCAGCTGCACCTCTGTTTTATCGATTTTAGTGCCGCCTTTGATAATGTGGACAGATCGAGACTGTGGGCGAAGCTAGCCAGCTGGGGTATCCCAAATGCTCTTTTAAAAATGATAATGCTCCTACATACAGACACTTGGGTACAGGTCAAACTTGGAACAGAAACGCATTTGACAAGGAAAGTAAAAACAACGAAGGGCCTCACACAGAGCTGCGTGCTGGCACCCATGTTATTCAATTTATTCATGGCAGACCTACCACAATTACTCAATACCAGAAATTCTCACCCACCCAGGATGAGGGGTACAACTCTGTCCAATCTCCTTTACGCTGAGGACATGCTCTTGCTCAGCCACACAGCAGTTGGCTTGCAACATCTTCTCAACAGCATGCAGGATTACGCTGAAGTAAATAAGCTGTCAATTAACTTAAAGAAAACTAGAACTATGTCAATCAACAACAAAAGAAAGGAAGTGAGAAGCTGGAGCCTGGGCGGTACACGAATAGATTCAGCGGGAGCCTACAAGTACCTAGGTGTATACATCGACAAAGAAGGATAAATTGCTAGACACCTAGAAGAAATTAAAAAGGAAGGGGATGGTGCTAGCACTAACCATGAAAAGCCTAACATCTAAATTATCGGGCCCAACATTGAGTCCCCTACTGAATGTAGCACAGGCTAAAATCCTACCTACAATAACTTATGGTAGTGAAGCCTTAAGAGGCAGAGACGCTAAACTGCTGGATACAACTTTAGTAAAAGCATACAGAACCACATCTAGCTTTCCAAACTATACTTCCCGGCACAAATCAGGCTGGAATTCTGCCTACTGAAGCAATCATGGGCCAGATACGGTGCATACATCAACTGCTGGAACAAAATCAGACTATCGGCCCCCAAAACTCTAAATCAGCTTCTATGGCAAGATCTCCAACAGAGGGAGGTTTCTCCTGCAAGAAGCTATCTTCAGGAGGCTTTAGCATGCACTGGACTCTCGGCCCTTTGGAACACACAGACCACCCATCCAGCTTTTAAGAAACTAGTTTGGAAATCCTTGAAAAAATTGGCGTTGGTGGAGGACAAAGCAGCCTTCTCTGCAAGATCGCACGCCTGGATGACTGTGAACAATTACTAAGTCCTAGCTCCCCAAACATATTTCAATATGGGCTATCTGAAATCACAGAAATTAAAATTCTTAAAACTTCGCCTTGGCGTGATGCCGTGCACTCAGAACCTTCCACCATGGAAGAGGGAGCCATCTCGAACATCTTGTAGTTTGTGAAAAAATGGCCAGGGCAACATTATCCATTTATTATGCTCCCGCAAGGAGCTGATACAGGAAAGGAGACAGCTGCTAAGAGTCCCCCTAAACCAAAGGAGTATTCGCTCAAGGAGACAAGCAGTTTTGGCATGCTTTGACCCAGCAACACCTCAATTAAACTGCAGACTAGTGAGATTCCTAGATGCAGCCGAGATAAAAATGCCATCAAACACCTAAAATCCTTCCAGGCTAATGGTCAGCCTGTTAGGCTATCAACTCATGCAGGGTCCCGGAAACCGAGATAATTTTAATGATGATACGAGACTGCCCCCAATAAGGTCAACTTGGGAAGCATCCATATAAGCGCTTGGGCTGGTCTTTTAATAACGTCCTCTCTTGGTTAATAGCACTGCCCAGACAGAGTAATGAAGCCGGGCAGATCGCACAATTTACATTGACAGCTATCTGCACGAAGAACAAAGCATTTTTAATCTGATAGCAATTTAACTGTTTTTAAGCTTTTATGAAACATGAATTTTGCAAATGTGTAATCAATATCTTATCATGATATTATTGACTTATCTGAAATTTGTCCTGCAATGGTTTTAAGTAACTATGCAAATGTAATAAACTCTCAAAACTCTCACTCACATTCAAGTACTTTATTTCCTTTTGCTTTTGCCTTGCAAATATTTTGACATCTGTGTACCCATTTCACTCACATTTACACGGAATTTCAATTGCAACTGGAATACATGACCATTGTTCTGTGTGCTCTGGAGAGAGGCCAACCCATTGACACGCACCTTGCTTTGGTTTCATCCTCAGTATCAGAGCTCTTAACCAAAGTTCCTCATAAATATCCGGCACAACTGAAAGTATGCACTATGCAAGAGCAATAAGATGCACAGAAAAAATAAAGAAACACTACATAATGAAATAGTTAACACTCTTGGGGAATGCAAGTTTAAGTAAAACATGTGAAAGAAGAGATGAACTAAATCGCTGAGTTGCATTACTTTCATATAACATTAATTGGTCATAAATCAATCCACGTTTTTGCCATTAATGTTAAGGGCATGAAGGCATTGTAATGCCATACAGCTGATAAACGTCTTTACTGCAGGCACATATTTCTTGCTTGGCCCTTGACTCGGATATTTGGATGAACTTTGCAAGGAAACAAGAACTCTGCTGGTCTTTTGGATCAATTTCACTGGGGAACTAATGCAGCAGCTCCGCTTCTAACTGGGCCAGCGACAGGCAGCCAGGGCCCTGGGCGTCACAGTGGGGGAGGTTAGGATGATGAGGGGTCTCAGCACAAGATACATAACACAAGATTAGCATTATAACACTTACCATTACTGAGGACAAGGCTCCAAATCACACATTCTTGCATCCACTCCTATGTGAAAGAAATGAGAAAGGGTGGGATCTATGCCTGTGAACGATGGACGGTTGGACTCACGCAGGTATGGAGACTCCAACGCCTGGAACAGTGATACTGAAAGCGTCACCATTCTACAGTGGATACCACCATAGACCACAGTGGCAATGAAGGGCTTTAGAAAGGTAAGCCCTGCTTCATGGGTCTTAGTGCAGAAAGTTAATTTACTGCCTGACTTCTGTCTCCTGCTCAAGAGTGAGGTGGGGTGGATTGGTGTAATGCTAATTCTATTGGAGCGGCGTAGAGTGGAATAGAGTGGCACATACTAGTGTAGAGTAGATTGGGGAACAGTTGAGTAGAGTAGAGCAGCGTAGAGTGTCGTAGAGTGGAGTAGTGTGACACAGAGTGGAGTATTGCACAGTGGAGTGGTGTGGAGTAGCGCATAGTTATATCAAGTGGAATGGCATAGGGGGAGTGGCGTAGAGTCGAGCACAGTGGTGTCCAGTGAAGTAGGGTAGAGTGAAGTGGAGTAGAGTATAGTGGACGTGAGTGTTGTTGACTAGAGGAGAGTGGAGTGGCGTAGAGTGGTGTAGAGTGGCGTAGAGTGGAATGGAGTGGGTCAGAGTGGCGTCGATTGGAGATGGGAAGCATAGGGGGGAATAGATTGTCATCGTATGTCATGGAGTAGGCACCACCAAGAATATTGATTTGTTTTGAACGTATTAAAATATTTTTTTCCACCACACTTTAGAATTACAAAAAACTGTGCTTCATTTGTGCTTTCCTATTTCTGATATATTTTCACAGTTCATTCACAGACATTTAAATTTTGTAGTGTGCTAGAAAAAATAACGTCCTACATCCAGTCCTCTCAGCTGGGTACCCAGCAGGATTGTCACTATGTAGTCAGCAAAAAACATTAGACCCCAAGCTCCCTCCGAGGACAAAGCCTGACATTTGTTCCTTGTCTTTGAATACACAGCAAATGTGACAAGAGAAGAACATTTATAGGCCTGTGTACAGAAAGCGAGCACTCGTGGAAGAATGCAAGGAGTGATGGTGACCAGGATATGCTCCACAGAAGGGACAAACACATGCTGGACAGCCTTAAACAAAAGCCAAAATAAAAAGCCAGCAAATAGATAGCAAGACAATGTGAGTTATAATCCAGAAAGCGAAGTGTAAGATGTGGGCAGAATGCATTTTCAGTAAGGCTTTCAGAATGTCTCTGAGATGTTTTTTCAAACCATAGGCGTTGACCTAAAAAGTGGCCCATTTTGCAAATCTGGACAATTTTAAACTTGTAAGACATGGTGTATTCGTGTTTTTCAAGGTATGGATAACTACATGGATTTGTGCTTGGTGCAGTCAATGTTTGTTTTAATATCAGGGAAATCATCAGTAAAAACCGACCCAGGAGACCATAAAACAGTCTTCACACAGCCAAAACACAGTTTCCATAGTAACCTGTCAAAACCAGCTCTTCGGGCCCTGCCTAATTGCCCTACAGGCTGATTCGACCCTAGGTACAGGACTGCGGAATTAGTTAAATTAAAGACCTGGCTTTTCGGCTGACTAGGAGCTGCACCTCCTCCCCCCCCCCCCCCTACCCCCCCAGTGCCTTGAGACCCTCACGGGTGAGTAGCTTGCTTTAAACTCTCCGATTGATTGATTGCATTACACAAATACAGGTTGGCTTAAGCTGAACCGAGAGTGCTAATTCCCTTTGGGGTGCTTTCCTTTTAGAGCCCCACACTTCAAACTGTTTGTGAAGCAAAAGCTGCTATTTGGATTATTTGGAACTCTGCCATGCCGTCTTTCAAGTGTGTATGCCTTTGGTTCTGCAGATTAAAATGTGATTGCTGAGACTTCTGCATACACACTACAAGGGAGGAACTTAGGGGCTTATTGCGAGCCTGCGGGGGTGAGGCGGTGGTGGTCTTACGACTGCCCTATCAAAACCAGGGCAGTCGGGCTGCCCTGGGAATACCAAAACCGCCCAGGATCAGAGATCCCTAGCACTTATATTATGAGTTTCCTCACCGCCACACTTTTCATGGCGGTGCAAACTTTATGAAAAGTGTGGCGTGAGGAAACAAAGGACACCGAACAGGGCCTCCTTGTGCCTCCCCATCATGAGGTGCATGCAGGGGGGTACATGGTGTCTCCCCTTGTGTGCATGCACCCCCAGTTCCTGCAGCGCATGCACTTGACAGTCCTTGCCCTGCAGGAACTGTCTTTGTAGCTCCCATTGCGGTGCCTTTTTTGAAGGAGACCACAGTGGGACCACCAAAGAACTACCCGCCAGAGTAAAAATAAGTCGTACACTGGCAGGCGGACTTTAATGGCTTTGGCGGTCTTGGAGTGAGGCAGCAGTGTGGCAACCCTGCTCTAAGACAGCTAAAGTCATAATAAGGCGATCACACCGCCATGGAAAGTGTGGTGGTGAGGAAACTCGTAATATGCTTGCTGGGGCCGTAGCTGCCCAGCCAAGCATATTGCAGCCTCAGGACCACCAAGCCACCGCCAGAGATCTCTGATCCTTGGTGGTGGTCCCTGGGCAACCCAACTGCCCTAGTCCTAATACCCCACGCTCCCACGAGTCTGCCGGTCCGTGGACTGTCAGACTCGTAATAAGCAGCATATATCACGCTCCATTGCTTCTGCCAGGTACATTAAGGGCTGCTGGTCAAACAAATAGTTACACTTGTTTACAAAATTAGACAAAGAGGATGAAAGTTCACACTATGTTCACTATGTTTATGTGATGTTTTGTCCTTCATCTGATCTCAAATAAAACAATCAGTAGAGTACTCTACAGTGAGATACTGCATCCAGAATCAAACAATGTTTAGCTTATGCCATAGTGCATAATACATTCTCCTGCCAAATGCGCTGTCTCATTTGTGATCTAAAGCTAAATTTTTAACTATAAACAAGGGCGTCGTTTGCAAAGACGGTAACCTTTGGGTCTACATTTGTTTTACAAGTATGAGTCCGATAAGGGCTTCATATAAAGTATATAAAGAGGGTGCACGTTGGTATCATTGCCAGTGCAAATGAAGTATATCTGTTAACACAGCCTGCCCTTTGTGGAGAGCAGCATAGGGCATTAACCGACTGCACAAAGAAGGTCTGGCTACACTACCCCGATCAAATGCTTCTTAGGTTCAATCAATGGGGTGGGCTGTTGGGTCATCTCTGCCCACACGGTCAGACTGGTGTGTGGTGTGGTGTCCTGCTCTGAGTCTGAATTGAAACCAGTCCTGGACTGGCTGTAGCAAACACCAGGCATTTACCCTGTGGGCCGGAGTGGTGGAGGCCAGTTTTGTGCCTGTGGGAGCCGGTTTTGTCAGTGGGGGCGGTTTTGCAGCAGTGCTGCAATATCGGCCCCCTGAAACAAGGGCGGGAGCTGTGCTTCTTGCTAGCCCCCCACCGCGCCACGCCCAGGGCCAGTCGAGAAGCAGTCTGCCAGGGCTGGTTGCTGTTCGCAGTTCGGCCCTGATTGAAGCTGTGCTGCCATGGAGAAACTCGCCAAGCAATCACAGATGAGAGTCACGTCACTGTTATCTTGGCACTGATGTTACCACCATATCCGAGGAGCACAAGTGGATGGTTGGAGCTCAGCTGGACTGGTGATTTGTCCCTTTATAAGAATACAATATACTTAACTGTATCCCAGGACAGATCTAGTATTCCCAGTGATGCCTGGTACTTTACCAATGGGGATTGGCGTCAGGGCCTTCTTAAGTTCCTGCGTAGTGGCTTTATCCTGCTGGTTTACAAAAACCTTTAAAAACCTGACTGTCTATATGAAAGTCAGAGTACATTATTTATTTATGTATTCATTTGTAGTTTTGTATAGCCTGAGCTAGACTCATCTGGGCATTGAGAGCAGAAGGAGAAAGACTATGGAGGACAACAAAAGGTACATAGGAGTAGGGAACAACCTTGGCAATATGCAGGATGATTAATAGTTGCAAAGTAAGAATTCAGTGGCATATGAAAAGAATGAGGAGGAAAACTCTAGAAACCCAAGCTCTACAAGGGGCTTGCAAAAGACACACAATTGATGGACGGAATGCAGAACAAATCAAAACATTCTCCCCCAGTCAAGAGATCTGGGTTAAATCCATCATTCTTTTGCTCACTATGCCACCCCAGTTTAGACCTGGCCATATGCAAATCAGTCTTGACCCTCTGCCTCACGGGAACAGTCCAGCTCGAACTGCCAAGCCAGGTCCTCCCTGGACCGGAAACAAGCATCCTAGGAACGGTTTCAGAGTTTCACCCATTTTCAGCCAGGATAGCTTGATTCCAGTGGCACAGTGAGCCCAGGACCCACGTTTGGGCATATCTGGTGCACTTAGGTCAAGAAAGTAAAAGACACACAATTGATGGATGGAATGCAGAACAAATCAAAACATTAATCCCCAGTCAAGAGATCTGGGTTAAATCCATAATTGTTTTACTCATCATGCCACCCCGGTTTAGACCTGGCCATATGCAAATCAGTCTTGACCCTGTGCCTCCTGGGAACAGTACAGCCCGAACTGCCAAGCCAGGCCCTCTCTGGACCGGAAACAAGCATCCTAGGACCGGTTTCGGGGTTTCACCCCTCTTCAGCCAGGATAGCTTGATTCCAGTGGCACAGTGAGCCCAGGACCCACGTCTGGGCATATATGGCACACTTAGGGCGAGAAAGCAAAAGACACACAATTGATGGACGGAATGCAGAACAAATCAAAACATTCACCCCCCAGTCAAGAGATCTGGGTTAAATCCATCATTCTTTTTCTCACCATGCCACCCCAGTTTAGACCTGGACTGGAAACAAGCATCCTAGGACCGGTTTCGGGCTTTCAGCCCTCATCAGCCAGGATAGCCTGACTCCAGTGGCGTGGAGAGCATGGGACCTACGTCTGGGCATACCTGCCCCACTTGGGGTGACAAAGGCAAAAAGAACAATTGAAGGACAGAATGCAGAACAATGTCACACATTCACCCCAGTACAAAGTTCTGTGCCTAAATCCATCGTTTTTTTGCTCACCATGCCATTCCAGCTTGGACCCAGCCATATGCAAATCAGTCTTGACCTTGTACCCAATGGGAACAGTCCAGCCCGAACTGCCAGGCCAGGTCCTCCCTGGACTGGAAACAAGCATCCTAGGACCGGATTCGGGCTTTCAGCCCTCATCGGCCAGGATAGCCTGACTCCAGTGGCGTGGAGAGCACAGGACCCATGTCTGGGCATAGCCGTCCCACTCGGGGATACAAATGCTAAAAGAACAATTGATGGACAGAATGCAGAACAATGTCATACATTCACCCCAGTACAGAGATCTGGGCCTAAATCCATCGTTTTTTCCTCAACATGCCATTCCACTTTAGACCCAGCCATATGCAAATCAGTCTTGACCCTGTGCCGAATGGGAACAGTCCAGCCCGAACTGCCAGGCTAGGTCCTCCCTGGACTGAAAACTAGCATCCTAGGACCGGTTTCGGGCTTTCAGCCCTCATCAGCCAGGATAGCCTGACTCCAGTGGCATGGAGAGCATGGGACCCACGTCTGGGCATACCCGTCCCACTCGGGGTGACAAATGCAAAAAGAACAATTGATGGACAGAATGCAGAACAATGTCATACATTCACCCCAGTACAGAGATCTGGGCCTAAATCCATCGTTTTTTTGCTCACCATGCCATTCCAGTTTGGACCCAGCCATATGCAAATCAGCCTTGACCAATGTTCCCTCTAATTTTTTCTCTGTGTGCGGCAGTATAAGGTCTCTGTGCGCTGCAACTAAGGCTATGTGCGTCAGGAACCAGACCGCGTATGTTGTGCAGCGCCAAATATCACTCCAAACCTTTGCTTAAAAAAGTGAAAAGAGAGTGCATTTCCACACATGTAGCGCCACATGAAGTGTCTTAAGGCAGGTTTTCAATTTAGATATACAGGCAATGACATGAATTGGTTACACAGGCAAGTACACTTTGGGTTTGGAAAAGCACAGGACTCCAATGGTGGTATCAAAATAAGATTTTACTGAAGATCCTCAGCTCAAGGACTGTTCATAGGGTGGGGAATGTTGGGAGCCTATACAAGTTCACATATATACACAATTACATAACATATTTACAATGAGACGTGCAAGCTACAGAGTAATGTCTGGATATCCCGTCAGAGATAGTTTGTCACCAGTCCAAAAACGAGTCCCCTACAGCAAGTCGTCGTGACAACTTTTGAGTTAAAGTAACTTGTGGTAAAGTCGCAGTCGGGGTAGTGAATGCTTTGCAAAGGCTGGTTGTTGGTGCGACTGCGAGGTAAAGGAGGTTTACCGTGATTAATATTTCTGCTGGAGAAAGATGTTTGTCTGGTTGCAGTTTTGACTGATCATAAAGTAGTACCGTGGGTTAATATGCCAGTTACAAAAATGTGGACCATACACATAACAGACCTGTATTTTATGTGGATAGCTCAGTAGGTTACTGCTTTTGTTGTAGAGAACCTTTTGTTACTTGCAGTTCACAAGTTACAATTATGATATAGGACAGTAACCTATGAAGTGTCAAAGAGCTGCTTGCAAACTGCATGGTATAGGTTAAAGAGTTATGGGGCATATCATCAAGGGCCAGCGTTAAAATTATCGCCGCTTTTGCGTCCGTTTTTGGGCAAAAAGCGGCGATAATTTTAACGCCCTATCAGCATGGACATGCTAAAGCGTGAATCCATGCTGTAGTGCCCGTTATCTTTTCGCCTCGCCTCGCATCGCTAATGAGATGCGAGGTAGGCGTTCCCGTGTGAAATACAACAAAATTAATCGCTAACAGAGGTTATCCCTATCAGCAAGGGAATCGCTAACCTGCCTAGCGATATTAACACTAGCGCTAACCGGCTATATCACAGGTTTCTTACGCCTGCTAATTTTCTGACTTGGCCATGTTTATCATGGGAGGTGGATTATTATGCTGAGTCCACATCTCCCTATCAGCAATGTTTTTATCTAACTCTGTTTTTTATCGCAGGTAATCCTGCGATGTTGCCGCTTATCGCCGCTATTGCCTGGATTTCTATCACCTCGGCGATGCGAGTTGCTGATAGTGCGCTAACCGGGTGACAGAATCCGGCAATAGACGGCGTTAGGATTCCACACGCTGCACGCGGCCAGCGATAATTATCGCTGCCGCTTGGTGATATGCTCCTATGTTTTTTTCCTTATCTTTCACTATACTAATGATGGTAAAAAGGGTTGCTTTGGGTAGAAATACATTCTTATTAGTAAAGACAACAGTATGTGGGGTCTTTATTTTCCTAATTGCGTTCAACGAAGGGCCATCAAATGTATTTCCGTTGATGTCTTCTGGCTGTGGCAGAGTTAATGTTACTTGGTCTCTAAATGCGGACTTATGTTCATTAATTAGCTCTTCTTGGGTTAATTGCTCAGATGAATCTGAGATTTTAGTAGCAGATTGCTCATGCCCTACAGGATCATCAACCAGATTGATGGTCTTAACTTTCCATTGCCTGTACTAGATCTATATGGTTTGCTAGTAAAATTGAGCGCAGCCAGGAGTTCTCCACTTCCTCTACGGAGTCAATGATGGAGTTTGTATGCGGATAGCGCTTGTTTGGGTGAGGTCTTGGTGTTGAACCTGGGCCTGTATAATGATAACTTTATCCACTGACATTTCACTGTTTCCAGGTGTTATTACTTTTAAATTCATAGATGGACTTATGCTGGACCGTTGATCTGGATTCAATAGTGAATCTGACTTTTGAGGAATGAGTGGATTGGCAGGTCTGCAATATTTTCTGTTGTTGAATAAATGACTGCTGCTGAGTCTTTTAAAAACATAAATTTACAGCAACGGTTCATTTTCCCAAATGTCTGTATTGGCGATATCAATGGATTGCCATGGCCTTCACTTGCTTTAGTTGTGTTATCTGGCACAATGTCTGTCTGGGGTTTCCATGCGATCTTTTTTTTATTCAATCATTTCTGCGCAGCCTGTTGTCCGATCTTACCGGATTTCATTTTTCCTGTAGACGCCTTGGTTCCCTTGATTAGTCAAGCCTGTATTGCAATCTTATTGCAATCTGCTGAACCACACCCACAGCCTCAAAGATTTTAAAAACTTTTTTTTCACTTTTCCCATTTGCAAGAGTATCATTTGGAACAAAAATGTTTAATAAATTGGCCCAAATATTTTTTTTTTAAGAAAAGGAAATAATTTTCATTGATTCATGGAATCTTACAGAGTGTTTGCGTACTTTCAAAGCCTACGATGTCCAAATCTCTGACTTTGCATATATTATTGCATTGTATGTCATGCTATTTATGTTTTATTATGCATGTTTATGTCAGATTTTTAACCTTTATATGAAAAAAATGATACATTTTTAACTGTTCTGTGTGGTACACTGAGCCCATGTAGTTATTATCTTCTCATGTATAGGACTTGATTTTCATATGGTCCCAAGTTGCCTAGGAATGTTACTTTAGTTATAATTGTTTCTCTGTCCTAGGAACTCCTCGAGTTTTCAGGGGGTCCCTTATGTTTTTTAAACAAAACAACATTCACAACACTGTAAAGGCATGTGCAAAACAAAATTCACAACACTGACAATGCAGTCCAAGTCACAAACTGATTTCTGATTGGCAACATTCACATCATCACCCCTTTCTTGCGATCTGCAATGGCAGGTATCAATGATTTGTGAAAACCACTGTGGTCACAAATCATTGATTGCAAACCAACACAAGAAATTACCTTTATCCCTGCTTCTGTATTGCCTCAAGCACAGAAGACACCTGTTTCGCATACAGACACTTCTTTTGTGCTCCTTACCACTGGCCTAGTGTAAGCTGTGGCAGGGTGACCTGTGTCTATTCAAGTTCAATGCACCTACATGGAATCTGTGATACCCAGCCATTCATACAGTGGTCGGTTGAGATGCCCAAACTCTCCCACAGGCATCCAAATGAACATTTCACAGAACACTAGATGCACAGTGAAAAAAATATTGCAATATGAAAAATCACGTTGATTTTGTTCTTTTTCTGGGTGTCATTGTGGAGCAGGGGGATCATGAATGAGGGTGCAGACATTGTGAAATCTTGAAAGAAGGAGATAGCAGATGTATGAGAGTGATGTATTAGCATGAAATGTAGAATTATGCCTGTAAGGATAGGAAAGACATTGGGGCAGCACATGACCATTGAGTAGAATTTAGCGGAGAGGCAGTTGGTTGCCTTTCCCGTGATGTGGGAGTGGAAGGGGGCTAAAGTAGAAAACGAGAAGAAAATGTGGTTGCCTTTGCAGAAGAGTGGGGAAGAAAACCCATTGTAAATATGCCACCAAGCTAGCTTCAGAAAATGAAAACTGCAAACACTCAGAAAACATGATTGCTGCTGTTTAGGGAAGAAAGATCGAGGGGTAAGAGGACTGCTCAACAAAGAACCAAATATGGGCGTCAGTTTTCATTTTGGGATGATTTTATCCTTCAACAACAGATGCACAGTCATCGCCAAGGCCCTGATTATAACTAGGGGTTTAAATTCCTGCACAAACACGAGCTTTGCAGGGACTGAAATTGTGGGGATAAGATAATGATTGCACCCCAATTAATGCTCCCTGGCAGATTTTACCCGCTAAAGCCTGGAAAAATTGATCAGGCGGAAAAGGCCTTGTAAAAAAGTGAAAACATGATGATTTTTGTGCTATAAATACCGAATCCGCATGTTATACTTCATTTTCAGGGTCAAAACTTGAAATAGGAAGAGTTTATTGCACCCAGTAAAATATTTACCAGGGTGTTTATACTATATCACAACATATGTGGAAGGCTTGCCCCGGTCAATTGGTGAAGGGCAAACTCAAAAGAATCTTCCTTTCCTATGGCTGGAATTGAACGATAACCGCTGCTCTTTATAATGTTTGTGTATATTAGATATATTCATGACCGACGCCAACACCTCTGCGCCTATTGATTCCCGCGCTGCTAAAAGGGCGCCATCTGCCAATGAGCGGCAGATAGTAATGAACCCCGCAGGTTCCCTCGACGTGTCAGCCTATGACGATAGTGTCAGCGGCATATGAGACATAAGTAGGATCCCCCCACTGCCTCTCATTTCGCAGTTTTTTCAAAGTCTGCGACATAAGAGAGATTATGTAAATCCGTTCCCTGCTTTGCTGCCACAGACGTGAAGTCAATGTATAAGTAAATGCTCCACAGCACAGTGCTTCATAGCGCACAACCGCGGCTGACCCTCATTTGTGACGTACTTTACAGCCGATGAGAACCCATGTGAGAAACAATGGGATGCAGCCACTTTTACTTAGTAGCTGAGGTTTTTTTAAACATAGAAAGTCACTCAAATATGAAACAAAGTGTATTCTTCTATAAGTACTTACATAAACTAACATTATGTGAGGGTTAAGGTAAACAAACATGTTGTCACTATGCATGGTGGGAACTGTATTGGTGAAAGGAGGCACATTGTGCCATTGTTCATTCTTATTTCCCTTTTGAGCAAATGCATGAAATTAACCATATTTCTGCTAACATGAGCTAGTCGGACAATGCGATACGACGATTAAAGTGTTGCGTTTTTCTGGATTGAGTTTGCAGGTCCCCTTTGCCATTTGGTGATGAAACGACAAAGATCATTAACATGCAAATGGTCTATTAAAGACCCGTGAAGTACTCGGTGCGGCTGTTGTGTGCCCGGGAAGCTGTCTCAGCCGGGCTGACACACGACGAGGGTGTGGGGGGCTGAAGCTGAAGCCCTTTAAGCACAATGGGCTTTGCGCGCCTGCAAGCACCATGTTTCTTCCTCTGCCTCCTGCCTGGATTTCGCGCTGCTCGCATTTAAAAAGCGGCGGCGCGAACGGTCTTGCAGGGATGTCTCTGACAGTATACGCGCTAAATCCAGGACACTCTCCGGGTGACCATCATGCGATCGCGCCCGCGCGTGCACCTTAGTGGGATAAGTGGTCTTGACCCTGTGCCCAGTGGGAACAGTCCACCCCGATCTGGGCCTAAATCCATATTTTTTTTGTTCACCATGCCATTCGAGCTTGGACCCAGCCATATGCAAATCAGTCTTGACCCTGTGCCCAATGGGAACAGTCCAGCCCGAACTGCCAGGCCAGGTCCTCCCTGGACTGGAAACAAGCATCCTAGGACCGGTTTCGGGCTTTCAGCCCTCATCGGCCAGGATAGCCTGGCTCCAGTGGCGTGGAGAGCACGGGACCCACGTCTGGGCATACCCGTCCCACTCGGGGTGACAAATGCTAAAAGAACAATTGATGGACAGAATGCAGAACAATGTCATACATTCACCCCGGTACAGCAATCTGGGCATAAATCCATCGTTTTGTTGCTCACCATGCCATCCAGTTTGGACCCAGCCATATGCAAATCAGTCTTGACCCTGTGCCCAATGGGAACAGTCCAGCCTGAACTGCCAGGCTAGGTACTCCCTGGACTGGAAACAAGCATCCTAGGACCAGTTTTGGGCTTTTAGCTCTCATCAGCCAGGATAATGTTAAGAACAAACAGAACTGCGGCTGACTACTGGCTTAGCACTTAAAATCCCAAAGTCTCAAGATGGTATATGTTCCTGTGCACAAGTCTTCCGGAGTACGCCGTAGAACAACTTCACTGGGGGTCAGATGAGGAAAACAAAAGGAAACGAGGAAGGTGCACCAGTAAAGAAAGTCCCAATCCTAGCAGGTATTCTTAAGTATATCCTTTTTATTTTCTTCTAGTATCAAAAGATAAGAACCAGCCAACACGTTTCGTTCCACAACGGAACTTCTTCAAGGCGAAAAAACGATTCTATGTGACAATGAAAGATGAGATGCAATGTAACACAATTCATGTGCATAAGAACGTTCCAAAAAGCGATGATCAACTGTTTAAAAAATTAATCATCATGGGGGGAGTATATATCAAGCACAAACATGCAGAGAGTAGTCCCGTCAGTATTTCATTATGTCACTCCATAATAAGAGTGCAATTGATAGTGTTCCAAAGATCTCAGAAGTCCCGTGAATGTAGAGCTCCAAGAGAGACACCAATAAGCGACCCTATCAATTGCACTCTTATTATGGAGTGACATAATGAAATACTGACGGGACTACTCTCTGCATGTTTGTGCTTGATATATACTCCCCCCATGATGATTAATTTTTTAAACAGTTGATCATCGCTTTTTGGAACGTTCTTATGCACATGAATTGTGTTACATTGCATCTCATCTTTCATTGTCACATAGAATCGTTTTTTCGCCTTGAAGAAGTTCCGTTGTGGAATGAAATGCGTTGGCTGGTTCTTATCTTTTGATACTAGAAGAAAATAAAAAGGATATACTTAAGAATACCTGCTTGGATTGGGACTTTCTTTACCGGAGCACCTTCCTCGTTTGCTTTTGTTTTCCTCATCAGCCAGGATAGCCTGACTCCAGTGGCGTGGAGAGCATGGGACCCACATCTGGGCATACCCGTCCCACTCGGGGTGACAAATGCAAAAAGAACAATTGATGGACAGAATGCAGAACAATGTCATACATTCACCCCAGTACAGAGATCTGGGCCTAAATCCATCGTTTTTTTGCTCACCATGCCATTCCAGTTTGGACCCAGCCATATGCAAATCAGCCTTGACCAATGTTCCCTCTAATTTTTTCCTCTGTGTGCGGCAGTATAAGGTCTCTGTGCGCTGCAACTAAGGCTATGTGCGCCAGGAACCAGACCGCGTATGTTGTGCAGCGCCAAATATCACTCCAAATCTTTGCATAAAAAAGTGAAAAGAGAGTGCATTTCCACACATGTAGCGCCACATGAAGTGTCTTAAGGCAGGTTTTCAATTTAGATATACAGGCAATGACATGAATTGGTTACACAGGCAAGTACACTCTGGGTTTGGAAAAGCACAGGACTCCAATGGTGGTATCAAAATAAGATTTTACTGAAGATCCTCAGCTCAAGGACTGTTCATAGGGTGGGGAATGTTGGGAGCCTATACAAGTTCACATATATACACAATTACATAACATATTTACAATGAGACGTGCAAGCTACAGAGTAATGTCTGGATATCCCGTCAGAGATAGTTTGTCACCAGTCCAAAAACGAGTCCCCTACAACAAGTCGTCGTGACAACTTTTGAGTTAAAGTAACTTGTGGTAAAGTCGCAGTCGGGGTAGTGAATGCTTTGCAAAGGCTGGTTGTTGGTGCGACTGCGAGGTAAAGGAGGTTTACCGTGATTAATATTTCTGCTGGAGAAAGATGTTTGTCTGGTTGCAGTTTTGACTGATCATAAATTAGTACCGTGGGTTAATATGCCAGTTACAAAAATGTGGACCATACACATAACAGACCTGTATTTTATGTGGATAGCTCAGTAGGTTACTGCTTTTGTTGTAGAGAACCTTTTGTTACTTGCAGTTCACAAGTTACAATTATGATATAGGACAGTAACCTATGAAGTGTCAAAGAGCTGCTTGCAAACTGCATGGTATAGGTTAAAGAGTTATGGGGCATATCATCAAGGGCCAGCGTTAAAATTATCGCCGCTTTTGCGTCCGTTTTTGGGCGAAAAGCGGCGATAATTTTAACACCCTATCAGCATGGACATGCTAACGCGTGAATCCATGCTGTAGTGCCCGTTATCTTTTCGCCTCGCCTCGCATCGCTAATGAGATGTGAGGTAGGCGTTCCCGTGTGAAATACAACAAAATTAATCGCTAACAGAGGTTATCCCTATCTGCAAGGGAATCGCTAACCGGCCTAGCGATATTAACACTAGCGCTAACCGGCTATATCACAGGTTTCTTACGTCTGCTAATTTTCTGACTTGGCCATGTTTATCATGGGAGGTGGATTATTATGCTGAGTCCACATCTCCCTATCAGCAATGTTTTTATCTAACTCTGTTTTTTATCGCAGGTAATCCTGCGATGTTGCCGCTTATCGCCGCTATTGCCTGGATTTCTATCACCTCGGCGATGCGAGTTGCTGATAGTGCGCTAACCGGGTGACAGAATCCGGCAATAGACGGCGTTAGGATTCCACACGCTGCACGCGGCCAGCCATAATTATCGCTGCCGCTTGGTGATATGCTCCTATGTTTTTTTCCTTATCTTTCACTATACTAATGATGGTAAAAAGGGTTGGTTTGGGTAGAAATACATTCTTATTAGTAAAGACAACAGTATGTGGGGTCTTTATTTTCCTAATTGCGTTCAACGAAGGGCCATCAAATGTATTTCCATTGATGTCTTCTGGCTGTGGCAGAGTTAATGTTACTTGGTCTCTAAATGCGGACTTATGTTCATTAATTAGCTCTTCTTGAGTTAATTGCTCAGATGAATCTGAGATTTTAGTAGCAGATTGCTCATGCCCTACAGGATCATCAACCAGATTGATGGTCTTAACTTTCCATTGCCTGTACTAGATCTATATGGTTTGCTAGTAAAATTGAGCGCAGCCAGGAGTTCTCCACTTCCTCTACCGAATCAATGATGGAATTTGTATGTGGATAGCGCTTGTTTGGGTGAGGTCTTGGTGTTGAATAAGAATAGCTTGGTGCGTGAACCTGGGCCTGTATAATGATAACTTTATCCACTGACATTTCACTGTTTCCAGGTGTTATTACTTTTAAATTCATAGATGGACTTATGCTGGACCGTTGATCTGGATTCAATAGTGAATCTGACTTTTGAGGAATGAGTGGATTGGCAGGTCTGCAATATTTTCTGTTGTTGAATAAATGACTGCTGCTGAGTCTTTTAAAAACATAAATTTACAGCAACGGTTCATTTTCCCAAATGTCTGTATTGGCGATATCAATGGATTGCCATGGCCTTCACTTGCTTTAGTTGTGTTATCTGGCACAATGTCTGTCTGGGGTTTCCATGCGATCTTTTTTTTTTTCAATCATTTCTGCGCAGCCTGTTGTCCGATCTTACCGGATTTCATTTTTCCTGTAGACGCCTTGGTTCCCTTGATTAGTCAAGCCTGTATTGCAATCTTATTGCAATCTGCTGAACCACACCCACAGCCTCCAAGATTTTAAAAACTTTTTTTTCACTTTTCCCATTTGCAAGAGTATCATTTGGAACAAAAATGTTTAATAAATTGGCCCAAATATTTTTTTTTAGAAAAGGAAATAATTTTCATTGATTCATGGAATCTTACAGAGTGTTTGCGTACTTTCAAAGCCTACGATGTCCAAATCTCTGACTTTGCATATATTATTGCATTGTATGTCATGCTATTTATGTTTTATTATGCATGTTTATGTCAGATTTTTAACCTTTATATGAAAAAAATGATACATTTTTAACTGTTCTGTGTGGTACACTGAGCCTATGTAGTTATTATCTTCTCATGTATAGGACTTGATTTTCATATGGTCCCAAGTTGCCTAGGAATGTTACTTTAGTTATAATTGTTTCCCTGTCCTAGGAACTCCTAGAGTTTTCAGGGGGTCCCTTATGTTTTTTAAACAAAACAACATTCACAACACTGTAAAGGCATGTGCAAAACAAAATTCACAACACTGACAATGCAGTACAAGTCACAAACTGATTTCTGATTGGCAACATTCACATCATCACCCCTTTCTTGCGATCTGCAATGACAGGTATCAATGATTTGTGAAAACCACTGTGGTCACAAATCATTGATTGCAAACCAACACAAGAAATTACCTTTATCACTGCTTCTCTATTGCCTCAAGCACAGAAGACACCTGTTTCGCATACAGACACTTCTTTTGTACTCCTTACCACTGGCCTAGTGTAAGCTGTGGCAGGGTGACCTGTGTCTATTCAAGTTCAATGCACCTACATGGAATCTGTGATACCCAGCCATTCATACAGTGGTCGGTTGAGATGCCCAAACTCTCCCACAGGCATCTAAATGAACATTTCACAGAACACTAGATGCACAGTGAAAAAAATATTGCAAAATGAAAAATCACCTTGATTTTGTTCTTTTTCTGGGTGTCATTGCGGAGCAGGGGGATCATGAATGAGGGTGCAGACATTGTGAAATCTTGAAAGAAGGAGATAGCAGATGTATGAGAGTGATGTATTAGCATGAAATGTAGAATTATGCCTGTAAGGATAGGAAAGACATTGGGGCAGCACATGACCATTGAGTAGAATTTAGCGGAGAGGCAGTTGGTTGCCTTTCCCGTGATGTGGGAGTGGAAGGGGGCTAAAGTAGAAAACGAGAAGAAAATGTGGTTGCCTTTGCAGAAGAGTGGGGAAGAAAACCCATTGTAAATATGCCACCAAGCTAGCTTCAGAAAATGAAAACTGCAAACACTCAGAAAACATGATTGCTGCTGTTTAGGGAAGAAAGATCGAGGGGTAAGAGGACTGCTCAACAAAGAACCAAATATGGGCGTCAGTTTTCATTTTGGGATGATTTTATCCTTCACAACAGATGCACAGTCATCGCCAAGGCCCTGATTATAACTAGGGGTTTAAATTCCTGCACAAACACGAGCTTTGCAGGGACTGAAATTGTGGGGATAAGATAATGATTGCACCCCAATTAATGCTCCCTGGCAGATTTTACCCGCTAAAGCCTGGAAAAATTGATCAGGCGGAAAAGGCCTTGTAAAAAAGTGAAAACATGATGATTTTTGTGCTATAAATACCGAATCCGCATGTTATACTTCATTTTCAGGGTCAAAACTTGAAATAGGAAGAGTTTATTGCACCCAGTAAAATATTTACCAGGGTGTTTATACTATATCACAACATATGTGGAAGGCTTGCCCCGGTCAATTGGTGAAGGGCAAACTCAAAAGAATCTTCCTTTCCTATGGCTGGAATTGAACGATAACCGCTGCTCTCTATAATGTTTGTGTATATTAGATATATTCATGACCGACGCCAACACCTCTGCGCCTATTGATTCCCGCGCTGCTAAAAGGGCGCCATCTGCCAATGAGCGGCAGATAGTAATGAACCCCGCAGGTTCCCTCGACGTGTCAGCCTATGACGATAGTGTCAGCGGCATATGAGACATAAGTAGGATCCCCCCACTGCCTCTCATTTCGCTGTTTTTTCAAAGTCTGCGACATAAGAGAGATTATGTAAATCCGTTCCCTGCTTTGCTGCCACAGACGTGAAGTCAATGTATAAGTAAATGCTCCACAGCACAGTGCTTCATAGCGCACAACCGCGGCTGACCCTCATTTGTGACGTACTTTACAGCCGATGAGGACCCATGTGAGAAACAATGGGATGCAGCCACTTTTACTTAGTAGCTGAGGTTTTTTTTAAACATAGAAAGTCACTCAAATATGAAACAAAGTGTATTCTTCTATAAGTACTTACATAAACTAACATTATGTGAGGGTTAAGGTAAACAAACATGTTGTCACTATGCATGGTGGGAACTGTATTGGTGAAAGGAGGCACATTGTGCCATTGTTCATTCTTAGTTCCCTTTTGAGCAAATGCATGAAATTAACCATATTTCTGCTAACATGAGCTAGTCAGACAATGCGATACGACGATTAAAGTGTTGCGTTTTTCTGGATTGAGTTTGCAGGTCCCCTTTGCCATTTGGTGATGAAACGACAAAGATCATTAACATGCAAATGGTCTATTAAAGACCCGTGAAGAACTCGGTGCGGCTGTTGTGTGCCCGGGAAGCTGTCTCAGCCGGGCTGACACACGACGAGGGTGTGGGGGGCTGAAGCTGAAGCCCTTTAAGCACAATGGGCTTTGCGCGCCTGCAAGCACCATGTTTCTTCCTCTGCCTCCTGCCTGGATTTCGCGCTGCTCTCATTTAAAAAGCGGCGTCGCGAACGGTCTTGCAGGGATGTCTCTGACAGTGTACGCGCTAAATCCAGGACACTCTCCGGGTGACCATCATGCGATCGCGCCCGCGCGTGCACCTTAGTGGGATAAGTGGTCTTGACCCTGTGCCCAGTGGGAACAGTCCACCCCGAACTGCCAGGCCGGATCCTCCCTGGACTGGAAACACGAATCCTAGGACTGGTTTCGAGCTTTCAGCCCTCATCAGCAGGGATAGCCTGACTCCAGTGGCGTGGAGAGCACGGGAACCATGTCTGGGCATACCCGTCTCACTCGGGTGACAAATGCAAAAAGAACAATTGATGGACAGAATGCAGAACAATGTCAAACATTCACCCCAGTACAGAGATCTGGGCCTAAATCCATATTTTTTTTGTTCACCATGCCATTCGAGCTTGGACCCAGCCATATGCAAATCAGTCTTGACCCTGTGCCCAATGGGAACAGTCCAGCCCGAACTGCCAGGCCAGGTCCTCCCTGGACTGGAAACAAGCATCCTAGGACCGGTTTCTGGCTTTCAGCTCTCATCAGCCAGGATAGCCTGACTCCAGTGGCGTGGAGAGCACGGGACCCACGTCCCACTCGGGGTGACAAATGCAAAAAGAACAATTGATGGACAGAATGCAGATCAATGTCATACATTCACCCCAGTACAGAGATCTGGGCCTAAATCCATCGTTTTTTTGCTCACCATGCCATTCCAGTTTGGACCCAGCCATATGCAAATCAGTCTTGACCCTGTGCCCAATGGGAAAGTCCAGCCCGATCTGCCAGGCCAGGTCCTCCCTGGACTGGAAACAAGCATCCTAGGCCCAGTTTCGGGTTTTCAGCCCTCATCAGCCAGGATAGCCTGACTCCAGTGGAGGGAGAGAACGGGACCCATGTCTGAGCATACCCGTCCCACTCGGGGTGACAAATGCAAAAAGAACAATTGATGGACAGAATGCAGAACAATGTCATACATTCAGACCAGTACAGAGATCAGGGCCTAAATCCATCGTTTTTTTACTAGCCATTCCAGTTTGGACCCAGCCATATGCAAATCAGTCTTGACCCTGTGCCCAATGGGAACAGTCCAGCCCGAACTGCCAGGCCAGGTCCTCCCTTCCCATTGTAATGCAGAAATATTGTGGGCGTAAATATCGAATTTTAGGTAAGTTTTTAAATCGTTTGCAATAACATCATTGTAAAAAATATAATTTTTCAATTATTTTAATGTGTTTAAGTTCATATTTTCATTGTATATGCTATATATTGTTTGTATAATTGTTAATATATTTAGATATCATTTTTCATTTTAAGTTATTTATAATTTGTAATTTAATTGTCAATAGTAATTTTTAGTGTTGTAGTGGGTTGTGAGGTCTGCAGGGGTACAAGGGTGGGAAGTTAAGTAAGTATAGTTAATTACTAATTAATTTTTAATAAACGTTAATTATTTAATTGATAATTACTTATGTAAATTGAACAGTTATTATAATTTTTTAAGTGATATAATTGAACATTGAATAATTCATTGATAATTAGTTAGGTAAACTGTGTCATTTTTTTAATGCTATTTTTTAGGTGTGTGTTATTGGGTTTGTAGGGGTATAGGATGGGAAGTCAGTAGAGTAATAATCAATTATCAATTAATTATTCATTAAATATTTAATTAATTAGTAATTATGTAAATTGTTGGATACTTATATTATGTGCTGTTGTGTTCGTAGGGGAATAAGGTGGAAAGTTATTCAATTATAATTAAAAAACAAATAATTAATCATTTATTAATATTTTGTTATATATTACTTAATATGTTTTATCTTTTTTATATAAATGATATTTTAAATGTGTGTTGCTATGTTTGTGGGAGTATAATGTGTATGTTTTAATGAAATGATCAATGAATAACACATTTTTTATTTGAAATCAATTATTTAAATGTTTATTTTAAAACATATATATTTTTAGATTTGTTTATATAATTTTTATATTAATAGTTTTATATTTTTGGTCTATTAATAGAGTCATTAAAATATTTTCTGTGTTTGAAGTGAACTACTTTTTCTACTGTTGCACAGACTGGAGTGGGGATGTTAATTGTACACCTCTGGTGTCCAATGCTTTCCCTACTGTTGCACAGACTGGAGTGGGAATAGTAAATGTTACCCCTATGGTGTTCAAAGCTTTTCCTACTGTTGCACAGAGTGGAGTGGGATTAGTAAATGTTACCTCTCCGGAGTCCAATTCTTTCCCTACTGTAGAACTGACTGGAAAGGGAGTAGTAAATTATACCCCTCTGGTGTCCAACGCATTCTCCTTGTGTCGCACAGACTAGAGTGGGAATAGTAAATGTTATCGCTCCGGAGTCCAACGCTTTCCCTACTGTTGCAGAGATATGAGTGGAAATAGTACATTTTACCCCTCTGGTGTCTAACGCTTTCCCTACTGTTGCACATATTGGAGTGGGAGTAATACATTTTACCCCTCTGGCGTCCAACGCTTTCCCTACTGTTGCACAGGCTGGATTGGGAAAGAATGACTATATTTTTTTAATTGTTTAAATATATGTAATATTATTTGTTTATTTTTAAAATTGTAAAATATCTGTAAATATGTGTGTATAATGTTTACATTTTAAAATAAATAGTTTTAGAAAATGAATTGTCATGTAGTTCCTACTAATCCGTAGGATCTGCGCATTGTTTGGACAACATAAACTAAGGACTTGTTGTCAAGACTGGTTCCGAACACCCCCACAGGTTATTTTGGCTTAAACACCAGCTAGTTCACAGTGCCACTGCAAGCCCCACTAACGTACCGAGGAGCGAACAGTTTATGGCAACCACTGAACATGACAACCCTGATTCCTCAGGAATCGTGGAAACAGTACAGAATCTTTTGCTCAGTCATTCAAGCTTATTTGTTCTCAAAGAATATCTACAAAGAATACACATTGGGACGTTTTCAATAATATTTATTGAACCAACGTTATTCTTGAATAAAATACGTTTGCCACAAATATTGGGAGACAGAAGCAAGGGAGATTGCAAGCACCAAAAGAGTGAACAGTAGATACATTTCTGCCATGGTGCTGAAGCAATGAATATATGCAGGCATATATGCAATATGGTAAGCTAAAGTACTCCTACGATGCGGACCCTACTCTAAGTGTACCTGGAATGTGTGTAGGTGTAGAGCTAAAAAATCTCCCCAGGGATGATCCAACCCATTACCTGTTGGGAGAGGGTGAAGGACCCCATCTTGGGAGCCGATCCCGATGTTGGATGGATCGGAGTCAGTCCTACATCAGTTAGGAACTGGAACCACACGACCTCCTGTCGTCGGTTCCAGCCCTGGAAGTAGGATGCGACCAAACCCTGTTCGGTGGCATGCCTATTCTTTTCAATGGGAGCATGCATTCTGAACGGAATGCATGCTCTTACTGAAAAGAGCAGAAGTGCAGTTCATCCCTGCACCCCGTGTCAGGCACCTCAAGGGATCAACAGGGGGGCACCATAGGTGCCCCCTAGGCCGCCATTCGGCAGCCTTGCACCCATGGGGGCCCTGCTGGGGGCCTCCAAAGCTGTTTCTCAATGCTTTTCTGTGCTGGTAAGGATGGCACATAAAGGCAGTGGGTAGCTGCCTTCGTAATCACTCGGCCAGAAAGAGCCGGCCGGGGGATTCCTGCAGGGTTTCGGGATGGCGGACGGGCTCTCCGAGCCTGTCGGAAGCCATTCGGTAAACCTAATCGAATTCCCTTCCGACCGAGCCCATCGAAATGGATCGTCAATAGGGAATCTGAACAGAAGAGTACGATGCACGCAGGAGGGCTCCGACTGACGGCCGGACCCTTCCTGCCTGCATCGGAATCAGGCCCTTGTTCTCGAGTTGGACACCTCTCATGGAATGTCAGAACAGTGTGTGGTAGATTCTCAGCATGCACAGGCCTTCGATGTGAGCAGAAGTGCCTCCTCTACCAATCTTTTGGTATGCCTATTATTTATAATAAAAAGCAGCCTTCGCAATGTGGGCTCTAGATTAGTTATGTTATGGATATGTGGAAAGTGCTGTTGCCCCATGGATGAAGATAGGACGACTTGTGTACCTAGTGCATAGAGAGGCCCAGTACATGGTGTTCAGGGCATCATGACAATGTTGTGCAAACCTGGATGCGTAAACAAAGTAGTTTCAGAGAAACAAATCCAGCATTGCCGTGCATGCAAATGTGTGCAAAAGATCGCCGCTGAAACTTTATTTTCTTGCTACATGGGCCTAACCTGGGAATATAACAGAATTTTTGTAATTTTTTTTTGTTTTCTCCTCTCCTCTCCTCTACCCCCTCTACTGATAGTAGAGGGGGTAGAGGAGGCTGGGGAATCAGGGTGCTTTAACTTGCAAGTAGACTGACAATCTCAGCTTGGGAGAGAAGAGGTGTGAATCTTTTGGGGCGAGGGAGACTGCTACTCCTTGGTATTGAACACCAGGGAAAGTGTGGCTTCAATTAGGGGAGTAGAGACTCTAAGAGAGAAGATAGTCTAGAGTTTGGGTCAGATATTGTGTTATCTAGCTGGGAGAATTTTGAACAGAAGAGAACCAGTTTGTATTCTAGGCAGTGGGTCAATGATATGAAGGCATGGGGAGAGTGGAGTTCGAAGGGATGGCATGAAGATGTGTTGTTTGTGGTGTTGGTGTGTAGAAGATTATATTGTGGAGGTGTGTGAAAAGAAAGGGAGTGAAGTGAGGTGTTCTGTGATGTGTGTGCCCTCAGAAGGATTGTGGAAGATGGCCTTTGTGGTGGTAGTTGGATGAAGCGGAGATGGATGCCTGGTGCTGTGTGTCAGTGTCATGTGGGGAGAAGAAGGAAACTGATCCAAAGATGAGGAGTTGTAGTCAGAGTAAATGAAAGGGATGCGTGCATAATCAGAGCTGGGAAGCTGTAGGAGAGATTCATCATTCAGGTGCATGGGTGTTGTTGCAGTGATGAGGAGGTGTGACTGAAATAGTGCCACATGTCACACTTGCATCAGAGTGATGGTTAGCACTAATTGATTGAACTGGTTCTTTTTGCATTCATCACTTCATAAAAGCGAAGCAAGAGTATGCACGTAAAGATATTTATTTGCCCACAATCTTCCTTGCCTTAACCGATGATACAATGCACCTATAAACTGTATGACATCCCATAGCAGTGAGAGCAATCTCTTGGCTAAAGCACCTCCACTCTAGGCAGATCATGATCTCAGCCTGCTTACATTGCAGCACATTTAGACAAAGTTTCTTTTTTTCTTTGTCCCATTTTAATGTATATCCATGTTTCCTCACTAATAATGGTTTTGAGACTTTGACAACATAATTCCTAAATTTACCTTCCCAATTCAAGTCACATTCGAGGGCAGCATGATCACTGAACCCTGAAAATTGGACATGCATATTCACTAGTCTGGCACTTATTGTTTCCAAGGTGATTATATAATCTATCGTAGACCCTTTATCTACACTCCTGAATGCCGCATCCATGGTGCCAGTGAGTGTATTTAAAGTATTAAAAATCAGCAGGTCCCATGTCATCAAAGCATTCCCATAGGTACAGTGTGCAAAACGGGCCACATCGTCCCCTTCACAGTCCGTTAACCCACAGACAGGCCTACCTAATTTTTGCGACATTTGGCATTGAAATCCCGCACCCATATAAAAAACAGGGGTTTTCGATGGTACGAAGTAATGTCACCAATCGCTTGTTCGAAGGATTCAACCACTTATGCCACATCACCCTCAAAATAATTATTATTATAATCACATCACTATCTCTATTACACTCACAGGCCAGGAAATGCAAGTAGGGTGAATTATTCACCAACTTCAGGATTGTGATCTTGGTAGTATTTGCTATCAATGTCAATATTTCACTTTTACCCTCCAATATCTGACTGGAATTGGAGGGGATTGATAAGAGCAGAAGCCATCTAAAGATGATGAGCTCACCTCCCATATTTCTTGAAGACATATTATGTCATACTTCGTTGCCTCTCTCATCCATTCCAAGATATCCTTTTTCTTACTAAATCCTGATATATTCCATGTGACCAACCTTAACAAGTCTGTCCAGCCCTCCATCCTTTTCGTGTTTTTTTAAAGGTACGTCCCTGACGTCCCCATCTCATTCTCCACCTGGCTTTCTGCCATTAATATCCATTCAATCACATTCCTCTAAGTTCTGCAAAGGGGCATATCTATTTCGGAGTGGGATCTCCTCACTTCTCATTTGTGAGTAACTTCTCTGATTAAAATGGCAAGTGGTAGTGGATTTTACCCTCTTTCCCGTCTGGGAGCTTTGCGGTTTATAAAAGTAACCTAATGGCAAAGCAATTATTTGGGAGTTTAGGGATGGGGCAATTAGGAGTAGACATAGCAGATTACCCACTAGGCCTGGACTATCTAAATTCATCACAATACAATTCCCCAATACATTCTGCGGTGCGTGCCATTTTACTCTTAAAATATTAAAATATGCCCATATAGGCGAGTACACCCTCTTGCGAACTTTGTTACCCAATTTAGCGCCTTCCCCATATGTTGCTTAGTAGTCTCATCCTGGGACTGTCTCAGCTCTGGTACATTTCCAATACAAAAGCATTTTGGGTAGCTGCCAGTGGCAAGTCTAATACCTGGGCCCTCAGAGACCTCCCTCCCCGTTTTTTCCTCCCTGCTTCCCCCGCCACCCTTGCTTTTGTATCTGCCTCTAGAGGCAAAGAAAAGGGTACTGTTTGTTTTGTGAAAGGACTAACCAAGTTGGGGGTTGTATCAGTGCTAGAGCCTGGCTGAACTAACAGGGAGGGAGCATTACCTTCCATCTGAAAATCAAGGACCTCTACGACAACTTCAGTGAACAGACTCCAGAAACCTCACCTTCCTCCAGCAACGACAGCCAGCCTACCATCGCTGCCTGGACCCCGGGCACCACTGAAGATACCACCACGAACATGAAGGGCACTCACTCAGGAGCCCCCATGGACCCCTGCCCGCCACACATCTTCCACAGAGCCGCCATAGCACCCGAGCTACGACGCACTATCAACAGCACGTTCGAATCCTGCACTTTCCCGACGACAGGAAAAGCGCAGAAGTCAAGCTCCTCCTCAAGAAACCCTCTGCAGACCAGACGGACCTGAAAAACTACCAACCCATCTCTCTCCTTTCCTTTGCATGCAAAGTCACCGATAGGATCGCCAATGCACAGCTGACCAACTTCATCGAGTAGATCGCCATCCTCGACCATTCCCAATCTCGATTCGACAGCACCCCAGCACCGAGACCGCCCTATTCGCCGCCAGACGACATACGCATGCTCCTCGACCAAGGCCACACCGCGGCCCTCATCCTTCTAGACCTCTCCGCAGCCTTCGACACGTCTCCCACCGCACCCTCACCTATAGGGAACCGCCCTTGATTGGCTCCGCTCCTTCCTTACCGGCAGAACTCAAAGAATCAGACTCCCACCCTTCCTCACCGAACCCACAGAGATCATCGCTCAGTCCCACGCTCTTCAACATCTACATGGCCCCCCTCACCACCATTATCAGACAGCATGGACTCTGAATAGTATCCTATGCCGGCGACACACAGCTCATCCTCTCCCCCGCGAAGGAACCCGACGCCATCAGACTCAGCTTCCAGAAAGGAATGGAAGAAGTCGCACCTTGGATGAGCAGCAGCTGTCAGAAGCTCAACTCAGAGAAGACAGATGTCCTCATCCTCGGGCCCACCACCTCAGCTTGGGACAACACCTGGTGGGCCACCTCCCTCTGCAACCCCCCACACCCACAGGCCACGCCCAGAACATCAGCATCATACTCAACTCCCCCCTCACCATGAACCGCCAGATCAACGCCGTCGCCTCCACATGCTTTACCACCCTCCACATCCTTCGCAAGACCTTAAAATTGATCCCCCCGAATCCAGAAAGACTGTCACCTACACACTCATAACTAGCAGACTGGACTATGGAAATGCCCTCTACACCGGAATCAACAAATCCCTGCTACGCAAACTCCAGACCATCCAGAACACCGCGGCCAGACTCGTCCTCAACATCCACGGCATGAACACATCACCCAACACCTGCATGACTTCCACTGGCTCCCCGTCAAGAAGAGAGTAACTTTCAAGCTACTCACCCATGCTTACAAATCCCTCCAAAACACCGGACCCAAATACCTCAACGACAGAGTATCCTTCCACGTACCAAAGAGAAACCTCCGCCCCGCCGACCTCACCCTCGTCGAAACCCCACGCATCCGCAGAACAAGACCAGGTGGAAGAGCCTTCTCCTACATCGCGGCAAAGACCTGGAACGAGCTCCTAATCAACATCAGACGCTCCCCAACTCTGCACACCTTCAGAAAGAGCCTCAAGACCTGGCTCTTCAGCTGACTCGGAGCTGCATCCCCAGTGCCTTGAGACCCTCATGGGTGAGTAGCGCGCTTCACAATTCCCTGATTGATTGATTGATTAATTACCTATATCTCGGTTGCAGTGAATAAAATCCCCTCCGTGTCAGTCATCTGGGCGTAATATGCTCCCAGAGACCTGCAGCTGAATAAGTTGTTGTGGGATTATAGCTCTGCCCCCATGCCGGACTTCACTACTCGCTTCCAGTATTGGTACAAAAGATTTTGACATTGGATTCAAAGCAGTGGAAAGGGGGCTATCTGACATGTTCTGGATTACCCCAGAATATTCGGATATTGGTGATATTCATTGCTCTATTCATTCTAATCTGATTAAAACAGGCTGCAATTGTAATGACAGGATACACTCCAATCTAAGACAAAGGTCGTCCATGTTAAAATTAAATAAAGCTTTAAAAAAAAGGTCGTCCATGTTCACAGAATATGGGGGCTGTAATAAAGGTTCAGGTCTAATAGCCTTCTTCGCTTTCTTAGGTTTAGGTGCACTATATTGTATAGTCCCACCCCTTTTTCTCTTAATCGGGGGATCAGTTAGAACTGTGGACAAGTGCCCCTGCTGAGCAGATTGAATATCAGGCAGACCATGGGGGGGAGGTCTATCAACGTGAAGGAAGTGACCCAACTAGGATCACCCGGGTCACTCACGACCTCCTCTAGCCTTCCAAGAAATGAAGAGTCGATGATGCAGTAGAGAACACAAACTAACTAGTTTATTAGTAAACACACTGCAGTGGAGTCCAGTCTGACCAGCCTTATGGAATGGCTGTTGAGGGACTGAATTCAGAACACTTGGTAACACAGAATAAGCTTCTCCAACACCTCCCAATTCCTGCCCCTGATGGAAAAATAAAGCTTGGGCGAACACTGAACAAAAGGGAGGCACAGAAGGACGAGCTAAGAGTCTGAGACCGGGCACACACTATCTCTCTGGCGAGGTCATACAGTCTGAGCTTGCAGCTGGAATAGTGGGAGCACCCTCTATCTCAGGGAAAGGCATGTGTTAACAAGCAACTTTCTCATGCTTCAGTGAGGCCTAACCTTGGAGATGCAAATGCATCACAGCAGCTTTCTGCTGAGGCAAGCAACAGGAGACAAAAGCTTAGTTTCAATCATAGAGCAAAGGGGAGGCTGTTAGAGAGAAAATGGCGGCACAGATGTTAAGATAATCTCACAGTATTTGCAGGGATTGGTTACATATGTATGCAATAAAGATTATTATGAAATAGGTACATAAATGCTAACATAATATAATGTAAAGCATGAGTGATGTGACCGCAACACATTTCAATTCTAACAGACCCTCTTTTTACCATTTATTAGCTAACACTAGCCCTTTATTCTTGCTATCGGGTAAGGGTCTTTACAATTCTAAAGGTAGAAAAAAAAACTGTTCAATCACAGGCTACTGTTGCTAACTTATGAACCATCCGTCAGAGCTAAATACTCTATGAGGCTAAACACGTGTGGTGTCAGCATTCATACACAGCAGGCACAACAGGCTGGGAGACAGGGTATACAGGGACATATTCTTTGTGTCTGCAACCCTCTTGGCTCAGGGCGGAAACATACTTTCACGTGGTAGCTAATAAAAAAGTATGATACATAGACAAGGCAACAAGTAGTAGGGAAAAAGAAAAGAGGGGCACCATCTGTCAGACCATTTCCTCATAGGCAAAACATAAATGTGAAAGTAAACATTATGAAGTAAGATCCAAGGAAGACTTGCTGTCAAGCAAGCTATAAGTGGAGTCACATGTGCTCCTACCCATCTTAGTCCCCCTCTCCCCCTGGATACAAAACAAACTGCCATATTAACCATCATTATAGACATTTGTCCAATGTACACATTACTTTACAGTGCAGAGATAAATAAATATCATATCTGGAACAGGGGAAAAGGAATTGAATATGCACCAATTGAAACAATTAAATTGTCAGTGTATGTCTTCCTGTGCTCCCCTCTGTGAGAAGCCAAAGTATCAAACGTGTTCAGAGTAAAGAACATGCAATGGAACCAATGGGGATAAAGCAAGGAAATGGGGCAAAGTTCCCTGCGTCCATCTGGGTCCCGCTGGCGGACCCCTATCGTTCATTAGGTGTAGGTACTGTTGAGCACCGGCGGTGGAGCCGTTCGGCTAGCTCGGATCCAGATCCCACATTCCAAGGCAAAGCATCTTCTCTTCAGAAACGCTGTTCTTTTTACCATGTTTGGTGACTGTCCGAATAACGCACCAATCTCCCTTTCCCTATGCTATCGCTGGTACCATGGGCAGGGTACACTCACCCTAATTCTCCAACAATGCAATCCACCCCTACTAATCTGACTGTCCCTTTTGTGCACTTTTTCTCCATCGGAGCATAAATTGTATCTTGTCACTCCAGCCACAGAGGGGTCAAGGAAAAGGGGTCAGACTCAAGGGAACCAAGGAGCAGGGACTCAATGGGCTGAGACTTAATCACAAGTGGACCAACAAACTGGGGCTCCTGGATAGATAGCCCCTCTTTCTTTCCTTTCTTTTGGTGGTCCTGCCTTGTCCAGCACTTCTTTGCTCTGCAGCTCCGCCTCTTTCTTATTCAAGTGGATGGTCCATAACGAGCAGCCAGGCTGTGCATCGCATCCGGGCCCCTCTGATGTGACTGCAGGGCATCCGGGACCTATTAGTGAATAGAATGCAAACTTTTGGTAAACTGGCAAGGATAAAACTTTATATAATTGTTTCAATCAGGACATCCTTTGAATTACTATATCTGTCCATTCCTATATTATTCATCTAAAAAACCTCAAAAAGGGAAAATGTGTGGTGCAAAATTACCAGGGACATCTGGATACCCCTTCCAGAATTGTGCGTCATGCGCACCATACGGGCTGAGCAATGTCTCATCATACCCACAAGAAATACATATGCATCTGGCAACATTCTTCTTTCTTCCCTGTCCTATTAATTCACCATCCCTCGTCCCTTCAAATGTGCCATACTTTCAACTTAGACATCATTACTTCCGGTACCCACCCAGCAGGGCCTGCTACAAACATTCTTTCATGTCATTTTGATAATTTTCTGCAAACGCATTATCCCTTCCCACATCTTCAGTTACTTTCCGGTGGGCACTACACTTACTTACAATTCACAACCCAGTTACTTGGACTAACTAATAAAGGACTCGTGGTGTCTCTGCGACGTTATGTAGTGTTGCGGTAACATGAACAATAGTGGTGTTGCCACCTGGGAATTTAAACAAGAGCCACCGACATATAGTTCCCCTTAAAGATCAGATATGAGAACATCAGTCCAGTCTACCCGTCCTCTCATCTCCTTTTCCTTTCCAATTCAATCAGTTGACAGAAGGGAGGGGCAGTAATATGGCTGAAATCGGTGAGCAGTCAAAATATCGAAAATTAAATATCGACCTACACTAATATCGAGTTGACAATATCGAAGGGACAGAATATCGATGTAAAGAATATCTATGGACAGAATATCGACCCTAAGGTAATTAATATTGATTTTTTTTATATCGATGTTAGTAATATCGAAATCAAATATATCGATGTTACTAATATTGATGTTACTAATATCGATATTTATATTATTGTTATGTATTTTAATATGTATTTAATATGTATGTGTTATATGTTTTTTGTTAAGTGTTCTACTGGTTTTAAAATAAATGTATGCAATTTTTATATGTTAATGATGGTTTTTTAAGTAAATTTTGTGTTTTAGTACCGTAGCGGGTTGTGGGTTTATAGGGGAATAGGGTGGGAAGTAATTTAATTATATGAAATTAATTATACATTTTTAGGAATTATTAATTAATTTTAATTAATTTTTGCGTTTAAGTTCTGTAGCGGGTTGTGGGTTTATAGGGGAATAGGGTGGGAAGTAATTTAATTGTAATTAAGTAATAATTTATTTTCATTTATTGGTATTGATAATTATGTTATTGTTAATTAATTATTAATTGGTAATTAATTTGTATCAATTGGTAATTAGTTTTTATTAATTGATTAATTGATAATTATGTTGTGTATTATTTTATTATTGGAGTGTGTCGTGCGTTTATAGGGGAATAGTGTTGGAAGTAATTGAAATCTAATTAAGTAATTATTAAATTTGTTGTTGGGTATTGATAATTAATTTATTGGACATTAATTATTAATTGGTAAATATTTTAAATTATAATATGTTGGGTATGAAAAATAATGTATTGCTTATTAATCATTAATTGGTAATTAAATATGATTAAATATTATTTATTGACATTTCTAATTAATATATTAACATGTAAACATTAATTGGTAATTAATGTTTAATAACTAATATTTTTGGGTATAAAAATATTTATTTGTTCAATATTTTTTAATTGGTAATTAATGTTTAATAATTATTATTTTTGGGTATAACAAATATTTAGGGGTCGATTCCGATCCTGTTTTTTTTTTTCCCGTACGACTCGTATCCGTATTTGTTTATGTACGAATCGTACAAGTCCCGTACAAACGGCGAAGTACGATTCGTACGTGAAAAATACATACGAATCGCCTCGGGAAAAGTCTACGAGACGTCCCTGGACCGTTTTACATACAAATCGTATCCGTACTTGTTTCTGTACGAATCGTACAAGTCCCGTACAAACGGCGAAGTACGATTCGTACGTGAAAAATACATACGAATCGCCTCGGGAAAAGTCTACGAGACGTCCCTGGACAGTTTTACATACAAATCGTAAAACTGAAGTCCGAGTGCGCTAGTACGATCCGTACCGCCGTCCGAAAACACAAGCGCATGGAAAAGGCTCCGTACGGAGCGAACTTTGTACGAGCCCTACCCTGAGTACACTTGTGCCCGGGGTACGAGTCGTATGGCCCCCCCCCAGCCTCCCAACCCTCCCACGTACGTCCGCACCGTACATCCCACCCCCGTATGTACGGCGCGTACCCCCCACCCCCGTATGTACGGCGCGTACCCCCACCTGCGTATGTACGGCGCGTACCCCCCACCCCCCGTATGTACGGCGCGTACCCCCCACCCCCCGTATGTACGGCACGTACCCCCCACCCCCGTATGTACGGCGCATACCCCCACTCCTGTATGTACGGTGCGTACCCCCCACCCACGTATGTTCGCATCGTACCCCAGGCGTACCCCCCACCCGTGCAGTACATATGCAATGTTGGGGTACGAACCATAATCAATGACATGTACGATGTGGGTGATGGCGTGTACGTCGCGTAGCGGGCCCCCTTTTCCTTGTGCATCGCAGCGTACTTATCTTTTCCGGCGCTTTTTGGCTCCCGTAAAAATATAGCCGTGCGGAGTGCTGTAGGTACGAATCGTACTTGCTGGTCCGTAAAACGCTGCCTGACTCCGTGCGGACGTCGCATACGCGCTGTCCAGGATCGGAATTGTATGTATTTTTTAGCCGTACGGTGTTTTTTACGATTCGTACGGAAATGGTATTTCTGTACGAATCGTACTTGCTGGTTTGTACGGTGGAATTCCCGGGTACGAGTCATACGGAGAAAACGCTCCGTACGACCATTTGTACCCGGGTTTTACAGGATCGGAATCGGCACCTTAATTGTTCAATATATTTTAATTGGTAATTACTTTTTAATAATCAATATGTTTTTTGGTATGAAAAATATTTTATTGTTCAATATTTATTATGTTGTAATTAATGTTTATTAATTATTATTTATTGGTATTTATTATTAATTTATTGCTAATTAATTATTCATTGGTAGTTGTGTTTGTAATAATTATTTATTGGTATTTGTAAATAATTTAGAGTTATTTAATAATTAAATCAATAATTATTTTAAATAATTATTTTATTTATAAGTATGTTATTTTTAACTTCTACGCTATCCAACACTTTCCCTACTGTTGCACTCTCTGGAGTTGGAATAGTAATTTTTACCCCTACGCTATCCAACACTTTCCCTACTGTTGCACTCTCTGGAGTTGGAATAGTAATTTTGACCCTTACGCTATCCAACACTTTCCCTACTGTTACACTCTCTGGAGTTGGAATAGTAATTTTTACCCCTACGCTATCCAACACTTTCCCTACTGTTGCACTCTCTGGAGTGGGAATAGTAATTTTTATCCCTACGCTATCCAACACTTTCCCTACTGTTGCACTCTCTGGAGCTGGAATAGTAATTTTTACCCCTACGCTATCCAACACTTTCCCTACTGTTGCACTCTCTGGAGTGGGAATAGTAATTTTTACTCCTACGCTATCCAACACTTTCTCTACTGTTGCACTCTCTGGAGTTGGAATATAATTTTTACCCCTACGCTATCCAACACTTTCCCTACTGTTGCACTCTTTGCAGTTGGAATAGTCATTTTTACCCCTACGCTATCCAACACTTTCCCTACTGTTGCACTCTCTGGAGTGGGAATAGTAATTTTTACTCCTACGCTATCCAACACTTTCTCTACTGTTGCACTCTCTGGAGTTGGAATATAATTTTTACCCCTACGCTATCCAACACTTTCCCTACTGTTGCACTCTTTGCAGTTGGAATAGTCATTTTTACCCCTACGCTATCCAACACTTTCCCTACTATTACACTCCCTGGAGTGGAAATAGTAATTTCTAGCCCTACGCTATCCAACATTTTCCTTACTGTTGGTTTTGTTGGAGTTGGAGTAGTAGTTTTATTCTCTCTGATATTTAATATTTTTGTATTATTTTAGCTAATGTAATATATAATTAATAATTAAAAATATTCAAATTAAATGTAATGTTTTTAATTTGTTATACGTAATTATTTAATTTTTATTCATGTTATTGTTTTATGTGTATAGATGTATTGGTAATTTATAATATTTTTTAATAATGTATAAGTTATTAAAACTAATTATTAAGTAAATATATATATTATATATTATATGTATATGTTTAATTAATGTTTTATTAATTTATATATATATTAATTATTAATTTTAAACATTATAAAATATATTTAATTATGTTTATTTTATTTATAAGTATTCTTTGGTTTATTTTACATATTTTTTTAAACTAAAGAAAAAACGATATTTTTGACATCGATATTTTATTTTCGATATTTTTGTACTTACCATGTTGTAGATAGGATGTCGATATTCTTGACATCGACATTTTTGCTCCGATATTTTTGTAGGTCGATTTTTTGACCTTCGATATTTTGTCAGTGATCCGCTGAAATCAAAGTGGCACATCTTTTAATCATGACATTTTTGGTGAACAATGCTAATTTATAGCCGATTAGACGTGCACTGGTGTGGTGCTCTGCCTCTGTTTTTTCAAGGGCATGTTCACAGCATGGTGTACCATAACTGTAAGATCAGTGACTAAAACAAGTCCAATCGATTGTTTTATGGAGACGACCACCGTCATGACCGCCCCCTTGGCAGCTCGAAAGGGCTCTTGCGGTATCATCAAAGCCAGAAAGCGCACAACAAGCCGTCTTGTGTACTTACAACACAAAACAACTTGTTCCCTCTTTTCTGCATTTCCCACCTCAGATCACACACGTTCCTCCATTTGCATCCAGTCTCTATCCTCAAATCCACATACCTGCGTCCCTGAAACTCGCTAATGTCGGGGAATGAAAAACCACAGTGGAAATAGCAGCAGAAATAACAGACATTATCATCACTGCTGGTCATGCCACAAATATACGCGTTAGCGAGGGGGAAAAAACGCTGAGGCAATATACGAGACAGGGGTACTAACAGTTATAATGGCCACAAATGGCGGTGACAAGGGAAAGCAAAATGTGCCATAGCCTACACAGCCTGGGCAACATGGCAGGAGCAGAAACTGCAGGAATAGAAACAGCAGCTCAACCATACTCTCACAAAGCATATTGTACACAAAGTACCCCATAAAGGAAGAAAAACCTATTTTCTTTGGAAAATGAGACATACGAGACAGTCAGGGCTCTGAAAGTGCTCGTGAAATATTATGTAAGGGTGTGTTCAACATATAGCTAGATCAATTTTTAATAATTGCAAAATCTCCCATGAAGAGAAATAAATGCATAGGACAAATGAAAACTTTACAAAGCCTGTTAGTCAAAACATACAACTTAGACTGCTAGCATCTAATTCTGTCCTCATTCTGCACTTCATATCACAGCAGTCTCTCTGTGCTTGTGCTCAAAAGCTGCACAATCCCCCACCTCTTTCCCTGTTTGCAGAACTCAAGGAAACAAAAAGGCTGTATATTCTGTACGCTTCCTGGAAAAACTCTGCAACACAGCTAGCAACCTATTCCAACAAAAAGGTATTAATCATGCGGAAACAGAGAATACATATTATAATAATCAAGAAGACAAATGCGTGCTTTGTATTTTCACTCTCCGTTATGAAGTGAAGAAACCTTTGTTTAAACAAACTGCAAACTGACAAAAGTTAGCCACAAAAAACGTAAATTATAAGAAAAGTCTTTTCATAAAGACGGGAGGAACAGGGAGAAAATTCCATTTCTTATCTCAAGGCCAAAGGCCGCAGTAAGCCTGCCAAAACAGACTCAATCATGAACTGTGTATTTCAACTGTGAAAATCCCTTTTATTCAGCATAAATAGATGCTGCCTGAAATGCTTGAAACACCTTTTCCAAATTAAATACACGTGATAGTGCGAGGTCAAATCCAAATTAAACACACTCACTCAAATCAATCATGAATTAATTACTTGAGCATTCCTCACACTACCCATCAGACTAAAAGCATCAGCATCTGAGCAGGGCTCATTCATTCATTTTTACTTTCATGTACCGAACTTTTAAAATACAACTTCATGTCTGTAGCTCAAAACAGCTTTTGTCATTTTGCAATGTCCAAAACTAAGGTGCCGATCACGATCCGGCAAAAACCGGGTACGAACCGTCGGACGGAGCATATTCTCCGTCCGACGCGTACCCGGTCGTCAAAATATACAAACATGGAATTACGATTCGCACGGGTACACCATTACCGTACGAATCGTAAAAAAGACCGACCGAACAAAAAACACCTACCAATGCGATCCGGGAAAGCGCCGACCTGACGTCGGGACGCACGCAGCCAGCCATTCACGACCCAGGAATCACGATTCGCACCGACGTCACCCCGCACGGTGAATATTTTGCGGCAGCCAAAAACTGCCGGGAAATCAGGACGACGCGAACAAGGACCACCAGTACGCGACGGACAGACGGCGACGCGAACAAGGAGGACCAGTACGTGACGGACACACAGGACGACGCCACCAAGGAGGACCCGTACGCGACAGGACGACGCGATCAAGGAGGACCCGTACGCGACAGGACGACGCGAGCAAGGAGTACCAGTACGCGACGGACAGACATGGACCCGAACCTACGAGTCATCCCTGCCCTCATAGCAGTACACCTCCTCTACAGGTTACGACGCAGACGCCGCAGAAGGTCAGAATAACTAAGGGAGGGGGGAAAGTGGGGTGGGGTGGGGGTGGCAGGACCAGGGCAGGCCACAAAACAACCACATGAGTGACACACTACACATGGCCTGGACATACCTGACTCCCATGCCCTGGTCACCACGAGGGGGTGGGGGCGTGTCCTGATAAGCCAGCGACCGCCACAACGGAAGTCCGTCACCACGCGAACCGGCAACACAACCAGACAGGTACGTCCCGTACCCACGCCTGAAGAGCGTGGGTACGAGTCGGACCACGCCCACACACGTCACCCCAACAATGGCGGGACGGATCGCACCCACGTGGCAAAGGCCTGGGTACGGGCCGCACAAACATCACATAGCATGGGGACGGATATGTACGGACCCTACCCCCACCCCGTATGCAAGGAGCGTACCCCCCAGCCCAACAGTGCAAGTACGACCCGTACCCCCACCCGCGGACGTACGGAGCGTACCCCCAGCCCAACAGTGTAAGTACGACCCGTACCCCCACCCGCGGACGCACGGAGCGTACCCCCAGCCCAACAGTGTAAGTACGACCCGTACCCCCACCCGCGGACGTACGGAGCGTACCCCCAGCCCAACAGTGTAAGTACGACCCGTACCCCCACCCGCGGACGTACGGAGCGTACCCCCAGCCCAACAGTGTAAGTACGACCCGTACCCCCACACGCGGACGCACGGAGCGTACCCCCAGCCCAACAGTGTAAGTACGACCCGTACCCCCACCCGCGGACGTACGGAGCGTACCCCCAGCCCAACAGTGTAAGTACGACCCGTACCCCCACCCGCGGACGCACGGAGCGTACCCCCAGCCCAACAGTGTAAGTACGACCCGTACCCCCACCCGCGGACGTACGGAGCGTACCCCCAGCCCAACAGTGTAAGTACGACCCGTACCCCCACCCGCGGACGCACGGAGCGTACCCCCAGCCCAACAGTGTAAGTACGACCCGTACCCCCACCCGCGGACGTACGGAGCGTACCCCCAGCCCAACAGTGTAAGTACGACCCGTACCCCCACCCGCGGACGCACGGAGCGTACCCCCAGCCCAACAGTGTAAGTACGACCCGTACCCCCACCCGCGGACGTACGGAGCGTACCCCCAGCCCAACAGTGTAAGTACGACCCGTACCCCCACCCGCGGACGCACGGAGCGTACCCCCAGCCCAACAGTGTAAGTACGACCCGTACCCCCACCCGCGGACGCACGGAGCGTACCCCCAGCCCAACAGTGTAAGTACGACCCGTACCCCCACCCGCGGACGTACGGAGCGTACCCCCAGCCCAACAGTGTAAGTACGACCCGTACCCCCACCCGCGGATGCACGGAGCGTACCCCCAGCCCAACAGTGTAAGTACGACCCGTACCCCCACCCGCGGACGTACGGAGCGTACCCCCAGCCCAACAGTGTAAGTACGACCCGTACCCCCACCCGCGGACGCACGGAGCGTACCCCCAGCCCAACAGTGTAAGTACGACCCGTACCCCCACCCGCGGACGCACGGAGCGTACCCCCAGCCCAACAGTGTAAGTACGACCCGTACCCCCACCCGCGGACGTACGGAGCGTACCCCCACCACACCAGTGTCAGTAGACTCGTACCCTCACCTCTAATGCAGTGTGCGTAACCCCACCGTGTATGTGCCAAGCGCACATATCCAGAAATCGGAGGTGTGTGTGCAGACTCCACCCAGCAGTGCCCTGAGACAGGAGGGGTGGGTGCCCATCACTCCCAGCAGTGCCCAGAGACAGGAGGGGTGTGTGCAGAGTCCTCCCAGCAGTGCCCTGAGACAGGAGGGGTGGGTGTGGAGTCCTCCCAGCAGTGCCCTGAGACAGGAGGGGTGGGTGCAGAGTCCTCCCAGCAGTGCCCTGACACAGGAGGGGTGGGTGCAGAGTCCTCCCAGCAGTGTCCAGACCCAGGAGGGGTGGGTGCAGAGTCCTCCCAGCAGTGTCCACACCCAGGAGGGGTGTAACACATGTGTGTGATGCCACAATTACCCACATCCATACTGCCTACAAGGGAACATGTCCCCATGAACTCATGTCAACTGACTCCACACACAAGTACAGTGATCAGCAAGGATGCCACGATTGTTGCAGGTGGAGACATGGCCATGCATGCATGGCCAAAGTAGAAGGGCTCCGTCACACACACAGCTCATGTAGACACAGCTCTGCGCTAAACATTGGGAACACCCTGCAGGGAAGAAACTGGGTACACAGAGGAAGGAATACACCCTGGGACAATTGAACCATGCAGTAACTGCTGACATGACCTAAGGAAGTTAGCCAACACCTTGTGATGGCACACAGATCCTAGGGTGGCCCCAAAGAGCAGAACACTACTACAAATCCCACACACCCAAAGCCTTAAACACCACCCAAAACAATGTAGCAGCCCCACCAACACCAATACCACCATAGCAGGAGTGTGATAATGAAAAAAAAAATAAAGCTTTAATCAGCATGAGCACAATGTCCGTGGATCAACGGCAGTTCAAAGTCAACAAAGGCCATAGGGCAGTCAATTATTCCCAGCTGCATGGGGGACACAGTGGGATGTGTGTCCCCTACCTTGCCTGCACAGTCAAATGCCATCGTCTTCCATACTGGTGAGGGCATCAGGGGGGGGGGAAGCAACAGGCACCGCAGGGACATCAGGGCAAAGGGGCGGCGTTGTGGGTGCAGGGATGGAGGACTCAACCACAGGGGGTGTGTCATGGCCAAAGGCGGAGGCCAGGATGGCACTACACACCTTAGCAAGGTCCTCCAGGGAGTCCCCTGCACCCGAAGTGACCTCAGGCCCCAAGGAGGGGGGGGGTTCAGAGGGATGGGTTGCAGCGCCACCGGGGGAGGGTGGAGACAGGGGGGGAGACTCAACCACCCTGACCGAGGACTTCCTTGACCGCTTGCGTGGTGGCGTAACTGTGGGGCTCAAGGACAGAGCGGCCATGAAGGAGTCCTTGGGGGAGATGTGGCCAGGAGAGCTGAGGGGAGGGGATTTGGAGGGAGTGGATTGTGTGGAATGCGGACTCCCACTCTGGCTGCGTGTCACACGTTTGCCCCCCGACCCAGTGGGTGTGCCTATCTCACCCTGTGTGTGCGTGTCAGGAGGAGTGCGGTGGACCTTCCCTGCTGGTGTGGTGCCTGTGTCTGTTGTGGTGGGTGCATGCCGACGTCTGGGTGTACGTGGGACAGGCATGGAAGTGGGAAGTGTGGATGGGGCAGGGGTAGGTGGGGGGAGGTCGCGCTGCAGGAGACCCACTGCTGCAGTCAGTGTGGAGTCTAGGGACCTCAGCAAGTTGCGTTGGTCAGCCTGCAAAGAATGAATGCCCTCCAAGAATGCCTCGATGTTGCTGAGGGTTTTCCCGTGGGAATGGAGGACATTCAGGATCGCAGCCTGACCAACCTGCATTTGCCGCTGGATGTCCATAGACTCAGCATTGGCGGCAGCAGTGGAGACAGGGGCAGGGGGTGCGGTGCCTGGCAGGAAGGAGACATGCGGTGACCGGGCACGCTGGGAAGGGACACGAGCAAGTGGGAGGCGGTTGGTGGGAACTGAGGGGGCGGTGGCAGGTGTTGTTCCACTGTCAGCTGCTGGTGCAGCCTCCGCCAACTCTGAGACATCCTCCTCGGACCTGTCAGCTTCGTAGTCTGATGTGCCAGTCGACAGGTCCTCGGCCACACTATCCTCCGCCTCTGTCCCACTCGATGTGCCAGCCCCGATGTCACGGCTGCCACTGGTGCTCGGTCCCTCCGCCTGGTCCGTGTCCATGTCTCCCTCTGTGTCCCCCGACGATGCTGTGGGCAGGGTGGAGAGACAGAAATTAATCAGACACCTGTACACATCTGTCACATGAGTCCAATCTACATAGTCAACATTGCATAGCCTGAAGAGGCAGATCCCTAACATCTGCAAAACAAGGTACCGATGTAGGGCATGAAACACAGTTGGTTGAGCCACCATGCCACTGAAATACCATGGAGAGCATGAGACAATAGCTGATGACAGGAAACGGAGTCTGACATAGCACCCAGGCCCTGGGGACAATCCTGCACTGCCTCTGCACCACACAGCGTTTGTGAAAATACCTATGACCAGGGACAATATCCATGAACTTGAGACACATGCTGCATAGGTAATGCTGCAAACATGCCCAACATAACTCGGTCACTGCACCTTGCGTGTGTGTCCAGTAACATCACACACTGTCCAGACCCAGCAATTAGGAATCAGGATTTGACACATAGGCATTGCCCGCCCCAAGCAACCCCCACACGATGCTAATTGCTGAGACACAGGTGGCACCAACATCTCATAGTCTGGGTGATAAACACAGTGGCAGGCAAAAGGCAAGATTGGACGCAAATCAGCAAAGGTGCGCCTGTACAAATAATGAGGTACCAGTGCCCATCCTCAGATGAGTATAACAAGACACACAGGCACTGGCAACTGTGAGTATGAAGAGGGACAATCAGGTCAGGCTGCACAGTGGACACCTGTACATAATAGCACGTCTATATACATGGTGACAGGGGACAATGGCACAGAGCACAACCTACGCTGTAGACAGTGAGAGTGTCCACGTTGATGATGACACAAACAACACTGAGGATAAGGTGCCCCAGGGGACAGTATTGGGCACGCAACTACATGCTACTGAATGGCTGAATGGGAATGACTGCTACACACGTCACCATCCCTGCACTATGCGTAGCGCACACTCATGCACATCATGTCACAGGCCACTACATAGGACATGCGCGCTGTAAGGCATGACACATGAGAGACCAACTCCCATGTCTGGAGCCAGCATCAGTGCCAACTGACATGGAACCCACATGCAGTGAACTTGACAGTTCACAGGCAAGGTCCCACAACCTGTTACCCACCACTACCACCCATGATGCTACAGTCATTGTTCTCGTGGACAAAGCGCCAGCCTACATTACCTTGTGAAGGAGTGACTACACACAGACCAGGGAACACATTGCAAGGAGGGGAAGGGTGGCAGGGGCGCAGCGCTACACTTGGGCAAACTGGATGGGCACAGCACCTTTAAACCCTGCCAGTGAATGAATGCCACTGTGCCCTTACAAATGCCGGTGACACACAACAAACGCACATGTACCTACCCCCTTCCGCCTGCTGCATCGCCTGTAAGCGCCTCTCCAGGTCTGGAAAGACCACCGGCAGCACACGCCTGTGGAGGTGGGTCAGACGGCGGCGGCCGCGGTTCTTGTGGCTCTCAGGTGAGTCCCCCAGCAGGAGCCGTGCAATCCTCCGCGTCCAGCACCGGATATCCTGCCAGCGTTTCCTCACCTGGGACAGGCTCCGCCTCCGACCATCCACACGCCTCACGGCACTGACGGCGGTCAGCCAGATCTGCTCCTTGGCAGAGGCGCCTACCTGTGAGGAAGTACAAGTGACACCACATCAATACACCAGCCACATGTCACAGAGAGACATATGTGAACATAATAGCTGGTTACTACATGGCATGTAATGCAGCCAACGCATTGCACCTCTGTCATAGGGACATCATCCTCTGGTGAGGGAAAAGGCAGTACGTGCCATAGTGGGTACTCAGGTGGAATGATGGCAATGTCACAATCAATGATCAAGGCTCACACTGTGCATCACACCCACCCCTCCTGTCTCAGGGCACTGCTGGGAGGACTCCACACCCACCCCTCCTGTCTCAGGGCACTGCTGGAAGGACTCCACACCCACCCCTCCTGTCTCAGGGCACTGCTGTGAGGTATAGGCCCCCACCCCTCCTGTCTCAGGGCACTGCTGGGTGGACTCTGCACACACACCTCCTGTCTCAGGGCACTGCTGGGAGGACTCTGCACACACCCCTCCTGTCTCAGGGCACTGCTGGGTGGACTCTGCACACACACCTCCTGTCTCAGGGCACTGCTGGGAGGACTCTGCACACACCCCTCCTGTCTCAGGGCACTGCTGGGAGGACTCTGCACACACCCCTCCTGTCTCAGGGCACTGCTGGGTGGACTCTGCACACACACCTCCTGTCTCAGGGCACTGCTGGGAGGACTCTGCACACACCCCTCCTGTCTCAGGGCACTGCTGGGAGGACTCTGCACACACCCCTCCTGTCTCAGGGCACTGCTGGGTGGACTCTGCACACACACCTCCTGTCTCAGGGCACTGCTGGGAGGACTCTGCACACACCCCTCCTGTCTCAGGGCACTGCTGGAAGGACTCCACACCCACCCCTCCTGTCTCAGGGCACTGCTGTGAGTTATAGGCCCCCACCACTCCTGTCTCAGGGCACTGCTGGGTGGACTCTGCACACACACCTCCTTTCTCAGGGCACTGCTGGGAGGACTCTGCACACACCCCTCCTGTCTCAGGGCACTGCTGGGAGACATCAGGCACCCCCCCCCTGGTACCCCCCCGACAGTACATGGCATGTGTGTCACACCGGGTCACAATGCCTGAAGACACAGTCACAACATAGGGACAGTCTGTGGCAGTGGCCTATGCACTCACCTGATACCCTGGTCGCCCATACAGCATGGGGTACTGTGGGAGGATCACATCCAGCAGAGCCATGTTCTCCTCCAGGGTGAATGGCTGTGTCCTCTCCACAGCCCTTGACATGTTTCCAGGGAATCAGTAGCAGCAGCTTGGTCGACAAATGCAAAGATGTGCAGGCAAGTAATCCCTCATGGGACCTGGCTGCCTTATATGTGGCCTTCTGCCCAGTCTCATGCACAGGAGTACAGAGTGATTGGTCACTCACATTTGCATCCTATGTTTCCACCAATCCCTTCAAACCTAGCAGTCTGTGGGTTCTCTATCGGTTTCATTCTCCTGCATGATGTCAGCCCCACAAACACATTGCAACAAAGTAGAAGAATTCCAACTGACTTCTGCTGTGCACCTTCCAGAACAAAATCGAAATTTGAACCTGGTCGCCATGACAACCAGCATGCATGTAGGCCTTAATACTTGTCCCCTATGTAATTAGGAGAATCACACACAGGTACGGTGCGTTTCCGGGCCCTAGGGCACCCCAAAAGCATGGCAACGGCCCGTACATGCATGCCTACGTTCAAAATCACTATGGGTCTGCACGCGTATGCGTACACGTAGTGGTACGGACCGTACACACGCATGTACGCTCACTATCACTATGGGTCTGCACGCGTATGCGTACACGTAGTGGTACGGACCGTACACTCGCATGTACGCTCACTATCACTACGGGTACACAGACCCATAGTGATAGTGAGCGTACAGGCATTTGTACGGTCCGTACCACAACGAGTACGCATACGCGTGCAGACCCATAGTGAGAGGGCCGTACACTCGCATGTACGCTCACTATCACTATGGGTCTGTGTACCCGTAGTGATAGTGAGCGTACATGCGAGTGTACGGTCCGTACCACTACGTGTACGCATACGCGTGCAGACCCATAGTGATAGTGAGCGTAGATGCGAGTGTACGGTCCGTACCACTACGTGTACGCATACGCGTGCAGAACCATAGTGATAGTGAGCGTACAGGCATTTGTACGGTCCGTACCACAACGAGTACGCATACGCGTGCAGAACCATAGTGATAGTGAGCGTACAGGCATTTGTACGGTCCGTACCACAACGAGTACGCATACGCGTGCAGAACCATAGTGATAGTGAGCGTACATGCGAGTGTACGGCCCTCTCACTATGGGTCTGCACGCGTATGCGTACTCGTTGTGGTACGGACCGTACAAATGCCTGTACGCTCACTATCACTATGGTTCTGCACGCGTATGCGTACTCGTTGTGGTACGGACCGTACAAATGCCTGTACACTCGCCATCACGATGGGTACACATACGGCAGCACTCCCACAGTGATTGGGGAACATACACAGGCCCTCTTAGCAGCAGTACGCCGGTTTGTACACATCACTGTGGTGATAGTCGACACACAGGTAGGAATAGGGCGGACATACTTGTCCATGGATGGACATACTTGTCCAGGAATGGACATCTAGGCATCGTCTGTGCATTACTACATGTGTGGGGCACAGGTGTGACAGGCTGTGATGTGGAACATGCCTCCTGAGTGGAGAAGGCACCAGATGTATGATGAGATGTGTACAGGTGTACTGTGTGAGGGTGCAATGTGTGCCAGGCATGCCCTTGACTCCTTTGACATGTGTGCATGTCGTACTGCGCACTTGGGGTGAGCGTCACTGGCATGGCACGGACACCAACACACGGAAGTGTCCCATGATGGCCGGTACAGGGGTCATGAAACCTGACTTGTCACTACCCACAGTGCACAATGTGACTATGTCATTTATGTGTCCGGGATTTACATCAGGTTGATGTTGTAGCACCCTCAAAAGCTGCAGCCGTTGCAGCAACCAACATGTGTCTGTGTGTAGATTATCATTGCACACTGTTCCGCACACCATGCCACATGTGGTGTCTGATGTGAGGTGCACATGTATGCATGGGACACGGAGTAGCGTGACAAGGCCATGTCAGCATCCTCACAAGGAATGTGTGGTGAGTCATGACATGTGCACCTTCATGGCAAGGTGTGTGGGCAGGCCTAGTGTAATGTCATGTGACCTGTGGCTCAAGTGTTCCGCTGCCAGTCTCTGCAATCAGCATCACACTTCTGCTGATGTGTGGGTGTATGTCACTTCTGTCTTGCGTCGGGCAGTGCACTTGCACTGGGACACAGCTATTCCCATGGCGTGGCATGGGGAGGTTCTCAATCACTGTGTGTGGCTGGGTCTTGGAAGGAGTGTCACCTTGCATCCATACGTGTCCTGGGCATGTAGCACATGCCTGACTCCCTATGTGGCATGTGTGTATTGGCAGATTTACATGTGCTCAGTAGACATGAGTTGTTCTCGTAGTGCACTCACTCTTCCTTGTCACTTCCAAATTACTGCAGAGCGCCTCCTGTTGCCCGAAGAATTCCAGACTTGGCCACCATGCAGGAGAATGACAGGATCCGGCTCTACCGCTTCACCCAACCGTTGATTCTGGAGCTGACGGCGAGACTGGCACCACACCTGCAACCGCAGCACAGGTATCCTACGGCACTGACACCCCAGCTGAAGGTAATGGCTGCCCTACATTTCCTTGCCACGGGTACCTTCCAATATACCATAGCTCATGTTGGTGGCATGTCCCAGAGCATGTTCAGCGGTGTGCTGCATGATTTCTTGGAGGCCATGTTGATTCACCTGGATGACTTCATCAAGTTCCCAACCCCTGAACAGATGACTGAGGTCAAACGTGGTTTCTATGCCCTGGGAGGGATGCCCCATGTCATTGGGTCCATAGATGGGACACATGTAGGTTTGGTACCACCACACGCACGGGAGGTGGCGTACCGCAATCGGAAGCACTACCACTCCATCAATGCCCTTGTGGTGTGTCTGTCCAACATGGTGATTTCACATGTCTGTGCTCGTTTTCCAGGATCAGCACACGATGCCTACATCATGAGGCGTAGCGGGATGCCTGATATGATGATGCAGCTGCGCAACGAACGTGCATGTGTTGTTGGTGGGTACAGTCTGTCTGTCCTGTATTCTGTTTGGCCGAGCAGCACTACCGCTTCGCCTGTTCTAACGATATCCATGTGCTTTCCATTTAGGGGACGCTGGCTATCCCAACATGCCTTGGCTGCTGACACCTCTCCGCAACCCCATCACGCCGGCCCAGCTCCGCTACAACACCGCCCATGGCCGGACAAGGCGAGTGATAGAGAGGACGTTTGGCATGCTGAAGAGCCGATTCCGGTGCCTCCACAAGACCGGCGGCGCACTCCCATATGCCCCGGCGAAGGTCTGCAAGATCTTCATGGTCTGCTGCATGCTGCACAACATGGCAGTTGAAAGAGCTGTGCCCCTCATCCTGGATCAAGATGACGAGGACCATCCACCCGTGGAGGACGAAGGGCTTGGCAATGGGGCTAGTGATGTGGAGGATGTGGAGCCGCAAGAGGACATCCGGACTCGGCTCATACGCGACTTCTTTGCTTAGTGGTGAGTACCAGGGTCTGAGTGTGCACGCATTGGTCCCCGTGTGGCATGCGTTGTGATGTGTGTCTCCACCTGCATGTATGGCACGTGGGTCAGAGGTGTGTGTGGGTGTGTCACTGGAGTGATGGTGGCAGTGATGGTAGTATTTCCCCAGACATAATTGTGACATAGCATGTTGTCATACATACATGTGTCGAGTACATGCACATGCAAGTGGCTGTGCTTCTTGTGGCTGACTTCTTGTGTGTCTCTCTTCCCCAGGTACCTGCGCATGCCGTTTGCTGGTTGCATTGTTGTGGCACTGCTATTCCTCATGGACATGGCATCGTGGGCTGACTCAGCGTTACAGGCACGGACACGTTTGGAAGTCTCCATGGGGTAAGGGATGCATCTGGGGTGTATTGGCTGTGGCAGTTGTTCACGATGTGTGCACACTGCCCCGGTCGGGGTTTGGGTCCTCTGCAGACATGTGGCATCCCCATGGGACACGACATGCAGCTGGGTACACCTGAATAGATGGGCTGCCTGGTTGTCAGTCATCAGTGATGGGATGGTGGATTGTGATGAAGGCATCAATGTGTGTGACACTGCCCTCGGACACATCCGGTTAACATTGTCTTGACATGGCGTGGGACTTCCACATCAGCGGATGTATGGTGTATGGCAGGCTCTCCGTGAGCAGCTGTGGGTATTTAGCTATTATCCGACACTTGTGTGCCAGTTCCATGGCTATCACGCATTTGTGCTGCAGAAGGGGGGTGCCAGTGTTGGAGCCACATGTTACTCCACATGATGTGTTCATGTGTACTTCAAGTTGCCTCTGCAATCCCAAACACATGACTATTAAAGGTGTCCCTATGCCTCCAAGGTGCCTCTTCTCAGTCAATGCTGGTGTGTTGGCACGGTGCATCCTGCATGTCTGGCATGGTATTCCCTGATTGTGGCTATGTGTCAATGTGTCGAGTGGCAAGATGCAAGCTGTGTGTGTGTGCTGAGACTGTGTAATGGGCATGATGTCCATGACTGTGTGGGTATTGTGACATGTGCCATCCCCATGCATCCAACGTTATCCATGACCCCATTCTCTGCATCCACCGGACTCAAGCTTGCAGGACATGGTTCTGCCACCTGTCTACACGTACCTGGGTGCCCCCCAGGACACGGGCCAGGATCCCTGACCTCTGCGCATGACTGTTGCTGTACTCAATGTGTCTGTCAGCACGGTTGTTCGGCCACCCCCTCAGCTGGTTCTGACCATCACGGGTGTGTATGGTGCTCCATGTCTGTCTTGCCTAGAAAACTGTGACCCATGTGTCCTGTGCCAGACTCAGGCCCCAGGGTGTGGATGGTTGAAGTGAACAGATGACTCAGGCATGTTTAGACTGTACAAGACACATGTTAGGTAATAATGCTACCAGCAGGCATCTACTCTTAATAGTGTGATTTATTATTGGGGGGGGGGGGCCAAGTGAGGGCCTTTCCGGGATTAGGGAATCCAAAGTTCAGTAGGGGAGTTGGTGTCCTTGCCATTGGAAATCCTCAGAGTCCATGCCACAGTCTTTGTCAACATTGGTCAGCCAGTGACCAGCAGGGCCATGTGGCAGAGAATGTCTCTTGATGCTGTGATGCTGTTGCTCCAGTGGGCCAGGTGCCAGGCCAGGTGTCCTGGGAGATGGTGATGTAGCAGCCACCCTCACGGTCCTTTCCGTGGACGACCCGGCTTCCTGCGGGGAACCTCAGCAGCAGGCCGTGACGACGTCTGGGATGCTCCGTCGGATGTTTCCTCCTCCTCCTCATGATCCCTCCCTGTGGGTGGTGATGTTCTCCGCCTTCTGGCACAGGGAGGGTCGGCCATGGTGTCGGCCATCCGACGGAGTTCAGCGTGAATCCCCTGGGACGCCGTCACTTGCTCAGCCTGTCTGTCCTCCATCCTCCGTTGGTGTAGCTGTAGACAGGCTATTAGCTCCGCATGTTGCTGGGCCTGCTGGACCTTGATCCCCTCGAGGACGGACACAACCTGGGCCATGCCCGTGGTGTCCTGCCGGTATGAGTCCAGGATGTTACGGACATGGGAAAATACCGGATCCCCAGCCAACTGGTCAGGCTCGCGCCTCCGCCGCTCTCCACTCCCACCACCCCTGCCCACTTGCGTCTGGCCTGCACTTGTGGGCACATGGGGTCTCCGGGACCCCTGAGGGGTGGCATTGGCGTTGTCGCCTGCCTCCTCCTGGGTGCCCGGGACACCGTGTCCCTCCTGGCGAGCCTGGCTGCATTGTGGTGTTGGGGCAGGGATCCTGGGTGTCTCCTGGGATGTGGCAGGAGTGGGGGTGGTGGTTGGCACGGTTGTACCTGACGCAGGTGCTGCAGGTGGTTGGACACCAGAGGGGCCAGGTCGGTCGGGGTCGTCCGCAGAGTGCTGAGAGTGGTCGCTGCCGGTGGGATCGGTCTCCTGCAGATCCGGGTCCTGTGAGTGTTCCCCCCCAGTGTTGGGGGGTGCAGCACGACGTTGACCTGTGTGTGAGAGAGACAATGTTACTTTTGATCCATGCAACATCCATGTTGCATCCGTTACAAAGTTGGCACATTTCCTCTTGGAATTAGGATCTGTCTTGCATTCCACTCACAGTGCACTTGTGCATGTGTGTGTCCCTTGGGCACCAATTTGGCCCCTTTAACTATGTGTGGCACAGTCTTACTTGCTGCGTCAAGTGTGACTGCAGTCAGCAGTGGAGTGTGCATGTGTGCCGAGCTATGCGTTTGCGCCTTCCTTGTAGCACTGTACATGTGCACATGGAGTGGATCCACACACTCATATGATGCAGGTGGCTGTCCTTGTGCTCGTGTACAGGTTGTAACATGGCCCTGCGTTTTGCCATGATGAAGAGGGGGGGTTCTGGCACTGGGCACCCTTGTCTACATGCACGCAGTCCACCTGCTGACGAGCAGACATTCCCACACACCAAAGGACTGATTTGCTCTCCCTGTGTCTCCCTCCTTCTCTGTCCCCCTCTCCCTCCCTCTCTGTCCCCCTCTCCCTCCCTCTGTGTCCCCCTCTCCCTCCCTCTGTGTCCCCCTCTCCCTCCCTCTGTGTCCCCCTCTCCCTCCCTCTGTGTGTCAGCCTCCTCCCTCTGTCCATCTTCCTGTGTCTCCCTCCCTCTGTGTCCCCCTCTCCCTCCCTCTGTGTGTCAGCCTCCTCCCTCTGTCCATCTTCCTGTGTCTCCCTCCCTCTGTGTCCCCCTCTCCCTCCCTCTGTGTGTCAGCCTCCTCCCTCTGTCCATCTTCCTGTGTCTCCCTCCCTCTCAGTCCCCCTCTCCCTCCCTCTGTGTCCCCCTCTCCCTCCCTCCGTGTGTCACCCTCTGTCACCTTGGCCCAGCTTCCTGGGCACACACTGTTAGCAGATCTTTGAGTGGCCCTTGGCCTGTTGATGTGAGTTTGTTTCTGATCTCCAGGCACCCATTTTGTCTGCTGTGTGTCTGTGCGCTGCTGCTGTGGTGGTGTGTGCTGCCACTCTTTCACACTGTTGGCTGTTCATTAGCTGCTGGCATGTGCAAAACAGTGCCTTCACCCCCATGTGTTGATGCAAGGCATCCGCCATTTGCTGGCAAGTCATTCCTGTGTTGGGACACAGTGTTTGTCTGGCTGTGACCTAGGCCATATGGGCAGAGGGCATTGTTGTCTGCTTTGGAGTCGCACTATGTGATTCTTGGTGCCCACACTCCCGCCATCCGGGTTACCGTGTCATGTGTTGTTGTCTTCTGTGGCCTGTGACTTGACATTGTCCAGCTGGGTGCATGGGGCATGGTGGCAGCAGTGGCATGTGCCTGCTCATGGAGTGTGGTTGAGTAATGCGATGGCTTGTGGTGGTTGCGTGCATGTTAGTAATTTTGTTTGTGGTTGCAGTTCCCCCCATGTGACGTGCGTTGTTTGTGTACTCACCCGGGTCTCGGAGTCCTTCTACTCCTTCAACTGCCTCCACCGGCAGTATGGCCATCACCCTCTCCTCCCAGGGATGGTACTGTACGGCTCTGCGGGAGGGCCCTCCTCCGGTGGCGTTGGCCTGGTCGTGTTCCTCCTGTCTCTTGGCTCTGACCCTCCTCCGCAGATCGTACCACCTGTTCTGGCAATCCTGCTTGGTCCTCCTGGTGTCCGCAACAGCATTCACAGCATCGACGATGGTCTGCCACATGGCTGTTTTGGCTGCCTGGCTGGTGCTTCTGACCAATGTTCCAAAGATCTGTGGCTCGACTCTGAGGATTTGATCAACAAGGACCTCCAACTCTCGGTGACTGAACTTTGGATTCTTGGTAGTGGGCATGGTGAGGGGTGTGGGTGGGGATGGTGTGGGTGTGGGGGGTGTGTGGATGTTGGGGGGGGGTGTGGATGGTTGTGTGTGTGTGTGAATGTGATGAGAGGGTGTTTGTGAGGGTGGTCGTGTGAAGGTGTGCAAGTGTAAGATGTGGTGTCGCTTGTAGTCTGGTTCTGTGGTGTCTGGCAGCAGTGGGTCTGTTGCAAAGGCTCATGGTTTGTGTGTGTGGGCCCTTTTTATTGGTCCATGGGTGGGTGTGGCAGTGTTTGAATTTTGGGTGGGTGTGTTATAAGGAGTGGTGGTGTATTGGGCCTCTGTTTGTTTTTGACAGTTGCAGGTCAGTGATTGTGTTATTTTAGTGGTTGTTGGCCATGTTTAGTGGCTGTGTGCCTTTCGAATGGTGTATTGTTGAGTTGTTTTGTTTTGTCCTTGTTGTGTACGTGCGTTTTGAGCGTGTGTACGGTGTGTACATGGGCCATTTGGTTGTACGATTTGGTCCTTGTGTGTGGCTTTGCACGACTCGTACATGCGGTTGTGATGTTGGGGCATGGGGTGCGCTCCGTACTTAGGAGGTTGTGTTGGGGGTGCGCCAGGAACGTACTGGGGTGGGGGTACGACTGGAACGTACTGGGGTGTACATAGACGGTGTTACGACACGTACAGGGGTGGGGGGGTGTACATAGACGGTGGTACGACACGTACAGGGGTGGGGGGGTGTACATTGACGGTGGTACGACACGTACTGGGGTGGGGGGGTTTACATAGACAGTGGTACGACACGTACAGGGGTGGGGGGGTTTACATTGACGGTGGTACGACACGTACAGGGGTGGGGGGGGGGGTACATTGACGGTGGTACGACACGTACAGGGGTGGGGGGGTGTACATTGACGGTGGTACGACACGTACTGGGGTGGGGGTACGACTGGAACGTAATGGGGTGTAGGTAGACGGGGCTGTGACACGTACTGGGGTGGGGGTGTGGCTCGAACGTACTGGGGTGTAGGTACACGGGGGGTACGACACGTACTGGGGTGGGGGTGCAACTGGAACGTACTGGGGTGTACATAGACGGTGGTACGACACGTACAGGGGTGGGGGGGTTTACATTGACGGTGGTACGACACGTACAGGGGTGGGGGGGGGTACATTGACGGTGGTACGACACGTACAGGGGTGGGGGGGTGTACATTGACGGTGGTACGACACGTACTGGGGTGGGGGTACGACTGGAACGTACTGGGGTGTACATGGACGGTGGTACGACACGTACAGGGGTGGGGGGGTGTACATTGACGGTGGTACGACACGTACAGGGGTGGGGGGGTGTACATAGACGGTGGTACGACACGTACAGGGGTGGGGGGGTGTACATTGACGGTGGTACGACACGTACAGGGGTGGGGGGGGGGTACATTGACGGTGGTACGACACGTACAGGGGTGGGGGGGTGTACATTGACGGTGGTACGACACGTACTGGGGTGGGGGTACGACTGGAACGTAATGGGGTGTAGGTAGACGGGGCTGTGACACGTACTGGGGTGGGGGTGTGGCTCGAACGTACTGGGGTGTAGGTACACGGGGGGTACGACACGTACTGGGGTGGGGGTGCAACTGGAACGTACTGGGGTGTACATAGACGGTGGTACGACACGTACAGGGGTGGGGGGGTGTACATTGACGGTGGTACGACACGTACAGGGGTGGGGGGGGGTACATTGACGGTGGTACGACACGTACAGGGGTGGGGGGGTGTACATTGACGGTGGTACGACACGTACTGGGGTGGGGGTACGACTGGAACGTACTGGGGTGTACATGGACGGTGGTACGACACGTACAGGGGTGGGGGGGTGTACATTGACGGTGGTACGACACGTACAGGGGTGGGGGGGTGTACATTGACGGTGGTACGACACGTACTGGGGTGGGGGTACGACTGGAACGTACTGGGGTGTACATGGACGGTGGTACGACACGTACAGGGGTGGGGGGGTGTACATTGACGGTGGTACGACACGTACTGGGGTGGGGGTACGACTGGAACGTAATGGGGTGTAGGTAGACGGGGCTGTGACACGTACTGGGGTGGGGGTGTGGCTCGAACGTACTGGGGTGTAGGTACACGGGGGGTACGACACGTACTGGGGTGGGGGTGCAACTGGAACGTACTGGGGTGTACATAGACGGTGGTACGACACGTACAGGGGTGGGGGGGTTTACATTGACGGTGGTACGACACGTACTGGGGTGGGGGTACGACTGGAACGTACTGGGGTGTACATAGACGGGTGGGGGTATACATATACGGGGGGTACGTGTCGGACGTACGGGGGCTGGGGGGAGTGTTGGGCGCGTATGCGGGCACATGTCTCCATGGTTGCTATTGGTGTTCGGTGCGGACAGTGTTTTTTCCATACGGTTGTAGGCTCGGACGCACGGGATGGATCGTGATTCCTCGGTCGGACTTGGATTTTTACGTTTGTAAGGTAAATCGTCCGAGGACGTGTCGGACACATTTTCCGACCCGAGGACGTGTGGGGAATGATTCCCGGTGCGGGTCGTATGGACTTTTTACCATGCGAATCGTGATTGCCAGTTCGTACGGCATTTGTACGATTCGTACGGTAAAAAGACCCGATACGAGTCGCACGGGGAAATTTTTTGCCGGATCGTGATCGGCACCTAAATGTGAGATCTGGGCGCCATCAGCGCACCCCTGCTTTTCTCTTTAACTGTCTCATTTCACATTCTCCCCCCATTACACATTCCTTTATCCTTTCTCAAACCATTCATCCTATGCAAAAACAAATATATATATATATATATATATATATATATATATATATATATATATATATATATATATAGCTCCTCCGTTTGCTCAGGTATGCCTACCGCCTCCAAACCAGAGGGCGCGTCGACGAACGGACCGCCCAAGCACGGTCCGATAATATTCAGCAAAACTTCCTCCCAAAGTAGGAAAGCCGACGCCGTGTCTTGTGCTCAAAATTTTCTCTTTATTAAGTCAGCTAAAAACGTTGTACGCGTTTCGCTTGTCCCGCAAGATTGTTCACCAACATTTCACATAAAGCATGAAGGATCATTTTTTCTGATTTCCCCAGCAGTCCTGGTAAACTTGGAACTACGAGTCTGTTGTCACTTTTTATGGTTTAGTAGTTCTATACGCACTGCGTATGCACTGAGCACATTAAATGGTGGAAAACTTTATGTGAAATGTTGGTGAACAAGCTTGCGGGACAAGCGAAACGCGTACAACGTTTTTAGCTGACTTAATAAAGAGAAAATTTTGAGCACAAGACACGGCGTCGGCTTTCCTACTTTGGGAGGAAGTTTTGCTGAATATATATATATATATATATATATATATATATATATATATATATATATATATATATATATATATCTATATCCAATTATAGGAATACTTCGTTTTTCGAAATAAACATCCAGCACTCCAGAGTCAAAGTTTTGGCACTCGGTCTTTTATTCTCCATGAACGAGGAAAAACATCAACGCGTTTCAGCAGACTCACGCTGCCTTGTTCACGATGATTGTGCGCCATTTTTTTGTGAATAAAGTACCCAACATTTGGTAAGCAACATCAACGAGGGACTTGACACATTACATCACAGTCTCTGCTCGGTACATTTCGGCCGCCATTTCTTAACATGTACATTTTCTTTAACCATGTTTTAGTATTGCACAGCTTACCCATTATCTTATTTTCTTTTGCTATTCCCTTGGAAGTTATATTTGAGAGTATTATTTCTCTAAATATTGTGCAGGGAATGAATGGAAAAATAAAGTGCAAATGCAAACAAAAGTCGTATCTTGCAAGTGCCTTAATACATTGTCGTTTAAGGTGCTAGTGCTTACTGTGCAAATTACGCCATAGGTCCGTATTATAATAAAAACAAATAATTAATGTATGTAACTAGTTATTAAATATCTACTATTAGTGCAAAGTCAACATCATTTTCTTATATACATTCCATACAAGAACTGATTAATCGGTATAATTTATCCTGATGATCATAATTAAAGTGCAAGTGCTTCTGTAAACTTAAGCAGTTATTTGGATAAAGTGCATATTTGTTCCCTTCAATCCAATACACTTAGATAAAACATTGTTACATATCCATATATATTTGCGAACATTTGGACCAGCGAAAAAATAAACAAACATTCTTATGCAGAGCAGTCGTTTTGTGTCAAAATCACCGCTATATTGACAAATTTTACCATTAAAAACAAAAAAGGGCAAAAAGAAAAACCATATCCTTAATGGTTAATCACGTGTGCAGTTTTCTATTCCTTTTATTTTTCTACAGGTTTCTCAAGACAGACAGGTGTAGAGATCCTCATCCACATTCAACCCCTGTGGCTCTTTACAATTGAATTCTAAAATAAAGTATGTTTCCAATTTTCTCAATTCCTTCTCCCTGTCTCCTCCCCTCTTTCTCCTCGGGACTTCAGCTATACAGGAGTATTGTAAAAATATCGGGTTACTTTGGTGGTGGGTCTCAAAATGACGTGCTATGGGTTTACGATCCTATGCTGTAGAATACGTTTGAATACAGGGAGAGTTGTACTCCCTATATATATTTTTGGGCAAGGGCATCGTAACAAATAAACAACAAAGCTAGACTTACAGGTCAAAAAACTCTTGATAGGGATTGTTTTATTAAAAAATGTTTTTAGAACAGTGCAATTTACGCCATGTTGGCACGCTTTGCACTTTGGGTATTTTTTAAAACCCGGTTTTTGGTGTAGCCAGGTGGGAGCTTGTCTTTTCACCTCCTGGTATTCACTCTTTACAACTAGATCTTTCAATGATTTTGATCTTTTATAGGTGATGTCAGGATGTTTCTTTACCCTAGAACCTAAAACAGGGTCATTTCTCACTAGATGCCAGTGTTTATTTAGAATAGATCTTATTTCTTTATGTTTCTCACTGAACGTTGTTATAAATCTGGAGTTGATACAATTTTTATTCTTATTTTCTTCTCTGTCTGTTTTCCTCTGTTTGGTTCTAGATGGTTCAAATAGGATTTTCTGTCTATCTAAATTCCTTGCTTTGGAAGAGGCCCCCTTGATTACAGTCGGGGAATATCCTCTCTGGATGAATCTGTAAGTCATCTCTTTCTCTATTCTGACATATTCATCCTGGTTGCTACATGCTCTCCTATCTCTAAAGAACTCTCCAAAGGGGATGCTCCTAATCAATGCAGATGGATGAGCACTCCCCGCATGGAGCACTGTATTTCCGGCAGTAGCCTTGCGGAACACTGAAGTCTCCAACTTCCCCCCTACAAGTTTGACCCGAATATCTAAAAAGTCTATAGTAACCCTACTATAGTGGCCTACAAACTCTAGATTAATTGAATTCAGATTCAGGTCTTCGATGAATAATGCTATGTCCGTCTCCGTGCCCTGCCACAGCACGAAGACGTCATCGATAAATCTAACCCATAGTAGTATATGCTCCGACCAGTGTTCCAGCGGACCGCCTCTGAGCACCTGTTCCTCCCACCAGCCAAGATGTAAATTCGCATAACTGGGGGCGAAACAGGTGCCCATCGCAGTCCCTTGCTCCTGCTGGAAGAGTTCCTCATTGAACATGAAAATGTTTTTTGTTAGACACCACTCCATTAGTTCTAAAATCATCTTGTTGTGTTCCAGGAGTCGAATTGGTCTTCTCTTTAGAAAGTATTCAGTTGCTCTTAAACCGTCTATGTGTCTTATGCTGGTATATAATGTTGAGATATCAAGTGTTAATAACACCATGGTTTCTGGATCCCATTTGACATCATAGATACACTTTAAAAAATCCGTTGAGTCTTTAATATATGAAGACAATGTTTTCACAATTGGGTTCAAAAAGTAATCTATGTAACGTGATGCATTTTCAAAGAGGCTCCCACAAGATGAAATAATCGGTCTCCCCGGTGGACTTGTGAGACTCTTGTGCACCTTGGGGAGCATATAGAACACAGGGATCGTTGGTTTCTCTCTCTTGATAAATTTATATTCATCCCAGCTTAATAAATCTCTATCCTTCCACTCATCCAATTTTATGAAGAATAACTCTTTCACTTTTTCATATTCTTTCATATTTATTCGGATGTAACAATTAGTATTGTTCAATTGATGAAGGGCCTCTTTTTTGTACAGTTCCCTTCCCCATAAAACAACATTTCCTCCCTTATCCGAGGGTTTAATCAATACTCCATCTTCTTTTTGGAGTTTATTTACTGTTTTGTGGAAAAGTGCTTTTTGTGGACACATTTTCTTTTTCTTCTGGTTCACCGCAACATATAGTTGTTTCATGTCCTTGGTTACATTCTCCCCAAAAATATCAAGGTTGTCTCTCATCGATTGGGGTAAAAATTTAGATGGCGGTCGAAACGGCGTATAATCCTTTTTATTCATCCCTACAGTAAACAGGGCTGATGTTTCCTCACTATCTGGTGGATTTTCCTCATTCGCCAGTGAGATTATGTCCGTCAGAAAGGGTATGTCATTTATGTTCAAAGTCTCTTCATTATCGGCGGGTTCTGATATTTTCTCCTGTGGTGCTTGATTGGTATTTCGTTGGTTCAGATGCAATTTAGACAATTTGAGCTTTCTAATGAAGCGGTATAAGTCCATTCTGTTATTGGGGTAATTATATTTATTACTGCTACAGAAAGACATACCTAATTTCAGAATTGATTCTTCATCTTCTGTTAGCTTCATGTTGCTCAAATTGATGACCGTTGTATTGTCCATTACTTCTTGTATTGTTTCTTTGTGTTGGATCGCAGCGATCTTTTTGCTTGCCAATCTTGTGCTCCTCCTGTATCCCTCGCCTCCTCTTCTCTGTTTCCTCTTCCTTGACCTCTTCCTCTCCCACGTCCTCTTGTCATACGATGATCCGTCTGTTGTTCCAGGAGCATAAAACGGAGTTCCTCAGTCACCGCTAATCTCACATCTCGCGTTCCTCTATTACTTTGTTCCTCTGGTTCCTGTTCCGAGCCAGTGTCTGAGCTGATTTCACTCTGTACATTTTCCTGGGGGTCTATTTGGCCACTATAGATTTTTTGCCGTTTTTCCGAATCGAATTTCCTGGCGAATGTATAAATCCGTCCCGATTCGTAATCAATACGATCTCTCAGGAATTTCGTCGCTTTTCTATCTTTAATGCGTCTTTCATATTTTTCCAGCCTGCTTTTCAAATCGTTTTTAAATTTACTCACTTTGGCTTTGTCTTCATTTTTCTCCAAAATGTCATTCAACTCTTTTAATTTGGTGACCACTTCCAGGCGCTCCTTCTCCGCATATTTAACTAGAATGCGAATCATGTTATTTGAGCTTGCTGCGCTATTATCAGCCCATTCACTGAGCATTTCTCCTTGAGGATTTTCATACGTTGGGGTGATCATTATACGCAAACCACGAGGCACTCGTCCCACTTGTAGATACTGCCGTAGGGATGCCACCTCCCACCAACGTGAGATTTCCCTCTTCTTTAGTTTTTCATATTCCTGCAACTGTCTAGCTACATCGCTGCTTACTTTTGGTGCTGTTGCTCCCCTCGTATTTTGGGTCGGTAGAGCATTTTCCTCAAAGATTTTGAGAGCTTCTTGCTCCCTCACTGCACATTCCTCGTCGCTCATTTCTACTCCCGGTGCCTGTTTGACTTGCTGGGTATTCGATTTGTTTTCTCTCCCTTATGCTGACTTTACAGTTTCGGGTTTCCGTTTTAACTTTTTATTTTCACCCAGTCCGTATATATATATATATATATATTCACAGAAAAAAACATAGGTTTCAGGCACGTTATAGTTAGGAATTAGCATTTAAAAAACCTCAGAAATTCACTGAAAAAACCATAGGTTTCAGGGGTGTTATAGTTAGCTGGACTTTTCACTTGTACAAAACCATTGAAATTCCCCCGTTATAGTTAGTTCAGCTAACTATAACTCGCGCGCCCGCAATGCACTGCTGATGACGTCACATATTACATCACTCATGACATGGTCAGTGACATCACTCATGACATCACTGATGACATCTCAAACGACATAACTGATGACATCACTGATGACATCATCCTTGTGATAGAGTGGCAGACCTCCTCTCACCCTAATATAACCTTTGATACACACATTCAAAAATAGAGACTAAACTTTTCAAAACAATGGACATACCAATACCAGTTACAACAACCTCTTCAGTAATTCTAAGATTCACATACACATCCACTCATTCACCAACAGTCCCATACAGTCACTCATACATGTACTCACTCATCATATGTACTCATACACCTATACATCCTGTTACACAATGCCACTCATCCATAGAGTTACTCACACACATAGTCACTCATGCTAATAAAGAATCAAACATACATTTACTTGCATATACAGTTATACACACACCACCACACTTACTTCTACGGAAACTTACACATACTTAGTCTTTTAAACAATCACTTATAGAAACACATACTTATTAATACAGGAACTCTTTCAATCTCTCACTCTCACATATACTCACTTGTATACACCAATAGTCACATATACTAGTTTAAAACATATGTAGTTACTCATAAAGACACTATTGAGACAGTCATTCACTCACTAACACACCCATACACACACTCATCCACCCATACAGTCCTGCACACATGCTGTCTTCAACACATAGTCTGACATTCTCAGTAAAACATGTACATCCAACAAGGGCAGAGACTGTCAGTTGGTTCCTTTGTGTTCTACTGCAGCTTCCCAGAGTGTTCCAAAGAACAACTAGAGCGCTAACAGTCCTACTTATGATAAACGTATGGCACACCTGAAGCCATCTTTCTTGGATTAAAGTGGTAACTCTTAAAACATTTAATTTAAAAAGGAACAAAATGAGGGGGTTCATTTTTCCATAAAAAGTATGATTAGTGCTGCAGAAAGAAAAATTAGGGCACATTTTGAGTGACTTCTCTAATCCTCTTCTATTTCATAAAAAAATTCTGACATGCAGACTGAAACATGCACTTTCAATACCAGCAGCAGTTTTCCCTGGTGAGCAGTAGCTTTACTACAGTGATCTAATGAGCAAAAAGAGTGCTAACATTCTGAATTTATGGCAAATGTGTGACACATCTGTATGCCTTCTTGATGGAATCAAAGTAAAAAACTGAAAGTATTTCCTACTGAGGAGACTGCAGTAAATGAGGAAATTAGGAAACTTCATAACAAATAAGTCCCCCAAGATGGCCACCAGAGACAAAAGAGCCCAAATGTAGCCCAAATATCACCCAGATGTAGCCCAAGTATAGCCCAATGACAGAATGTCCCAGAGTGTTCTTAAAAAGAACTAGAGCGCTTACTGTCTTCATTATGACAAAAGTATGGCACACCTGAAGCCATCTTGATTGGAATAAACTGGTAACACTTAAAACATTTCATTTAAAAAGGAACACAATGAGGGGGTTCATTTTGCCATAGAAATTATGATTAATGCTGAAGAAAGAAAATGAGGGCACATTTTGAGTGACTTCTCAAATCCTCTTCTATTTCATAAAAAAATTCTGACATGCAGACTGAAACATGCACTTTTAATACCAGGAGCAGACTTCCATGGTGAACAGTAGTTTTACTACAGTGATCTAATGAGCAACTAGAGTGCTAACATTCAGAATTTATGGCAAATGTGTGACATATCTGAATACCTTCATGATGGATTCAAAGTAAAAAACTGAAAGCATTTCCTACTGAGGAGACTGCAGTACATGAGGAAATTAGGAAACTTCATAACAAATAAATCTCCCAAGATGGCCACCGGAGACAAAAGAGCCCAAATGTAGCCCAAAATCACCCAGATGTAGCCCAAATATAGCCCAATGACAGAAGTGTGCAAAACACTTATTATGTTTTGTTTTTGCAGTGTTATATAGTGCAGACGTGTCAGGTATTGGAGTGCTTTACATGAGCATTGGTTACATCACACAAGAACAAATTCATTTTGGTTGTAGACATGGGGAGACTGAGTGATTTGACCAGAATCACAGAATGTCGAGCTGAAGCAGAAACTCCAACCTGGTTCCCCAGTTGCAAAGTCTGAAGTTCTGGAAGTAACACCACATCCTCTCCCCTAAGTGCAACATTTAATCAAGTGATCAACTGGATAAAAAACATAAAGATAACAAATAATTTAAAAGTGCTTTGTCGCTATTTGAAAACTCAGAAAATATGTCCTTATTTTAGTCTTTTAGAGCACTAAACATAATTTTGATGCCAATAAGACCCTCTCATATATGTAATTTCTAAAGGAAATGCTCTAGGTATTACAGTTTTGATTACATCAAGATGACGTCAGGCGTTCCACACTTTTGTAATAAATAAAGAATGTTAGCAATCTAGTTGTTCCTTAGGATACTGTTGAGAGGCAGAGGCCAGGGGCACGGACTCTGAAAATTGAAGGCAGGTAGGAGGGTGCAAAGGCAACAATTTAACCACACTGAGCAGACAGGAAGGGCCGTGGCAGCACAACAGACTATGGAGGGCAGTGGAAAGGGGGGCAAGGGCAACAAAACAACAATACAGGACTTGCAATAGAGGCTGTGGCAATGTAATAGACCATTGTGGGCAGAAGGAAGAGGCAATGGTAGTACAACCATACATGCCAACAGACCCGATTCAGCCAGGAAACGTCCAATGTTTTTAAGCTCAAATGGGCTTTATTTGATCTGTCTCCTGTCTACAATCTCCTCTTTTTCAATGTAACTCAAAGGGGAAAATCAATACCCCAGTTTTTTTTCAAAATCTCCCTCTTACCAAGTTCAAAATGTTCACAAGTATGGTACATTGGATCATGGAAGGAAATGTGGTAGGGACATGGACTTGGATAAGAGAGGACAGGAGGGACATGGAGAGGTGCACCAAACTGACCCTGCAGGGCAGGCATCAGGGTTTGCAGCAGCACAATACACCACACAGGGCATGCGGGACGGGAGTGCAGAACAACACTCCATAGAAAGCAAGAGGGAGGGGACAGGACCATGCACATGGACAACAGAGAACAGAGGGGCAAGAGGCAATGGTAGCTAGCTGGCCATAATGGACAGCCAGGAGAGAAAGCTGCAGCATAACAGACCATAAAGGGCAGGAGGGACGGATCAGGGGCATTACAATGGAACAGACAAGCCAGGAGGGAGGGAGTAGGGTTCTGCACATGTAAACAGAGGGCTGGGGGCAAGGGGGCAGGGCAGGAGCAGCAAGATAGCCATGGAGGTCAGGCAGGATGGGCACTAGAATCAAGACACACCATGAAGAGCAACAGTGAGACTGTGATGGCATACACACAGACCATGGAGGGAAGGTGGGAGAGGGTCAGGGGCAGCTAACTGACCACACAGGGAAGGTGGGAGGGGCCATGGCAACACAGAAGACCATGCATGGCAAGGCGGAGGGTTAGTGGCAGCACAATGGCTATGATGGGCAAGAAGGAGGGTGCAGGGGCATGTACAAAGGACCATGAAGAATAGAAGGGAGGGTCAGGACCTGGGCACAGACAAGAGAGTTCAGGGAAAGGGGCCTCACAACAGACCCGCGGGGCAGGCAGGAGGAGCAGTTGCAGCACAACAGACCAGGGAGGGCAGAAGGGTGTGGCAGTAAAATGGACCATGGAGGACAGGAGGAAGGGGATAGGGGCTTGGCATGTGGACAGGCAGGGTGGAAGTGTCAGGGACAGGTTACAGTCATCTGACAATGCTAGGCAGGTGGGAGGGGAGGGGCTGCTCAACAGAACACTCAGAGTAGATAGGAGAGGCAGGTCCACAGAACATGGTGGGCAAAAAGGAGGGAGGGAGCAGGGGCATGCACAAAGACATCGGAGAGCAGGGGTAAGGAGAATAGGGGCAGCAAAGCTAAGCACAGAGGCTAAGCAGGAGGTCAATGATGGGCCATAGAACTGGGCAATGGAGGGCAGGAGGAGTGGACTGGTACATCATGCTAAATGGAGGGCAGTGGCAGCACATCAGACCATGCATGGCAGGAGGGAGGAGGCTAGTCCATGGATTCAGACAACAGAGGCTAGGGAGGAGGTGGATGGGGCAGCAAGCTAACTGTTCAGAGAAGGTGGGTATTTGGAACTTTAATGTGTGTCTGTGCGAACTACTTAAAATATGAACAAGTATGCAGCATAATCTCACTTTTATTCAGGAAGAAGAGGACGTTTGTGACTGTGACTCCGGGCTCACTTGGCAGAAACACCCCCTGACCCTCCACCCCCTATCGCAAAATGTAATGCCCGTGAAAAGGGTAGGTGAACACAGTGTTATATAGAACATAGTCCTGAGAGCACGATTGAAAATGAAAACTAGATATAGTGTATGGTATAAACTATGCACCAAAAAGTGTGATATAAGATGAACCGGGCGTGAAATAAAATATGCAATACATTGTGCGCAATAATGTTCCCTAGTGTATGTAGGTGTTTTCACTGTATTCTAAGTGTCTTTTAACATATCACTGGCTCTAGGACTGGTTAGTCAGACTCAGTTACCACCAGTATCCGTCTGAAAAAGTTGAGGGTACAGGATGATTTTGCAACAAGGCTTCTTTCTGCTCTTCTTTTTGTTCTTTCTGCACGTTATCCTTCTTTCTGCACTTTTCTTCGTCTTTGAGGACTTCTGTTGCTTCTTTCTGCACTTCTGTTTTTTTCTTTATGTGCATTTTTTCTTCTTTCTTCACATGTCCTATCTCTGTAGGCATAGTTAGAAATTAGCATTTAAAAAACCTCTGAAATTCACAGAAAAAACCATAGGTTTCAGGCACGTTATAGTTAGGAATTAGCATTTAAAAAACCTCAGAAATTCACTGAAAAAACCATAGGTTTCAGGGTTGTTATAGTTAGCTGGACTTTTCACTTGTACAAAACCATTGAAATTCCGCCGTTATAGTTAGTTCAGCTAACTATAACTCGTGCGCCCGCAATGCACTGCTGATGACGTCACATATTACATCACTCATGACATGGTCAGTGACATCACTCATGACATCACTGATGACATCTCAAATGACATCACTGATGACATCACTGATGACATCATCCTTGTGATAGAGTGGCAGACCTCCTCTCACCCTAATATAACCTTTGATATACACATTCAAAAATAGAGACTACAATTTTCAAAACAATGGACATACCAATACCAGTTACAACAAACTCTTCAGTAATTCTAAGATCCACATACACATCCACTCATTCACCAACAGTCCTATACAGTCACTCATACATGTACTCACTCATCATATGTACTCATACACCTATACATCCTGTTACACAGTGCCACTCATCCATAGAGTTACTCACACACATAGTCACTCATGCTAATAAAGAATCAAACATACATTTACTTGCATATACAGTTATACACACACCACCACACTTACTTCTACGGAAACTTACACATACTTAGGTGCCGATCACGATCCTGCAAAAACCGGGTACGAACCGTCGGACGGAGCACAATCTCCGCCCGACGCGTACCCGGTCGTCAATTTTCACAAACAAGGAATTACGATTCGCACGGGTACACCATCACCGTACGAATCGTAAAAAAGCACGACCGAACCAAAAAACACCTACCAATGCGATCCGGGAAAGCGCCGACCTGACGTCGGGACGCTCGCAGCCAGCCATTCACGACCCAGGAATCACGATTCGCACCGACTTCACCCCGCACGGTGAATATTTTGCGGCAGCCAAAAACTGCCGGGAAATCAGGACGACGCGAACAAGGACCACCAGTACGCGACGGACAGACAGGACGACGCGAACAAGGAGGACCAGTACGTGACGGACACACAGGACGACGCCACCAAGGAGGACCCGTACGCGACAGGACGACGCGATCAAGGAGGACCCGTACGCGACAGGACGACGCGAGCAAGGAGTACCAGTACGCGACGGACAGACATGGACCCGAACCTACGAGTCATCCCTGCCCTCATAGCAGTACACCTCCTCTACAGGTTACGACGCAGACGCCGCAGAAGGTCAGAATAACTAAGGGAGGGGGGAAAGTGGGGTGGGGTGGGGGTGGCACGACCAGGGCAGGCCACAAAACAACCACATAAGTCACACACCACACATGGCCTGGACATACCTGACTCCCATGCCCTGGTCACCACGAGGGGGTGGGGGCGTGTCCTGATAAGCCAGCGACCGCCACAACGGAAGTCCGTCACCACGCGAACCGGCAACACAACCAGACAGGTACGTCCCGTACCCACGCCTGAAGAGCGTGGGTACGAGTCGGACCACGCCCACACACGTCACCCCAACAATGGCGGGACGGATCGCACCCACGTGGCAAAGGCCTGGGTACGGGCCGCACAAACATCACATAGCGTGGGGACGGATATGTACGGACCCTACCCCCACCCCGTATGCAAGGAGCGTACCCCCCAGCCCAACAGTGTAAGTACGACCCGTACCCCCACCCGCGTATGCATGGAGCGTACCCCCCAGCCCAACAGTGTAAGTACGACCCGTACCCCCACCCGCGTATGCATGGAGCGTACCCCCCATGCCAACAGTGTAAGTACGACTCGAACCCTCACCCGTGTATGCAAGGAGCGTACCCCCCAGCCCAACAGTGTAAGTACGACCCGTACCCCCACCCGCGTATGCATGGAGCGTACCCCCCAGCCCAACAGTGTAAGTACGACCCGTACCCCCACCCGCGTATGCATGGAGCGTACCCCCCATGCCAACAGTGTAAGTACGACTCGAACCCTCACCCGCGTATGCAAGGAGCGTACCCCCCAGCCCAACAGTGTAAGTACGACCCGTACCCCCACCCGCGTATGCATGGAGCGTACCCCCCATGCCAACAGTGTAAGTACGACTCGAACCCTCACCCGCGTATGCAAGGAGCGTACCCCCCAGCCCAACAGTGTAAGTACGACTCGAACCCTCACCCGCGTATGCAAGGAGCGTACCCCCCAGCCCAACAGTGTAAGTACGACCCGTACCCCCACCCGCGTATGCATGGAGCGTACCCCCCAGCCCAACAGTGTAAGTACGACCCGTACCCCCACCCGCGTATGCATGGAGCGTACCCCCACCACACCAGTGTAAGTAGACTCGTACCCTCACCTCGAATGCATTGAGCGTACCCCCACCGTGTATGTTCCAAGCGTACATATCCTGAAATCGGAGGTGTGTGTGCAGAGTCCACCCAGCAGTGCCCTGAGACAGGAGGGGTGTGTGCAGAGTCCTCCCAGCAGTGCCCTGAGACAGGAGGGGTGTGTGCAGAGTCCTCCCAGCAGTGCCCTGAGACAGGAGGGGTGGGTGTGGAGTCCTCCCAGCAGTGCCCTGAGACAGGAGGGGTGGGTGCCTATCACTCCCAGCAGTGCCCTGAGACAGGAGGGGTGTGTGCAGAGTCCTCCCAGCAGTGCCCTGAGACAGGAGGGGTGGGTGCCTATCACTCCCAGCAGTGCCCTGAGACAGGAGGGGTGTGTGCAGAGTCCTCCCAGCAGTGCCCTGAGACAGGAGGGGTGGGTGTGGAGTCCTCCCAGCAGTGCCCTGAGACAGGAGGGGTGTGTGCAGAGTCCTCCCAGCAGTGCCCTGAGACAGGAGGGGTGGGTGTGGAGTCCTCCCAGCAGTGCCCTGAGACAGGAGGGGTGGGTGCCTATCACTCCCAGCAGTGCCCTGAGACAGGAGGGGTGTGTGCAGAGTCCTCCCAGCAGTGCCCTGAGACAGGAGGGGTGTGTGCAGAGTCCTCCCAGCAGTGCCCTGAGACAGGAGGGGTGGGTGTGGAGTCCTCCCAGCAGTGCCCTGAGACAGGAGGGGTGTAACACATGTGTGTGAGGCCAGAATTATCCACATGCATACTGGCTACAAGGGAACATGTCCCCATGAACTCATGTCAACAGACTCCACACACAAGTACAGTGATCACCAAGGATGCCACGATTGTTGCAGGTGGACACATGGCCCTGCATGCATGGCCAAAGTAGAAGGGCTCCGTCACACACACAGCTCATGTAGACACAGCTCTGCGCTAAACATTGGGAACACCCTGCAGGGAAGAAAGCTGGGTGCACAGAGGAAGGAATACACCCTGGGACAAGTGCACCATGCAGTAACTGCTTACATGAACAAAGAAAGTTAGCCAACACCTTGTGATGGCACACAGATCCCAGGGTCCCACCAATGAGCAGTACACTACTACATATCCCACACACCCAAACCCTTACACACCACCCAAAACCATGTAGCAGCCCCACCAACACCAATACCAGCATAGCAGTAGTGTGATAATGAAAAAAAAATTAAGCTTTATTCAGCATGAGCACAATGTCCGTGGATCGCAGGCAGTTCAATCTTCACAAAGCCCATAGGGCAGTCAATGATTCTCAGCTGGATGGGGGACACAGTGGGATGCGTGTCCCCTACCTTGCCTGCACAGTCAAATGGCATCGTCTTCCACACTGGTGAGGGCATCAGGGGGGGGGGGGAAGCAACAGGCACCGCAGGGACATCAGGGCAAAGGGGCGGCGTTGTGGGTGCAGGGATGGAGGACTCCACCACAGGGGGTGGGGCAGGGCCAAAGGCGGAGGCCAGGATGGCACTACACACCTTTGCAAGGTCCTCCAGGGAGTCCCCTGCACCCGAAGGGACCTCAGGCCCCAAGGAGGGGGGGGGTCAGAGGGATGGGTCGCAGCGCCACTGGGGGAGGGTGGAGACAGGGGGGGAGACTCAACCACCCTGACCGGGGACCTCCTTGACCGCTTGCGTGGTGGTGTAACCGTGGGGCTCAGGGACAGAGCGGCCATGAAGGAGTCCTTGGGGGAGATGTGGCCAGGAGAGCTGAGGGGAGGGGATTTGGAGGGAGTGGACTGGGTGGAGTGCGGACTCCCACTATGGCTGCGTGTCACACGTTTGCCCCCCGACCCAGTGGGTGTGCCTACCTCACCCTGTGTGTGCGTGTCAGGAGGAGTGCGGTGGACCTTCCCTGCTGGTGTGGTGCCCGTGTCCGTTGATGTGGGTGCATGCCGACGTCTGGGTGTACGTGGGACAGGCATGGGAGTGGGAAGTGTGGATGGGGCAGGGGTAGGTGGGGGGAGGTCGCGCTGCAGGAGACCCACTGCTGCAGTCAGTGTGGAGTCGATGGACCTCAGCAAGTTGCGTTGGTCAGCCTGCGATGAATGAATGCCCTCCAAGAAAGCCTCGATGTTGGTGAGGGTTTTGCCGTGGGCATGGAGGACATTAAGGATCGCAGCCTGACCAACCTGCAGTTGCCGCTGGATGTCCACAGACTCTGCATTGGCGGCAGCAGTGGAGACAGGGGCAGGGGGTGCGGTGCCTGGCAGGAAGGAGACATGCTGTGACCGGGCACGCTGGGAAGGGACACGAGCAAGTGGGAGGCGGCTGATGGAAACTGAGGGGGCGGTGCGAGGTGTTGTTCCGCTGTCAGCTGCTGGTGCAGCCTCCGCCCACTCGGAGACATCGTCCTCGGACCTGTCAGCTTCGTAGTCTGATGTGCCAGTCGACAGGTCCTCGGCCACACTCTCCTCCGCCTCTGTCCCACTCGATGTGCCAGACCCGATGTCACGGCTGGCACTGGTGCTCGGTCCCTCCGCCTGGTCTGTGTCCATGTCTCCCTCTGTGTCCCCCGACGATGCTGTGGGCAGGGTGGAGAGACAGAAATTAATCAGACACCTGTACACATCTGTCACATGAGTCCAATCTACATAGGTAACATTGCATAGCCTGAAAAGGAAGATCCCTAACATCTACTGAACAGGGTACCGATGTAGGGCATGAAACACACAGTTGGTTGAGCCACCATGCCACTGAAATACCATGGAGAGCATGAGACAATAGCTAAAGACAGGAAACGGAGTCTGACATAGCACCCAGGCCCTGGGGACAATCCAGCACTGCATCTGCACCACACAGCGTTGGCGAAAATACCGATGACCAGCGACCATATCCATGAACTTGAGACACATGCTGCATAGGTAATGCTGAAAACATGCCCAACATGACTCGGTCACTGCACATTGCGTGTGTGTCCAGACACATCACACACTGCCCAGACCCGGCAAGTGGAAATCAGGATTTGACACATAGGCATTGTCCGCCCCAACAAGACCCTACACGAGGCAAATTGTTGAGACACAGGTGGCACCAACATCTCATAGTCTGGGTGATACACACAGGGGCAGGCAAAAAGCAAGATTGGATGCCAAACAGCCAAGGTGCGCCTGTACAAATAATGAGGTACCAGTGCCCATCCTCAGATGAGTATAACAAGACACACAGGCACTGGCAACTGTGAGTATGAAGAAGGACAATCAGGTCAGGCTGCACAGTGGACACCTGTACAAAATAGCACGTCTATATACATGGTGACAGGGGACAATGGCACAGAGCACAACCTACGCTGTAGACACTGAGATTGGCCACGTTTATGATGACACATACACCACTGAGGAAAAGGTGCCCCAGGGGACAGTAGTGGGCACGCAACTACATGCTACTGAATGGTAATGACTGCAACACACGTCACCATCCCTGCACTATGTGTATCGCACACTCATGCACATCATGTCACAGGCCACTACATAGGACATGCGCGCTGTAAGGCATGACACATGAGAGACCAACTCCCATGTCTGGAGTCAGCATCAGTGCCAACTGACATGGAACCCACATGCAGTGAACTTGACAGTGCACAGGCAAGGTCCCACAACCTGTTACACACCACCCCCACACATGATGCTACAGTCATTGTTCTCGTGGACAAAGCGCCAGCCTACATTACCTTGTGAAGGAGTGACTACACACAGACCAGGGAACACATTGCAAGGAGGGGAAGGGTGGCAGGGGCACAGCGCTATACTGGGGCAAACAGGATCTGCACAGCACCTTTAAACCCTGCCAGTGAATTCATGCTACTGTGCCCTTACAAATGCCGGTGACACACAACAAACACACATGTACCTACCCCCTTCCGGCTGCTGCATCGCCTGTAAGCGCCTCTCCAGGTCTGGAAAGACCACCGGCAGCACACGCCTGTGGAGGTGGCTCAGACGGCGGCGGCCGCGGTTCTTGTGGCTCTCAGGTGAGTCCCCCAGCAGGAGCCGTGCAATCCTCCGCGTCCAGCACCGGATATCCTGCCAGCGTTTCCTCACCTGGGGCAGGCTCCGCCTCCGACCATCCACACCCCTCACGGCACTGACGGCGGTCAGCCAGATCTGCTCCTTGGCAGTGGCGCCTACCTGTGAGGAGGAACAAGTGACACCACATCAATACACCAGCCACATGTCACAGAGAGACATATGGGTACAAATTAGCTGGTTACAACAAGGCATGTCATGCAGCCAACGCATTGCACCTTTGTCATAGGGACATCATCCCCTGGTGAGGGAAAAAGCAGTACGTGCCACAGTGGGTACACAGGTGGAATGATGGCAATGTCACAATCAATGATCAAGGCTCACACTGTGCATCACACCCACCCCTCCTGTCTCAGGGCACTGCTGTGAGTGATAGGCCCCCACCCCTCCTGTCTCAGGGCACTGCTGGGAGTGATAGGCCCCCACCCCTCCTGTCTCAGGGCACTGCTGTGAGTGATAGGCCCCCACCCCTCCTGTCTCAGGGCACTGCTGGGAGTGATAGGCCCCCACCCCTCCTGTCTCAGGGCACTGCTGGGAGTGATAGGCCCCCACCCCTCCTGTCTCAGGGCACTGCTGTGAGTGATAGGCCCCCACCCCTCCTGTCTCAGGGCACTGCTGGGAGTGATAGGCCCCCACCCCTCCTGTCTCAGGGCACTGCTGGGAGTGATAGGCCCCCACCCCTCCTGTCTCAGGGCACTGCTGTGAGTGATAGGCCCCCACCCCTCCTGTCTCAGGGCACTGCTGGGAGTGATAGGCCCCCACCCCTCCTGTCTCAGGGCACTGCTGGGAGTGATAGGCCCCCACCCCTCCTGTCTCAGGGCACTGCTGTGAGTGATAGGCCCCCACCCCTCCTGTCTCAGGGCACTGCTGGGAGTGATAGGCCCCCACCCCTCCTGTCTCAGGGCACTGCTGGGAGTGATAGGCCCCCACCCCTCCTGTCTCAGGGCACTGCTGGGAGACATCAGGCACCCCCCCCCCTGGGACCCCCCCGACAGTACATGGCATGTGTGTTACACCTGGACGCAATGGCAGAAGTCACAGTCACAACATAGGGACAGTCTGTGGCAGTGGCCTATGCACTCACCTGATACCCTGGTCGCCCATACAGCATGGAGTACTGTGGGAGGATCACATCCAGCAGAGCCATGTTCTCCTCCAGGGTGAATGGCTGTGTCCTCTCCACAGCCCTTGACATGGTTCCAGGGAATCAGTAGCAGCAGCTGGGTCGACGAATGCAAAGATGTGCAGGCAAGTGCTCCCTCATGGGACCTGGCTGCCTTATATGTGCCCTTCTGCCCAGTCTCATGCACAGGAGTACAGAGTGATTGGTCACTCACATTTGCATCCTATGTTTCCACCAATCCCTTCAAACCTAGCAGTCTGTGGGTTCTCTATCGGTTTCATTCTCCTGCATGATGTCAGCCCCACAAACACATTGCAACAAAGTAGAAGAATTCCAACTGACTTCTGCTGTGCACCTTCCAGAACAATTTCGAATTTTGAACTTGGTCTCCATGACAACCAGCATGCATGTAGGCCTTAATACTTGTCCCCTATGTAATTTGGAGCATCACACACAGGTACGATGCGTTTCGGGGCCCTAGGGCACCCCAAATGCATGGCAACGGCCCGTACATGCATGCCTACGCTCTCCATCACTATGGGTCTGCACGCGTATGCGTACCCGTAGTGTTACGGACCGTACACACGCATGTACGCTCTCTATCACTATGGGTCTGCACGCGTATGCGTACCCGTAGTGTTACGGACCGTACACACGCATGTACGCTCTATATCACTATGGGTCTGCACGCGTATGCGTACTCCTAGTGATAGTGAGCGTACATGCGAGTGTACGGTCCGTAACACTACGGGTACGCATACGCGTGCAGACCCATAGTGATAGAGAGCGTACATGCGTGTGTACGGTCCGTACCACTACGGGTACGCATACGCGTGCAGACCCATAGTGATAGGGCCGTACACACGCATCTACGCTCACTATCACTATGGGTCTGCACGCGTATGCGTACCCGTAGTGGTACGGACCGTACACACGCATGTACGCTCACTATCACTATGGGTCTGCACGCGTATGCGTACCCGTAGTGTTACGGACCGTACACACGCATGTACGCTCTCTATCACTATGGGTCTGCACGCGTATGCGTACCCGTAGTGGTACGGACCGTACACACGCATGTATGCTCACTATCACTATGGGTCTGCACGCGTATGCGTACCCGTAGTGTTACGGACCGTACACACGCATGTACGCTCTCTATCACTATGGGTCTGCACGCGTATGCGTACCCGTAGTGTTACGGACCGTACACACGCATGTACGCTCTCTATCACTATGGGTCTGCACGCGTATGCGTACCCGTAGTGGTACGGACCGTACACACGCATGTACGCTCACTATCACTATGGGTCTGCACGCGTATGCGTACCCGTAGTGTTACGGACCGTACACACGCATGTACGCTCTCTATCACTATGGGTCTGCACGCGTATGCGTACCCGTAGTGGTACGGACCGTACACACGCATGTACGCTCTCTATCACTATGGGTCTGCACGCGTATGCATACCCGTAGTGTTACGGACCGTACACACGCATGTACGCTCTCTATCACTATGGGTCTGCACGCGTATGCGTACCCGTAGTGGTACGGACCGTACACACGCATGTACGCTCACTATCACTATGGGTCTGCACGCGTATGCGTACCCGTAGTGGTACGGACCGTACAAATGCCTGTACGCTCGCCATCACGATGGGTACACATACGGCAGCACTCCCACAGTGATTTGGAAACATGCACAGGCCCTCTCAGCAGCAGTACGGCGGTTTTTACACATCACTGTGGTGATAGGCGACACACATGTAGGAATAGGGCGGACATACTTGTCCATGGATGGACATACTTGTCCAGGAATGGACATCAAGGCATCGTCTGTGCATTACTACATGTGTGGGGCACAGGTGTCACAGGCTGTGATGTGGAACATGCCTCCTGAGTGGAGAAGGCACCAGATGTATGATGAGATGTGTACATGTGTACTGTGTGAGGGTGCAATGTGTGCCAGGCATGCCCTTGACTCCTTTGACATGTGTGCATGTGGGACTGCGCACTTGGGGTGAGCGTCACTGGCATGGCACGGACACCAACACACGGAAGTGTCCCATGATGCCCGGTACAGGGGTCATGACACATGACTTGTCACTACCCACAGTGCACAATGTGACTATGTCATATATGTGTCCGGGATTTACATCAGGTTGATGTTGTAGCACCCTCAAAAGCTGCAGCCGTTGCAGCAACCAACATGTGGCTGTGTGTAGATTGTCATTGCACACTGTTCCCAACACCATGCCACATGTGTTATCGGATGTGAGGTGCACATGTATGCATGGGACACGGAGTAGCGTGACAAGGCCATGTCAGCAAACTCACAAGGAATGTGTGGTGAGTCATGACATGTGCACCTTCATGGCAAGGTGTGTGGGCTGGACTAGTGTAATGTCATGTGACCTGTGGCTCCAGTGTTCCGCTACCAGTCTCTGCAATCGGCATCACACTTCTGCTGATGTGTGGGTGTATGTCACTCCTGTCTTGCATCGGGCAGTGCACTTGCACTGGGACACAGCTATTTCCATGGCGTGGCATGGGGAGGTTCTCAATCACCGTGTGTAGCTGGGTCTTGGAAGTAGTGTCACCTTGCATCCATACGTGTCCTGGGCATGTAGCACATGCCTGACTCCCTATGTGGCATGTGTGTATTGCCAGATTTACATGTGCTCAGTAGACATGAGTTGTTCTCGTAGTGCACTCACTCTTCCTTGTCACTTCCAAATTACTGCAGAGCGCCTCCTGTTGCCCGAAGAATTCCAGACTTGGCTACCATGCAGGAGAATGACAGGATCCGGCTCTACCGCTTCACCCAACCGTTGATTCTGGAGCTGACGGCGAGACTGGCACCACACCTGCAACCGCAGCACAGGTATCCGACGGCACTGACACCCCAGCTGAAGGTAATGGCTGCCCTACATTTTCTGGCCACGGGTACCTTCCAAAATACCATAGCTCATGTTGGTGGCATGTCCCAGAGCATGTTCAGCGGTGTGCTGCATGATTTCTTGGAGGCCATGTTGATTCACCTGGATGACTTCATCAAGTTCCCAACCCCTGAACAGATGACTGAGGTCAAGCGTGGATTCTATGCCCTGGGAGGGATGCCCCATGTCATTGGGTCCATAGATGGGACACATGTAGGTTTGGTACCACCACACGCACGGGAGGTGGCGTACCGCAATCGGAAGCACTACCACTCCATCAATGCCCTTGTGGTGTGTCTGTCCAATATGGTGATTTCACATGTCTGTGCTCGTTTCCCAGGATCAGCACACGATGCCTACATCATGAGGCGTAGCGGGATGCCTGATATGATGATGCAGCTGCGCAACGAACGGGCATGTGTTGTTGGTGGGTACAGTCTGTCTGTCCTGTATTCTGTATAGCCGACCAGCACGACCGCTACACCAGTTCTAACGATGTCCATGTGCTTCCCATGTAGGGGACGCTGGCTATCCCAACATGCCTTGGCTGCTGACACCTCTCCGCAACCCCATCACGCCGGCCCAGCTCCGCTATAACACCGCCCATGGCCGGACAAGGCGAGTGATAGAGAGGACGTTTGACATGCTGAAGAGCCGATTCCGGTGCCTCCACAAGACCGGCGGTGCACTCCCTTATGCCCCGGCGAAGGTCTGCAAGATCTTCATGGTCTGCTGCATGCTGCACAACATGGCAGTTGAAAGAGCTGTGCCACTCATCCTGAATCAACATGACGAGGACCATCCACCAGTGGAGGACGAAGGGCTTGGCAATGGGGCTAGTGATGTGGAGGATGTGGAGCCGCAAGAGGACATCCGGACTCGGCTCATACGCGACTTCTTTGCTTAGTGGTGAGTACCAGGGTCTGAGTGTGCACGCATTGGTCCCCGTGTGGCATGCGTTGTGATGTGTGTCTCCACCTGCATGTATGGCACGTGGGTCAGAGGTGTGTGTGGGTGTGTCACTGGAGTGATGGTGGCAGTGATGGTAGTATTTCCCCAGTCATAATTGTGACCTAGCATGTTGTCATCCATACATGTGTCGATTAACTGCACATGCAAGTGGCTGTGCTTTTTGTGGCTGACTTCTTGTGTGTCTCTCTTCCCCAGGTACCTGTGCATGCCGTTTGCTGGTTGCATTGTTGTGGCACTGCTATTCCTCATGGACATGACATCGTGGGCTGACTCAGCGTTACAGGCACGGACACGTTTGGAAGTCTCCATGGGGTAAGGGATGCATCTGGGGTGTATTGGGTGTGGCAGTTGTTCACGATGTGTGCACACTGCCCCGGTCGGGGTTTGGTTCCTCTGCAGACATGTGGCATCCCCATGGGACACGACATGCAGCTGGGTACACCTGAATAGATGGGCTGCCTGGTTGTCAGTCATCAGTGATGGGATAGTGGATTGTGATGATGGCATCAATGTGTGTGACACTGCCCTCGGACACATACGGTTAACATTGTCTTGACATGGCGTGGGACTTCCACATCAGCGGATGTATGGTGTATGGCAGGCTCTCCGTGAGCAGCTGTGGGTGTTTAGCTGTTAGCCGACGCTTGTGTGCCAGTTCCCTGGCTATCACGCATTTGTGCTGCAGAAGGGGGGTGCCAGTGTTGGAGCCACATGTTACTCCACATGATGTGTTCATGTGTACTTCAAGTTGCCTCTGCAATACCAATAACATGACTAATAAAGGTGTCCCTATGCCTCCAAGGTGCCTCTTCTCAGTCAGTGCTGGTGTGTTGGCACGGTGCATCCTGCATGTCTGGCATGGTATTCCCTGATTGTGGCTATGTGTCAATGTGTCGAGTGGCAAGATGCAAGCTGTGTGTGTGTGCTGAGACTGTGTATTGGGCATGATGTCCATGACTGTGTGGGTATTGTGACATGTGCCATCCCCATGCATCCAACGTTGTCCATGACCCCATTCTCTGCATCCACCGGACTCAAGCTTGCAGGACATGGTTCTGCCACCTGTCTACACATACCTGGGTGCCCCCCAGGACACGGGCCAGGATCCCTGACCTCTGCGCATGACTGTTGCTGTACTCAATGTGTCTGTCAGCACGGTTGTTCGGCCACCCCCTCAGCTGGTTCTGACCATCACGGGTGTGTATGGTGCTCCATGTCTGTCTTGCCTAATAAACTGTGACCCATGTGTCCTGTGCCAGACTCAGGCCCCAGGGTGTGGATGGTTGAAGTGAACAGATGACTCAGGCATGTTTAGACTGTACAAGACACATGTTAGGTAATAATGCTACCAGCAGGCATCTACTCTTAATAGTGTGATTTATTATTGGGGGGGGGGGGACAAAGTGAGGGGCTTTCCGGGATTAGGGAATCCAAAGTTCAGTAGGGGAGTTGGTGTCCTTGCCATTGGAAATCCTCAGAGTCCATGCCACAGTCTTTGTCAACATTGGTCAGCCAGTGACCAGCAGGGCCATGTGGCAGAGAATGTCTCTTGATGCTGTGATGCTGTTGCTCCAGTGGGCCAGGTGCCAGGCCAGGTGTCCTGGGAGATGGTGATGTAGCAGCCACCCTCACGGTCCTTTCCGTGGACGACCCGGCTTCCTGCGGGGAACCTCAGCAGCAGGCCGTGACGACGTCTGGGATGCTCCGTCGGATGTTTCCTCCTCCTCCTCATGATCCCTCCCTGTGGGTGGTGATGTTCTCCGCCTTCTGGCACAGGGAGGGTCGGCCATGGTGTCGGCCATCCGACGGAGTTCAGCGTGAATCCCCTGGGACGCCGTCACTTGCTCAGCCTGTCTGTCCTCCATCCTCCGTTGGTGTAGCTGTAGACAGGCTATTAGCTCCGCATGTTGCTGGGCCTGCTGGACCTTGATCCCCTCGAGGACGGACACAACCTGGGCCATGCCCGTGGTGTCCTGCCGGTATGAGTCCAGGATGTTACGGACATGGGAAAATACCGGATCCCCAGCCAACTGGTCAGGCTCGCGCCTCCGCCGTCCTCCACTCCCACCACCCCTGCCCACTTGCGTCTGGCCTGCACTTGTGGGAACATCGGGTCTCCGGGACCCCTGAGGGGTGGCATTGGCGTTGTCGCCTGCCTCCTCCTGGGTGCCCGGGACACCGTGTCCCTCCTGGCGAGCCTGGCTGCATTGTGGTGTTGGGGCAGGGATCCTGGGTGTCTCCTGGGATGTGGCAGGAGTGGGGGTGGTGGTTGGCACGGTTGTACCTGACGCAGGTGCTGCAGGTGGTTGGACACCAGAGGGGCCAGGTCGGTCGGGGTCGTCCGCAGAGTGGTGAGAGTGGTCGCTGCCGGTGGGATCGGTCTCCTGCAGATCCGGGTCCTGTGAGTGTTCCCCCCCAGTGTTGGGGGGTGCAGCACGACGTTGACCTGTGTGTGAGAGAGAAAATGTTAATTTTGATCCATGCAACATCCATGTTTCATCCGTTACAAAGTTGGCACATTTCCTCTTGGAATTAGGATCTGTCTTGCATTCCACTCACAGTGCACTTGTGCATGGGTGTGTCCCTTGGCCACCAATTTGGCCCCTTTAACTATGTGTGGCACAGTCTTACTTGCTGCGTCAAGTGTGACTGCAGTCAGCAGTGGAGTGTGCATGTGTGGCGAGCCATGCATTTGCGCCTTCCTTGTAGCACTGTACATGTGCACATGGAGTGGATCCACACACTTATATGATGCAGGTGGCTGTCCTTGTGCTCGTGTACAGGTTGTGACATGGCCCTGCGTTTTGCCATGATGAAGAGGGGGGGTTCTGGCACTGGCCACCCTTGTCTACATGCACGCAGTCCACCTGCTGACGAGCAGACATTCCCACACACCAAAGGACTGATTTGCTCTCCCTGTGTCTCCCTCCTTCTCTGTCCCCCTCTCCCTCCCTCTCTGTCCCCCTCTCCCACCTTCTGTGTGTCAGCCTCCTCCCTCTGTCCATCTTCCTGTGTCTCCCTCCCTCTCTGTCCCCCTCTCCCTCCCTCTCTGTCCCCCTCTCCCTCCCTCTGTGTGTCAGCCTCCTCCCTCTGTCCGTCTCCCTCCCTCTCAGTCCCCCTCTCCCTCCCTCTGTGTCCCCCTCTCCCTCCCTCTGTGTGTCAGCCTCCTCCCTCTGTCCATCTTCCTGTGTCTCCCTCCCTCTCTGTCCCCCTCTCCCTCCCTCTCTGTCCCCCTCTCCCTCCCTCTGTGTGTCAGCCTCCTCCCTCTGTCCGTCTCCCTCCCTCTCAGTCCCCCTCTCCCTCCCTCTGTGTCCCCCTCTCCCTCCCTCCGTGTGTCACCCTCTGTCACCTTGGCCCAGCTTCCTGGGCACACACTGTTAGCAGATCTTTGAGTGGCCCTTGGCCTGTTGATGTGAGTTTGTTTCTGATCTCCAGGCACCCATTTTGTCTGCTGTGTGTCTGTGCGCTGCTGCTGTGGTGGTGTGTGCTGCCACTCTTTCACAATGTTGGCTGTTCATTAGCTGCTGTCATGTGCAAAACAGTGCCTTCACCCCCATGTGTTGATGCAAGGCGTCCGCCATTTGCTGGCAAGTCATTCCTGTGTTGGGACACAGTGTTTGTCTGGCTGTGACCTAGGCCATATGGGCAGAGGGCATTGTTGTCTGCTTTGGAGTCGCACTATGTGATTCTTGGTGCCCAGCCTCCCGCCATCCGGGTTACCGTGTCATGTGTTGTTGTCTTCTGTGGCCTGTGACTTGACATTGTCCAGCTGGGTGCATGGGGCATGGTGGCAGCAGTGGCATGTGCCTGCTCATGGAGTGTGGTTGAGTCATGCGATGGCTTGTGGTGGTTGCGTGCCTGTTATTAATTTTGGTTGTGGTTGCAGTTCCCCCATGTGAGGTGCGTTGTTTGTGTACTCACCCGGGTCTCGGAGTCCTTCTACTCCTTCAACTGCCTCCACCGGCAGTATGGCCATCACCCTCTCCTCCCAGGGATGGTACTGTACGGCTCTGCGGGAGGGCCCTCCTCCGGTGGCGTTGGCCTGGTCGTGTTCCTCCTGCCTCTTGGCTCTGACCCTCCTCCGCAGATCGTACCACCTGTTCTGGCAATCCTGCTTGGTCCTCCTGGTGTCCGCAACAGCATTCACAGCATCGACGATGGTCTGCCACATGGCTGTTTTGGCTGCCTGGCTGGTGCTTCTGACCAATGTTCCAAAGATCTGTGGCTCGACTCTGAGGATTTGATCAACAAGGACCTCCAACTCTCGGTGACTGAACTTTGGATTCTTGGTAGTGGGCATGGTGAGGGATGTGGGTGGGGATGGTGTGGGTGTGGGGGGTGTGTGGATGTTGGGGGGGGGTGTGGATGGTTGTGTGTGTGTGTGAATGTGATGAGAGGGTGTTTGTGAGGGTGGTCGTGTGAAGGTGTGCAAGTGTAAGATGTGGTGTTGCTTGTAGTCTGGTTCTGTGGTGTCTGGCAGCAGTGAGTCTGTTGCAAAGGCTCATGGTTTGTGTGTGTGGGCCCTTTTCATTGGTCCATGGGTGGGTGTGGCAGTGTTTGAATTTTGGGTGGGTGTGTTATAAGGAGTGGTGGTGTATTGGGCCTCTGTTTGTTTTTGACAGTTGCAGGTCAGTGATTGTGTTCTTTTAGTGGTTGTTGGCCATGTTTAGTGGCTGTGTGCCTTTCGAATGGTGTATTCTTGTGTTGTTTTGTTTTGTCCTTGTTGTGTACGTGCGTTTTGAGCGTGTGTACGGTGTGTACATGGGCCATTTGGTTGTACGATTATGTCCTTGTGTGTGGCTTTGTACGACTCGTACATGCGGTTGTGATGTTGGGGCATGGGGTGCGCTCCGTACTTAGGAGGTTGTGTTGGGGGTGCGCCAGGAACGTACTGGGGTGTAGGTACACGGGGGTATGACACGTACTGGGGTGGGGGTGGGGCTCGAACGTACTGGGGTGTACATAGACGGTGGTACGACACGTACTGGGGTGGGGGGGTGTACATTGACGGTGGTACGACACGTACAGGGGTGGGGGGGTGTACATTGACGGTGGTACGACACGTACTGGGGTGGGGGTACGACTGGAACATACTGGGGTGTACATAGACGGTGGTACAACACGTACAGGGGTGGGGGGGTGTACATTGACGGTGGTACGACATGTACAGGGGTGGGGGGTGTACATTGACGGTGGTACGACACGTACTGGGGTGGGGGTACGACTGGAACGTACTGGGGTGTACATAGACGGTGGTACGACACGTACAGGGGTGGGGGGGTGTACATTGACGGTGGTACGACACGTACAGGGGTGGGGGGGTGTACATTGACGGTGGTACGACACGTACTGGGGTGGGGGTACGACTGGAACGTACTGGGGTGTACATAGACGGTGGTACGACACGTACAGGGGTGGGGGGGTGTACATTGACGGTGGTACGACACGTACAGGGGTGGGGGGGTGTACATTGACGGTGGTACGACACGTACTGGGGTGGGGGTACGACTGGAACGTACTGGGGTGTAGGTACACGGTGGTACGACACGTACTGTGGTGGGGGTACGACTGGAACGTACTGGGGTGTGGGTAGACGGGGCTATGACACGTACTGGGGTGGGGGTGTGGCTCGAACGTACTGGGGTGTAGGTACACGGGGGGTACGACACGTACTGGGGTGGGGGTACGACTGGAACGTACTGGGGTGTGGGTAGACGGGGCTATGACACGTACTGGGGTGGGGGTGTGGCTCGAACGTACTGGGGTGTAGGTACACGGGGGGTACGACACGTACTGGGGTGGGGGTACGACTGGAACGTACTGGGGTGTTGGTAGACGGGGCTATGACACGTACTGGGGTGGGGGTGTGGCTCGAACGTACTGGGGTGTAGGTACACGGGGGTACGACACGTACTGGGGTGGGGGTGCGACTGGAACGTACTGGGGTGTACATAGACGGTGGTACGACACATACAGGGGTGGGGGGGTGTACATTGACAGTGGTACGACACGTACTGGGGTGGGGGTACGACTGGAACGTACTGGGGTGTACCTAGACGGGTGGGGGTATACATATACGGGGGGTACGTGTCGGACGTACGGGGGCTGGGGGGAGTGTTGGGCGCGTATGCGGGCACATGTCTCCATGGTTGCTATAGGTGTTCGGTGCGGACGGTGTTTTTTCCATACGGTTGTACGCTCGGACGCACGGGATGGATCGTGATTCCTCGGTCGGACTTGGATTTTTACGTTTGTAAGGTAAATCGTCCGAGGACGTGTCGGACACATTTTCCGACCCGAGGACGTGTGGGGAATGATTCCCAGTGCGGTTCGTATGGACTTTTTACCATGCGAATCGTGATTGCCAGTTCGTACGGCACTTGTACGATTCGTACGGTAAAAAGACCCGATACGAGTCGCACGGGGGAATTTTTTACCGGATCGTGATCGGCACCTTAGTCTTTTAAACAATCACTTATAGAAACACATACTTATTCATACAGGAACTCTTTCATATACTCACTTATATACACCAATAGTCACATATACTAGTTTAAAACATATGTAGTTACTTATAAAGACACTATTGAGACAGTCATTCACTCACTAACACACCCATACACACACTCATCCACCCATACAGTCCTGCACACATGCTGTTTTCAACACATACAAACAGTGAGTCACTCATTCATGCACCTATGCACTACGTAATACCCCCCACCAAACCATGCAGACACTCAGACTGATTCTCAAAAAACCAACTAATAACATATATAGACACCCATGTAGATACTCACCAACCCATGCAGCCACTTATACACAAAGTGAGAGACTGATACAGATATTTACATATTTAAACATTACTCACTAAGCCATGTATTCACTATGATACACTTAATCAGTCAGTTACACAATCAATTTTTTTAAAACAAATCATCCATTTAGACACTTATATACCCATTTATTCTTCCATCGACCTTGAGATATACATATATAAAACATATTTAATTTTCAGAAAAACACACATTCACTGGATGATGTCATCAGTGATGTCATCAGTGATGTCATTTGAGATGTCATCAGTGATGTCATGAGTGATGTCACTGACCATGTCATGAGTGATGTAATATGTGACGTCATCAGCAGTGCATTGCGGGCGCGCGAGTTATAGTTAGCTGAATGGTGTAATTAAAGAAAATCTGTCAGATTTGGAAAGGGCATCAAAAGGGCTGACTTTGGGGCCTTCTGGGAAAAAGAGGTTCACTAAAAAAGGAAACAAACGGGACAAAGGCCCAAAAAAGAGTAACCCTACGCAAGGGAATGTTGTGAATGAGAACATTCAACTAACACTGTGGAACTTGGTGGAGGACATATTTAGCTCGCGGATGGAATCTATACTTACAAGTATTGCTAAAGATATAATTGACACTTTGAATGCTTGTGTTGCTGGTATCCTGAATAAATGTGAGTGTATTGATTCCTTCCAAAGGGATCCGACAATTCTGTGTGATTCCCCTAGCTTAACTACAATACCCCAGGCCCAATCAGAGACTAGGCCTCATATTGGTGAGAATCATCCTGGTAGTCAATCTCAATTGCAATCTCTGGTCAGGCCAAAAACTAGCTCATCGGATAGGACAGGGGTAGTCCAGGGGCCCCAAGTGGGAGGGAGGAACTCCAGCCATGTTGACCAGAGTCCCTTAAATTTGCCACTTAATGGCCTGACTCTGGCTACTAGTGGGACAGCTGGTCTACAAGAGAGGAACACTAGACCAAATTGCTGTAGACTCAACCTTCCCCCAGAAGCTACTTCTCTGGTAGCTGTTCTTATAGGGGTACCCCCACTTGGAGACCATGACAATGAATCTACCCCGGCTCTGCTACGGAAAACCAAAAATTGGTGTGACCAAAAATGTAATGGCAGTGCTGAGATTTCAACTCACATTATCATGGCTAGACGGGTGGGGTGGGTTGGAAATTGCCCCAAACAGGTCGAAGGTGATTGCATTATTGTTAACTTCAATAAACGGGATATAGCTGGCAGGTTGTTTTGGGATGCTTCTGAGCTGGGGAGGGGGGTATTAGGGCTTTTCCGTTGTTTTTTTTTTACCCACCAGTAAGACGATTAAAAGCATCTGTTAGATCCCCAAATGAGGCATATTCAATGAGGTCGCACCAGAGTGTTAATTGCCTGCCCCTCTCGAAATAAAGAGCCTGAGACCCGTCCAGAAAGGCCTTGCTGGAGACAAGTAACAGCCCCACAATCATTATCCTTGCCCATAGGGCATGAAGGAGGTGGTTTAGCCCTCACAAATAGATTTCTCCCACTGTCCCAGCTAGACGTGAATGATTGACTGGAGGCGCCCTATGACTGCTCCCACGAAGTTAGCCTAAATGATCAGGTTGTAGATGTAGAAACTGCCCCCAAATGTAAGATCATCAGCTGGAATATAGCGGGCCTTAGAACTAAAAGAGATGACCCTAGTTGGCTGAACTTCATAAAACAATTTGATATAATCGGTCTCCAGAAAACGTGGGATAAGGGGAATAACTTTTGGTTGGATGGGTATAAATCATTTTGTTTACCCACACGTCCTGCCCTGGCAGGCAGAGCAAAGGGGGCCTAGTAATGCTTTTTTCACTAAAATTAAATGGGTCTCCAAAGAGGTTGGAGGCAGGTTCCCATAACTGCTTGATAGTAGAATTATTTACTCCTAATCACCCATTATTTGTTAATTTTTATAATTCTGGGGAAAGTGATTTTATAAATCAACATTTATGTTATTTGAAATGCTTTTTAGGAGACTATAGGTTGAAGCAAACCACTTTTTATCATATCATACTTATGGGCGATTTTAATATTCATACATGTGAATCGAACTCTTATGTTGATGACCACTTAGGGCCTGCCCAATCTGTGACACCCCATTTTGAGCACACAAAACAGGGGGAAGTTTTGGAGGACCTTTTGGCTGGAGCAGATCTCTTCGAACCTAGTTTTAATGATCAAATTGATCGGATCCCCACTTTTAAAGCTAGGGAAAGGGATACTGTTATTGATTATATATTTAGGTCCCCCCCATGTTAGCTCAGGTAGTGTTCTATAACGCCAGGCTGTCTTTCTTTAGTGATCACAACCCTGTAATTTTAGTGCTAGATAAAGAATGTGGCCTTTTGGGAATAACACGAAAGAAAGCGGGAGTTAGTTGTGTGGTAATATGTGATCAGGGGAGGAGGCGTAAATGGACCAAGGTAATTCCAGAACTTTTCTTTGCGGATCTCTGCGAGAAGTTCAAAGAAAACACTGTAAAATGTGTGGATAATACCACCCCAAGGGTCGAGGTTCTTAGAGCCTTTGAAGGTATTTGTGGTCAGATAGCATCTGATCTGACTGTGACAACTAAACCAAGATTAACATCGGGGGGAAAGGTGGTTTGATAACAACTGTTCACGAGCCCATCGCAATTTGACTCAAGCCTTGAAAAATATACCCTGAGATAAGGAGCAGATAGCTACCTTAAGGAAACAGTATAAGTCCGCCGTTTATATATGGAAAAACGAGATTAAAGAGGAGGCCTGGAACGCTCTTTTATCTGTTGAAGTCCTAAAGGACAGCTAGAGATTTTGGGTTATTGTTAACACACCCTTTTTTCTGGCATAGAGAATGAGGCTTTGGAAAGCAACATTACAGAGGCCCAGTGGCTCTCTCATTTTGAAGCAATTTATGGATCTAACGTGACGCTGAACCCCTCCCTTAGCCAGGATACTGATAGGGCCTTACCCTCTGTGGTTTTTAAGGAGGAGGATATTGAAGAAGCGATAATAGAGATGTCTAGTAATAAAGCACCTGGCCCTGACTGTGTCCCTGCAGATTTGTATAAATGTAACCCAAAATTTTGGGCTAAGATATTAACTAATGTTTTTAATGATTCAGGTGCTCAGGGGTTTCCTGCATCATGGTCTCTGTCGACGATTATACCAGTTTTTTTAAATGGCCGGAGAGGGGATCCACGGTGTTATAGACCAATATCATTAATTGATTCAGCCGTCAAAATATTTGGAAAAGTGATTTTAGCTAAGGTTACGGACTGGGTGAATGCTAATGAGCTTTTATCCAATCTACAATATGGTTTTAGACAAGGTAAAAGCACTATGGATCAGTGCCTTAACCTATATTTAATAATAGGCAAACATACCATAGCCAAAGAAGGCACCTTGCAGATGGCCTTTATGGACCTCTCTTCGGCGTCCGATCTGGTTAACAGATCGAAGCTGTGGTCTATTCTGCTTGATATGGGCATTGATCCCTGCCTAGTCCATTTCCTGGCAGATTTACATCGGGATCTCTCAGCAACAGTCAGGGTCACCCAAGAAGGCAAACGCACAAGGCATTTTAAATCGGGTAGAGGCATCCGTCAGGGGTGCATATTGGGCCACTACTTTTTACTCTTTACATTAACGAGCTAGATAAAACCTTAGACCAGGCAAGCATGGACATTCAGAGTGTAGGAGAAAGGACTATTCCGGTTCTCCTATACGAGGACGACGCTGTGTTATTAGCCCGTACTGCTATAGACCTTCAGAGGCTATTGGACGCCTTTGGGGCCTATATGAAGTCCCTGGACTTGATAGTGTACATAACAAAATCCCATGTCATGTCAATGGGCCAAAGAAATAGAAAAGTAAAATCCTTTTATTGTTCTTCCAGACACAGACCTCTCCTGCAGCCCGATGCTGTTGAGGGACCCTGCCTGAACTGGTCTCTGCCTGCCGGGCCTTGCTCCGAGGCCGGAGACTGCGCAATGTCTGATTTGTTCCTAGTTTTCTTGATGGTCTTTGTAATCACGCATCCGCTCACGAGGAGGGGTCCTCCACGCTTCCCCATTCCCAAGCATTGTAGTTTGGTTGTTCACCCTGTGTACTGGGTGCTGTTTGTTAGGGGGTCGACAGATGCTTCTGTTCCTGAAGTGTTGGGGGGGGGGGTTGGGAATGATTTTCCCTGTATGTTCTATTTTGTGTTGTTTTTTGTTTCAGCTATCACGGAATGCCACAACTTACCGGTGGGAGGGGTGGGTGTGTCCCTGCAGTATGCGATCGCATGCATCACCCTAGACTCCCAGGCGTGACTGTACATTCCAAACCACGCACACCGCCTAGACCAAGAGCAGGCTCCCATGACAGATAACACCTCCCCTATGGGATCTCTCCACATGTTGTCGTGGAATGTCTACGGTCTGCTGGACCTTCACAAACGTACAGCGGTTTTAAGGTACGCGCAGCGTCTCCACATAGACATCCTCATGCTTTAAGAAACGCACCTTCTGGGTAACTGCTGCCCCTTCTTGGCCCGTTATGGCTACGATAGGGTATGGCACTCTGACTTTTCCAATGGCTCGCGCGGGTTTGCAATCCTCCTACGGCATACATTGCCCTTTGTCCTCTCCCAAGTTGTGCATGACCCCCAAGGCTCATTTATGACAGTTTGTGGGTCGCTGGCTGGTACACCCCTCACTCTCATGTCGGGATATGCCCCTCCCTCCTTGCTTGCACCCACTTTGACACACACAGCTTCTTTGTTACGCGACATGCCCGCAGGCAACATCATCATTGCGGGAGACTTCAATGCAGTCTTAGCCCCTACCCTCGATACATCGGGAACCCCTTTGGCTGCTCGGGCAGCGAATGCGAAACAACTGCGGAAATGGTCTGAGTCTCTGGGGCTCTGCGATGCGTGGCGCACTTGGAACCCGCGCAGCATCCAATTCACACACACATCTGCAGCCCACCACACCCAAGCGCGCATAGATGCGAACTTTGTCCCCACGCCCGACTGTTCACTGATTGTCGATGTCCGTATCCTCCCTAGAGGCATTTCCGACCACTCCCCGATACTCCTTAGTTCAGGGGCCCCCCCTCCTGCGGCCCGCCAAACATGGAGGATGAATGCCTGGTTTCTCCACAATAACGATTTCAAGAAAGAGATAGGGAAAGAGCTTACACAATACTTTGATACCAATGGCGGTTCGGTGGCATTCCCGGGTACTCTGTGGGAGGCGGGGAAGGCAACCATCAGAGGTTTCGCAAAGCGGCAGCTTAAAATCCAGAGGCAAGCATAGCTGCAGGAGATCTCTTCCAAGGAAGCACAGGCGCTTCGCTTGGAGCAACTCCTATCCACGTCAGAGGATGCCACTCAGACTCGGCAATTGGCCCTTATTCGGGACGATACTAAGCAATTATCCCTGGATGCGGCCAAGCTCCTCTGGAGGTCTTCGGTGGCAAGAGTTTACGACTGGGGAGACAAGAATGGTACGATCTTACACAGGCTGGCCACATATCCCAGGGCGAACCGTATCATTCTGGAGGTGGTCGACACAGCCGGAGTGGTACACCGTGCTCCCATGGCAATGGCAAATACCTTTGCCACGTACTATCGGAAGCTGTATGCCACACAAGCCCCCGGGCTGACCGTCGCTGCTCTCCTTGACCGGGGCGGGGTGCGCCTTCCTACGCTGGAGCCAGCGGCCCAGGGGGATCTAGAGCGCCCCATCTCCTTAAAAGAAATTGAGGAGGCGATCACCCTGGTCTCCCCGTGTAAGACCCCGGGTCCGGATGGCCTGCCGCAGGAATATTATGCGGCCTACCGAGGCACTCTAGTGCCCCACCTAGCAAACGTATGCTCTATATAGCAAATAAAATTAATTCTGACAGTACGTTCAATACCCCGTCTCATGTCTGAAACAAAGATGGTGTAATTGCGATTATACAACATACTTTATAATGAGTTTATTTAGTAGACTTGAGGTAGAGAGCTAAAAGGGAAAGCAATCCGGGTGGTGCATGAGACATGTAGTGGTGGTCAGGAGTGTAAACAAATAGGCTAAACAAACCAGACGGAGTGAAGCGCTGGGTGACGAATTAACAACAAATGCTTTGGAAGTTTAAAAATCTGGAAAATGCGCACCCCGCTGCGTCCCGCCGCAGCAACTCTCGGGTAAACGGGCGTACACAAACAAAAACCCACATTTAGTATTTAGCCATGCAGCACAGTATCATGCATACAAGATCGGGTGAATATGCGTACATAAACAAAAGCCCACATTTTAACAAAACGTGAATGCCGTGGGAAACATGAGGGCGCCATGCTGATACACGAGCTGAGGCAAATAATAAATAAAAGAGTGCAGCCAAAGGAACTAAAAATAAAACAAAGTGTAGCTCACATGTAACAGGGGCAGTCCCCTGGGAGGGTCAGAAAGACTAAAAGGCGTGTGTAACTAAGCATACTGTCCAAACAAAAGCAGGCATGTATGAAGGGCAGGAACAGGAGCCAATGTAAAAGATGGGAGGTGCTTGAAGCCCATTTCCAGATACAGCATGCTTCGCAGAGCAGCGCATGTGCTGCCTAGGTTCGACCTAAACAATTAGCAGACAGGCCAGGAGAACGCTTTGGAGTGAAGGACTCATTTGGGAGCAGCTGAATGTTTATAACACTAAATTATAATCATTGTTTTCTAAACATGAAGCATCTTTCTGGTCCCATAATGCTGACCAATATGAAACTAATGTGCCACTCGATTAGTGTTTTTTTGTACAGTCTTTCCATTTATGTTTGCATTCTAGCTATTGCAGGGTTGTTTCTCCTCATTATAAATACTGAACTTCAAGTATTAGGATGAAAAGAAAATGCATATTTGCTAAATTAATGGGTTGCTCCTTGTATATCTTAAGTTACAGCCTACAACTAGGATGAAAAGCGGAGTATTAAGGAGCGCCAAATTTGGTTCTGCCCAGGGCACTATCTGAGCAAAGGACGGCCCTGCCTGTCGGTAATTTTGTGATGTGACTTATGTATAAATAGAACACGGCACAAAATTTCCAGTCAGTCGCAGGGTTCCCAGAACGATCTGCCTAATTCAAATTAATTAGATAGGTCGCTGTTTATGACTCCCTGTGATTGGCAGTGAACACAGAAGACCACTTACAGGCAGCCCCAACAACAGTGCAGAACAGAGCAAGAACTGGAAAGCCAGAAAGCTGAGAAGGCTCAGCAGACTTCTAGGATTGTGATAGGAACTAATGAGGAGAGCCCTTCGGGGGTTGGTGTGCTCCAGGAGAGGGTGCGTATTGATGGGCTAAGAGCCAGAGTTGGAGAATGCAAGGTAGGAGCCTTGAAAGTACTCAGGTTGGTACCTGCATCGAGGGGTAACGCAGGACGTATGGGCGGTGTATGGGGCCTTGTAAGGAGGAGCCAGGGTGAATCAGTGCTTCTTTTAGCTTTGTAAGCAGTGACACTAACTTGTCCAAGGAAAGCCACTAAGAAGGTGTAGCTTTCTGAAAGTCTTACAAGGCCATTTCGATTGACATTACTTGAGAAGAATCCATGCATCCCCTTGGTTCTATAGGAACGATGGGCACCAGAATGAACACCCAGAGGCCAACTGCCAGGGCACTGAGGGTTAAAGAGTAAAGGTGCCCTACCAGCCTGGACCAAACAGGCACCCCAGGAGAGTTGCCGGACATCCTAAAATAGAAACATTGCCACGTATTCGCAGTGGATTCTAGTTGCCCCTTAGTAATGGCGTGCAACATTAGAAAGGTGTGGACCAGCTCTGCAGCATGCAAACAATAAAACTCTGTCATGAGTTTATAATACTAACCACAGTAACATGCCACAATGCTCAATTGATGGATCTTACGAAAATGATAAAAAACCAACAAGCATTAGTAAAGCCAAAAGGTCTGAGTTTACTGTGTTAACGCAGGCAGTGCATGAGAGTGAGATGATCTGGAACAACCCAGGAGGAACGGACGGGGAGGACTATAGTTGTAAAGTAGTTCCTAATGCAGTTCTAGGAAAACAATATAGGGAGGTGAAAGAATACACCCTTCCACCATCCAATAGCATTAGGTGAGAGAGAAATGATTAATGCTACACTGGGTGAAGCAGGACGTGATTGACAAAGTCTTAAGCCAATTGCTGAAAGAGACTGGTTGTAGAGAGCCAGTAGTTCAAAGGGGCGGAACCAAAGTCCACACTGTCTATATTGATTCGGCTCCTCTGGAACGCTCTCCTTGGGGATGGGTCCAAATCTACCCAGCAGTCCTTTCGCTGTCTTTTAAAGGCTCCCCTTTTTTGACTGCAGCTGTTCCGTTGGATCTGATGTAAAGTAACTCATAAGCCTCTATGCCACCCCTGTTCTCTTTCTCCCCTATTCTGGTTCCTGTGTACTTACATTCCCTCTCCCTCTGCTTCTTAATTGCACCTTCCTAATGCAAACTCTCTCCATTTCATCACTTCCCCTTTGCTCCCCCTCTTCCTCGTCTCCCTATTCTCACTCCACGTTTTACTTCTGCCTCCCATCTCACTCCACGTTTTACCTCTGCCCCCTCCTCGGTTTCTCCGACCCTCCCTTGGTTTCTCTGAAATCTTTTGGTGTGTATGAGAGGCCTCTTATGAAGAGGGCACTTGGGGTAAGTGGCGTCAAATGGTTTTACCCACTCTTTGTGAATAGGGAATGCGTTGAAACAGAAGGGCCTTAATGTTTATGCCTATGTACTGGCATTAGAAAGGTGGGTGCCGGTATCGGCCCCGCCGCGGATATGGCGGGGCCATCTCGCCTGTTCGCCCGGCCCGGCGCGTTTACCGCGTCAGTGTGACGCGGTGGGCGCGTCACGGCCGGAATTGGGTGGCGGCAGGAAACCCTTGGCCCGGAAGCAATTAAGGTGCTTCCGGGTCAAGGGGGCGGCGGGGGACAGGCCAGTTAGAACTGGCCTGCCCCCAGTGTTAGGATAAAAGGCCGGGGAGCGCGGGACGCGGTCTCTTGGTCCCGCGCTCTCAGGCAATCGGAGGCAGCCCCTGGGAGGCTGCTAACTATTTGTTTGTTTTTCTTTACTGCAGAGTTTGGCGCACTGTTGTGGGCGATGGATTCAAGCGCCGGCGAGGAATGGACTGCGGGGATGGCATCGGGCGGAAACGCATGGTGCGCAATAGGAGCGGTGCATCGAGAGTCGTGGATCCGGCGTCCGACTTGGGGTGCCGCTAGGCTGCAGGGCTGTGCTGCTGTTCCCATGAAGATTTGCGTGTCGCAGGGTGGTCGCCCTGTTCTACCGGAAGGGTGAGTGTACGGAAGGTGTGCATGGGTTCTGATTCTCGCTGTGCCCGGAGACATGAGCTTTCTGGGAGAGTTTATTTGGGGTGGAGGTCAGATTTCACTGAGGATATATTTTCCCAACTTGTTCGGCCTTGAGCATTGAGGCGGGCCTCTAGGCTGTGGCCTTTTTTGAGACGCGGCCCTGTTTGGGTTGCTGAGCCTTCCGGGGGGTAAACAGTGTGGTGGCCGAGTGGTGGGGGCGATGGACTAGGAATCCATTGGGGTCTCCCTGCGCGGGTTCGGATCCTGCCGACTACGGTATCTTTTGGAAGGGAAAGCACATCTATGTAACAGCGGGGGTCGGGATGGCTGCAGTGCTCGTAGCAGGGCTCGGATAGCTGCGTGCCCCTGTCTCGGGTCGGCCATGCTCTATGCTTGCGTCAGGCACCGTGTTTCCTCGCAGTGGTATTGTTTTTTCCTGAGAGGCGTAGAATGGGAAATGTATGGTGCTTGTTGTCAGGTGTGAACTCTGTGGCAGTTTGCATGGTCCTCCTCCTCTCGCGATCACTTCGGGCCCTTATGTGGCTGAAGACGCTTTGGTTGTCAGGTGGGAATTCTGTGGCAGTTTGCAGGGTCCTCCTCCTCTCGCGATTGCTTCGGGTCCTAATGTGACTGAAGACGCTTTGCATTTTCAACGCACAAAGTGTTTTGCCTAGCAAGACAGGACTGACTGAAGGAGTTATTGGGGGGCCTTTGGCGGGGTATTTTGTGGAATGGTGCCATTGGTTTATAATGGGATCACAACTCATTGGGAAAACGCATGATGGCCGCTGAAGAAGAGAAGGGCCACACAAGTGTTGCAGGGAAACATGGTAGTGTGCTAGGAACTGTATCTTTCTGCGCGCTAAAAGTTTGCAAGTTTGGGCTGCAAGATTCAGGGGCGTTGGTGTAGTTCGTATAAGTTAATGTGGTTTTGACGGCGGCGTACCCTCCGGCCGATAGCAGTGGCGCTGTTCTGTGTTTGTTTGTTATTGCTCTTACATGGATTGGCTCAGTGGTGCTCGGCTTGTGGTACGTGCGGGCTGGGAGTTGGGGGATGCTTTCTGTGCGCTTACGCTCACGGAACACACACATGTGCTCTCGTTCCCACCATTCTAGCTATGGATTGCAGGGTGTTGAAACATTACCCAGACCAATGGTGCCCGTGGTGTCATCTTAGATGGCTGGGTGGTTCCATATCATTGTTATAGTGATTTTATGTGTGTGTGCGCACTAAGCACAGGATAAAGTGGTATGCACTAGATACGTCATGCTTCTGATACGTCTATGGGTGCACTAAGCATACTGCATATGCATTAAACATTCAAGTCAATCGCTGCCGTGTTTACAGTTGGTGTGTGTGTTGACTAGGTCCATGAGATGACACAGTGGCATGTTTACGGTCTGAATGTGCGCAAACAAAATACAAGGAACTGCGTAGTACTGTATTTAAATTTATACAGGTGAATTCACACGGGGCACACAATACAGGTATACATAACCCCAAGTTTATGGTCTGGGGGTGCAATATGTAGATAGTATGTATATAATACACTTAGTGTTATTGGTACAGACTGCATGCGGAATGGATGTGCACTGGCAGGGCACACACTAGGTAACCCATCATGGGTGGATTCTGCCTTGATTGCCACCAAGCGTTAGGAAATACTGGGGGTGTCTGGACGCATTTTACGTTTAAGTAGCTTCTGGCAATGCCAATAGCGACGGCTTGGTAAGGGATGTACATTTGGTGCCATGGCTTCAGCATCCCTTAAGTGATCATGAATGCGCTATTACACTTCACTCTATATCCTTGTACCTATATTAAAGTAACTATGGACGCGCTATTACATTCCATTGTATACTCCAAGCCCATTCTTTAATTAGTGGGGCACTTGCACACGTGGAGTACACCTTTCTGGGGGGCGGGTACATGGTATGCCGTTAAACATAAGCCTGTTCTTTGACGGAATCGATGGCTGTCATTCCCCTATAGTTGGTCATAGGGGGTTAGCAGGGGCATTTTACTGTGTTTGCAACACTTCTGATAAGGGTCCAAGATGGGAAATGGTACATGTCCTTCCCTTTCAAAGGCTTCATGTATCAGGTCATATTAATGACATTAAAACACGTGAGGCTTGGAAAATCATTTGATCTCTTGCAAAATATATGAAAAGGTCCTCAGGTATGCAACTGGTGCTAAGCTAGCCACCCTCACTGTAAGTTTACTTTCAAATGTGCGTGTAAGATACATAGTACACAGGCAGTATATTGTTCTGCTCGTTCATAGACCATACAGCTACCTCTGAAGAAATTCTTTGGTCTGGTCTAGGATTAGATCCATCACTTTATCGATTTTGCTGTTAAACTCAGAGAATGCATTTTTGATGCAAATATTGGAATTAGGTTTCTCGGATGGTTCTAATTAATTAGCAGCATTATGCTCAGATTCTGGCATTCCAGGAGCTGTAGTCATGCAAGAAACTTTAGATGAGCACGTCCGGTAGTACAACTAGTGCTATGATGAGCGCTCTCAGCGGACAGTCTGATGTGAATGCACTTTATGGATGGCTACAGGGTTGCACATTGTGCGACATTTCTTAGTTCGTGAGTTAGGCTCAGCATGTTAACCGATGCCTTTAAATGATTATGAGGTTCGGCCCACTAGGCACTGGCCTGAGGGAGGGTCACTTAAGTAAATTCTCAACATGTATAGGCCTTGTTGTCACACCGTCAAGGGTATCTGCGTGTGCGGTGTGGGGGTACATAGGAGGGGTCTGGGGCAAGAAGCCCTAGGCGCTATGTGCAGGGGAAGTAAGCTGCAGGAGGGCGTTGAGTCACACGGCGCCTCTGCGCCGGTCCAATTAGACACGTAGGCACTGGATTCCGATGTCTGCTCAGTGTCTGTACACTGGGATTCAGGGAACATATGTATGCGCATACATGCAGGCACAATGATGTATTGTATCACACGGTATCTCTGCATTTATGCGCTTGTGCACTTGTTATTTGTACGTCGTATGGCATCACATGGTACCGTCGCTCCCCTAGTGCGTATACACGGCGGCATTATATGCCTGGGGTTTGTCATGTTGCATATATGCACCATTGCCCGTGCACTTACACAGTGTAATGCATGAGTGGGGGCGCACATTATTGGGGTGCATTAGATTTGTAGAATAAGCAGGTTATTCTGGTGTTGTGTGGTGCTGGACCCACGCTCTGGGGTGTCACACCGAGAGAGGGGTGTAGTGTCGGCAGTATCAACGCATCCTTTTGGCGTCTGAATGAGGGCCCGGCGGGCCAATGAATATTATCGATGCACTTTAAAAGCATGGGGGTGTGGGTAAAAGGGGGGAGAATACAGTCTCGCGAAGTAGCGCTGACTTAAAGAATCGTTGTTGGGCACCTCACAGCATAAGGCACTAATCATTGATCTTTGATTTTCATTTATGCATGCCTGGATCCACGCCTGATGCCTGGAAGTGCTACACATCGCTATGACTACAAGAGGAGGACAACTAAGGGGACTGGTGGATCCGGAACGCGAGTGGCAAGCGGCGGCATCAAGTGGGATGGGCGATCAACCCAGTGGTTCCTGCGGTGCTAGCCTGAGACAGTGCTCCATATGCTTCATAGTTGGAATGTGTAGTTGTCACTCATTTGTTGTTGCCATTTCTGGTAAGTCGTTACAACAAACAAATGATGGACGGAATGCTGACAATGCAGACATTCTCCCCCAGTCAAGAGATCTGGGTTAAATCCATCGTTCTTTTGCCCACTACGCCACCCCAGTTTAGACATGGCCATATGCAAATCAGTCTTGACCCTGTGCCTCATGGGAACAGTCCAGCCCGAACTGCCAAGCCATGTCTTCCCTGGACCGGAATCAAGCATCCTAGGACCGGTTTCTGGCTATCAGCCGTCATCAGCCAGGATAGCTTGACTCCAGTGGCGTAGTGAGCACGGGTCCCACGTCTGGGAATACCCATCCCACTTAGGGCGAAAAGCGTTACAACAAACAAATGATGGACGGAATGCTGACAATGCAGACATTCTCCCCCAGTCAAGAGATCTGGGTTAAATCCATTGTTCTTTTGCCCACTACGCCACCCCAGTTTAGACATGGCCATATGCAAATCAGTCTTGACCCTGTGCCTCATGGGAACAGTCCAGCCCGAACTGCCAAGCCATGTCTTCCCTGGACCGGAATCAAGCATCCTAGGACCGGTTTCTGGCTATCAGCCGTCATCAGCCAGGATAGCTGGACTCCAGTGGTGTAGTGAGCACGGGTCCCACGTCTGGGAATACCCATCCCACTTAGGGCGAAAAGCGTTACAACAAACAAATGATGGACGGAATGCTGACAATGCAGACATTCTCCCCCAGTCAAGAGATCTGGGTTAAATCCATCGTTCTTTTGCCCACTACGCCACCCCAGTTTAGACATGGCCATATGCAAATCAGTCTTGACCCTGTGCCTCGTGGGAACAGTCCAGCCCGAACTGCCAAGCCATGTCTTCCCTGGACCGGAATCAAGCATCCTAGGACCGGTTTCTGGCTATCAGCCGTCATCAGCCAGGATAACTTGACTCCAGTGGCGTAGTGAGCACGGGTCCCACGTCTGGGAATACCCATCCCACTTAGGGCGAAAAGCGTTACAACAAACAAATGATGGACGGAATGCTGACAATGCAGACATTCTCCCCCAGTCAAGAGATCTGGGTTAAATCCATCGTTCTTTTGCCCACTATGCCACCCCAGTTTAGACATGGCCATATGCAAATCAGTCTTGACCCTGTGCCTCATGGGAACAGTCCAGCCCGAACTGCCAAGCCATGTCTTCCCTGGACCGGAATCAAGCATCCTAGGACCGGTTTCTGGCTATCAGCCGTCATCAGCCAGGATAGCTTGACTCCAGTGGCGTAGTGAGCACGGGTCCCACGTCTGGGAATACCCATCCCACTTAGGGCGAAAAGGACCTGGCTTGGCAGTTCGGGCTGGACTGTTCCCATGAGGCACAGGGTCAAGACTGATTTGCATATGGCTGGGTTCAAACTGGAATGGCATGGTGAGCAAAAAAACGATGGATTTAGGCCCAGATCTCTGTACTGGTGTGAATGTATGACATTGTTCTGCATTCGGTCCATCAATTGTTGTTTTTGCATTTGTCACCCCGAGTGGGACGGGTATGCTCAGACGTGAGTCCCGTGCTCTCCATGCCACTGGAATCAAGCTATCCTGGCTGAAGAGGGGTGAAACCCCGAAACCGGTCCTAGGATGCTTGTTTCCAGTCCAGGGAGGACCTGGCTTGGCAGTTCGGGCTGGACTGTTCCCATGAGGCACAGGGTCAAGACTGATTTGCATATGGCTGGGTTCAAACTGGAATGGCATGGTGAGCAAAAAAACGATGGATTTAGGCCCAGATCTCTGTACTGGGGTGAATGTATGACATTGTTCTGCATTCGGTCCATCAATTGTTGTTTTTGCATTTCTGGTAAGTCGGCAGTACGTCTGCCTGGCAGGTGTATACCTTCAGAACTGCTCATGCATTATAGTGGGATGGTATGGTGGTCACCCATTTATTGTTGCCATTCGTGTTATGGTGGCAGTTCGCTGCCTTGCAAGTGTATACCTTTACCGGCGGTATACAACACAAGTATTAGGGGCAGACGCGACGCATTAATTCCTGTGTCATGGAACGGCTAACTGCCATTAGGGAGCATGTCCACGCAGGCGCCTTTCAGTGCGGACATTGAGCAGTGTTGGGATGCTCTATGTAGGGGGATAGGCTGGCACGGAGCCTATCCCAGAACATTGTGCTTGGTTGCAGGTAGTTCATGGTTTAGGGCTCCAAAACGGCAGGTACATTCCTATGATGAAGCCAGCCCCGTAGCATTATTATCCTGGAAAGGGGGAGTGACCGGGTACGAAACTATTGCTCAGCACCCCTTGTCATTAAAATGGTCACTGGGCGGGTTGGGATGTTCCGTAGTAGGGGCAATGTGTTACATCGCGATGCGTTCAATCAAGACCATTTAGTGGCTCCCTGACGGTATGTCAACTATGTCGGGTTCAGTCGGCCCTAGTATTTGTGTTATCATACACTAGGAAGGGGGTTGCGAACCCTACGCCTGGGTAGAACGGTGGGAATACTTTGTATGGGAGTGGGAAAGTGACACGTCTAGGCCGAGGTTCACCTCGGCATGTATTGCAGAGATTTCAGTAGGGAGGAGGCTAGCTAGCGTTTTTTACACCTGCGGACTATACAGACAGAGCTGAGAGCAGGGGGGTTTCCAAGTATCTTTTCTTGGCCTCAGTCAGTTTAGGTTTTTTTTTATCACTGATCTTCTGAAGAGACACAGTCCTTCGCCACAATAGTTCTTAGTTAGTGGGGTAACGACTTGATACCACTAGGCAGAAGGGTCTTGCTGGAGGAGGTAATCTCCAAGGTTGCCTGGTTAGCACAGGGGTGCCAGGGCTGCAGCATAGTCTGGTCACAAATGGCGTGTCAGGGGGAACTGTGCTTCATAGAAGTCGGGGTCCATTCGACTAGGTTAGGTGATGAAATATGGTTGAATAAAATTTTCATAGGATGGGTCAGGGAATTGAGGCAGGGGCATGACCTTTCTGAGTGTTAGGATGGGGGGGCAAGATAGTCGGTCAACTATGCTGGCCTGTGGCGGTAAGGTCATGACTGGTGAGCAGTAAATTTAAGGTCCTTAGTGGGCGGCGCCATTCACGGATGGGGTCGCCCAGGAGGAGGGACAAGGGGTCTCTCCTAGAACTCCAGGGGCGGTACATCCGGTTGGATGGATGGGTGCGGTGAAAGAGGGGAGTCACGCTTTCTTTAGGCTGGTTGGCCACCCCGCACTGGTATAGACGTCATTAAATGGCGCAGAGTGCAAGACCCCACAAATTGGAATGGAGTTCAGGGAACGTATGGGGGTAACCGGGGGGGGGAAGTACCCTCTCGGTAAGCGGGCCCTCTGCGCATGCGCAACTCCTACGGGAGGGCGTGGTTAATTGATAAGGATCTGACACCGGTTAGCGACCTTGCCGTAGGCCCAAATAGGATACGCAGAAAATAATTAATGTAGGATTATGTCCAGATGTTAGATTCGGATAGAAAAACTATGTATTAGTGGTAGTTTAAGGTTAGCCATCTGATATCTGTGCATATGAATTGTAATCAAATGTTGTGTTATGTTTCTGCGTATAATTGTGTTTATATTGTTTATTTCAAAATTTTTAATTTTGTTTTCATATTTTAATAAATACGGCCGGGGGTTGTACGACCCCCGCCTCCAAAAAGTAATTACCTTCTCATGTCCCTCATTAGAAATGTGGTTTACGCGCAGGGGGAGGGGGAAATTCGGTAGTCCCAGACCATATAGAAAGGCGGGTGCCGGTATCGGCCCCGCCGCGGATATGGCGGGGCACAGACCCCCTCCCCCCCCTCGCCTGTTCGCCCGGCCCGGCGCGTTTACCGCATCAGTGTGACGCGATGGGCGCGTCACGGCCGGGATTGGGTGGCGGCAGGGAACCCTTAGCCCGGAAGAAATTAAGGTGCTTCCGGGTCAAGGGGGCGGCGGGGGACAGGCCAGTTAGAACTGGCCTGCCCCCAGTGTTAGGATAAAAGGCCGGGGAGCGCGGGACGCGGTCTCTTGGTCCCGCGCTCTCAGGCAATCGGATGCAGCCCCTGGGAGGCTGCTAACTATTTGTTTGCCCACCCACCATCCCCTGTTGCAATATGGTCATTGGGTAATGAATTACGGTGTGGTGTTGTTTTGTTCCTTAGGTTTTTCCCGTTTACAGGTTATCTATCGTCGTATTTATTGCTATTCCTTGGTCAAGCGGTAAGGTCATGACTGGTGAGCAGTAAATTTAAGGTCCTTAGGGGGCGGCGCCATTCACGGGTGGGGTCGCCCAGGAGGAGGGACAAGGGGTCTCTCCTAGAACTCCAGGGGCGGTACATCCGGTTGGATGGATGGGTGCGGGGAAAGAGGGGAGTCACGCTTTCTTTAGGCTGGTTGGCCACCCCGCACTGGTATAGACGTCATTAAATGGCGCAGAGTGCAAGACCCCACAAATTGGAATGGAGTTCAGGGAACGTATGGGGATAACCGGGGGGGGGGAAGTACCCTCTCGGTAAGCGGGCCCTCTGCGCATGCGCAACTCCTACGGGAGGGCGTGGTTAATTGATAAGGATCTGACACCGGTTAGCGACCTTGCCGTAGGCCCAAATAGGATACGCAGAAAATAATTAATGTATGATTATGTCCAGATGTTAGATTCGGATAGAAAAACTATGTATTAGTGATAGTTTAAGGTTAGCCATCTGATATCTGTGCATATGAATTGTAATCAAATGTTGTGTTATGTTTCTGCGTATAATTGTGTTAATATTGTTTATTTCAAAATTTTTAATTTTGTTTTCATATTTTAATAAATACGGCCCAGGGTTGTACGACCCCCGCCTCCAAAAGTAATTACCTTCTCATGTCCCTCATTAGAAATGTGGTTTACGCGCAGGGGGAGGGGGAAATTCGGTAGTCCCAGACCATATAAGCTATATTGAGGCCTAGAAAGCGTTCATTGTGATCAGCAACGCAGAAGGTGGGGCATCCAGAGTGCCCTTGTCCAGATGTGCAGGGCAGACATAATAGTCAATGTTTTATCTGAGGAAATCTGATTTTTCGTGTAATAAACTACTGGCGTGTTCCGTATAGGTTAGCATTCCTCCTAGAAAGCCTCCTGTTTAATATTCAGATCGACTCCGCGTGCAGGTGTTGGGAACCAACTGAGACAGGGATGAACCCATTGCACTGTGCTCTAGTCATACCCGAAAGGAACTCTAAATGTATGAAATGGCTTTGGCCATCTATGATTATTTTTTTTAAGACAAACTTTATTGGGTATTTCTGGTGCACATTACATATTTGAGCAATTCTTCATACATGTTAGTTTTGTAAAGAAATGATTGCAAATTATATACGTATCTGTAAAGATGACACCTCCACGTAACAGTGTAGAAGTAGTTTATTCCTCAGTAAGACGACACTCACAGGAGAACCACTGTGCGGCACACACAGGTGCAACTGTCAATAATAACCGTCCCAACTGTCATACAGAACGTCAGCTGTCAACATTCCAGCTGACGTGAGCAGGCTCGCGCGAGGGTGGGTAGCGCGCGAGGCAAGGGAGGGAAGGAGCATAGGAAGCAGGCAGAGATAAGATAAACACAACACATCTCTTCCCTTTACGACAATTTGCAAAGACCGGGACGGAAAACAAGGGAGGTGGGATACAACAAAGGATGTTTCTCTATTCGCATACGAAGTCTTTGTATTTGCTTGGTTTGACTAATATGCGGCCATGTCTACTTGTGCTGGCCATTTCATTTGTAGCTTCTTTCCTCAACTCTGGTTCTTGTTCAAACGCCGAGCTTCCTCTAGACTCGCAAGAGTCCTTCATATCTTTGCCAAGGATATCAGACACTTCATCATCAAGATCCTTGTCCACCTGATCTTCCCCAGTGGTGATGTAACTGTCCTCGGGGGATGCCTCTGAGTCACTGGTGCTGAGGTCTCTGAGTTCCCCAATAGATTCGATGAGATCATGTCCCTGTTCATCCTCATTGTTATGATCTATGGAATGTGACAATGTGCTAACCCCTTCTTCCTCTGAATCTGATGATGCTAGGTGCAACCAACTATACTTGTCTTTAGTTTCCATGTTGTCCTCCGCATCCATCATTTCCCTTGCTTCCTTTCCTGTTTGTACACTCTCTACCCTGTTGCAAACAGACAACGCAGAGGCATGCCAAACCTTTCCATCACTGAGGAGCGCAGAGTTGCAGAACACCTTCTCCACCTTCATTGGCTCCGAAAACCTGTTCTGTCCTTTAATAATGTGTCCACTTCTTCTTACTCTTACGCTATCGCCTTCCTTGAGTTTTACTTCCTTGCATTTGTGCTTGCTGTCATACTTCACTTTGCTCATGTCCTTCGCCTCTTGGATTCTCTTCCTGACGATTTCCACTGACCATTCTGATTTCCTTGCCTCTTTTAGCCATCCAATATTGTCTTTTGAGATGGGTGTTCTTCCCCTCATAATCTCAAATGGGCTTATCAATGTCTTCTCACTCGGTGTGATCCTGTATCCCCAGACCATTTTGTTAACTTCCTTCCTCCAACATTTGCCGTTGTTGTTCGCTAGTTGGATAATGCCCTTTATTACTCTATTAAATCTTTCCACGGCACCATTGCCCGCGGGGTGGTACACTGAAGTGGTCTTGTGGGTGATACCATTCCTGATCACAAAATTCTTGAAAACTTCTGACAAAAACTGTCTTCCGTTATCACTTACGATATATTTGGGTATTCCTTCTCTTGTGAAGATGCTGTCCATGAACGTCACAATGTCTACAGCCTCCACCTTCCTACAAACTTTTATCTCTGGCCACTTTGAGAAATGATCCACTAAGACCAGAATACTCAACTTTTCTTCCTGCCATTCAATCGGACCCATAATATCTATCCCTACGCGTTCCCAAGGCATGTTGGGACACTTCAAAGGTTGCAAAGGTGGTCTGAGAGTCATTTGTGTCTAATCCGAATTCACACATTGTGTGCAGTCTCTTACCGCCCTCTCTATTTGTATATCGCACCCAGGCCACCAATACCAATTTTTTATTCTCTGCTTGGTTTTGTTAATGCCTAAGTGACCTTCATGGCAAATGTTGACAATTCTTTCCCTTAGAGTGACAGGAGGTACCACTTTACCCTGTCTGAACACAAGGTTGTTTTCCACCGACAACTCACTTCTCAATTCCCAGAAAGGTCTTAATTCGCTGTTTAGTTTCTTTTTCTCGGGCCAACCCTTCACTATAAGTTTACTCACTTCCTTAAGTGTCTCATCTTTTCACCTTCTTTGTTCCAGTCTTCTTCTAGTATGCTAGGGAACTCTTCATTTATGCTAGCAACGCAGAGCTCCTCTTCATCCACCCCTTTTTCCTCATTATGCAAAGGCAATCTGCTTAGAAAATCTGCGACAACGTTCTTTGCTCCAGGTAAATACTGAACCTCATAGTTATAATCCAATAGCCTTATGGACAATCGTGCTAACCTGGGTGAAGCATTGTACAACCCCTTCACTGTTAGCACTTTCACCAGCGGTTTGTGGTCACACCGCAAAACAATTCTTCTTCCCCATATGTACTGCCGGAAATGTTCCAGGCCCCACACACATGCCAAGGCCTCCCGCTCAATAACTGAGTACCTCTCCTCAGTGGGGGTTAAAGAGCGGGAAGCGAATGCGATGGTGGCCTCCTTTCCATCACTTTCAATTTGTGTAAGGACGGCACCAATTCCTTTGCCACTCGCATCCGTAGTGACTACACAGTCTAGTTTTGTTTCAAATCCCTTGAGGGGTGGTGCGTCACAAATTTCTTTTTTGAGTAATTAAAAACTTTCCTCACATTCTTTTGACCATTCAAATGTATTCTTGTTTTTCAAAAGCGTCCTTATACTATACGTTTTTGTAGAGAAATTCCTTACGAATTTGGAGTAGTACTCCACCAGCCCCAAAAATGCTCTCAATTCATCTTTATTTTGTGGAACTGGAGCGTCCTTAATTGCCTTGATAAGTTCCTTCTTAGGTTTTATTCCCTCTTGAGTAATCTCATGACCTAAGTAGGTGACAGTTTTTTGTTGCTGAAGCTGCATTTTTTATGTTCTGCCGTCATGCCATTTTTTTCCAGGATTTTGAGTACCATCATTAACCTGTTGTCATGGTCTAACTGATCTCTCCCCATAATAAGAATGTCATCTTGGAAAATCAGCAATTTTTTGACCCCTTTGAACATTTCATGCATTAATCTCTGGAAAAGCGCCGCTGCCGACGCCAATCCAAAGGGTACTCTTTTGAACCTGAAACAACCGAAAAGCGAAATAAAGGTGGTGAGGTGCTTACTTTCCGGATGCAAGGGTACCTGGTGATAGGCAGCAGCCAAGTCTATAGTGGAAAATACAGTCATGTTCTTTGTGAGAGACAACATCTCGTTAATTCTTGGAAGGGGATATTGATCTACGAGAATGTTCTTATTCAAGTCGCGCAAATCAATGCACAACCTCAATTTTCCGTTGGACCTTCTTGCGACCACCAAAGGTGCGACCCATTCTGGAGACTCCGTTGGTTCAAAAATGTCCGCTTCCATGAGTTTATTAATTTCGCTCTTCACTTCCTCTCTTAATGTCATTGGGATGTGCCTGACCTTGTGCACACAAGGCACGGCATCCTCTTTTAGTTTTATCCTATGTTGGAATCCTTTCAGTTTACCAACTTTTCCATTGAAGACCTTCGGGAACCTGTTGACAAAGTTACTGCCTCTTATGTCTTCTTGTTGCATGACTAACACAGGTTCATCACTGTTTGGGTTCAGAGTAATACCCAGTTTACCTTGGTCCCTCCAACCAAGCACCGAAGGCCCTGCGACAGCTATATACAACTTGCTCGAAGTTTTCCTCTCTTTGAATGTAAAAGAAAGTTCCTTGTAACCCATGAGTTCAATAGGTTCCCCTGTGAACGTTTTTAGCGTGATGTCAGGTTTCTCTAAGTGTTTCCCTAACTTTGTTTTAAATTTTTCTCTCCATACATCCTTGTTAACTATTGTGCACGATGAACCAGAATCAGCCACAATCTCAATACTTATTCCACCAATTTCGAGTAAGCAAACTGTTTTTTTCTTTTTGCAATTCCCGTTTTCCTCACTTCCAGTAGCTTCAGTCACATTTAATACGCATAAGTTGTATTCTGAGTCATCCGATGAGTTCCGTTCTCCATCCTCCTCATCCTCGACAAATTTTACTTTTTCTTTTATCTTTCTTTTGCAAGCCTTCTGGTAGTGACCTACGAGTCCGCATTGTGTACATTTGTTATTTCGTGCTGGACATTTCCAATCATTAGCCAAATGTTTACTGCTACCACATCTGTAACACTTCAACTGATCATACTTCCTTTCATTTCCTTTAAATGTCTGACCTCCTTTTCCTTGGTATTTATTTACATTTTTGCTCCTACTTATTTTTGCGACCACTCCTGCTTCTTCTGCTTTGCACTTACTCTCATTAATCACTTCCTTCGCACAACGTCCTGTCAATTCTGCCTTTTTGACAATTTCCATGACTTGTAGAAGAGGTTTCTCTCCTTTTGCCCATAATGCGTCCTGAATATTTGAATTTGCGGCGCACATCACAATTTGGTCTCTGATCAGGTCATCATGCATGTTTTCAAATTTACATGAAAGTGCCAATTCTTTTAAAGCAGATACATAGTCATCTTTGCTTTCCTCTTTTCCTTGTTTCCTTCTATAGAACTTGTATCTGTGTACCGCCACACAGACAGTTGGTTTATAATAATTATCAAGATCCTCCATAGCCTCATCGTACACATTTCTCTCATTTCCTTCCCTCACTTTTTTACTAATACTGTTATACACTGTGAGTCCACCAGCACCTTAACAGTGTAACAAATTTTTTTTCCTTTCCTCCTGTTTTAATGGTTCATCTTCCTTATCAAAAGTTGTTATGTAATTGCAAAAATACTCCTTCCACTCCTTCCATTGAACAGGAGGTGCCCCTTTTCCTTTCAAAAATGCCTCTGGTGGCTGTAGGTTATACACGTTCCCTGATGCCATTGAATGCTTTTACACAGATTAAATTTAAATATTAAGTGAAGACAGAGGCTAATGTTAAAATATTCCTCAGTTTTCCTTTTTTTTTTTTTTATGTTCAAATTTACAAAACGGATCACTTCCCTCTCACCTGAGCATATAAAACTTGGCTTTCCTTGCTCCTTCTTTACGATTCCTCAAAGCGCATGTGGGAACAGACTCAGGTTAAAGCTCCGTTCACTACGCTCGAAAATACGAGTCTCTGTTTACTTTTTTCGAAAATGGCTTCACGCACGCTTCCTCTAGCGTGCCATGCGTAGGAAAAGCTAGAGCGTTTACTTCAACTGCCAAGATGGCGTCGCTTTCTGTTACGTCACACGGCGCTCTCTATCACCAGTCACTACAACATCTGAGGAGAATCCGTTTCGTAGCAACAGCCAAACCACACGAGGTGATTCCTTCAAACACTGCCGGTTCCTCACCTTGAACACATGAGTTGTTTCTTCTTTTTTCTTTCACTTCTTCGTTGATTACTGGTTCTCAACGACTGATAGCAATAGCCAACCTCTTTTTTTTTCAAACAGTTCTGTTACACCGCAACTGCTTACTCATTTGTTTTTTTTAACGCAGACACTCCCTTCCGACTTTAAGTTATGTCACTTCATCCTCATGCATCCGATTCCATATCGACTGCTCATATCTTCTCTATCGGTCCCGTGTCTTTTACCTTTTGGTTCTCCTTAATGTTCACTTTACTGATTCAAATTTTCTCGTTTGCTTCCTCTCAAATAACGGAGCAATTTCTTCTTTTTATCAGTATTCTCTTATTTTTTTTTTTTTTTTTTGATCACGCCGTAGGTCCTGTGCCGTCCGAGTTGCTCGTCGCCAAAATTGTAAAGATGACACCTCCACGTAACAGTGTAGAAGTAGTTTATTCCTCAGTAAGACGACACTCACAGGAGAACCACTGTGCGGCACACACAGGTGCAACTGTCAATAATAACCGTCCCAACTGTCATACAGAACGTCAGCTGTCAACATTCCAGCTGACGTGAGCAGGCTCGCGCGAGGGTGGGTAGCGCGCGAGGCAAGGGAGGGAAGGAGCATAGGAAGCAGGCAGAGATAAGATAAACACAACAGTATCATTTCACAACCTCATGCCGCAAGCTGTTCATACGTTCCAGTGCATAACCGTTTTATTCAGACCAAGGAATTTTTTTGGGCCATCTATGATGGTATGGAGAGACGTATAGAGACGCTTTCGGCGCCAAGTCACGATTTCAGAGAGCTGGGCGGGTGAGTGGAGTAACACATCCGGTTCATGCTTTTGAAAAGCAGGTAAGGCAGTGAAGGAGAAACCTTATGTTGATTGAGAACTATAGCGCCTAGTAAGCACAGTCCTATTAACACTATGAAGAGCATGCAGATGCGGAAAGTGCTTCACATGGATATTTCCGGTGATACAATGGGGGGTACTCAATCATAGAAAACGGTTAGTCATAGAAAACCAGCTGTGCTCGCCACGGTAATGCTAATTGTTGTACAGATGTAGTGCTTAGCTTCCTAAGCTATTGATTCAATTTACGAAAACAAGAAAATGTTGGAAAATTAAACTTCATAGAGTGACAACGAAAATCATTGAACAACCCAGAAAAAAAACAGTTTAGACAGAAAAAATAACAACAGCACCAAGAGGAGCCAACGGCTTAAAATAGAGAAAAAAACAAAAGTAGCAAATGTAAAGAAATAATTAAACTAGATAGCGAAGAGTAAAGCAAAGAGATAAATGTCCTGATTTGGAGTCGGTAGGGGTTTTCCGACGCCAGGGCATACTCCTGTTTGCGCAGTCAAAGTTCTATTTGATCATTTGTTTTCACTTGTCTATCCTACTACTGCCGTTATGTGGTTTGGGCAGGTTTTGGCTTTGTATCATCTGGCGTGTTTTGACACGCTGTTGTGCTTGCTCGTGGGAGCCGGCAGTATTGACTGCTCTTAGTCGGAGGCAGCACTGGTTGCTTCGGCTGCGGGACGGGAGGAGCGATGCGCTGCTGCCGCCTGCTGAGAGCTGTGCCCGGAGGTGTGAAGCACAGGGGAGACTGGGCATGGGCTGGAGGGACCCCCCAGGGCCCCAAAAGACCCGGTTGGAGGATGCTGAGCGAGCAGCACCCGAGAGAGTAAGGAGCGCGCGTGCCACTTGCTGTGGTCTACGAGCATGGCTAATAGGAGGTGTAATCCACTCTAATTTACTGTTCTTCCAATAGTAAGGTACTTAATGTTTGGGGTCCATACATCTCGCTCTAGCATGTAGATATAGTATGGAGTCTGTACAACGCATAGGATCTCTACTTCTCGCTCTTATATTTGAGCTATACCTCACACATGTATGAGATATAGATATTCATATCTCACACATGTAGATAATGTATGGTAGATGCACCCAGTACAGTAGTAACATGTCAATAACATGCCTCCCACTAACGTGTACATCATTTCTGGCATCGTTCCACGCAGGCGGGCAACTAGAGCCAAATTCCGGGGGGGGCTGAAAAAGATTTCGGGGGGGGCTAAGTCTTCCAGCCATAGGCAGAGTGGCTGTAAGAAGGGGCGAAAACGCAACAAAAGCCTAATTAACGTGTAAATGGTCTTTTAAAGACCCGTGAAGTACTCAGGTGCGGCTGCAATTTGACGGACGCCAGCCCGCGAGGCTGTCTCAGCCGGGCTGACGCACATGACGGGGGGGGCTGAAGCCCGGTGAGCCCAATGGGTGTTGCGCGCCTGGTTCCACGTATATAAATATCCTACCTACACGCCAACGCACATAAAGACTGAAATCTGCACCATCTGCAGTAATATATACATTATGCAAGTAGCCGATGCGTGGGATCTCTCCTGATGCCTCGCGCGGCCAGGCCACTCCTGGGAAGTGTGCAACACTCCAAACAGAAACGCAATGCTGCTTTGAACCTGCACTTGCAGAAGATTTCCATTTGTTTCACTCAGAAAGGGTTTCCCGAGTCTTCCTCCTTTCGGCTGAACTGTCCACAAACATCTGGCATTGGGGTCTGAGAAGCTGATTAAGCTGCACCCTATGGAATCGGGTGGGATCCTGTCCCCTTTTCCACCACACGAACGACTTACACCAACTTTCTGCTGCGTACATGAACAAGTGCACACAGGCTGGGAACGCTGCTGTTAAATAAAGGCAGTAAAGCTCGGACTTTGTGGGAGTTTTCATAGGTTCTGCAATCCCTAACCTTTTCCCATTCCCTGCCAGGGCAGGTGGGACGCTTATCAGGCATTGGCAGTTTTTATTCTCTCCTTTCTGAGCAGTGCATTTCGAGCAATGTTTGGGAATGGAGGACTGGGGCAGCAGCACCGAACAGTCATTAAACAAGCATTTGTGTCATTAACACACAGATGTGAGCTTTCCCTCTATCAAAGCCATGGGCTTCACATACGTCACTTGCTTGGCTGCTCAAATGGCGCCTGAAAACAGCGAGACTCAAAGTGAAGGAAACCACTAAGGAATGCTGTTTTTATTTTTTAATCTTCATCCAATCCCCGCCCCCCTACAGTTTAGACTCAAATATGTGAAATGAGTTCTCTGTACAACCAAGCTGGCCCTGCCAAGGCTTGTTGTGTCATAGGCTTTACTTGCATTATGACACCTCTGCATTTGTAATGGAAAGCAGTCCTGTTGTACACCGAAGAGGGCGGGACTGTCACTTTTCGAAAGCGGTGGATGGATGGCCCAGATGTAATAGGACACATAGATAGATGCGTTTGTGTGTGTGTGTGTGTATGTGTATATATATATTCACAGAAAAAACCATAGGTTTCAGGCACGTTATAGTTAGGAATTAGCATTTAAAAAACCTCAGAAATTCACTGAAAAAACCATAGGTTTCAGGGGTGTTATAGTTAGCTGGACTTTTCACTTGTACAAAACCATTGAAATTCCCCCGTTATAGTTAGTTCAGCTAACTATAACTCGCGCGCCCGCAATGCACTGCTGATGACGTCACATATTACATCACTCATGACATGGTCAGTGACATCACTCATGACATCACTGATGACATCTCAAATGACATCACTGATGACATCACTGATTACATCATCCAAAGAATATGTGTTTTTCTGAAAATTAAATATGTTTTATATATGTATATCTCAAGGTCGATGGAAGAATAAATGGGTATATAAGTGTCTGAATGGATGATTTGTTTTTGAAAAATTGATTGTGTAACTGACTGATTAAGTGTATCATAGTGAATACATGGCTTAGTGAGTAATGTTTAAATATGTAAATATCTGTATCAGTCTCTCACTTTGTGTATAAGTGGCTGCATGGGTTGGTGAGTAGCTACATGGGTGTCTATATTGGTTATTAGTTGGTTTTTTGTGTATCAGTCTGAGTGTCTGCATGGTTCGGTGGGGGGTATTACGTAGTGCATAGGTGCATGAATGAGTGACTCACTGTTTGTATGTGTTGAACACAGCATGTGTGCAGGACTGTATGGGTGGATGAGTGTGTGTATGGGTGTGTTAGTGAGTGAATGACTGTCTCAATAGTGTCTTTATGAGTAACTACATATGTTTTAAACTAGTATATGTGACTATTGGTGTATATATGTGAGTATATGTGAGAGTGAGAGATTGAAAGAGTTCCTGTATGAATAAGTATGTGTTTCTATACGTGATTGTTTAAAAGACTAAGTATGTGTAAGTTTCCGTAGAAGTAAGTGTGGTGGTGTGTGTATAACTGTATATGCAAGTAAATGTATGTTTGATTCTTTATTAGCATGAGTGACTATGTGTGTGAGTAACTCTATGGATGAGTGGCATTGTGTAACAGGATGTATAGGTGTATGAGTACATATGATGAGTGAATACATGTATGAGTGACTGTATAGGACTGTTGGTGAATGAGTGGATGTGTATGTGGATCTTAGAATTACTGAAGAGGTTGTTGTAACTGGTATTGGTATGTCCATTGTTTTGAAAATTTTAGTCTCTATTTTTGAATGTGTGTATCAAAGGTTATATTAGGGGGAGAGGAGGTCTGCCACTCTATCACAAGGATGATGTCATCAGTGATGTCATTTGAGATGTCATCAGTGATGTCATGAGTGATGTCACTGACCATGTCATGAGTGATGTAATATGTGACGTCATCAGCAGTGCATTGCGGGCGCGCGAGTTATAGTTAGCTGAACTAACTATAACGGGGGAATTTCAATGGTTTTGTACAAGTGAAAAGTCCAGCTAACTATAACACCCCTGAAACCTATGGTTTTTTCAGTGAATTTCTGAGGTTTTTTAAATGCTAATTCCTAACTATAACGTGCCTGAAACCTATGGTTTTTTCTGTGAATTTCAAAGGTTTTTTAAATGCTAATTTCTAACTATGCCTACAGAGATAGGACATGTGAAGAAAGAAGAAAAAATGCACAGAAAGAAACAAAAGAAGTGCAGAAAGAAGCAACAGATGTCCTCAAATACGAAGATAAGTGCAGGAAGAAGGATAACGTGCAGAAAGAACAAAAAGAAGAGCAGAAAGAAGCCTTGTTGCAAAATCATCCTGTACCCTCAACTTTTTCAGACGGATACTGGTGGTAACTGAGTCTGACTAACCAGTCCTAGAGCCAGTGCTATGTTAAAAGACACTTAGAATACAGTGAAAACACCTACATACACTAGGGAACATTATGCGTTGGGGTCCCCCTGTGATTAGCATGACCTCCTCTGTAAGCCCCTAGTATATTATAGGGCATGGGGATTAAAACTACCTCTTAAAACAGGCCACAGGGCGTTTTTGCACACGTTAACTCAGGCCCCGTCCCCTCCCTTCACCACTGTGTAAACACGCCCTGTGTCCATTTTTAGTTGGGAGATTAAGTTCATTTGAATCCTGAGGGTCCCTAGGGTCCAACTAGCCCACTAGGTACCACCAGTAAGTGCCACAGAGCTGAGTTGCAGAGAGGTGTAAAAAGTGGCACGGCCTGGACCACCTCTCTGCAATGCAGCTCAGTGGCGCTTACTGGAAGCACTTGGTGGGCTAGTTAGCCCCCAGGGGCCCTCAGTATTGAAGGGAAATTATATCCCCAATTTAAAACGTGCCATAGTGCGTGTTTGCACACGTCACCTCAGGCCCCGTCCCCTCCCTTCATCACTGTGTAAACGCGCCCTGTGGCTGTTCTAAGTTGAGAGATTAAGTCCCCTTGAATCCTAAGGGTCCCTAGGGTCAAACTAGACCACTAGGTACCTCCAGTAAGCGCCACAGAGCTGCGTTGCAGAGAGGTGTAAAAAGGGGCTTGGCCTCAGAACACCTGTCTGCAGCGCAGCTCCCTGGCGCATACTGGAGATGCCTGTTGGGGGCGCGTTTGCAGAGTGCTGCACGGAGGGGTCATGGCCTCCGGCACGATGCCAGCCTTTTATTTATTTTAATTTTTTAAGAAGGGGGGCTGTGTGGTTCCCCTTCTTATTCTAATGTATTGGCCCTGATGACCCCATCCCCCAGGGCCTGTCTCCTAATTATATTTTTTTGACCCCAATCCCCAGGGCCGGCCACTGTTTTTTATTATTTTAAAAAAATATATATTTATAGACACACCTAGGACATGCTGGACAAACCGTACGTACCTATCACCATGACGATTTGCGTGATATTCATTAAAAGGCGACTATGCATGCAATGAATCCACGTGGAATGTATTTACACCACTAGTGAAGCTCTGACATGTCTGATGCCCTACCGTGCCTAATCCCGGCAGACACCCTTGTCGTTTATTTATACAAACTTGGGTAGCTATTGACGGGCACATTTAATACACATGCACACCAAGCCATTCAAAGGGGATTCAACAAAAATTCGACCAAAACTATGCAAGAAACCCCCCTCACGGTTAATAAAACACACATCCACTGCTGGATGTGTAATACTTTTTATTTTACTCTCTGGAAAGGGGACGAACATCACTTGAGAGTCACAGCGCGCTCCTGACAGAGCCCAATGCTGTGTTACACCCACCATTGCCTGCCGAGTGCCACACACCTCTGTGTTGTATTCCACTAGCTAGTGCATATGCTATGACACTCTCTAGCCCATGTGCACTGTAACACCACCCCGTGAATATGTCATACCACACTTGTCTTCGCACGGGTTATATTGCCCCATCTAACGTGCCTTCCTCGATGCCTATGTTATAACGCACAGTGCTATGCCATACATATTACAATCTGGGATCCATATCTTTGTCACAGTGCATATGCAACGTTACACTCCCCAGCACATATTTTATATTACAACTTTAGAGACTAGTTAGGTTACACAACACTGCCCTGTGCATATTACATTCCAAGGCGCATATCGCATAGCACGATCTAGTGCCTGTGCTATCTCGCGCTCTCCAATGAATCTGTCATTGCGCACAATGTATTGCATATTATATTTCACGCCCGGTTCATCTTATATCACACTTTTTGGTGCATAGTTTATACCATACACTATATCTAGTTTTCATTTTCAATCGTGCTCTCAGGACTATGTTCTATATAACACTGTGTTCACCTACCCTTTTCACGGGCATTACATTTTGCGATAGGGGGTGGAGGGTCAGGGGGTGTTTCTGCCAAGTGAGCCCGGAGTCACAGTCACAAACGTCCTCTTCTTCCTGAATAAAAGTGAGATTTTGCTGCATACTTGTTCATATTTTAAGTAGTTCGCACAGACACAATGTTTTAAAAACAATAAAGTTCCTAATACCCGCCTTCTCTGAACAGTTAGCTTGCTGCCCCATCCCCCTCCTCCCTATCCTCTGTTGTGTGAATCCATGGACTAGCCTCCTCCCTCCTGCCATGCATGGTCTGATGTGCTGCCACTGCCCTCAATTTAGTATGATGTACCAGTCCACTCCTCCTGCCCTCCATTGCCCAATTCTATGCCCCATCATTGACCTCCTGCTTAAACTCTGTGCTCAGCTTGCTGCCCCTATTCTCCTTCCCCCTGCCCTCCGATGTCGTTGTGCATGCCCCTGCTCCATCCTTTTTGCCCACCATGTCCCATGGACCTGCCACTCCTATCTACTCTGAGTGTTCTGTTGAGCTGCCACTCCCCTCCCACCTGCCTAGCATTGTCAGATGACTGTAACCTGTCCCTGCCACCTCCACCCTGCCTGTCCACAAGCCATGCCCCTATCCTCTTCCTCCTGTCCTACATGGTCCATTGTACTGCCACACCCTTCTGCCCTCCCTGGTCTGTTGTGCTGCAACTGCTCCTCTTGCCTGCCCCGTGTGGTCTGTTGTGAGGTCCCTTCCCCTAAACTGTCTTGTCTGTGCACAGGTCCTGACCCTCCCTTCTATCCTCCATCGTCCTTTGTGCATGCCCCTGGACCCTCCTTCTTGCCCATCATAGCCATTGTGCTGCCACTAACCCTCCCACTTGCCATGCATGGTCTTCTGTGCTGCCATGGCCCCTCCCACCTTCCCTGTGTGGTCAGTTAGCTGCCCCTGACCCCCTCCCACCTTCCCTCCATGGTCTGTGTGTATGCCATCACAGTCTCACTGTTGCTCTTCATGGTGTGTCTTGCTTCTAGTGCCCATCCTGCCTGACCTTCATGGCTATCTTGCTGCTCCTGCCCTGCCCCCTTGCCCCCAGCCCTCTGTTTACATGTGCAGACCCCTACTCCCTCCCTCCTGGCTTGTCTGTTCCATTGTAATGCCCCTGATCCGTCCCCCCTGCCCTTTATAGTCTGTTATGCTGCAGCTTTCTCTCCTCTCTGTCCATTATGGTCAGCTAGCTACCATTGCCTCTTGCCCCTCTGTTCTCTGTTGTCCATGTGCATGGTCCTGTCCCCTCCCTCTTGCTTTCTATGGATTTTTGTGCTGCACTCCCGTCCTGCATGCCCTGTGTGGTGTATTGTGCTGCTGCAAACCCTGATGCCTGCCCTGCAGGGTCAGTTTGGTGCACCTCTCCATGTCCCTCCTGTCCTCTGTTATCCAAGTCTATGTCCCTATCCCATTTCCTTCCATGATCCAATGTACCATACTTGCGAACATTTTGAACTTGGTAAGAGGAAGATTTTGAAAAAAAACTGGGGTATTGATTTTCCCCTTTGAGTTACATTGAAAAAGAGGATATTGTAGACAGGAGACAGATCAAATAAAGCCCAATTGAGCTTAAAAACATTGGACGTTTCCTGGCTGAATCGGGTCTGTTGGCATGTATGGTTGTACTACCATTGCCTCTTCCTTCTGCCCACAATGGTCTATTACATTGCCACAGCCTTGAAGGAGGGTAGATTTTGTATCACAGGGGGCCCCTGGCCCGTTCTGTCCACACCTGAAGTATGAGACCCTTGTCCTTGCCCTGCCAGCCGCATTTGTAGGCCGTATTAAATTGACCAGCGGGTCCTGTGTTGCTATATAATTATCCTGAGACATCCTTACCACTCAGCCAGCATAAAACCCCTGTGTAGGCCCTTCTGTTCAATATGTAGGCCTCTTTGTTAAATTGACCATAGCTCTGCAATTTTAGTGTATAGCAGTCTGAAGGCAGGTCTGCGAGGCCTTCTGCTCCAAACTAGTAGCCCCCACCCTACCCGAGTGCTCCGTGCTCGGTATCAAAGTTCAACATCCCCCTGAAGCTGTCGACATACAGTAGGCTGCATCCTGGACTGGTACTTGCTTCCTGGGCAGGTTTCCCGCTTTTAAGGAAGTGGCAACCACAGAGCGTCAAGTTAGGAGAACTGAGGAGATTTTATACATGAATATATTGAATTCCCGTACAATACCCATTATTTTCTGCTTGCTCTATGGAACTTACGATAAGCGATTGGCCTGAGAGACTGACCTTTTCACCCAGTCCATTGTCAGCATTAAGTGGGTAAATGACGAAATGTCTGGTAAAATCTGCAGACAAAGCTTTTGGGTAGCATACGTAGGTAGATGTAGCGTGCAAAGGAGCCCACAAAATGATATAAAAAGGAAGCACCCACAGATATCGACGGACTACCTCGCCGTCTGTATGTAGGTTAACAGGCTGTGCAGGTTTTCCCCAAGAGCTGGGAGCTCTTGTCTTCCTTTGCTTAAAATGTCTTGCTCTGCTTTGCTTGAAGTATCTTATTCTATTTTACCTATATGCAATGTCATGTTATGTTTAACCATTGTTCTCTTTACTTTTGCATTTAAAAGAATTTGTATTGTAATTGCAGGAATGCTTGCTCTAAGAGTAAACGTGAGTGTTCCTAGGTAACATTTTCCTTGGTGTAACTTGTTTCTCATGATGCATTTATAGATGTGTTTTCTCTCTCTCTCTGTCAGTACATTAATTGAGATACAGAGAATATCATGACAGCTGTATGATTATCTGGATTCTGTATTTTGTACTTTATGTCTCTATTCTGCGGTTTATTTGAAGTTGCATCTTCTCATTAAACTGCCATTGTATTCTGCCTCCAATTCCATGTCTCATATGTCTGTTTTCTTCATTTTTGGAGCAAGCGTTCCTAGGCACCCCGGCTCAAATTAAGGTGCCCCTTTTGTCCCTGACTCACTCTCCTGCTCAGTTCTGTGGTGGCTCCCGGGGCTCTGGGGACCGCCCCTAGCTTCCTTGACCTGTAATAGATCTTCCCTCCAACAGCCTCTCTTGCAAGTCCTGTATTGTTGGTTTGTTGCCCCTGCCCCCCTTTCCACTGCCCTCCATAGTCTGTTGTGCTTCCATGGCCCTTCCTGCCTGCTCAGTGTGGTTAAATTGTTGCCTTTGCACCCTCCTACCTGCCTTCAATTTTCAGAGTCCGTGCCCCTGGCCTCTGCCTCTCAACAGTATCCTAATGAACAACTAGATTGCTAACATTCTATATTTATTACAAAAGTGTGGAACGCCTGACATGATCTTGATGTAATCAAAACTGTAATACCTAGAGCATTTCCTTTAGAAATTACATATATGAGAGGGTCTTATTGGCATCAAAATTATGGTTAGTGCTCTAAAAGACTAAAATAAGGACATATTTTCTGAGTTTTCAAATAGCGACGAAGCACTTTTAAATTATTTGTTATCTTTATGTTTTTTTATCCAGTTGAACACTTGATTAAATGTTGCACTTAGGGGAGAGGATGTGGTGTTACTTCCAGAACTGCAGACTTTGCAACTGGGGAACCAGGTTGAAGTTTCTGCTTCAGCTCGACATTCTGTGATTCTGGTCAAATCACTTAGTCTCCCCATGTCTACAACCAAAATTAATTTGTTCTTGTGTGATGTAACCAATGCTCATGTAAAGCACTCCAATACCTGACAAGTCTGCACTATATAACACTGCAAAAACACAAAATAATAAGTGTTTTGCACACTTCTGTCATTGGGCTATATTTGGGCTACATCTGGGTGATTTTGGGCTACATTTGGGCTCTTTTGTCTCCGGTGGCCATCTTGGGAGATTTATTTGTTATGAAGTTTCCTAATTTCCTCATGTACTGCAGTCTCCTCAGTAGGAAATGCTTTCAGTTTTTTACTTTTATTCCCTCATGAAGGTATTCAGATATGTCACACATTTGCCATAAATTCTTAATGTTAGCACTCTAGTTGCTCATTAGATCACTGTAGTAAAACTACTGTTCACCATGGAAGTCTGCTCCTGGTATTAAAAGTGCATGTTTCAGTCTGCATGTCAGAATTTTTAAATGAAATAGAAGAGGATTTGAGAAGTCACTCAAAATGTGCTCTCATTTTCTTTCTTCAGCATCAATCATAATTTCCATGGCAAAATGAACCCCCTCATTGTGTTCCTTTTTAAATTAAATGTTTTAAGTGTTACCAGTTTATTCCAATCAAGATGGCTTCAGGTATGCCATACTTTTGTCATAATGAAGACAGTAAGCGCTCTAGTTGTTTTTAAGAACATTCTGGGACATTCTGTCATTGGGCTATACTTGGGCTACATCTGGGTGATATTTGGGCTACATTTGGGCTCTTTTGTCTCTGGTGGCCATCTTGGGAGACTTATTTGTTATGAAGTTTCCTAATTTCCTCATTTACTGCAGTCTCCTCAGTAGGAAATACTTTCAGTTTTTTACTTTGATTCCATCAAGAAGGCATTCAGATGTGTCACACATTTGCCATAAATTCAGAATGTTAGCACTCTTTTTGCTCATTAGATCACTGTAGTAAAGCTACTGCTCACCAGGGAAAACTGCTGCTGGTATTGAAAGTGCATGTTTCAGTCTGCATGTCAGAATGTTTTAATGAAATAGAAGAGGATTTGAGAAGTCAATCAAAATGTGCCCTAATTTTTCTTTCTGCAGCACTAATCATACTTTTTATGGAAAAATGAACCCCCTCATTTTGTTCCTTTTTAAATTAAATGTTTTAAGAGTTACCACTTTAATCCAAGCAAGATGGCTTCAGGTGTGCCATACGTTTATCATAAGTAGGACTGTTAGCGCTCTAGTAGTTCTTTGGAACACTCTGGGAAGCTGCAGTAGAACACAAAGGAATCAACTGACAGTCTCTGCCCTTGTTGGATGTACATGTTTTACTGAGAATGTCAGACTTCATTCTCACATGACTGAGAAAGATAATGTGAATTTACAGAAAATAAGCTCTCAGTTTAGCTTATAGATCACCTTCCAAACCTCTGTGGTAAAAGCATGAGAAAATATTTTTCTCTCAATCATGATATCCCAGCAGAAGGCTTTTTCATATGGTGAAATCACCTTAGAACATACCACAATTCCTAAAATGAGTATGGTACCATCAACAAATGATTTATAATGTAACTAAAGTCTTAAAACCTTCTATTAACTGCAATGCTTTTTAATGAGGTGCTATCATGTATATTGGTCCCAAGATGGCTGCCAACACTTCTTGGATGAAGTGCTGACAGCCAATCAGATCTCAGGATGAGATGTGTGGTTAGGCTCCGCCCACATATATATATGCTTTTAAATGCTATTTTCTCAGGACATACTGAACAGATTTACACCAGACCTACAAAAGGCACTTCCTTGACCTGTAGACTACCTCTCTGCCAAATTTCAAGTAACTCTGTTCGGCCGTTCGGGCTGTAGCTGTGTCTAAAGGTCCTATGGAAAAATGCATGGGAAAAACGCGTTTTGGGACCCCCCTTTTTTCTCAGCCCCCGCTTGACGAATCCCCCCGAGACTTTCAGGGTAGGAGCGGAGCGTAGCGCCCCACCTATTTTGAAAATTTCGCGAGGATTCGTCGACCGGCGCCAAAGTTATTCCAAATAGAATGTTGCGGATTTCCTATGGAAACAGGGTCCTAACTATAACTATCTACTGGCGACCGCCAGTAGATAATATATATATATATATATATATATATATATATATATATATACACCCCCCACGGCAAAGGGGATAAAGAAAATAAAGGTAGGATATGATTACCACATGTATCATTTAAGAAATAAAAAAGAAATTGCAAAATGTGGTCATCAAACTTTTTATGTACCTTGGCAGTGCTTTTTTGTAACAGAAAATTAACAACAGTAGAATAGTTAGCAATCTGTTGTACAGTAGATTCAAAGTGGTGCGTGTCAGAATTGGTACTAGTTCTACCCACATGGGAACTTTGATATTGTCTTCAGCTGTTTCAAAAAAACATTCTTGTGTAGAGAGCTAAGGCAAACTCCAATTGCTTCTGCTGTAGTCAAATCGAAGCTCCTGCATCAGTGAATTGCACATTATATGTTACAGTTCTATGTGACCTACAGAATAGCTATTAGACATGAATAAATACATTGTATAATGAAAATAAAGGTAGTTTACGATTACCACACTGTGCCAACCAGTTCCTAAACAAAGTTGTCTTTTTACATTATTATCGTGAGGTTCTGAGCAGAGGCTGACTTTGAGTAAAATTGTGTGAAAGGGCTTTGTGAATAACAGGCAGGCAGAGAGGTGTGTGCACAAAGAATAGACGTGGTTTCTAAATGGGTGTCGGGTTTAGGTTAATTTTGGAAGTAAATAGCGTATTTGCATAGGCCATACATCACCGATTCCTGGTTAGACTGGAGACATAAGGGGGAATAATGAGGATAGAGTTCAAATGTCTGAGTATACTTAGAAAGTTATTATATCAAAGTAGTAGGATTGAAGTGTATTATAAAAATTTAAAGGAAAAAGTAAAAAAAGACGGAAAAAAATCCATTCAAGAATAATGTGAGTTTCTTACAAGTCTTGGAGATTCAAGTCCAGAAGTTCTTCAGCTGCTTGAGATGCGTAATGTTCCAAGAGGCTATTGTTGCCATTGTGTGAGAAAAGCGAAGCGATCCAATTCATATCCTCGAAGGCAGAGTAAAGATCCTCGAATGTTGGAGCTGTAATTTGAATGGGCAGGCAATCTGCGATGTTGTGAAAGGTCGCACGTTGCAGGAGATCTTTCGTGACTGCGCAGAAATCCCATTGCGCTGTGATTCCTTTTTGCATTGCATTCGCCATTGCTCCACTGCCAGAACAATCACGTTCATGGTTTTCAAGATACTCCATTACCTGCTGGATAGCTGGAGCGATTGTTGAGATGTTGGCAAGGTATACATCCATTCGCCAGTCGAATGGGCAAGTTTTGCAATCAAACGATGGTTGTGCGCATATTGCATAAGTGTAGATAAATGTTATGTTGTAGCTAGCTCCGATAATAGAGGCAGGCAGCCGAAAAGTTTTTCTGTTTTTTTACAGTATTGATGTAGCTTGGCGTAGAGGCATATTCTGTCAGACATAGTTGTTACCATAGAGAGCGTAGCCATTTCTAGAAGTAGAATTAGTAGAAGGATGGCCGCAAAGAGGGTGAGAATTCTGGGCACTGTTCCTGTTATTCCAGAGATGATCGAAAGAATGTCTGAATGTAGTCAGGTATTAAAAGAAGAACAGTTTGAAAGCGTGTTAGAAGGCTGTAGGAGACGTGTTAAAAATGTGTGCCAGACCTTGAGTGTGACAGTTGTTGAAAATTGTGTAACAATTCACAAAGTGTAATTGGCGGTTCGTATTTAAAAGGGATTGTATTTTATCTGAAGTTCGTGGTATCTGCAGTCGATAAATTTCTTTTGCAGAAGTGAGGGAGACTTCTGTTCTGAACAAAGGTGCTTTTAGTTTGGTTTGTTTCTTGAAATGTGTTTTCAAACTAGGAATTGAAGGCCAAGTTGAAGTTTGGGAGTTAGTTTGTGTGGGTGGGAATAGATATTGCCACAGGAAGTTACTGTGTTTGAAACAGTAAGGACATGCGGTATGCCAGCTCATATTCCGTAGGAGTGTATGTTATTGAGAAGCAAATAACTGTCATCAGAAAGCTGTGTGAATGTTGGTGTGATTGTGGGAGTTGGCGTCCTTTTAAGAAAGGACGCAAGATTGGTGGCTGTAAGCTTAGAAGCGTCGTGCAGTTGGACTTTCTTGGATAGTAATGAATGACTGCCATTGGTGTCGCACTATTCACCTGTGAGAAAAACTTTTGTATGCTCTTTAAGACAGCGATATGTAAATGGAATAAGCCACTGCTCATGAATAAACGCGCTACCTTATATAATGACATTCAACATGACAAACAACATGTGCACGTAGCAGACTCAATGATACTACGTACTGTGGGAACCGTGGCTAGCCATGTACACAAACCAAACATGGCATGGCACCTCGGCCTCACTATGCAGAATGCGGGGAGAGATGAGAGCAAAGTATGTACGAAGGTGGCAAGTAATTCTCGATTATAAAAGTATACAATGCAAAGTCTTGAGGGGATGTGCCGGACAGACTTGAGTATGCAGAGCACAAACATGTACATGTCAACATACACTGATGGTCTATTAAGTGAAGTGAACCGTGGACGCAACCATGATAGTACAGTCAGTAGGGAAGTTTACAGAATGGTAGCGCATACGTGTCTCCTTCCCCCCTAATGTTTAGGGAAGTGGGCTGGCTCGCTGTACGCAAGGCTAGCGTAGGGGTATGAATAAAAGGCACGTTTCTTTGGGTGTGGTTCTCTTCCGGATTGGCAAACGTGTCTGCCACGTCTGCACAGGTTACACCGCCACGAGGCTGATGCTGTGAGCGAAGGTGGGTGCGTGAATGATGCTCTCAGCCTGCTGGTACTCAGAAACCGTCATGGCCGTTTTGACGCATTTATGCCCCACAGTTCACCTTTTGACACCGCTGTATGTGAAAGAGGGCCGACCACGTGCCGGCGGAAGGTCCTGGGCCGAGGTCTGCGAGCTCGGAAGGTTCCTGAGATCAACGCTGGCTACCGCGACACAGACACACAGAGCCAAGCCTGAGGCCCTGGAGCGTGGAGTTCTCTGTATAATAGTAACACAGTAGTCCGACAGGTACCGACAGTGGAATGGTATTTTGATACCATAGTGGACGATGTTAGAACTGTATCTGAGAGTGGAGATGAAGGTACTCCCTTCGACCAGCTGCAATCAACTCTGGGTCCCAACAGTGGAATGGTGTCTTGATCCCATAATGGACGATGTCCGATATTACCTGCTGCTGAGTTTTCAGAGAACTCCCTCCGTTGAGGTGCATCACACTCTGTGCTTCCATAGCTAACTGCTGTACAGGATTATTGGGCTTTGTTGACTGTAGTTGCTGGACTATAGCGCGGTACAGCAGGTCCGAACAACAATGAAACGGGGTCTTGATTCTAAGATTGAGGATGTCAGAAGTTAAAGACTGTGATGATTTCTGTGTACCCCCTCCGACCAGGTACAATCAACTCTGGGTCCCAACAGTGGAACGGTGTCTTGATGCCAGAATGGACGATGTCTGATATTATCTGCTACTGAATTTTCAGGGAACTCCCTCCGTTGAGGTGCATCAGACTCTGTGCTTACGTAGCTAACTGCTGCACATGATTATTGGGGTTGGCTGACTGCAGTCAGGGGAGTACACCGCGGTACAGCAGGTCCGAACAGTGGAACGGTGTCTTGATATCACAATGGACGATGTTAGAACTGCATCTGAGAGTGGAGATGAAGGTACCCCCTCCGATCAGGTGCAACCATCTCTAGGTCCGAACAGTGGAACGATGTCTTGATCCCACAGTGGACGATGTTAGAACTGCATCTGCGAGTGGAGATGGAGGTACTCCCTTTGACCAGCTACAACCAACTCTGGGTCCCAACAGTGGAACGGTGTCTTGATGCCATAACGGATGATGTTAGAACTGCATCTGAGAGAGGAGATGAAGGTACTCCCTTTGACCAGGTGGAACCAACTCTAGGTTGCAACAGTGAAACGTTGTCTTGATTCCACAATGGAAGATGTCCTATATTACATTCTGCTTAATTTTTACAGAACTCTTTCCGTTGAGGTGGATTAGACTCTGTGCTTCTGTAGTTAACTGCTGCACATGATTATTAGGCATGGTTTATTGCAGATGCTGGAGTAAACAGCGGTACAGCATGTTCGAACAGTGAAACAAGGTCTTAATTCCCTTCTACCAGCTGCAACCAACTCTAGGTTCCAAAAGTAGAACAGTGTGTTGACTCCACAATGGACAATATTAGAACTGCATTTGAGAGTGGCGATGAAGGTACTCTCTTCGATCAGGTTCATCCAACTTTAGGTCCCAACTGTGGAACTGTGTTTTGATCCCACAATGGATGATGTCCGATATTACCTGCTGCTTGCTTTTTTTCAGAAGTTTGTGTGTTGAGGTGCATCACAGTCTGTGATTCCATAGCTAACTGCTGCACATGATTATTGGGCTTGGTTGACAGTAGTCGGTGGAGTATACTGTGGTACAGCAGGTGCAAACAGTGAAATGAGGTCTTGATTCTATGATTTAGGATGTCATAAATTAAAGTCTGTGAGGATTTTTGTATACCCCCTTTGATCAGGTGCAACCAACTCCGTGCTTCCGAATCCAACGGTATGTGGCTGTGAGTTGTGAATGACCACTGGATTTGGTGTAGGCTGCAGTTAGCAGGGTTCACAATTTAGATTGCGTGGTGATTGTTTAATTACAGAATCCAGTAGTTAAGTAATTAGAACGTCTATTGAAACATACACAATATTGTTTTAGTATACTTGCTTGGACAGCGTATGCAACCATGTTACCTGTGGTATTGGAGAAAATGTCGGTAATGAAACTTTTAGGTGTATGGGTATCATAGGTGGACGGCTACTTTACAGAGTGTTGATGAAAATGATGGTTGCATGTTGTGTGTAGTGTAAGATATGTGTATATTGCAAAAAGTTTTGAACAAAGCTCTCTAAGCAGAAGAAGTGTGTCTCATGAAATGCAGTACAGATATTGATTAAAATGGGTGGCGTTTTTGAACTGTTACAATGGGAAATGTTATGAACTAATGAAATGCTTTTTTTTATGGTTACATGGCAGTCGCGCAGCCAGTGTGCAATGAGACAGCACCCGATGTGATTTTGAGAAAATATATTTATTATAATATAAGTTTATTAGAGTTAAAAATATATAACTGTTTAAAATATTTTTAATTATCGCTTGCTCTCATATACACTTTAAAGTTTTTTAGATATAGTTTTGAGACAAAAGAAATAAGGGAATGGCGTATGCGGCGCGACATCGTACGTCTATGACGTAACACAGGGCGTGGCAGCGTGCACTCATCGCATACGCAACATGCAGCGGGCGCAACCCTATACGTACATGACGTAACGCAAGGCTTGGTAGTGCGTACCCGTCGCATACCAAAGTAGCAGCTGGTGCGACCTCATATGTACATGTTGTTACGCGGGACGCGGTGCCACAAACCCGTCGGATACGAAATGCGCATCATTTAAAGGTGGTGGATAGGATTCGCGTGTTGATCGAGCTTGGTAGACTACCGGTACGGGACTGTAGTTTTCTCAAAAAAATAAAAATAAAATAATACATATTTTATGGGGAAGATATAAAAGATTACATAATTTGTAAAGTTTAAAAAAAGGATGATAGAGTTTCAAATTATTAAAAAACAATTTGAAAAAATATAGGTTTTATAAATATTAAAATATGAAATTAATATTTAAAAAACCTTCGAAATTCACTGAAAAAAACGTAGGTTTCAGGGACGTTATAGTTAGTTGGACATTTAGTTCATAAAACCAGAGAAATTCGGCTGTTATAGTTAGTTGAGCTAACTATAACTCGCGCGCCTGCAATACACTGCTGATGATGTCACATATTACATCACTCATGACATGGTCAGTGACATCACTCATGACATCACTGATGACATCTCAAATGACATCACTGATGACATCACTGATGACATCACCCACGTGATAGTCTGACACACCTCTTCACACTGTAATATAACCTTTGATAGACGCACACTATAATGCAGACTACCGTTTTGAAAAGCATACATACACCAATACCAGATATCCATCCACTGATTCATATCTATATATTGTGAGCCAGATATACAATACAGTCACTCATACATGGTGTCACTCATTACATCAGTATAATATCCACTCATACACATATATATACATTTACACAGTGCTACTGATCCTTAGAGTTAGTCACACATCTATTCAGTCATGCCAAAAATCAATCATACACCCATGTACTCACCTATGCAGATATGTACACAACACCTGCCTTATTTATACACACATCACTTTCCTTATTTATATAGATACTATCACATACTTATTCTCTTATACAATCACTAATACATGTACACATTCGTGTATGTAGACACTCTTGCAATCACTGTCTTTCACGTAGTCCATTATACACCCCAACACTCGCATATAGTGTGTAAAAACATATATAGTTACTCACATATATACAACTGAGACATCAATTCATTAATCAACACACCAGTTCACACAGTCGGCTATCTATACAGCCCTTCTGAGATGCACTTTTGAATCTATAGAACCAGTGAATCGGCCATTCAGACATGTATGCACAGAGTCAGACACCACCCACACACCCACATAGACAGTCAGACCCCCATACAGATACTCATACAATCAATGAAAAACACATATACAAACTGATGTAGCTACTCACCAAGCCATGCACCTGCTTACACACCAAGTGAGAGACTAAGAGAGACATTCACACAGTCTAGTCACTAATCCATGCATTCAGTAACATACATTCAATCAGTGACTTATAGAGTCAGTCATGCATCTACTAAATAATGTATTCAGGCACTTTTACATCGACTTATTCTTGAATAGACCTTGGCATAGATATATATGAAAAATATTTAAACTTTACAGAAACATACATTCACTGGATGATGTCATCTGTGATGTAATTTGAGATGTCATCAGTGATGTCATGAGTGATGTCATTGACCATGTCATGAGTGATGTAATATGTGACGTCATCAGCAGTGCATTACAGGCGCTCGAGTTATAGTTAGCTCAACTAACTATAACAGGCGAATTGCTCTGGTTTTATATGAGTCAAATGTCCAACTAACTATAACGTCCCTGAAACCTATGGTTTTTTCAGTGAATATATATACACACACCACACCCAAGCACACACACACACACATGTCACTTACAGTACAGAAGGCAGAACTGTTTAATTCAGACATCACAGGTACAGACAGCAGCAAGATAAGTGTAATACCATGACAGGTGTCAGAAGTGCACCTGGCCTGTCGATTCCTTTGCACGTGCCTTGCACTCCACGTTTGAATGAAGCCTTTAAACAGCAGGATTGGCAGTGCCAGAATGCACGGGTAAAACAACGATGACACGCGCTGCACTGCCTGGCACGAGGTGTTGGAAGTCCTCTTTAGCGCGTGAAAGAGACAGTGCAGCCAATGGCGGGGCTTCACGCTGAGATATAGTCAAATATTCTGTAACTGCCTGAAAGAAAAGGCCAGTTGGGAGGTGTTGATGCCACGCCAAGGGGACAGCAGTCCTGCTGAGAAAATGTGAAATTGTCCCAATATAAAACAAGAGCGTCCTCCTTGTAAAAGCTGAGACCGATCTACGCAAGGTGCAGCAGAGCTGTGGAGAAGAATATACCGCCCACTACATACACTGCACTCCTGCTGACAAGCACCCATAAGGTCCCAGGTAAAATACAGCATCTCTCCCGGAAGGGCCAGTGCTGGTCCAGTAACAGTATAGGAGCCCTGCTAGGAAGTGCAAGCAGTGCCCGCTCCACCACCCTCCTGGGAAGTGCCAGTTTCAGAGTGTGGCAGCCTTGACGGGTTGTGCCCGCTCTGCTCCAATGCAAGTGCAGCAGCCCTGCTCAGAAGCGGTAGCAAAGGAGCAGTGCACGGAAGTCCTGGCTCTGTTCCATTCACGGTATGGCCTCTCTGCTGAGCAGCGCTGCAGTGCTCCTATGCATAGGTGCCACTTCCTACCACTGTGCCCTATGCATGCTCTGGTAGGTAAGGTAAAACAGATTCAAGACCACAAAATGGACTCCCCTGCTGATGGGGAAATACTGGCAAGGAAAGTGACCTTTCAGGCTGATTCAGGATAGCTGCTGGAAGCTTGTCCAGGCAAGGTCAGATAGGAAGCCCTTTGGAGCTCGGGGCCTCATGTTAGTGTGAGTGCATACATATGAATTTAAATGGATATACATATATATTTTGCAACACCTGCCCTCACTCCTAACCCTCCTCCCCCAACAACTTAAAGTCCCCTCCCCCACAGATACACAACCTTAAAAAACTTAACACACAGCTCATTTCCATACTCGCCCCAACAAAGCTTGTCATTGTTATAAAAACAGCTTTACTGGCTGTGCCAGCATTTGAGGAAGGGTCCCGCATATCGAATGAATGTAACCCATGCAATTGTTGCACATCAAGGCAGTGCGTTTACAAATAGAAGTTGTGATGTATGGAAGGACCAACATGGCCAGAGTTAAACTTTACCTTTGACACAGTGAGCTGCTCTTGGGTGTCATAAAGGGTTATTTACCAAGCAGGGGCGAAGCTTAAGAGGCCATGCAGCACATGGGCACCATTTGTTGTTCAGGGGGAGGGGGGAGAGGAGCTGTTGGACCAGAGGGTACTGTGTATGCTATAGAGTATTGCGTACAGCCTGCCTGTGGCAAATGTTCCAAAAGGCACATTAATTACACATCATAAGGAGTAGAAATAACGCATGGAGTTTTTATGTCCTAATGTAAAGGGAAGCATCGTTCTGGACAGGGAAAGGGATGTGGCTTAACGGCTAGATCGGCCGACCTCGAAGCTGGGGAACGGAGTTCAAGTCTCGGCAGGGACGTTCAACATCCTGTGATTCTAGGCAAATCACAGAATAATCTCCCTGTCCCTAAAAACCAATGTGCCTTTCTGTAACGTAACTGGCGCTCATGTAAAGCGCTTTGATAGCTTCGGGTCTAGTTAGCGCTGTATTAAACTCCCCCCCCCCCACCCCCCCCAAAAAAAAATCTGGATTCCAGAAGACATGTCCAGGCCCTGTCTTACACTGATGTGTACCTAAGCCATAAGCACTTGCTAAGAATGTAAACAGAAGCTGCACTCACTCCCAAAAGTGTTTATCTAGTCAAATAAAGTGTTGCTAGTATAGACACTTCAGTCAAAGGGGCACAACACAACCTGAAGTCGCAAAGAAGCATCGCGAGAGACAATAAATACATCATTTGGAATATTACACACCGAAAACACGTCCCTGGACCCATATTATTCTTATCCAGGCTACAAAGACTTTAAAAAAAAAATAAAAAAAAGGCTTTCAATGTATACAAAGAAGCAGGTGAAAAGGTCCATATGAGTTAATTTTTGGGCCCACGTCTCCAGGTTCAAAGGGCAACTGTAAAGTAAAACGTCTTGTTTACCTAAAACGCATTAACAGCTGAGGGTGCTTTACAGCCCAGTTCCTGAATTGTTAAAAATGATCCAGACCAGCACCTCCTCGGGGAGGCAAACAAACGAGAAAACAATCATTAACAGGTTAGGGTGTTGTTCTGTTTTTCCAAGAAGGTTCGGCTCCGAGGGGCCTTTTAAAGGTGCCATAAATGGTCGCATGTGTGGCTGCAGGGTGGGTGCTGCGCCAGATGCAGGGTTCCTGGCCTTGGGCACCTTCTCATGTACACTTTATACTGATATATAGGTCGTGTGTTGTAGCTATACATTCAGAGGTAAGTGGCTCAGGAGGATTATGAACCTGCTGCAGCGCCTGTCGTTTGCACAGCTACCACGCCCTACATACACTCATTTTATTATTTATTTCTCCTGGCACTTTTTTACTTTATATTACTTTTCTGTATCGTTTTTTTCTTTCTAACTAGGCTGTGTTATGGTGGATGTGAGAAGTTGGTCTGGCATATGCTGGTCACTAGTTATAGTGGCCACCTTGCACCAGTCCAATTCGACTCTTATGGTAGATCGGTTTAAGACAACCTTTTAAAGAAAGCTATCCTAGTGGTAGCTGTGGAGAGCAGCCTTCAGGCTAAGTCTCAGAGGAATGTAAAGCAGCTTGTTTTACCTTATAATCTCTTGATTTACCACACTCTATTAATCTCTTTATGAGATTGGATCCAGATACACATTCAAAATTCAACGTTTCTCAATAAGTTAAGCACAAATATGTCTGGAGCCCTAGGGGCGTACCAGACCATATACTAAAAAAATTGTATAAGAAGGTCGACTTGCAAAATGACAAGGCCTAGGGCCTGTAGAATCGCTGGGGCTTCACCACTGCAGTGAAAGCAGGTAAGTAGTAGGCCCACGGGAGACGCGTACAGTGTGTGAACACAGCCGCGGGTTCCCTATTGATTATAATGGAGCAAGTCGCGGTTTGATTTTTAAAGTTTTAGGGTACTTCGAGGAAGTCTACAAGCAAGCCACTTATAAGGTAAGTAATTCGAGGGCCAACACACACTAGGGCACTGGAGTGTACGAGTTACTTCACCCAGGGAAGCCGGGTGCATAGGTGTCCTTTGGTGTCGGGTCCCTTCGCTGTTTTCTATGGAGACCAAAGAAGACTTGCTGCTTGTGTCGACTGAAGAAGTGTCCGGTGGAATCCAAGGGTGGAGTCGAGATGTAGATGACCTGAAAATTGAAGGGACAGTGTTCAAAGTCACTTGCCAGTGACCAGTGGCCAGGAAGATGGATGACCACAGATGTCGGGTGATTTCAGGTCGTCGATGGAGTTTTGACTCTTTGCTCACGAGGTCCAGGAAGGCTCGACGATGACCAGCAGCTGGATTCGGAGTGTCCCACAACGTCTGCAGCTGACTGCGGTGTCGGCAACCAGATTGGAGCCAACAAGCCGTGGCAACTGCAAGTCTCGTGTGGAGTGAAGAAAGTCGATCGTGCAGACCAGCAAGTTCTGAGGGACTCACCCAGCGAGGGTAAGTGAGGGCAGGCCTGGAGCAACCAGGGGAGCCCTTTGAGTCGATAAGAAAGTCTTCGGGGGACCCGCAAGCCAACGGGCAAGGGATCGCGAAGACGCCTCTTCAGGAAATGCTTCACAGGAGCCCACGGTCACTCGGTATGGGGTAGGCCTCTGATTTTCGCTGCAAAACCTGCTGGAGGCTTGGGCCACAAATGGTCCAATGCACAAGTTCGTTGAACGTCGTGAAGGGGTTGCACTCGACAATAGTGCACGGTCCCCGGGTATTGCTGTTCCTTGTCACTCGTGGGGTCCACTCGCCACAGCTTTGCTGGGGACTCACAATGGCCGTCGAGGTCAGGAAATCCACTTCCGGGGCTGCAGGGACTTCGAACTCCAGCGGGAGCGGAAAAGTTTGCGACCGTTGATTATGGTTTTTAGTGCCTGCCAAGCAGGGGAGTCACTCCTTGACTCCAAGGGAGATTCTTCTGTCTTCAAAAGGTAGTGGAACGTCGAAGGTCCAGAATTCTTCTTTGTAGAGCGTCGTCCAGGGTTATCTGTTTTGCAATGGCAAGGTTTGCTATCTTATAGTGAAGATAGGGGAGGGACTAGCTCTATGACCACTCCTCTGGGAGGGTCAGGGTAGGGGGTGGTTACACCCACTTCCCTTTGTCCAGGTTCGCGCCAGAGCAGGGACAGGTAGCCCCTGAACCGGTTTGAGCTGGCATATGCACAGAGGAGCCTACTGCTCCCTAAGTGCAGGACTTCAAAGCACTCTAGGAGTGCACCCATCCAGCTCCAATACACCAAATACTGTCTGGAAGGTGGTGACACCTCCCTGTGACAGGATGCCTTTTGTTGGGCTTCCTCCACTGCGAGTTTCAGTCAGCAGCAGGAGGGCAGCCCAGTGTCTGTGCTGGTGGCATCCATTTTGTAATGCCAGGGCTCTTTCAGATTTCTGTTGTTTTACATGTCATCCCCTCTAGAAGGGTGGGATCATGCTCCCACATCATGGACTGATGTGGGGGTATGATTCCAAGTTGTTTGACACCAAACACAACATGTTTTGATGCAGTCATTCCAAAGTTAGCATTTTAATGCACTTAAGAGTATATGGTTTAACCGCATCCACAAATAGCCATAGAGAATAGACTCTGGTTGCTGCAGAGGGGCCCTGCTCAGGCAGAGGTACCCCCTCACATTGTAAACCACGCACCCTGCCCTCAGGATTGATAGGGCCTGCCATAGGGGTGGCTGATATAGGAACCTATACCTCAGTGAGGAGTGCTAACACTACCTCACACAGGCTGCAGTAGCAGGCCTGTGGTGTCAGATTTAGTCTGCTTCCCAGGGGTGGCATAATACATGCTTCAGCCCCTGGTAGGCCTGTGAAGTACCTATGCCCTTGGTACCTAGGGTACCATATACTAGGATCTCATAAGGTACCACAGCATCCAATCACTAGTGCATCTAATATGCACTCCAGTCATTTAAGGGAGAAAGCAGATAGGCTGGGGTCCTGGATAGCAGGATCCCAGCCAGACTAGTCGAAAACCATTCAAACACCAAGAAAAAAGTGGGGGCAACCATGCAGTCAGATTCCACCTTCCTAAAGTGGATCTTTGTGGAAAAAAAAACTGTAGTTGTAAGCATATCTTATGCAAACAGATTTCTATGTAGGTATACAAGGCAACTCTGCTGTGCGAATTTAACAACACAGTTATGGAGTGTTGTACTAAATGGGGGAAAATATAGTAAGTGCAGAAAACAGGGTTCACAGATGCACATCAGCAGTTTTGGGGTCTTTTCCTTGGGGCCTGATCACCTCTCACACAAGGACGTAGTGGTGTTTGAAGAGAGAGTTCCATTTTGGTTGCTCAGTGCAGTCGCGAGCCCGCATGAAAGCGCAAGATCTCGTTTTCTTATCGCTGCAGGCCTGGCTCGGAGTCAGGTTGGGGGGTGACTAACTCATTCACCCTTTACCTCAGCTGTGAGTTACCGGGTCAAATGGGCTAAAATACCGTGCGCCCAATAATGCATATATCACGCCACCTCTTACTCATCCCAAGACTCCACCTACTGCTGTGAGCTCCAAACCACCCTTTTCAAGCCAAATACCAGCTCAAATAAATTTCATATTTCACGATACTAATTCACCACTAATCCTTTCTGGGTTTCGGAGTAGCATGCTACTCGACGAAAAAGCGCTTCAACACCTCATCAAGGCTAGCAAGCGCTATATAAATGCAAACCTTTTTCCCTCTTCTATCCCCACACTACCCTTCTCAATCCAAATAACTGACATATCCACCACTCAAATTACGTTCTTATTTCACTATACTAATTCACCACTAATCCATTATGGGTTCTGGAGTATCATACTACTCTCCAAAAAAGCGATCCAACGCTTCGTCAGGGGTAGTAAGCACTATAAATGCAATTACGATACAATACAATCAGTGCTTTAAATGGGAAAAAATAAGTGCAGGTACTCGTTAAAATAGAGGTGTGGCAAGTGGGCGGGGCTAAGGGCAAGATATGATCATGCATAATGACTTCTGCACCAGTTGCAGCACATATCAAAACACACGAAAAATGTATTTATGTCAATAAAATAGATTAACTCATTACACATGAAAGCCATGATGGCACTTTCACCCGAATGGTGCCTGCACACCTTATTGACAGTGCAGGGCCTGTCTAGAGACCCTGTCCTGTTCATCACAGTGTAACACAAGCCCTCTCAAACCCAAGCAGTTTGGGGATCAAATGGGCGCTGCGGGAATCTTCACAAGTAACTCTGCAAAAGGCCACTACTCGGCTCGGTTAATTACATGCTCCTCGGAAGCAGAGCGGAATGTGGAGGAGAAGCCTAACCTGTGCCTGCCGTGCCGTGGATCAGGGTACCGGTACTCTCCCTGGCTACAGAGAAGTGCCAGTACTGACAGCAAAAAAAATTGGAAGTGCCGGTACTCAGTACCGGTGAGTACCGGGCCATTTAAAGCACTTAATACAATACCTTGCACTGTATCCAATGGCAGGATTTCTCTGCCTCGGTGACCTGCTTCACGCACGAGATGGAAACGCTTCCCACATAAGTTCGATGCAAAAACAGCACCCTCCACCCATGCCACTCACTTACATCTGTGTGGGTAAGTGCTTCAGCGCCCCACATAGTGGTAGTAGGCATTAGACAAATGGTACAATGCATGCACAGAGACATCATTTCCAGCGCAGTCCCCTGACTACGGTGTGAGCTGCGCTGCATGAGAAGAGGAAGAGGAGGTCCATGCAATGACCATTCACTGGCCCCTCAGCAAACACAGCCACATAAACAAGGTCAGATAAGCATGCAGAATTACCCAACATGCACCCGGGGGACCCAGGGAGCTGTGGACAGGCCAAAGTGCAGAGGGCATTCTAGTGAGCCAGACCTTTTCAGATGAGTTGAGAAGGAACTTTTCAAATAGATAGCTTTTTAGTCTCTCTGAATTGTAAATGAAAGAATGGTGGAGATCTAAGTGTGATTCGAGTCTGTTTTTTGGGGGGATTTTCAAGCAGGACACAGTTTAGCTCCGAGTTGCTCTATAGTAGCCTCTGGTGGAGAGTTTGTTCACCATATAGTCTGACTTCGAAGCATCAGTGGCCTTAAATGTGTTGCAGAACACTTTGAAAAGGATGCTCGTGGAAGTGGAATCAAGGATAGATTTCCACTGACACAAAAGGGATGTTTAAGGGGGTCCAGGGAGTAGTCAAGCAGACAGTTTGTTAGTAGGACGGTCCTTGTATGGAAACAGCCTTTGGGAACGCCTGTGGTGGTATGGTAAATCCGACCTATGACTTTGCCAAAGCTTGTTTAAATAGGAGTACTGACTAAAACCGTTTAAGAAAAACCTGTTACAGTGAAAACAAGCAAATAAAAGATTGTTTTCTGTATACATCGCATGTATGACAAATTATGTAATGTGTATTGATTCGGTGTGCATTTGAGATGTGAAATAGTTCCTTTTGCATGGCAATGCAAGCACCCTAGAGGGGAAGAATGATAGATCAAACAGCCAGTACAATGAGGTGAGAGGGTTACTCCTCCGGACAGAGCCAAAGCCCATGTAGAACAAGACTTGTTAGCAATAGATTCTCAGATAGCTGGACGGTCACGAAAGACCTAAAAAGATGAGATAAAGAGTGTAGAGAGGAGTCCAGCACTTTCAGAAGCTGCTCACATGTCCAGTTGCACCAGCAGGGGCCTCCCCCCACCCCGGCAGTGGTGTGCAGGGCTTCTTCGACCACCTGAATAGACCCCCAACAACCAAAGCGTAAGATTCTGCACATCAGTTAACAGGTACTGATTGCAGTGATTCAGTCATTCAATAATACCTTGGGCAGACTTGTGTTTCCAGCACACACATTTTTCATGCATGAGATGGCAATAGATGAACCATTAGATTTTAAGTTATATTAAGTTGTGGGATGTATTAGGATCTTCTATGTAATATGGTGGGTGTGAGTGCCACTTTGAAATGGAGAGTTGCGGCTGGGAGGAGCCTCCATGTACCTCGAGCTGACCTATCTATAGAACTATCCTCCTATTCATAGAGCGTGACAAATGTTCTGTAATGAGTGAAAGGGAAATAGTTTACTACTCTGGCACTGATCCCAACACCGTGACGCTAGCTAGACCCAGAAGTGTAGGTGGGGAGGGATGGGATTGCACAGCCTCACCCTCCTTTATATGAAGCTCTTTAGGGGGGAGGGGGGTATGAATACCACCTGCACACTTTGGGGCATATTTACAAGCCCCTATCGCCACCACTTTTTCTGATGTTGTGATGGCGATAGGGGCTTCGCCTTATTTACAAGGCAGCGTTAAGCCACTTAACGTGGCTCAATGCTGACTGGTAAGGAAGGCCCCCTTTCACTCTACACTTAGCGTAAAAGGGGAGGGCAATGGGAGTTGTGGTGGGCGTTCCACCGCAACACCCACTGATTTGGATGCTGCCCATTATTTACAAGGGTGGCGTAAATATGGGGCAGAGCCAAAATTAAGAACAGGGAAAAGCTGGTCTTACCATGGCGCAACAAGGAGAAATGTTTAATTTCTCCTAGTTTTTGCTGTTTCCATGTGTGCTGCGTTGTGCAGCACCCATAGGTCTCTCTGCCCCTGCTATTGTTACAGTCCCTACATCTCAGCAGCCTTTGGCACCCTCTGAGTTCAGTCTAATTCATTTTGTCTCTCTCTCCCCATTTCCTACACCATCTGCCTGCAGCCCCTGCACAATCATCAGCCCACTGGCAGCTCTGGCTGTAACACCCTTCAGTGAATTTCCTGCTTTTGCATTCTCTGGCTGCAGCCCCTGTGTCCTCTGAGTGTGCCACGTGCTCTTGGAACTTCTGAGTGCAGCATATGCTAGAGAATAACTAGCATGGCAGCACCAATCAGTCTATGGATTTCTCTACTTGTTTGATTGGTTCATGCTTCTCTCCTTCTGAAGAAGGCCTATATACTCTTCTATAGACAGAAACGTGGTGACCTTCCCGAAGACACAGAGAGAAGGCCAAAAAAAAGCAGAGCAACGAAAATTAAAGAAACAAGAGGGTAAAGAAACTAAGACTGATAGGTGGGGTGATATTAGTCATCCCTTTACATAAAAATAAGTGCTAAGAGCACATTTACAACTGCAATGATGTGTACTATCAGGAATTCTGTGCAAAACATAATCACCTTGGACTATTTAATAAATATTACACGTGTATTACTGAAAGACAAGGATCTAGCTATCCATGACATATAGAGAATACACAAAATGACATTTTTCTTATGCAAGGGATATTTCTAATCTTAGCATTTTTTATGAGGCTTTGTAATTTATAATTAAATGTAACAGTCAAGCAGACAGTTTGTTAGTAGGGCGGTCCTTGTATGGAAACAGCCTTTGGGAACGCCTGTGGTGGTTTGGTAAATCCGACCTATGACTTTGCCAAAGCTTGTTTAAATAGGAGTACTGACTAAATAAACCGTTTAAAAAAGCCTGTTACAGTGAAAACAAGCAAAGAAAAGATTGTTTTCTGTATACATCGCATGTATGACAAATTATGTAATGTGTATTGATTCGGTGTGCATTTGAGATGTGAAATAGTTCCCTTTGCATGGCAATGCAAGCACCCTAGAGGGGAAGAATGATAGATCAAACAGCCAATACAATCAGGTGAGAGGGTTACTCCTCTGGACAGAGCCAAAGCCCATGTAGAACAAGACTTGTTAGCAATAGATTCTCAGATAGCTGGACGGTCAAGATAGACCTAAAAAGATGAGATAAAGAGTGTAGAGAGGAGTCCAGCACTTTCAGAAGCTGCTCACATGTCCAGTTGCACCAGCAGGGGCCTCCCCCCACCCCGGCAGTGGTGTGCAGGGCTTCTTCGACCACCTGAATAGACCCCCCAACAACCAAAGCGTAAGATTCTGCACATCAGCTAACAGGTACTGATTGCAGTGATTCAGTCATTCAATAATACCTTGGGCAGACTTGTGTTTCCAGCACACACATTTTTCATGCATGAGATGGCAATAGATGAGGCATTAGATTTTAAGTTATATTACGTTGTGGGATGTATTAGGATCTTCTATGTAATATTGTGGGTGTGAGTGCCACTTTGAAATGGAGAGTTGCGGCTGGGAGGAGCCTCCATGTACCTCGAGCTGTCCTATCTATAGAACTATCCTCCTATACATAGAGCGTGACAAATGTTCTGTCATGAGTGAAAGGGAAATAGTTTACTACTCTGGCACTGATCCCAACACCGTGATGCTAGCTAGACCCAGAAGAGTAGGTGGGGAGGGATGGGATCGCACAGCCTCACCCTCCTTTATATCAAGCTCTTTAGGGGGGAGGGGGGTATGAATACCACCTGCACACTTTGGGGCATATTTACAAGCCCCTATCGCCACCACTTTTTCTGACGTTGTGATGGCGATAGGGGCTTCGCCTTATTTATAAGGCAGCGTTAAGCCACTTAACGTGGCTCAATGCTGACTGGTAAGGAAGGCCACCTTTCACTCTACACTTAGCGTAAAAGGGGAGGGCAATGGGCGTTGTGGTGGGCGTTCCACCGCAACACCCACTGATTTGGATGCTGCCCATTATTTACAAGGGTGGCGTAAATATGGGGCAGAGCCAAAATTAAGAACAGGGAAAAGCTGGTCTTACCATGGCGCAACAAGGAGAAATGTTTAATTTCTCCTAGTTTTTGCTGTTTCCATGTGTGCTGCGTTGTGCAGCACCCATAGGTCTCTCTGCCCCTGCTATTGTTACAGTCCCTACATCTCAGCAGCCTTTGGCACCCTCTGAGTTCAGTCTAATTCATTTTGTCTGTCTCTCCCCATTTCCTACACCATCTGCCTGCAGCCCCTGCACAATCATCAGCCCACTGGCAGCTCTGGCTGTAACACCCTTCAGTGAATTTCCTGCTTTTGCATTCTCTGGCTGCAGCCCCTGTGTCCTCTGAGTGTGCCACGTGCTCTTGGAACTTCTGAGTGCAGCATATGCTAGAGAATAACTAGCATGGCAGCACCAATCAGTCTATGGATTTCTCTACTTCTTTGATTGGTTCATGCTTCTCTTCTTCTGAAGAAGGCCTATATACTCTTCTATAGACAGAAACGTGGTGACCTTCCCGAAGACACAGAGAGAAGGCCAAAAAAAAGCAGAGCAACGAAAATTAAAGAAACAAGAGGGTAAAGAAACTAAGACTGATAGGTGGGGTGATATTAGTCATCCCTTTACATAACAATAAGTGCTAAGAGCACATTTACAACTGCAATGATGTGTACTATCAGGAATTCTGTGCAAAATATAATCACCTTGGACTATTTAATAAATATTACACGTGTATTACTGAAAGAAAAGGATCTAGCTATCCATGACATATAGAGAATACACGAAATTACATTTTTCTTATGCAAGGGATAGTTCTAATCTTAGCATTTTTTATGAGGCTTTGTAATTTAAAATTAAATGTAACAGTCAAGCAGACAGTTTGTTAGTAGGGCGGTCCTTGTATGGAAACAGCCTTTGGGAACGCCTGTGGTGGTTTGGTAAATCCGACCTATGACTTTGCCAAAGCTTGTTTAAATAGGAGTACTGACTAAATAAACCGTTTTAAAAAGCCTGTTACAGTGAAAACAAGCAAAGAAAAGATTGATGTCTGTATACATCGCATGTATGACAAATTATGTAATGTGTATTGATTCGGTGTGCATTTGAGATGTGAAATAGTTCCCTTTGCATGGCAATGCAAGCACCCTAGAGGGGAAGAATGATAGATCAAACAGCCAATACAATGAGGTGAGAGGGTTACTCCTCTGGACAGAGCCAAAGCCCATGTAGAACAAGACTTGTTAGCAATAGATTCTCAGATAGCTGGACGGTCAAGATAGACCTAAAAAGATGAGATAAAGAGTATAGAGAGCAGTGGCGGCTGGTCCATTAGGGGCGTTGGGGCAGCGCCCCACAAAAGAATCGGCCAGTGAACACTACAGGCTACAGGATGGAATGTAAACAGACGAATTGACAGGCTCAGCTTACAATTCGTCTGTTTACATTTCCGGGCCGCCTGTGCGCTTCAATGCCAGTGAAAGTGCGCTGTGCGCATGTCACGCACAGCGCACGCAGGCAGAGACGAGCAGGAGTTAATAAGATGGTCTGCGCATGTGAACGAGGAGCAAAGCCCCTCGCTCACATTCACAAACCATTAGGTTTGCTGCGCATGCCCTGTGTAGAGCAGGCGTTTGTAGATAGGCTCCTGCTCGGGCGGTGATGCGTTTTACGCAAAGTTGCCCCATGCCCAATTAAATTCCAGGAAATTAAAGAAGGTTCAGCCGCCCGGCCCCCCAGTCTCCTGATTGGCAAATGAAAAGAGCGGGGAGAAGTTACTTCCACCACGTTGCAGAGACGTGATGCGACCGTCGGGACCGGAGCGGAGGAGAATCAGGAGATGCCTGCCTGGTAAGTTCTTTAATTCATTAAATTACCCCCTCCCCCCTCCCAGCGCGTACCCCCCTCCCCCCGCGTGTACCCCCCTCCTTCCCCCTCTCATGCCGGCCGCGCCTGTCTATAATTATAAAGTGACTCCGTGATTACTCGGGGGGCTCGAGGGACAGCCGTGCGCCCTTCACAGGCCCTCCCCGCTCAGATACCCCGTGCGCCACTACCACTATAAAAATCACCATGGGATATTCCACGTGCTGTGTTTGCGCTGGTGTCTGAATTTTCCTGCTTAGATGAACGATAGCCTGGCTTGGTCTTGTCAATATAGTGAAAGTTTATATTTGACATTTTTTTTGCATGGCGCAGTCTTGACAAGTGACTGGGCTTCTAGGCGCTGTTCAGAGGCTGGCCAGTTCGAGCCGTTTGTGTGTTGTGGATCATTCCAGAAGAAAGTGCAGAAGGTGTTGGGGAATAGGAAGGAAAGAGGAGGGAAGGAGATAATAAAAGCGATGACGAGAGCACGAAAAAAACTGGAGAGAGTTTGCGAGTCCTGAAACTAGAGCATCATGAAGATACATTTTAGTTTTTGTTACGTTTGTGATTGGACGTTCCACTTGACACACCAAAGGAAGCATGTAGTTCATGAAAACACACTGTTCATGTCAAACACAGACGTAATGTGTGTTTCCATTTCCCTGTAAGTTGCATTTAAGTTTACAGATCTCTTTCAGTTTGGGAAACAATGCATCATCAAAGATGGGAAAAGGGAAGAGGTCAAAATCAATTTGTTTTCTACAGTAGTTGATTCCGTGCTTTATTCGTTTTGACATTTCTTAGCTATGAAGCAAATGTTAGCTTTGAAAAGCCATTATCTCCAGCTCTTTCCTCAGCTTTTCGGCCATCCCCCTGACGTGTCGCTTTGGTTGTCTGCCTCAGCTCAGCATGCAGTAGCATTTGGCAAGTGAGTGGGCACTGTTTGCATTGCAGCTCAGTTTGACTGTATAATTCAATAGTGCTCCTGTTGCAGGCTTCACTATGGCATATTTCATTACCTATTCCTCTGTCAAAGTACAGTACGCGCCATGCTTATGTACAGGAAGAAGGGCAAACACAATCTTGGTGAGAAACTGCTGCAGCGGCATTATCCAGAACATAACCTCTGTCTGCGATTGTGTCACTATACCTATGCGTACCTGTTTGTGCAGTATGATATACGAGTGTATGCCAACGTGCCACTCACCCTGCAAGTGCTTATTTGTCCTTGGTGCAGTCACAGTGTCATGTGTGATTGTGCTGGACTCTTCTGTTGCTTTTAAGTGCCCTTGGTGCAATGTGCTGTGCGTGAGCGCGCAGTGCTGTGCTTGTGTGTGTGTGTGCCTGAAGCTGGGCTGTCGCACCTTGGGCCTGGCTCTCCCAGGAAGGCCTCTCTGCAACGAGCGGCATAGGACGCCATTGAACCCCGTCCCCATTGAACCCTGAAGAGTACACCGTCTGGCCACGCCACCCATGGGCGCACAAGCCCGGCTGCAGCTCTGCACACGTCCAATAAATAAGGAGAATTAATATGTGCGGAGGTGCTGCTGTCAAAGCGGGCAGCCTTTCAGATGGCGCTTCCCAATGTCAGGAAACAGGGAACATTTATTTATTTGTTAATATGGCGGTTGTGCAAGGGGGAGTGAGTTGCTGGCTACTCTACTTTCTATTACCTTCTGTGTGGGGCCAAAGCTTGACTTCCTGATCACAATGGCTTTGCTTTACCTTTGTCACTTTATTTCGCACTTTTTACAAAGAGAGGAACAGAGAGAGATGGAGCTAAGCAGAGCCAGAATGAGAGAGTGTGGCAGAAAGAGAGAGGGGCATAATGGGTATGTTGAGCTAGAGAGAGAAAAAGAGGGACATAGGAAGTAAGACAGATATAGGTATGAGCATACGTACACAGTTATCTCTACTATAATCAGACACTGAAACAGACCATTGAATGTTGGAATGTAAAATCTTGTCCCGCTTTGGGGTAACTTAAAATTTGTCTGCTACAGGAATTTTTAAATATGAGAGAATGTTACTTTGCTTTGGCAAGTCATGCATTGTAGACTGCACTTAACACACATGAAATGACACATGGGAGGCCTGCTTTGGCAGTGAATTGGATCTGGAATTTCTGAGTTTGAGTTGCATGGTCAATATTTGTGTGTCACTTTCATAGTTATTTATTTAGACTGTGTTTCTGTTTTATACTGTTTCTGCCTACATATTGAGCCACAGTTTTGGTTGATTTTGATTGCAGTGGCTCAGTTTATTTGGTGATTCACAATTCCAATCATGGGTAAAACATGGCTTGTTGAACATAGATGAGATGTACTTGAAAATAATTGTTGGATTGCGTATTGCAGTTCAGGTTTTCAATTTGACAAATCTTTTTACTTCTTACCACCGAAATATGAGTGTCTTCCTGGTCGAGGACCACACTGCTTTTTCTCTTATCTGTCTTGTATCAAGACCCTGCTGGACTATGGGGTGAAAGAAAGCTTGAATAAGCAGCTACCTATGTTATTTGACATCTCTTTATTAATGTAATAACTGCACTTTCTCAATTGCTTTATTAACCTTCCTGCTTTCTCAAATTTGCTTGAAAATGCACCATTTGTCCACTCGTTTTTCAAAATTTTCTCGGGGGGGGGGTTATCCCCCCGAACCCACCTTAGGTTGTTCGGGCTCGCTCGCTACGCTCGCTCGCTGCGGTGCAGTATGCCAATACTTTTACGCCCCACCGCTTTCAAATGTCACCAGCCGCCACTGATAGAGAGGAGTCCAGCACTTTCAGAAGCTGCTCACATGTCCAGTTGCACCAGCAGGGGCCTCCCCCCACCCCGGCAGTGGTGTGCAGGGCTTTTTCGACCACCTGAATAGACCCCAACAAACAAAGCGTAAGATTCTGCACATCAGTTAACAGGTACTGATTGCAGTGATTCAGTCATTCAATAATACCTTGGGCAGACTTGTGTTTCCAGCACACACATTTTTTATGCATGAGATGGCAATAGATGAGGCATTAGATTTTAAGTTATATTAAGTTGTGGGATGTATTAGGATCTTCTATGTAATATTGTGGGTGTGAGTGCCACTTTGAAATGGAGAGTTGCGGCTGGGAGGAGCCTCCATGTACCTCGAGCTGTCCTATCTATAGAACTATCCTCCTATTCATAGAGCGTGACAAATGTTCTGTCATAAGTGAAAGGGAAATAGTTTACTACCCTGGCACTGATCCCACCACCGTGACACTAGCTAGACCCAGAAGAGTAGGTGGGGAGGGATGGGATCGCACAGTCTCACCCTCCTTTTTATCAAGCTCTTTAGGGGGGAGGGGGGTATGAATACCACCTGCACACTTTGGGGCATATTTACAAGCCCCTATCGCCACCACTTTTTCTGACGTTGTGATGGCGATAGGGGCTTCGCCTTATTTACAAGGCAGCGTTAAGCCACTTAACGTGGCTCAATGCTGACTGGTAAGGAAGGCCCCCTTTCACTCTACACTTAGTGTAAAAGGGGAGGGCAATGGGAGTTGTGGTGGGCGTTCCACCGCAACACCCACTTATTTGGATGCTGCCCATTATTTACAAGGGTGGCGTAAATATGGAGCAGAGCCAAAATTAAGAACAGGGAAAAGCTGGTCTTACCATGGCGCAACGAGGAGAAATGTTTAATTTCTCCTAGTTTTTGCTGTTTCCATGTGTGCTGCGTTGTACCAACAGTATGCCACTCATTTTTATCATTTGCATGGTTGCACACAAAGCAGAAGAACAAATTAATAAAGGTATGGAAAGTTCCAGGTTGTCGAAGCAAACTTGAGTACTCTGCATCTAGGCGGAGGCAGCAAACTGCAGTTATTAAAAAAACAGGGGTGATCACTGAAACTGTGTAGAGGTCACCTTGCAAAACCAAGGAGAGAAAGCCCTGAGGGATGCCAGCACACACATTCATAGCAAAAGCTGGAACCATCTAGACAATGGGTACTTGTAAACATTTGACCAGGGGCCACAAAGTATGGTCTGTGGTGTGACCGAGGGCCGCACTGATGCTAGCAGGGTGGCGGTAGGGTGCGTGGGTGGGTCAGGGATTGTGTAAGAAGGTCTAAAAAATGTTAAGTAAACGGGCAAGCATTTATTTGCAGGTTAACTAACGGTAAGTGGTGCAGGACACCACCGTAATTACTTCATTTAACCTGCAAATAAATGCTGGCCCGTTTATTTAAAAAAAAAAAATCCGAATTTTGGTGCTCAGCAAGTAAACAGCAGCCCGCACTTCTGTTCACCAGGGGGGCCGCATGAAAAGGTCTAGAGGGCCGCAAGCTGCCCTGGCCCGTACTTTGAGTACCACTGATCTAGAACATGGTCCCCTGATTGTAGGTCTTGGCTCTTCTAGAAGACAGGTGTAAGAATGAGATCAGCAAAAACAAAGCTTATTGTAAGTGTTCTTTAACTCTAACTGAACATGGAATTCACACTCCATTATTTCTACACACACATTTTTCAAAATTTGACATTTCAGGTGCCAAGTACAACTCAAGTCTTACAGCAAGGCGGGGGGCTCCCAGTCAGCGAGTCACTAGAACCTAAAAACACAAGAGGCTTTTGCAGGTTGCACGGGTAGGCTCATAACATTCATCAATTGTGATACAATTTTTTTAACGGAGTTTTATATAGCGCAAACTTGACTAGAAGGTATAGGGTAACAGAGCGTTTTACATGAGAACCAGTTGCATTACATAAGAACACATTCATTTTTGTTAGGCACCGGGAGATTAAGTAATTTGCTCAGAATCACAGGATGTTGCATGTCCTTGTCGAGACTCAAACCCTGTGCCCCAGAATTGAGGTCGACCGCCCTAGGCCAGCTCTTCTCCCAATTAATATGAACGACCATCATTTTCTTCCACCTTTCGGAAGACAGTATCCTCACTTCCAGCATGCTTTACTAATAGTGCCTACTTTATTTAATTTTGTGAATTATTAGATAAATACATAATCAGTTCCACCCTTCATATATATCTTCTTTGTTCGTGGTTGAAAACATAAATTCATCGGTAATTCATTAAGTGCCACTGTTTCTCCCCAAGCGTGTCAGGATTTTGCCATTTTCGCAGTATCTATGGTCAGTCTGTGCTACATCCATAGGTTTGTTTCCCTTTACCAGATTTCGGTTTATTCCTGTTTCTTAGGGTTTCTTTTCTTTTTCTGTGGTAGTTCTTTCAGCTCAAAGGTTATCGGAAATCGAATTTGTGCAAATCAGTGAACTGTTTTGATTTTGCTGGACCTCAGATGATCTGAAGATCAGTTGTGTCACTGGAATTTGTCTAGTCTGACCAACATGGCCCTGTTGTGCTGTGCTCGTTTGTTTGTATGTTAGTGTTTATTGACTCATATGTACATTCAGCTCTGCATCATGAAATTGTTACTTTTTTGCATTATTTTTGCCTATTTTGCTCAAATGTTACATTAATCACGGTAGATGCATTTTTCTTTTTGTTACTCAAAACAATCTTGTACATCCCAGTTTTATCCGTCCACTTCAGACGTTTTTCACTCGGTCTTCAGAATGTTACATCACTTGTGAAGAAACTTATTATATTACGATTTTTCATTTACATGTATCACTGAGACATGGATCTCACCTTTAATCTTTCATACTCCTGCTAAGCTACTTTTCTTTCAACCTCCTGGAACCCAATGAGGTGGAGGTGGTGGATACATTATTTTTCAACCACACATGATCTATAGATTTTGGTCTATTTCTTTTCCAGTTGTTTAAGCTCTTTTGAGCATCATTTTGCTAACTTCTGTAACCCTGTTCTTGCTTTTCCCAACCTCTTGCCATTCTATATTCATAGTCTGTCCTTTTACACGACTTTGACTGAATTTTTGTTTTTATAAGCACGTTTTATTGTTTTGCAATGACAAATATACAAGCAATCGCACCCTTTCTCAATTCCAACAACGGATCCCATATTTGAATAAATCATAACAAATATTGCCCCCTCACCCAATAGAGGCTGCGCTGCAGAGTACGGACGATTTTGACTGTGTTTTTTCTGCTGTGTTTTTGACTACGATTCATGTTTCTTGGCAACTTTAACATTCATTGTTTCTCTCTTTTTCTCTCCATTATTTCTTCTTATGAGTTAGAACTATTACCACCAGTTTATACGCACGCTATGGGGCCCGGGGACTTATATCCGTGTCTTCTGATGTTTCGCCCATGTATTCTTTGTAAACTAAGTGTCCCACCCGCAGGTTGTTTCCCACTTCATTCTTCATGGGTCTGATGTTAATCCACTACTCCTTTGTTCCTTTAATATTGTCCATTATAAGAGTGGCTTGTTCCAGGCATCTCCTTCGACCATCGTTTAAGCCTTTGCTTCTAGCACCCTTGCATATATTGTTGATGCAGCTACTAACACCTCCTTACCTATGGTCTTAAATACATTCAATGTACTTCATACGATCTTCCAAACAATCCTGCATGTGAGACACCTAAACTATGGCTGACTCCCTCTTTTTCTTCTTTGATGCATTGACATGGTTCTTCATGAAGCAGAGCTTTCTTCTATAAACTCTTCCGATTACTTCTCTACTTACTTTAATTCTAAACTTTATATTAGCTGTGCATACACACATTTCTACTCCTGTTTCATCTGTAGCTTGCAGGAGTTAGACTGACTGTGACTTGGATAAAGAATCTGTTGTTCCAGCACCATGTTCCCAGTATGAGTCCGTCTTCACCAATCTCCTAATCATGGCAAATTCTACGGCTTCTCCATCGGATCATTTTCCTGCTATTCCAACACGCTCTGTCTACTCTCTTGTCTTGAGTCGTCTTATTATCTTAGTTAATCTTTATCAACTATTTTTTTCTGTCTTCCTTTAAATCAGCTACTTTTATTCCTTTATTACAAAATAAACTTTAGATGCTTTCCTTCCCTCTATTGCCTTGTTTTTTTGTTGGGCTGCCATACCAGAATCAAGTATTTTATTTTATTGTATTATATTGTATTGTAGAAAGTCATTGCCTAAATATCATTATATTGTGGAGTTCATTTTTTGCCAGTGCTTTGGATGAAAGGGCTTTGCAAATTCACATAAATAAAAACATAAACCCTGACTGTATACATATTCCGCAGAGTGCAGATACAAATGCTAGTATATGGTAACCAATGAGCAGCACAGTAGTCCTTCTGCCCAGGGACAGCAGTATTAGACATCAAAGACTGATCAGAGAACTGATCAGTGTAGCCAGTGGCCTCTTCAGGGCCTGTCAAAAAGGACTAGAATCCGGGATCCCTTGACTGCTGTTCAGTGGTGTAGCTAGGAGGGACATGGGGGGGGCGGTCCGCCCTGGGCGGCACTCTTTTTGTGGATGGCGGAGGTGAGCATGTTGACTACCACCATCCTCTGCTCTTTGCTCTTACCTGCACTAGGTGGCAAAGTTAGGGGTGTTAGTAGGGCTTGCTACAGCACTGGTGTTATTTATAACTTACCCGCGTTCGGTAAACCGCCCCTGTTGCCTTCGCTACTGTGACTCTTTCAGTCCAGAAGCCTCACGCCCACCTGGAAGCTATTTTAGTTTTGGAATTGACCTTATCTATTAGGCACTGAGGCTATTTGTTTGTTTTGCAACAGATGGTGTTCATGGGCAGGAACACTTAGTGACACAAGTGTGTACTTAGGATAAGATATTAATGCCGGTGCTACCTACTGTCTGGATCACCTCACTAAACTGTTTGCACATATTTGTGACACAGAGAGTGCTCTTTGATCTGACTATCTGAAGAATCCCTACAAATCCCTTCAGAAATGAACAGCCCTGACATATCAACCACAACACCCTGCCCCCTTTTCCCGTGTGATCTGGAATGCTATTAGGTAAGAAAAAAGCAATTGATTAATAATTTTGATTCAACCCAAACTATTGTTTACCACTCTATGAACATTTCTCCCCAAAATATTTGTACACACCTTCACCATTTTAGGGTTGGACCAACATGTACAAATTGTGTCTTATTATATTGTAGTGGTATGTATAAGCACTCTTTTACCCTTTGTGAGCTCCAAAGTGCTTTCTGGGTGGATTAATGAGGAGCTACATAGTTTGTCATTTATGTAGCGCTTTGTAACTCTGTTGACGTCGTAGAGTGCGTCTGATTTCTTTCAGTTCCTTGGCACCTTTCGAAGTGGCTGGTTGAAAGGGTGTTGATTTTAATTAAGTCTAAATTGTGTGTGCTGTGTGAAGGCTTTGGATTTTGGAGATGTGGGTTAAGCATGCTGGTTTGAGTATTGCTTTGTATAAGCGCGTAAAGGGGGTCATCTTGCCGCAGAGTCTTATAAGGGAGTGCAGTGGGAGAGACAGGATCACAACTTGCATGTATTGACCAGTGGTTCTTCTGAGCCTAGTCAAATTGGAATTAAGTTAGTTGAAACTGCCTGGGTTATGAACTTTCTCATCTCAAGGTGGTTGTTTATTATGCATGTGTTGGTCACAAGTCTGTTTTAGATCTTGTACATCTATACATCAAAGGATCGCCTGCCAGTTTGAGCGTTTTTATAAGGAGGGATACTCAGGAGTGGTGGCATTAAGGATTTGAGAGCCCTCCTTCGGCTGCAGTGGTTTACTTCTGGTAGGGGGAAGATGGGTCCAAATCTATCGACTGCCCGATGGGTCATGTTGAGAGTTGAAAGAGATTCTTCTAGATAGTGGGCACCAGGTCCAGAATTAGAAGGCAGGGGCGATGTGGCTACATCGGCTCAGGTCTAGTAATATTCATGCTGCAGCAGTCTGGATCAATTCATAGTCAACGAAGGGCAATTCTAGAGCTCTGTGGAAGAGCACAAGGCTAGGGAAGAGGGACACTGCCTTTACAATGGGCTCAGCCACGCGTGCCGTTTCCCTGCAACTGTAACAACGCTTGCCTGAACCACGCATCTGGCTGAAACACACATATGCGTGGTTAAGGCAGAATGAGGTCTGGTGTCCGGATGGGCGGGGAGAGTAAGAGACAGCATCGGAACAGAAAGCTCCGGACACAGACAGGTAAATGAGGCTGGGGCCGGGTTCGAGGAGGGGAAGCTTTTAGGGGTGGAGGTTGGTTTTAGGGTTCAAGGTGGGGTGCTTGGGGTAGTTTTTGAAAGGGGGGCAGGGCTTTGGGGCTCAGGGTGGGGGAGTCAGGGTAGTTTTAAGAGCAGGAACCATGTTCGAGGGGCAGGTTTTAGGGGTGGGGTCAGTTTTCGGAATCAGGGCAGGGGGTACGGGGCAGTCTTTTTGAAAGGAGGCAGGGTTTAGTGCTCATAGCGGGGTGCTGAGTTTGGGGGGTATTTAGGGGTGGGGGTTGGTTCAAGGGCATAGGGCGGGAGGGTCAGGTTGTTTTTAAAAAAAGAGGGCAGGGTTTTTGGTCTCAGGAAAGGGGAAGGGTTAATGGTAGTTTTAAGGGTAACATGGGGTAAGTTTTAGTGCTCAGGGCAGGGTGTGCTGGGGTCGTGGTAGTTGCTGGTAGGGGGCAGGGTTTTAGACCTCAGGGTGGGGGGAGGGGAAGGGGTAGTTTTAAGGGCAGGGTGGGGTCAGTTTTAGGGCTCAGGGCGGGGGTGCGAGGTAGGGGATAGGATTTTAGGGCTTAGGCCACGAAGGTGGGGTTGGAGTAGTGATGATCTCTACCAGGCATATCCTGTTACCATACATGGCTTTACTACAAAATTGTGTGCTAAAGACATGCGTGGTAAAGGCATATGTGATAAAGGAATGAGTGGTTAAGATGCATTTGTTGTTGGGACCGCATTGTAGAGGCACACGTGGTTCAGCCATGCGAGCTTCTGTCATACAACCTAGGGAAGATCTTGGTTAAGCGTCTCATTGTGAAGAATGGATTTTTGTTCTCTTGGATGACCTATGGTGGTTGATACAAGAGAAAGGTTTCAGTCCATGATCAACCCTGGATTCTTCCCTTATGTAAAGTTGTTTGAGGCAGGCCCGAGTTCCTAAAGCCAGGAGATGGTGAGATTATAATTCTGCTATGATCAGAGAGAAAAGATCTTTGTTTTAGCAGAGTTTAGCATCAGGTGACTCTGCAACATAAAAGTGTGTATTGCCCTCGGAGCAGCGCAATTTAGAGTTCACCCTTATACGTCACAGAAATGCAATTATATACGTGCATTTGAAATTACATTTACTGTGTGCCTTAACTTTATTAACATGTGTGAAAATGTATACATATTAATGAAATGTATCCACAGTAGAGGTTAGAGATTTAAATACGTGTGAACTACTTTACACACAAAGGCATGTGTTCCTTATCCACGTTTTACACTTACACTTCATGTTATATTTGCCTATGTAAGCATGTATTCTTTTACTCATGTTTTACATGTATTCCTAAAGTTACACGTGAATATGTATAACCATGTACTCAAAGTGCACATTATACGCTTAGTTAAGCAAGCCTGTCTACAGGCCTCAGTTGAAGTGCATTTTGCTTTGCCATTATGTTTTCTATTTTCCTTGCAGGTTTATTATCATGATTTTGTTACCCAGAGAAAGGATTGTCTGTATTAGACTGCTGATAGAGAGACCTGTACGGAAAACTTGGCAGCGATGATGGAGAAACAATAGTCGAAAGAAGCCTTCTATTCATCATGTACCAGGATGGCAAGATGTTCAAGGTTGAGAACCGCGATCTCAGTCTGATACGTTGGGAAACTGAAATGATGTTGCAGATGCACTCAAGTAGTGACTTGATTGGCTCCAGGTGGTGTGAAAGGAGATAAGGATGTTTCTGAATTTCCTGTTACTTTTAAATAGATGTTTCACGCAGTTAGAGTCATGAGAAATTCCCTTTAGACTTTGAGAGGTACTGACCTCTCTGCTTAACCTATTCTTTCAAGTGTGAAGCTTTATGCTAAACACTTGTTTTCTTTTTTCAAGGCTTATACTGAAGTCTTATCATGCTGACACCTTCTATGCTTCCGAATTAGAGTCCTTGCGAATTAGAGTCCTTGATAGATGACCCTAAATATGATCTATGTTTAGAAGAGAGAAGGGAGAGAGAACCTGTTTGCTTTAATCTGTTTCTATACTACTGTGGTTATCGCAATTCAGTATGTAATATTACTGTGCCTCAACCTACTGAGATATTTCATCTTTCCTAATATATTGCTGCATTTATTGAACTTAGTTTTGTTTTGCATATATTCCTGTGTTGATTGGTAATCCACAATAAATTAAATAAAACCCTTTTAACCATATTTGGCGATTCCTGGTCATTATTGTGTGGTTGCAGGAATTAGAAAGGGATTGTTGATGTCTTTTCCCTTTCAATGCTTCATGTCAGCTAACAAAGGTCCATACGGCCAATGGGGAAATATCTTTGACAACTTGACCAAGAGATTCGTTTTAAGGTCCAGTCCTCTTTCAGCCTCGTGTACTGGCCTAAGTTTCCAGGTCTGATGGTTTCTCCAGTTTTCAGATGATTTAGGTGTCGTTCAAGTAGTTGTAGCAAATAAGCTTGAAAGTGTGTCAGAGCATGGGGACAAGTGTACACTAAGAAGCAAGAGGGAGATTGCTAAGTGTAAGCGAAAAGCAAATTGATTAACTCACAGAGGTCTACAGAACAGAGGGAGTGTGGCAATTTGGGCTTTTTGTGCCACTTCTTCCTTCACTACTGTGTCTTACCACCAGCAAAAAGTAAAACAAGTGACTTAGCACTAAGATGAATACATCCACAGTCACTCAGAGGCCTCTATGCTCATAATGCAAAGTAATATTGTGTGTGAACAATGATTCTTAACCTAGAGTCTGTGGACCGCTGGGGTTCCACAACATCTACTCAGGGGTCTGCAACTGTTTTTAAAATATTAAATCATTTAAAAAGATTAATAAGGTACATATACATTAAAAGGAACATTTTAGAATGCTCTATAAAAGTCTAGACATTTGACCTGGAGGCTAAAAATTAAGTTGGTATCCTTAGCTTTATTTGTGGGAATAGCACACGTACAGCAAAGAAAATCTAGTATAAGATTTGACTGGCTGAATTCAAGCACTGCTGTGCGCAACAAAAAGAGAGGGGGCACGAGGAGCAAAAAAAGACAGAGATGTGCTATAGTCTAGCATATTTATTTGCCTTTTTAGAAATAAAATCACATTTTCAAAAGATCCAACGTCCAATTAAAATTTGATTTTTGTATACTTTTTGTTTGTGAATTAAAATATTTCAAAATTTGTGGATTTGATTGAAGTATTTTTGTTTCTGAGCTGTTGTGTATTGTTTTGATGTTCAAATCACAGAATTTGCTTATTCAGTGAGGGTCAACAGAAATCTAAAGGTTCCGAATTGTTGTGTTAGATTGCATTGTGGATGTGTAGCTGGCGGGCCTTGGTGGCTGTTCAGTGTGTAGCTCATCTAAGGGCTGCTCAAACGAGTCAATAAATTGTTATTTATTTATAAAGAATGAAAATCCACGCTGAAACTAAATAGGCCAGCCATTGGGAAGTAAAAAGGGCTAGCGACGGAAAGAGAATGAGCAGAGGGCGACTAAAGAAGAAAGCAAGAGAGTGAAGAAACCGTGAGAAAGGGTTTTGCAACCGGGAGTACAAGAAGTGTGGACAGGAAGGACAGGGGAATGAGAATAAGACACTCACCTCTCTCTATGCTGCTACTACCAACACCACCAAGACTCGCCCCGCACTCCGTTAGTAGTCCTGATGGTGTTTTGAGACTGTTAATTTTTTAATTTTTTTTTTTATCAGGGGAGACGTGAGAGGGAGCAGCATGTTGGAGCGCCTGGGAGACCTGCTCTTCTACACAATCGGCGAAGGCCAGGAGCACATTCCTATCTATAAGTTCACACGGGTGAGATGTAGCCTTCTAGCCTCTGCGTCTCGATAGACCTATTCCATTACACCAGGTATGGGACACAGAAATAGGCTAGGACTGACCTGACAAGATAGCAGAGCCACAAGGGCTGCCCCAAAAGGCCACCTAGGCTGTTTATATGCCGCCATGTGCTATTCTTGTGGCCAAGGTGGTCTTTTTTTTTATGGCTAGTGTATTATGAACCATTTGCTATACGTTTTCCTAAAAGTGAGTACCAAAGTGCTGTCCAAACAGTGTGTGGGAAAAAGATCAAATCAACAATTTGTGTACATAATCTACTTTTCATGTGGGTGCCAAGACTGTCTCTTGACTCTGTTCAATTGTGGGTGGTGCAATAGTCACATATTTTAATAACTTTCTGCAGCAATGCTGCACACAGAAGCATTCACAGATAAAAATAAATGCAAGCAAGACTACATTTTCCTCCACTCTCAGTTTCCCTAAAACCATTTTCAATGTTTATACCCTAGTCTTGACTCCCTAACACCACTGCTGGATCTCTGTACCTTAATAATGAATACCAGAATCTACCCCATGCACCCTCCTCAGGGTGATGGTACCCCCATCTCTTCAGTGAGGGACAGGATACTCTCCCATCTAGTCATGGTCTTGATACCCCCGAGCTCTTTCCATTGGTGCCCGATTATTCTCGCCTTCTGCCTTGCATCTGCATACCACCACCAGCTTTTGCTGGTTTACCACTGAGGTAACGCAGGCCTTTCTCCCCATATTTTCACACTGCCCCCTTCCGGTGGGGTCCCTCTACCACATTATGTCACCTAGTGTAACGTATTTTACCCATATGGCAGTTTCATTCGACCAGTGTCATACCCTAAGTGGCCACAGGTGTCACTGCTGCACCCCTTTATTCTTTCTTCAGAAGATCAGCTAATTCCGTGACGTAACTGGGCAGTGGGTTCGCTCAACGACCTTAGCCAATATTAAAGAGTATGACTACATTCTGTGTGTCGTTGCTGCAGTGATGTATGTCCGTCCGCTTCCATGAATCATTAAATGTCCGAATGAAATGATTAAATGTGGCTAACCACTAGGCGTCACTGCTGCTGTGACGGTTTGCCTGCTCCATCAAGAGTGCTGCCATTTTAATATTCTAGCCGTGACGTGTCTCAGTGTCAACGTTTTTATCGACTGCCTTTTTTCTGAAACTGTGCCGCCATAAATTATGAGGCTTGGAGTATAGCGGCTGCAAAAAGCCCCCCCTCCATTATCGATTATCTTTTATTGAAGCGAGATTAAGTGGAATCGTTGTCTCCATAAAATAGTCTTTGGGCTGTAGATCTGTGCCAGTGCATACAACACACTCAGAATGTGAGTCATAAACAAAAGAAGTGGTCAGATCTTTCTACTCCGAGTCGGAGGCCACAATGGATAGCAATCTTGCTCTGAATGTCGCAGTCTCTGACGTGTCTGGGGTTTGCTTCCTTTTCCCAGGCGCTGGAGGCCACAGGATTGAGGACCAATGACCCCCGACTGCGGGACTGTATGGGGCTGTTGAATGAAGCTGTCCAGGAGTTGAGCAGCGGGGCGCTACTGGATCGAGACCTCTTCCAAAGGTAAGAATTCTACCGCGCTCTCATGTGAACGGGGTCCACCTCGAATGCGGACAGGGGTAAAGTGTTTCTCTATAAATCCTCTCTAATTTGGCATTTGTATGTAGGTGAGGTGACCAGCTTGAGTGAGGCTAATGGGCCCTCACATAACATGGTGTTACAATTTCCACCCTGGATTAAAAGGCTGTGTGTCAATTAGCTCTTTGTATAGGTTTGTCAGTTCAATCATTTTTGTCTTGTCAATACCTTTACATTGCACAAAACAACAATTGTCAGTGAAGCATTTTTAAATCTTTCACGGCAGATCTCTTATAAACCATGCCAAAAACGTACATTGGTCTTAGATACCGCCCTTTGCTTATCATTGATTAACATTGTTTACCATTGATCTGTTCATTGCCTCTCTCATATGCTTGCTTCTTATTCAGTGACTTGCCTTCCTTTTCTTGTTCTTGTCTTGCCACTGGATCATAGCCTTTTTACCATCTATTTGATTAGCTTATATCCTTCCACTGCTCACATTTGGGCACTACTTTTATTCTTTTACTTTAAACACTCTGTGAGCATGCATGTGTTTTCTTGCTCTCTCTTGTGTGTTGATTCCTCCCTCAGTTGATCACCCCACGAGCTCCATGTTGCCACCTCCACTGCCACTCGTTTCTTCCCCCTCCCGATTCTTTTTATTTTCCCCTTGCCTCAGGCTCATCCGTAGCTCCTCCTAACTTTACCTCCTCATTCCTGTCACCTCACCTCCTTACCCTCCCTTGCTGTCCTTAAACAAATTACATTATTTGGAAGGCCCGGCATCTGCCAGTCTCCCCGGCCTGCTCCTCTGTTGCTCCCCCGCCTATGTATTATTCTTGTTTTTGGAGGGCTTAGATCTGTCACTTGCACAACATCAGCAAAAAACATTGCAAAGACAATCAATCAGGGTTTGTCAATGCTTGTTGAAAAGGGAGTGGTGACGGGCCATCATGACATCCCATCTCTTAGGAAACATAATTTGCTATTTCCATGAGGAGGCTATGTGTTTTTAGCCAGCATTCCATAAAAGAATTCCCAAATAAATATGTAAAGCAGGTAGAGGGAAGTGACATTGTGAAATTCTAATTTCTACGATCCAGGTGTGGTTAAAGGTGTCAGGATTTGCTGTAAGGGCCATTCATTTTGGGACTACCCCATAATGGGTACCAAAATGGCGTATCTTTGGTGGACAGTAATGAATCCCTAGCACGGAGTTTGGCTTGGAGACAACCAGGTTTGCAAAACAGCTGCTCAGTCATTTACAGAACAATTTTAATGGGTTGTCCATTATTCATCTGTGGCGTGCGATCCATGCCAGATTTTCAGGATAACAAACCAACAAAATCGCCAATACTGATGATATATCAAACATTACTTCCCTGGTGAATAGAAAAAAATCTATAACACCACAAGCCATATTTTGCTTATTTCAATTTTAATTTAACATCCTTTTTGTTTTTAAAGATTCAAAAAATTGCTTTTAGAAAATGCAACACAACTTTATCAAAAAGAGAAACAATAGAAAACTTTTTTCCAAATCCAGCCAATCAACATACATGATAACTCTCTTCCACATTCCCTCATTCTACTCACACACCCCATTCACCAAACATATATAACCCTCACTGATCAGCAACCATACATACACCACACCTTCAACCTGGCCACCTATCCTATTTGCCAACAATTAACCATGCCAGGGGCCACCACCAAACATCACCAGAGTTTAAATGCAATAATCCTTGCTGTGCATTACAAAGATGTAAACATCACTTTTTAGTACTTTGTATATCCAATTAACATTGCACAGAAAGGCAACAACAACTAAAAACCAAAGATTGTTGGGCAAAACATCACAAAAAACACAAAAGGTTGACGCGTTTCGAGCCCGCTTCTTGGGGGCCTCTCTTCTGGACCAGAATAACTGAAATGTAAGGAAAAAATCCTTATTACCGCAATGTTAAAAGCATTTGTTCAACTATACACAACATAACTGGACTACCAGTGTAAGCCTGCTTACCTCTACTGCAGTGTGATTCAATCCACTGTTCAATATGTCAATACATGCATGAGGTGTCTAAAGAAAAAAGTAAAATCAAAATAAAATAAAATAAATCCTGTCCAAAAGGAAATAGTTCTATTGTTTCTCTTTTTGATAAAGTTGTGTTGCATTTTCTAAAAGCAATTTTTTGAATCTTTTAAAAACAAAAAGGATGTTAAATTAAAATTGAAATAAGCAAAATATGGCTTGTGGTGTCATAGATTTTTTTCTATTCACCAGGAAAGTAATGTTTGGCGATTTTGTTGGTTTGTCGTTTTGAGGCTCAGCCTTACTGATTGGAGCCAAGGCCCTTTACTAGTTCTATAGATTTTCAGGATAAGCATTGCCAATGTAAATTACTTCTATTTAGATATGACTCTTGAGCCTATCCCATAAAAGAGAGATAGATCAGACTTCTGACCTGACAACTTTTTAAAAACCTTTCTTCATGTGGAAGGAGGGGGTGGCTCTTTTTAGGGTCAGGTCTTTGGGCTGAGCACTGCCTAAGATGCTGTTCTGCTGGCCCATCCACCAAACAAAAAAGGCTTCTGAGGCTACCACCGACATCCAGAGGAGGTTTCAAACCCAAACTGGACTTTGGCTGTGCACAGGCTTCAAACACAAACTGGAACCACACTCTCTGCAGGGATTTCTAGTCAACCTTGTGTTCCGCTATGTGATATTGGCTCTTCATCATGTGACCGTGTGAAGAGAGTCAGTATCATGTGACTCAAGTTGGCACCACGTGAGTTATAAAGACTTCTCCCCCATTCTTGGACTAATGGTGGACATTACCTCCTAGTTCCATTCCTCATTCCTGTCCTTATGCCGTGGAGGTGGAGCAGACAGATTGGGCCCCCAAGCCTTGATGCCGCTGGTATGTTATTCCACAATGTATCTGACATTATGTTTTTAACAAGAGTGGAGGGAGCTTCCTGGCAGCAGAGGTAAGCTTCCGATTGTCATATCACATCCGCAGGTAAGCATGGTTGAGTAATGTGTTTTATGTAGGGTAGGAACACATCTGTAAATCCAGAAGAATGCTCTCAAGTGGATCAGGATGGCAAATGAATACAAGGCCCAGAGATTGGGAATACAAGCAGCACAGCACCGTACTTGTGTAAGGATTTCCAGAGTCTAGCCAGAGCTGTGCAGAAGGGATAAGACTGTTCTGATCTTCTGCCTCAGATGGAACAGGGAGCTCAGCTTTAGATGTTGCTTGTGATGGACTAAGGGCTTCGGCTTTACCACCTGGAGCTTCAGTGGTTGCCCGAAGGCACATGTGGATGAGAAATTGAAAAGCAGATAGTGCAGACAAGGCAGCTCTAATTAAGTTTCCATTTATAGGGATTAAGCTTTGGAGAGTTCAGTTGGTGCAAATGGTCACAAAAGTATGCAAAGACAGGAACCATGATTTACCTTATAAGTAATGTTTTTAGGTTCTTCCTAATCTGGAAGGCAGGAAAGAAGCAAGCATTCCTCCGAGAAGACAACTAGTACATCCCAAATATGTCCTTTACAGAATAAAGAGAAGCACTCCTCACTATCAGTAGTTCTTTATTCGGATGTTAAAAACACCATAAAAGCACATGTACACAATACAAATCCCATTCATTTTCCATTTTAAAAAACAATTAAATCAATCAGAAAGAACATTTGATGAGGATAATACAAGATAAAACAATCGTGTCACCTGACAGGTACACAACTTCTAGACGGACGCAATTTAGACTTGACCTTTGGTTAATCTTAGTCTCAGAGACACTTTGATAAAGTTCAGAATACAACACAGAGTCAATGGGTCAGCTGCCCTTTGTAAGAACAGTAATGCTGAGTGTGCCTGGGTCAGTTTAGCCCTTTTCAAGATATCAATTAAAAAACCTCGCCTGGGTGTGGAATAATAAGAACAAAATAATACAAAATGAAGGGTGTCCTGCGGAGACCGATTGTCGCAGCCGCAGGCACCCTTCTGCTCAATCGGTACCGAGTACCCTTGTGGGTCCGCCAATAAATAAGGTAAAAGATTGAGCCTAAAACGGGTTATTAAAAATCTATCCTGAGCATTATGCAATAAACAAAGATAGGGTTCCATACCCACTGTGGTCTCAGTATGAGTGAACAAGTTCACTGACCTTTTGGACCCTTCTTCCGTAAGTCTGGTTGTGTTCCTTTGGGCCACAAACAGACTTTTTACCGTTAGTTTATCCTGGGCTCTAATCACTGAAGGGTTGGTGAAGAATTCTATGTGACCCAACTTCTCTAAAGTATCCATGACGTATTTAAACCAGGGTATCTTCATGCATTTCTCTCTACCTAGACAGTCGCTCAAAATTAGTCTGCTTAACTTAGCTTCTGTATTTAACCAAATGTTGAGCCACGCCAGGATCGGTCTGAGCTTGACCGTGTCTTCAATGTATGGCCTCCCTAGCTCTCTATGGGCGATAATAGCTGGGGTGCTCTGCGGGATTTTAAGTAAAGACCGCAATATTTTGTTTTCCTCCCGCTGTAGTTGTGTGGTATTTACAAAGCCCCATACTTCGGCTCCATACAGAGCTTTAGAACAGCAGATGGAATTATGCAAATGCAATACTTGTTCAGGGGACCATCTACCTAGTCTACGCCCATAGTTGATCACTGCACCATTTGAGGATATCCGTTTCCCACATCTTTCTTCTACCAGGGGTGTAAATTTTAATCTCTCATCAAACAGTATCCCTAGGTAGGAGAAGAGTTGTACTCTTTCAAGTGTGTGAGACCCGATTCTGTGTGTGGATGTGGGCCATGATTTTTTCCCTGCCCTCATCACTAATGATTTGCCCAAATTTACTGAGAGGTCTAGAGATCCCATGAACTTCACAAAGCCGTCGATTAAAACCTGTAAACTTTTCGGGGTGCGGGCTAACAATACGGCGTCATCAGCATATAGTAAGACTGGGATTTGGCGCGTTCCAATTCTCAGGCAATCAGTATTTAAAGCAATCAGGGTCTGCTCTAGTTTGTTAATATAGAGGGAAAATAAAAAGGGCGCAAGAATGCACCCTTGTCTTACCCCACTTGAACACCCAAAAGCTTCAGTAAGGCCCCCTGCATTGTTGTAGCGTACCCTAGCTGTGGTGTCTCTGTGCAACTCCCTAAGAATGATGATCAATCCCTGATCAATACCAAGTTGGGTCATCATTAGCCACAATTTCTCCCTATTTACATGATCAAAGGCAGCCGCCAAGTCCATGAATCCTAAATAAATGGATTCGTTACTTGTTATGGTGTACTTGGCGACTAGCATGTATAAATGGAGACATTGATCACTAGTAGATCTCCCAGATCTAAAACCATATTGGATGTCCGAGATAATATTGTTATCCTCAGTCTATTCAATTAATCGGTTAAGGATTACCCTTCCCAAGATCTTAGCGGAGACATCAATCAGAGAAATGGGCCTGTAGCACTGGGGGTTATCCCTATTACCCTTCTTAAAGATGGTGATAATGGTAGCCATTGACCATGACCTTGGCAGACCAAACATGATTGCTGCATTTATTACCCTGGTCATTAGGGGAGCCCACAACTCCACATTGCTGATAAACAAGTCGGGGGGAACCCCATCGGGGCCAGGCGCCTTATTTTTTGATAATCCCTCAATTCCTATGGTGATTTCTGCTAAAGTGAACTCTACCCTCTGGGTCGGTAATGTGATATCTTCCACGGTAACAGGGGTCGTCTTCTCGTGATTGTACAGACTCTTAAAGTGTGCGACCCACTGCTCCGGTAGGATATTTGCGCTAATTTCTGGTGTATTGCTTTCATGAAAGCAGGGTTTATTGATAATACTCCAAAATTTAGAAAGATCCCTGGATTCAGCCGCTTCCCTTAGGTCAGCCCACACTTCCCCCTGTAGAGCTAATTTCCTTCTTTTGGTAACAGCCTTGTATTTTGCTCTACACTTAGTGACCATATCTTTGTTCCTGGGCTTTTGTTTTAAACAACTTTTTAGCTCTCTGAGTGCACGAGAGCAATCACTATCGAACCATTTGGGTTGAGTTATGGTTCTTTTAACAGATCGTGTAGTTAAAAGTTTGTCCACCAAACTTGTAATCTTCCCAAAAGCACACAATAATTGGGGACCCTCGGTTGCTAGATCGAGACAATCTTCAATTAGTTGTTTCCCATTGTCTATCAGATCTCTGTAGAATACTGCACCCTCAATCTTGGCCCACCTGATCCGCCTTCCTTGATCTGTTGCCCTCTCAAGAACCCCGTCCATAGTGCCTATCTTGGCTACTACCTGGTACTGTAATTTCAATATTAAGGGGTTATGGTCACTGAATGGGTTCCACTCTATTCCAACCGCTATAACCATACGCTTGAGGGATCTGGACACCAAAAAATAATCAATAATTGACGAGCACCCTCTACCTTTAAAGGTCGGGGGAAGGGAGCCATCACTTCCCATGGCCATCATATCCATGGTATGTTCCATGTTGTGGCTATTCAAGAGGTTACTCAATTCTCTGCCTACTATCGTGTGGGCAAAATGGGGCCCCTTAACCAACGGGCAGCGCGACCAGTCTAAGTTTATGGGGAACAAGGAAGAGCATAAATGGATGTTTAAATCACCCATAATTATATAATGTGGGTACATTACTCCATTTGCTTGTGTATAGTTCTTACTCAATAGGGTATCCAATGTTCTCACAAAATCCTCTTCCTCGTTAGCTTCACCCGGGTTATATATGTTGAGCAGTATCAGGCCAAGACCCTGCCCCTCGAACCTTACGGCCTGTATGTTACGCGATGGGCTTAATATGTTTGTCCACTTGCCTTTTATCCTTAGATCCACGTATAGGGATAAACCCCCCATGGCTCTCCCCGATCTTGATTTTAGGGCTGGGATAAAAAAACATTTATAACCCTGTATGTGATAAGGGCTATTTTCGGTTACCCAGGTTTCCTGGAGGCCTATTATCTCGAATTCGGTAATATATTCTCTTCACTCCTGGATATGGAACTTACTTGCCAGGCCAGCCGTGTTCCAGGAGATGACATTTAAACCACCCTCTATCTTCCTTGACTGGTCCGTTTGTTGGGGAATTGCTTGTGACCTGTCAAAATCCCCTATCACTCTTGACTCCTCGCTTGTACCCTCCAAACCCTGGGGTGTCCCGCCTTCATCTGATGCCATTACCACATTGTTAATTCCTGGCAATTCGTCACAGGTGGCATATGGCTGATCGGCTGAATCAGCCTCTCTTGTTTCTTGGGGCAATACCAACGGGTCTAAATAGATCGTTTGGCAGTTACCTTCTGTGGGGGCAACCTGTACAATGGTCAGTTCGTTCACCCTGTCTCCCAGCTTATTGACCTTACCCTCCTTGCATCTATGTTCCATTATCGAAACAGCGTAGGTTAGTCAGTCATTAGCTTCTAAGGACATAAGGGGTGCGTACCTATTTTCCCACATAGCCTGCTCGGCATCCCACGGCCTCGGCCTTTCTCCCTGACATTCCCGAGGTTCATGGGGTTTTATGCGGGATAACTCCCGTTGCCCACCCTCATATTGACTTCCCGTGTGTGGGACGTTTTGGCAGGGGTAAAAATAGTCTAGGGGTAACGGTTTTATGATTTTGCTGTTCACCCCTATGTCCTCTCTGAGAATGTGGTTGACTACACTGCTATCCCTAAAGTTAATAATTATGCAATTTCCCGGGATGTCTTTGTGCCTATTTCCGAGCCAGTTCACCCTTCTCACTAAAAGAATCTCACCATCTTTCCCGTGTGGTAAAGGTTTATGGCTGCCCAACCAGTGGATAACCTTGTTCTTTAATTCCTGGTGGGACTCCTTCTGATCACCATTGAGTTCCAGTGCCCCAGCCAGGATGACAACTAGTGGGCATGCCTGTGGCGGTAAATTTACTGTCGGGAAGGAGACTGTAACAGCTGGCCTGGATATGCTCATTGGTTGTTGGGTGACCTGATTCCTGTGAGCTGTGCGCGAAGGGTTTGGGTGGTTCCTAGATGTCACATGTAAAGCTTGCCCTTGCACTTCCTTTTGTTGAGCTTTCCCCTTTAAATTTGTGGGTTTAGATTGCAACAATGTATGAGTCTCACATACTGGGGTCTGCATAACTTGTACTTGATTAACCTCTCGGTTAGTGAGTTGTCCCTCATTCATGTGGACACTATTGATTCCACTTACACTAGGGATGGGAACTGTTTCTGGGGTTGACCTTACTACCCTTTCCCTGCTTTTTATTTCATTAATTATCTTATCCAATCTACTGGTGAGTGGTCTGATCTGATTGACTATAAAGGTTTCTAATTGAGATTGGAAATCTGCCATTATTTGAGCTAACCATAGTGGTGGGATTGAGTATTGTTTGGGCTCGTCGTCCCTCCCTGACTCTATAGTGGTCTCCATTGTTGGGGGGGCATTGCGACTTTTTAATTTAATCCTACCTTTTGCAGGGCCGACTTTTCGTTTCCTGCCTACCCCTAGTGGTGGACCCCTAGTGTGGGCCCCACTATCCCTCTCCACAGTCCGTTGGGCACAAGGAAGATCCGAAACATTCATTGCTGTGGTTAGGGGGGGGGGGGGAGAATCCGGGTTGTCACTCACTAATATTTGGGCCGGGGTTGGTGTGTCTAGTAGTGGTGTAAGGGATAAGCGTCTCTCCGTGCGTTCAATTTCGCTAGAAACCGCCCCTATAGCTTTTTGCAGCATTCGATCGATTGCCGTTGGTTGAATCTGTAATGGCAAAAAACCCTGTTCCATGGGGGGCGGGTTTGGCTGCATAGTTTGCCTCAACTTTGATTTAGATGAACGGGTTCTAGCTGTACCTGCCATGCTTCCGCTGTCTTTTGGTGAGGCTACCAGGCAATCTAATCAGCTTAACACCCACCACTTACTTCACCCTACCCCTTGCCTGCGCCAACCATTAAAGCCTTCTATTCCCCAGATTATCACCAGCTCCTCTGCTTAATAACTTTGACCCCTTCAAAACAAACCCACAGTACTAGAAAGGGCAGCTATGGCCTCAGGGGCTTGAGGTGTTCGTAATGTCAGTCCAGCCACCTTGCCTCTGGGTTACGCTGCCAACACGTTGACCCCAGTAAACAATATTAAGTCTCCAATCAGGGAAAATCCCAACTGAGTCTGTTCTGCCGCCGCAGTACTTACAGTTCTCAGCTTACGCGATGTGCGGGAATCAGGCTTTGATTGTCAGTCTTCCTTATTACGGGAATGATGTTAGGGGGGCGGCCCAGCCCTGCCTCTTCCTGGCGATGACGGGCAAGGACGGGCCCGCCCTTGGCCCGGGCTTCGCCCGCGCGCGTCCCGCGCTGCGGGAGGCGTGCAGCGAAGATGTAGGCAGGTGACGCCTGCCACTGACGTCACCTGCTGCGCCGCTCCGGGGGACCTGGGAGATGTGGTTTCCTGCTGAGCCGTTGCCCTCACGGCGGACCTGGGGGTCTGTTGGCAGGTAGGTTTCCCTGCATGCGTGGCCCTCTCTGTGACCAGATGTAAACTGCCGTTGCCCTCACGGCGTCGGGAGTGAAATCAGGCTCGCGCCCCCGTCCAGTGCCTTTTGACTCCTCACTACTGAAGTGTGGTGAAGGATGGAGATCCAGTGGGCAGATGTATCCAGTGCCTTTTGACTGGGAGTGGGCAGAACTCATGGAGGTTCACCACGCGGAATTCTGCAGAGTTACATAAAAACTCTGTGAGGTTCTGCAGGGTTCCTTGAGAGGGCAGAATTTGGCTTGTTGTGCTGCTTGCGCTGATTTTTATCGCCAGGAGCTTATACCGCAGTGTAAAATCAGTACAAACGGCACCACGTTGCGCACCAGAGGGCACTACTTCTTTCTGCCGCTCGAGTATATATTCTACTCGAGTAGCATCTTTTTCAACGCCTGATGGTCACGACCTGCCGCAAGCGCCCGCATTGAGAAATCATACCAGGAGGCGTTCTAGCGCCTGTAAATCAGTCTAGGGGACACAAATTATCGCTTGCCAACTTAATGTTTGTGAACCACATGTGGAAAAAAACTCCACCACATGGTGTTTGGCGGAGTTTTGCCAGAACTCAGCATTCCAAGCAGAACACAATGTGGGCAAAACTCAGTGAACTTCGCCGGCGAAGCAGAGTTTATAGCCCACCTATACTTTTGACTGCATGGGAAGCAGAAGCTCGAAGGCTATTTTATAGACTTCACCTCTATGCCTCCAAATTCGGAATGCATTTCTTCACCTGTTCCCAGAAACAGATGCAAGGCCAAGACTTTAACAGAAAGTATCAGACCACTGATGCAGAAGGAAGCAGTGCCACTTCTCATAGGAGAACAGGGAGAAGGAATCTATTCTATTTTCTTTTTAGTGAAAAAAGTTACAAAAGTCTATTACCCAGTGCTGGATCTAAAGAGAGTCAACTGATGGGTTAGAACATTTAATTTCAAGATTTACTGTCTGAAGAAAATAACTCCCTAAATCTAACCAGGGAAATTCACAGGGGCTTTGGACCTGCAGCACGCATATTTCCATATCCCTATGTATCAAAACCATCAGTAATATCTATGGTTTGCAATAGAAGGTCCGCATGTTGACAGCCTATTTACATGGGTCATGGGCTCTTTTGGTGATCTTACATTAATTAATTGACAACTTATAGTTCCTCCTCATCCCATGGTTCCTCGTTCTTTGCTGTGGAAGTGAGTCCACTTCCCACAGGTAGGCACTCCAGTGCCCAATCTACTGATAAACCACTTTAGACCCTCTTGGGTAAGTATATCTGGATCACTCATGCAGAAAACACCCTAGGGCATATTTAACCAACTCCATATTTACAAGGTGGTATTAAGTCACTTAATGTGGCTTAACGCCACCTTGTAAATATGCCCCTTACCCCAGCAGTCTGCTGCAGCAAAGGGGCGGGCAATGGGTGTTGCTGTGGGCATTACTCCGCAACACCCATTGCTTTTTGATGCTGCCCCCTATTTACAAGGGTGGCGTGAATATGGGGCGGGCCAAAAATAAGACCAGGGATAACCATATGGGGCGGGCCAAAAATAAGACCAGGGATAACCTGCTCTTAAACAGGCACAATGAGGAGAAATAAATAATTTCTCCTCGTTTTTACTTGTTTCTATGTGCGCTAAATTCTGCAGCACACCTAGAAACAGCAAATCGCCATTAGGGATTGTTCATGTGCAGGAAGGTATTCCTGTCTTTTGGACAAGTGCCCCATAAACCTGTGGGTAGGGTTCCTTGAAGCCTGCTTCGGTTTCTGATTGTTTGCATAGCAGCAGATGCAACAACATAATTTAATTTCCCCTCCCTGCCTGCAGGGCTTGGGCTGAGGCTGAGTCACGCCAATTATAATATTCTAACTAGATGTTTGGAAATATTTTGAGCACAGAGAATGCAGTAATGTACAGCAGGCTTGGTATTCCATCCTTACGAAGAAATGCAGGAAAAATTAAAGCATTGTTGTACCTGACCACAAAGCATGATGAGTCCCGCCTTGAACCAGCTTGGAAGAGACCCTTGGTAGCTGTTGTTTATGAAGTATAAAGGTGAACTGAGGCGGTAGGAAAAATTCTACTTTTTGATTGCCCTAAGATTCCTCCTCCCATATTATGCCACAGGTAAGCGCAGTCTCATAATGTGTTTTATATAAAGAAGTTTAGGCATGAAGATTATTGTGGGTCTGTTGCTCCTTCTGTTGCTGTGAGACGAGCGTCCTGTTTTTTTGTTTTCTTTAAAGGGGTTGTGTGCATATGTTTTTTAAGGGATTGGATTTTTCTGCAATACATTGGGAATTGGATATATGACTATGTACAGGCTTCATTCGATAGTTTTTAGTCTCCAGTTGTATTAGAGGAAATATGTTAACAGTTTCTCTACCTTGTCAGTGTTGCTATAATAATTTATGGGAGAAGAGCTGCTAAGAAAAAACATCCTGCTTCGCTGAATTTGTCTGATGATGAAGATAGAAGAACCATTAGGAATAAATCCCAGTGCCCTCAGATTATCCAGTGTCTAAGCAGCCTAGGAAGCCTGAGTATTTGTCATCTACAGATGTTCAGCAGTTTGTGGAGCTTGCTGTTGCAAAAGTTATTGTAGCTGAAGGAGCAAAGTGAAGCAACCCTGGAAATCATGTATCACACGAAAGAAAGGATTCAGAATCTACTTATTCAGATGCGAAGGCTGGTCTTCCAATTGGTAGCGGATATATTCGTTGTGAGGAGCTGAGCCCTTTTTGGGAATCTTTCAGAGAAATACTGGGCTTTTCTGAGATGGTATCTGTTTAGGAGTTTGGTCTATATTTTTCCTCAATACGATAGATGTTCTGGTTCTGTTGTAGCTTTGCAAGTTAAAATAAAAGCTATTTTCTGAGAGTGTCATGATCTAGGTCACCTTACTGTTCTTTGCTTCCAGCAAAAGATGCGTTCCTCAGAAGACGCATTTAAAGTGCTGCAGTGTTCCCTCAAGATTGAGTCTGTATTGGCAATCATGATAGGAGGCACATTGGTAAATCCAGTATAATGGACTTTGGTAGATCAGGTGGACAAGTGTATATAAACGTCCTTGAAGAAGGTCAATGCTGGGAATATTCTGACATTATGAGTGGGACAGTATGCAGCGTTTTAGACCTGCAGGATTTGTCTTGCCACATCCCAGTGTATCTGCTCCATAAGAAATATCCAAGGTTTTCAGAGTCCGGTGAACATTCACAATTCTGTGTCCTGCTCTTTGGGCTCAAATCCGCCCCAGGGTGTTTACCAAGGTGCTGGCATCCCTGGTGAGTTTTCTTCACAAGAGGGGGTATTCTTATCCTCCCTGACTTGGACAATTGGATGATTCATTCACCGTCAGTGGATCAAACAGTAAAGGATATCAAGGAAGTGATCTCAGTTCTTCAAAGCCATGATCTGCTAATCCATTGAAAAAGTCTCAAATTATTCCTGTTCAGGACATACAGTTCATCAGAGCCCGCTGTCAAACTGCTCTTCTTCCACATCAGAGGATAAAAAAGATCAGTCCTTATCTCTTAGCTCTTCTGAGTTAAGATTCTTCTATAGGTTCTGGGGGACATGGCATGCGGATAGTGCCACAGTCCAGATTTCACCTCTGGAAAGTTAAGAGACTTGTTCTTTTTCTATGGAATCCAACATCAAAGAATCTAGTGATACCAAACCATTTAACCCAGAACATAAGAAAAGAACTGTCTTGGTAACTGCAGAGTCAACATCTAAAGTAAAGGATATCTCTTGCCAATCAGATTCCTACAATAATCACAACAGATGTCAATGGTGGTCTCATCTGGTTCATGGCCAATGCAGGAAACTGACATTTCTGAAATTGGAAATAGTGGAGACCATTAATTTGGCCTTGTTAAGATTTGAAACTGTCTTAAATGGGAATGTAGGACATGTCACAACGGACAGTACTATAAAAGTCCTATATCAACAGACAAGGGAGGCCCACTCCAGGCACTGGCAAGGATAACGGGCCTGATTTTTCTGTGCGCAGAGAAGGTTCTGATCTCCCTCAGTGTGGTTCATGTTCCTGTGGGAGATAGTGTTGAAGTGGACAGAATAAGCAGAATCGTCCCATAATCCAGAATTCCACCTGTTTTCTGTGATTTGCAAGAGATGGGGAATTCCTGTTTGTTGCAGATGATGAAAGTGGCCTAGTTCCTTAGCTCTGTTTCACGTTTCAGGTATCAGGTGCATTTGGAGTGAATACTCATCCTAGCCTTTGGCCACAGGGTCTCTTACATGCCTTTCCCCCATTTCCGCTGATTCCTAAAATAATAATATGCATCAGAAGAGAGGAAACCACATTGAATTTGATTGTTCCAGATCAGCCCCACTCCTCCCAGTTTCCCCTTCTACACCAGATGATGACTTGCCAGGAGTGGGTACTTCCAACCCTTTCCGCTCCCTTGAAATATGTGAGCCTGTCTCTGTTCTGATAAGCCTTTGCTTATCAACTAGGGAGTTGAGCTGGTGCGGTTGCAGAAGAAGAGTCTGTCCCAAGGACCAGCTATTGCAGTGCTAGGTTTTATAAGGCAGTCTTCTCTGAGATCATACTCTCATCATTGGGCTTCATGCAGGAATTGGTGTAGCCACACAGATTTATATCCAGGGGATGTGATGAATATTCTATCCTTCCGTCAGGAATGTTTTCAGTTGGGGTCGACACTGACTACCCTTGATTTTCAGTGGGTATTTAGAGGTTTTCATTCTTGCAAACACTATGCTGTAAAATACAGCAGACAACCATTTGAATATCTTAAACTTGGCCAGTGCATTTGGGTTGCCCAATTGTACTGGGGCCTGGAAATCAGGGTTTAGGGAACCTATTCCTCTTTCTCGGCCTCCATCTAAGAATTGTTTTATTTCACCCATCTACCCTTTGATTAGGAGTCACTGGCATGGGTTAACCATGCCTACCAGATGCAAGTGAGAGGAAGGGTCATGTAGGACTGCAGGGATTTTTCTTGGAGGCAGCTGAATACAGAAATTTTTCAGAAGTGCAGTTAATGCACTGTAACACTTCTAGTAAACTGCCACCAATCGGGACGTCACCCCTTTGGCAGGTCAAAGGCATTAGCCACCTTAGACAAAAGAATGAGTACCTTAGGTTCTTCTCAACAAGGCACTGCCTAGATCTTAGCCTATTAACACCTTGGCCCTGTGACCTGGGCATCTTCTGCGGTTTGAAATCATCTAGATAACCATGAACAGGGGAATGTGTTGAGAACTAGTGAAAGAAATTCATGGAAGTGGCAGGTGGATCAGATAGCTCCCGGATGTTTGTCTTCTCAGTGTAGATGCGTGTGGTTCAAAACCTGCTTATCCAATTCTTATGAAACAACTTCAAAGTCAAGAGAACTTCCAGAAAGGCAGTTGCAAAGGGGTAGACCCACCTTTTGGGAAGACATGGGGAATAAATATGCTTGTCCAGACATTACTCTCACCCTTGGGCAATGGAGGGGTTTACAAAGGACCATTGCCCCTTTATACAATTCTGCAGTGATGGAGGATTTAAAACACTTGCATTGGCAGGGATAAAAAAAATTGTAAGGATTGTGGTGTATTATATGATATGGTTGTGCGACTTTAACATCCAAAACACTCGCAAAACGGTCTTGGGCCAGTTAGGCTGGTTTGTAAAACCTTTAGGCCAACCCTGGGTAGCTGTGGCTCGAGCAGCAAGGCTTAAACAAAGGAACTAGTATGAAGCGTTTAAAAGCACCAAACAACAAAATAAGAAAGTCACACAACACAAAACAAATCTGACACCTATTTGACACCAAGATGAGCCAAATCCACTGGAGGGTTCCAGAGATATAGCTTATTAAGCAAAACGTAAATCTCAGCTTTTTAGTACAAAGCGCAAACAAGCATTGGTAACTGTAAAGTTTAGAAACTTTTGAAAAGTTTGAGAGAGTTGCATTTGGCTAACCCGACTTAAATGGGTCGACCAAATCCAACGGGGAGAATACTATGGAGCTCACTAAGAAGTAGTTGAACAGTTACCTGATCATCAAAGTAGTCTCAAGTTCAGTTCCGCACTTTACATCAAGACCGGCATAGACTTCAATGAAGTGGTCCTGATGCTGGGGATGCAGGACACTAAGGAGGCTGAAAGATGCTCTGGGTGCTGTGCGATCAACGGGGGTGTCCTTGTGGTTATACCGCAGTCCACGGGTTAGGTGGGGAGGCTTTTGTCACAGAGGTCTGTGTCCCTCAAAGTCCTCTTTGAGCCAGTAGGTGACCAGCTGTGGCTGGGCTACCAATCTCTGTTCACTGCGGGTCTAGCGGTATCCTTTGGTGAAGGTTGGTGTCCCTCTTGGGTGAACAATCTGGGCTCAGATGATACTCCTGGGGCAAGCAGACTCGTGGGCAATTTAATTCCATTATGGGTCGGTCTCTTGGGGCGCCCAGCGGCGGTCAGCAGTGATTTGCAGAAAGTGGCTACTGACATGCCGGAATGGGTTTCTGCAGCTTTGATGGCCCTGGTGCTGTTTCCAGGAGTCAGCTGACTGGCCCTCGGAGTCACTACTTTCATCTGGGGCTCTAGAGCATCTTCTCTACGAGCCAGGAGCCACAGGCACAGTCCTCAACTCGCTAGGCCAAGGCGTGTCTTGTGCAGTCCAGCAGACGGTGCAGCCTCTCTTGCCAGGTCCAGGGGTCAGCAGGGCAATCCTTCTTCAATCCTTTCTCCAGTTCTGTGTGATCTGAGGTTCAGGGAGCCATATTTATACCCATAAAGTGCTGTGGTGGGACAATGTGCTCACTAACCAATGGGCTACAAGGATCTCTCCCACCCTGTGATGGCTTCCGGCTATATGTGGCATTTAGCAATCCCAGGGTGCACTATTCTGCCCACTCGCAAGATGTCTGAACCATTCTTTGGATGTTAGGAGCTTGGTAGCCCACCCTAGAGGTGTGGCTATCTATGAACTACACACCCACAGGAAAACCAGTTAGGGCACTGGTCTCCCCTCTCTGTTCCTGCTGCCAGCCTGTCTAGCTGAACATAGGAGCAACCCCTCAGGATTGAGGTCACTATTTGCCCACCAAAGCCAGCCTCCACTTTGAAGCTCTCTTTCTAAGTGGCTTCCTGCAAGGGGGAGGAAACACCTCTCCCTGTAGTAGTCTTCTTTTGTTCCTGAACCTGGGAGTCGTTCACACGACTCACCAGGAAGGCAGAAGGCTGTCTGGCGGCTAGCAACTGTGCAAGGCCACTGGACAAACTCGGCAACTGAGTGGCAACTTTCTAAAAGTTGCCTTTCCTTAAAAGTGACAATAATTTTGACATGGGCATCAAGTCAGGTTTAATGCCATGATTAATTTGATAGCTTGAAGTACCCATTTTAATAGTCCCATTCAGTAGTTAGCTGAGCTGAGAAGTCAGCCGGTAACTCTGTGTAAGCCAATGGGGGTACAAACCTTTCAACAGCAAAAATTACAATTTGGAAGTGTTGCTATCAGGACATGTTAAAAGTATATGTCCTATTTAATAATATACAGCTCCTGCCTCAGGGCTCCATAGACATTCCTTAGGGGAAACTTACAAATATTGTTAAGGGAAGTGGGGGCTTTGCCATTGATTTAAATGGCAAAGCCAAACTAGCAATTTAAAACTGCTCTTCGAGGCTGCAGTGGCAGTCTGGGGGCCATTTTGTACATTGGCTCACACAGGGTAGCACAAACAGTGCTGCAGTCTTGGTTGGGGCACTCTGCCTTACATGTCATGGGTACCTTTGGTACCATTTACTATGGACTTATACGTTAGTCAACATAAGTCAGCTTATGCCAATTGTTGATACCTACTTTAACATGCATTTTGTAAGGGGTTAGATCACTGGCCTTAAGGTCAGGTTAGCAGGCTTCAGTACACTCTCAGAGCTGAAAAACCACCAGCTTCGGTCCAAAACTTTGGGGGAGATCATGCAAACAGATGCATTTTCTTACAATAATGCACTCAAACATTCAGCCCCGTAAAACCCCGCCTACACTTGGCTAAAAAAATATACCTACCATCCATTTGCTGGGGGAGGGGCAATTTTTATTAAAAACGTTAGTTTTTTCATTTATTTATCTTTTCTGCAAACATCTAGAGATATAAAATGCAAAAACTGCTGACCCCCTCACTCTTCACAAGAAGGGAGAGGGGATAAATACCCCAACAGTGGCAACATAATAGCTGTGGTGTGAGATTGTTAAAAGTAGTGCCTTAATGTGTGAATTCAATTTTTGGGGGGATTTGGGATCCTCCCTCCTCCTATCAAGCTTAACAACAAATTAAGTTTCTTAATTCAGGGCATAAGTTACCAGCTCCATCTAGATGGCAGCCAAATTCTCACATTAATTTCCCGACGATCCGTAACAGAGTATTTCCACCAACGCAAGTTAATGATGCCCTGCTATTGGTAAATGCAGGCTTGGGGGAAATATCGGGCTGAATTCCGACTGCCCTAACTATCTAACTATTTGGATCGAAAGCTGAGACTAGGCCTTAAAAAATTAAATGCATACTTCACAGGAATTCTGTGATATCTTTAATATAAGGCCACTGTGTAATAACACACACACATATATATATATATATACACACACACACACACACACACACACACACATACATACATATATACATACATATATAGATGTATCTGTATATATAAATACGTATATATGTATGTATATGTGTGTATATATATATATATATATTCACTGAAAAAAACATAGGTTTCAGGAACGTTATAGTTAGTTGGACATTTCACTCATAGAAAACCATAGAAATTCCCCTGTTATAGTTAATTCAGCTAACTATAACTCGCCTCCCGCAATGCACTGCTGATGGTGGGTGTATAAGTGTCTGGATGGAGGATTTAGTAGGTGTGTGACTGACTGTTTAAGTGAGTGATTACATGTATCTTACTGAATGCATGGGTTAGTGACTGATACAGACATTCACACAGTGTAGTTTGTCAGTTGGTGTGTAAGTGGTTGCATGGGTTGGTGAGTAGCTAAATGAGGATCTATATGGGTTATTGATTGGTTGTCTGAGTGCCTGGGTGTGTGTGTAGGTGCGTGGGAGGTATGTGAGTCTGTGCATAGATGTTTGAGTGGTTGATTCACTGTGTGTACGGGTTCAAGAGTGCATGTGGAAACAGCTGTATGAGTGTGAGTGTGTGTATGGTGTGTTGGTGAGAGAATGGATGTCTCAATGTTACATGTCCAAGTAACTACATATATAAAAGGCAGTGTATGTGAAAGTTGAAGTATATAAATGACTATACATGAGAGTCAGTGATTGTGAGAGTGGCTGCATGGATGAGTGTGTACTTGTATCAGTGATTGTAGAAAAGAGTAAGTATGCATTTGTTTCTGTTTGAATAACTGATGTGGTGTGTGTATAACTGTATAGGTCAGTAAATGAAAGTGTGATTGATTCTTTGCATTACTGACTAGGTGTGTGAGTAACTCTGGCTGAGTGGTGGTGTGTGAGTGTCTGTATAGATGTATGAGTGCTTATGATAGTGTTGTATTGATGAGTGACTACATCTATGAGTGATTCTATGGGTGAATGAGTGGATGTGTATGTAGACTTAGGAATCAGTGAGTGTGTATGTAGTAACTGGTACAGTGGGTGTATCAAAGGTTATATTACAGTGTGAGGAGGTGGATCAGATTTTCATGTGGATGATGTCATCAGTAATGTCATCAGTGATGTCATCAGTGATGTCATCAGTGAAGTCATTTGAGATGTCATCAGTGATGTCATCAGTGATGTCACTGACCGTGTCATGAATGATGTAATATGTGACATCATCAGCAGTGCATTGCGGGGGCGCGAGTTATAGTTAGCTGAACTAACTATAACGGGGAATTTTTATGGTTTTCTACGAGTGAAATGTCCAACTAACTATAACGTTCCTGAAGCCTATGGTTTTTTCAGTGAATTTCTAAGGTTTTTTAAATGCTAATTTCTAACTATAACGTGCCTGAAACCTATGGTTTTTTCAGTGAATTTCAATGTTTTTTTAAATGCTAATTTCTAACTATGCCTACAAAGTTAGGACATGTGAAGGAAGAGGAAGAAAAGTGCAGCAAGAAGCAAGACAAATGCAGAAAGAGGCAACAGAAGTCCAAAAAGACGAAGAAAAGTGCAGGAAGAAGCAAGAGATGTGCAGAAAGAACCAACAGAGGTGCAGAAAGTCCTCCTGTGCCCCCAACTTTTTAGTGACGGGTACTGGTGGTAACTGACTCTGACTAACCAGGACTAGAGCCAGTGCTATGCTAAAAGACTCTTAAGAATACAGTGAAAACACATACATACACTAGGGAACACTATGCGTTGGGGTACCCCTGTAATGAGCATGACCTCCTTTGTATTTGCCATGAGTTAGTGCCTGGGTCATTGCATGACTTGCCCCAATCAAGTCTCCGGCGATTCGCGCCTGTGTTCACACACTGCACGCGTCCCCCGTGAGTCCTTTACTTACCTGCCTTGGGTGGTTTCGTGAGGCCCCAACACTTCTAAAGGCCCTAGGCCTTGTCCCTTTGCAAGTTGTTGTTCTTAAGTCTCTTTTAAAGTATATGGTCTGGTACGCCCCTAGGGCCCCAACCATATTTGTGCTTAACTTATTGTGAGACGTTGATTTGTGAGTATGTTCCTGACTTCTAATCTCATGAACAGATTAGTAGAGAGTTGTTTAGTAATAAATACATATATATTTGATATATATACCTGTGTGATGTCCTTTCATTTGGTGATTCAAGAGATTATGTGGTAAAACAAGCTGCTTTACATTACTCTAAGACTTAGCCTGAAGGCTGCTCTCCACAGCTACCACTAGGATAGCTTTCTTGAAAGGTTTTCTTAAGCCTACTACCATAAGAGTCGAATGGTACTGGTGCAAGGTGTCCACTTTAACTAGGGAACAGCATATACCAGGCCAACTTCTCACATTGGTGGGCAGCGTGTGGGATTCCAGCTTGCTATTGTTTTACCAGACAATCTCTATTTGAATTACTAACTGAAAACCACTATAGGTACTCAAGGTACATATAAAGTCAAGCTTAGTATCAATAAGTTCTTCTGAACTTAGAGCTGTGTGTCAAGGGATAGCACACCCTTTCTACAGCTCAAGCTAGGATCAGTAGGCCACAAACTAGTGTAGGTAGTACAACACTGCACAACACTAGAATGTCCTTAAGGGTCGGAACCAGTGGATCCACCCAGCCTCAGTATAAGGACATGACTTTCTTTGACTTGAAAGCCATGTGTGCTGCAAGGCACCTGAAGCTAGGACAGAATCCCTCCACATTACACCTGATAGATCTGCTGACAGCAGATGATCTTAGATTAGCTCTAGGAGCTAATAGGTCTGAATCAGTGAGTGGGTCAATTACAGTGTCTGGGTCAGATGATGAACATGAAGATGAAAAAGACTCTGTGGTTGAAGGGCCCAAGGGTCTGAAAAGGACAGAGGAATTCTCCCTAAGAGAACTGACAGAGTGGAGGAAAGGCCTAGGTCCCTTTCTAGAGAGTCTGACCACTCCTTTCACTCTGGCAGAGAATCTGTCCACCAGAGGAGCTCCTACTTCCCTAGAAGGGAGACCTCCTCTGACAGAACGTAAAAACTGCTGCAGTGTGAGGAAGCAAGATTTGCCCTCAAAACCAAACAGTTGGCATTAGATAGAGAAGCATTTGAGCTCCAGAGAGCTTCTAGAAGAGAGGGGTTAGAACCCCCTGGTGGCAGCAACAGTGTCCCTAGAGTCCATATTCCAGACCATAGGAACCGGAGCAAGGTTGCTCCTCCCTACCAGAGTGGGGATGATATCCACAAGTGGATAACTGCTATGGAAAGGGCCTGTAGAGTACAACAGGTCCCCCAAAAGCAGTGGGCAGCAATCTTGTGGCTCTCCTTTTCAGATAAAGGTAGAGACAAGCTCCTCACTGTTAGAGAAGAGGATGTTGATGACTATGAAGTCCTGAAGAGTGCACTGATAGATGGGTTTGGCTTAACCACTGAGCAGTACAGGTTGAAGTTCAGAGACACCCAAAAGGCACAGACTCAGGACTGGACTGACTTTGTAGATTGTGCAACCAAGGCTCTAGAGGGTTGGCTGGTTGGCAGTAGGGTTACTGATTTCAAGGGATTGTATAATCTAATGATGAGAGAACATATCCTTAATAATAGCCAGAGCCAGTTGTTGCATCAATACCTGGTGGACTCTGATCTGACCTCTCCCCAAGAATTGGGAAAGAAGGCAGGCAAGTGGGTCAGAACCAGAGTGAGGCAGAAAACCCAGAACCAAGGGGGTGACACAAAGAAGCAGGATTCTAAGGGCTCTGAGAAAAGTGGGGATAAGTCAAAAGACCAGAAGTCTTCACAAGGGCCCCAAAAATCTGCATCTGGTGGGGAGTCACAATCCAACAAGGGAAAAGGCCAAAAGGAGCCCTGGTGCAAATTCTGTAAACAGAAAGGGCACTGGACTTCTGATTGTAACACGTCCAAGGACCAAACCACCACCACTCCTGCCCCGGAGGCAACTGTTCCCCCTAGTTCAGCTACTGGTGGAGGTGGTACACAGAATAAGGGTGTAGTAGGGTTGACCCTGGGTTCTGAAGTGGAGTCTGGCCTAGTCAGAGTACCCACTCAGGCATTGCTGGTTTGTGATGGAGACATTGATATGTCCTTCCTAGTGAGCCCCAGTAACCTGGGCAAATACAAACAGCAGCCTGTAATAAATGGCAAATAGGCTTTGGCATTTAGGGACACAGGTGCTAGTGTCACCATGGTGGCAGAGGATCTTGTGGACCCTGGACAGATCATCCTGGCCGAAATGTACCAGGTGACCAATGCAAGCAATGTCAGGACCAACCATAGTCTGGCAGTTGTGAATTTCTCCTTGGGAGGGGTAACTGGCCTCAAGAAGGTTGTAGTCAGTGCAGACCTCCCTGTAGAATGTCTATTGGGCAATGATCTTGAGACTTCAGCCTGGTCTGAAGTAGAGTTATGGACTCGTACTGAGATGTTGGGCATCCCTGCAGAGGTATTTGCTGTGACCAGGTCACAAGCCAAAATGCATAACACTGAACCAGCTCTGGATCCTGGAACCACGGACTAGATGCTTCCCAAGAAGAGGAGCAGTAGGGTTAAGGCAGTGCCTTCCCCTCTGTCTCAGATCACAGATTCACCTCTTGAGGGAGGAGAAGCAGGTCCTGAAGAAGGAACTGCCCCAGAGGGACTTGAGCCTGATCAGGTTGAGTTCTTGGGGGCAGGGGGGCCTTCTAGGGAAGATCTGAGTAAGCAGCAACAGTGCTGCCCCTCTCTTGAACCCCTCAGACATCAGGCTGCTGCTGAGGCTGCTGAGAGTGCCAGTGGGTCCCATAAAGTTTATTGGTATGAGGGACTCCTATATTCTGAGGGTAGAGGTCCAGCCCCTGGAGCCACCAGGAGGTTGGTAATACCTCAGAAGTTTAGGGGGTTCCTCTTGACGCTAGCACATGATATCCCTTTGGCAGGTCACTTGGGCCAAAACATGACCTGGGACAAGCTTGTTCCACATTTTCATTGGCCACATATGTCAGAAGACACAAAGGAGTTTTGTCGCTCCTGTGTCAACTGTCAAGCCAGTGGCAAGGCAGGTGGCACAACAAAGGCCCCCCTGATACCACTACCTGTGGTGGGGGTACCCTTTGAAAGGGTAGGGATTGACATTGTTGGTCCCCTTGACCCTCAAACTGCATCTGGGCACAGATGTATCCTGGTGGTAGTGGTTCATGCCACCAGGTACCCAGAAGCAATTCCCCTGAGGACCACCACAGCCCCTATGGTGGCAAGAGCCCTCATTGGAGTTTTCTCCAGAGTGGGTTTCCCAAAGGAGGTCATCTCTGACAGAGGTACAAACTTCATGTCAGGATATTTGAAAGCAATGTGGAAGGAGTGTGGTGTAACTTATAAGTTCACCACACCCTATCACCCACAATGCAATGGGTTGGTTGAACGTTTCAACAAAACCCTGAAGGGAATGATTAAAGGACTCCCAGAGAATCTTAGGCGAAAATGGGACCTTCTTCTTCCCTGCCTTTTGTTTGCATACAGAAAGGTTGCACAGAAGGGGGTTGGCTGCAGCCCATTTGAGCTTCTGTTTGGGCATCCTGTTAGAGGTCCATTATGTTTGGTAAAGGAGGGCTGGGAGTTACCTCTCAAACCCCCCAAACAGGATGTGATGGACTATGTACTTGGTCTCCGCTCCAGGATGGCCGAATACATGAAGAAGGCAGCCAAAAACCTGGAGGCCAGACAAGAATTACAAAAAGCTTGGCATGACCAAAAGGCTGTGCTGACTGTGTACCAGCCAGGACAGAAAATGTGGGTGTTGGAGCCTGTGGCCCCAGGAGCCCTCCAAGACAAATTGAGTGGCCCCCACACAATAGTTGAGCAGAAGGGAGAAGTCACCTATCTGGTGAATCTTGGAACTCCCAGGAGCCCCCTGAGGGTGCTCCATGTCAACAGATTAAAACCATATGTTGACAGGGCTGACATGGTCTTGCTCATGGCAACTGATGAGGAACAGGAGGAGGAGAGTGACCCTTCCCTGACCTGCTCTCACAGAACCCTGATGATGGGTCAGTAGATGGTGTTGCTTTGTCAAGCAGCCTCACTGACCATCAACAAACTGAGTGCAGACAAGTTCTGCAACAGTACAGACATGTTTAGCCTGACCCCTAGTCAGACTACCTGGTGTACCCATGAGGTGGACACTGGGGACAGTCTGCCTGTCAAGAGGAAAATCTACAGGCAACCTGGCCATGTCAGGGACTGTATCAGGACTGAAGTCCAGAAAATGTTGGAGTTAGGTGTGATTGAGTCTTCAGATAGCCCATAGGCTAGTCCAGTAGTCCTAGTACCCAAGCCTCATACCCAGGGTGGTAAGAAAGAAATGAGGTTTTGTGTAGACTACAGAGGCCTCAATGCAGTCACAAGGACTGATGCCTATCCCATTCCAAGGGCAGATGAGCTGATTGATACTTTGGCCTCAGCCAAGTATCTCAGCACATTTGACCTAACAGCTGGGTACTGGCAGATCAAGTTAGCTGATGATGCAAAAGCCAAAACAGCATTTTCGACCCCTAGTGGGCACTACCACTTTGTGGTTATGCCCTTTGGATTGAAAAATGCACCTGCTACTTTTCAGAGGTTGGTGAACAAAGTTCTGGCAGGGATGGAAACTTATTGCTCAGCTTATCTAGATGATATTGCTGTCTTTAGTTCCTCCTGGCAGGATCACCTGGTCCACCTCAGAAATGTTTTGGAGGCTCTGCAGAAAGCAGTCCTCACTATCAAGGCCACTAAGTGCCAGATAGATCAGAGTCAAGTTGTGTACCTGGGCCACCTTGTAGGTGGGGGCCAGGTTCAGCCTCTACAGAGCAAAATCCAAACCATAATGGAATGGGTTGCTCCAACCACCCAGACACAGATGAGAGCCTTCTTATGCCTGACTGGGTACTATAGGAGGTTTGTGAAGGGCTATGGATCCATAGTGACACCCTTGAATAATTTAACCTCCAAGAAAATGCCAAAAAAGGTTCAGTGGACAGCTAGCTGTCAGAAGGCATTTGAAAACCTAAAGCAGGCCATGTGCACTGCTCCCATCTTACAGAGTCCAAACTACACCAGAAAGTTAATTGTCCAAACAGATGCTTCTGACCTGGGTGTGGGAACTGTACTGTCTAAACTGAATGATGAAGATCAAGACCAGCCAGTAGCTTTTATTAGCAGAAGGCTGACCCCTAGAGAGAAACGTTGGTCAGCTATAGAGAGGGATGCCTTTGCTATGGTGTGGGCCCGGAAGAAGCTGAGGCTATACTTGTTTGGCACCCTCTTCATAGTTCAGACTGACCACAAGCCCCTCCTATGGCTTAAACAGATGAAAGGAGAAACCCCCCAAAACTTTTGAGGTGGTCCATTTCCCTACAGGGGATGGACTATACAGTGGAACATAGACCTGGGACCCAACATGCCAATGCAGATGGACTCTCGAGGTATTTCCACTTAGAACACGAAGACTCAACTGGTCAAGGTTAGTTTAGTGTACCTGCGTTTGGGGGGGGGGGGTTGTGTAGGAGAGTAGGATATGCCTCTTATGTTGCCCCCAATTTTTTTCTGATGTTTACACTGGTTTCTGGCTATAGTCTGGCTGGGACCCTGCTAATCAGGTCCCCAGCCTCTCGGTTCTCTCTAAACGACATGGAGTGCAAATTAGGTGCACTAGTGATTGGATACTGTGGTACCTTATGAGTCCCTAGTATATGGTACCTTAGGTACCAAGGGCATAGGTACTTCACAGGCCTACCAGGGGCTGACGCATGTATTATGCCACCCCTGGGAAGTAGACTAAATCTGACACCACAGGCCTACTACTGCAGCCTGTGTGAGGTGGTGCTAGCACTCCTCACTGAGATATATAGCTCTCCAGCACACACATTTAAAGCTATCAGTCACCCCTAAGGCAGGCCGTATCAATCCTGAGGGCAGGGTGCTTGGTTTCTATGTGAGAGGGTGCCTCTGCCTCAGCAGGGCCCCTCTGCAGCTCTCAGAGTCGATTCACTGGGGCTGTTTGTGAATGCGGTCAAACCATATACTCTTAAGTGCATTATAACCTCGTGGTTAATGCTAACTTTGGAATGGCTGAATCGAAACATGTTGTGTTTGGTGTCAAATGCTTTGGAATCATACCCCCACACCAGTAACTGATGTGGGTGTATGATTGCACCCTTCTAGAGGGATAGACCTGTACCTACTGTGGAAACGCGGTAGAATCCTGAAGAGCCCTGGCATCACAAAATGGATGCCACCAGTCACAGACACTGGGCTGCCCTCCTGCTGATGACCGAAACTCGCAGTGGAGGAAGCCCAACAATAGGTATCCTGTCACAGGGAGGAATGACCACCTCCCAGACAGGGTTTAGTGTATTGGGGCAGGGTGGGTGCACTCTTAGAGTGCTTTGATGTCCTGCACTGGGGGAGCAGTAGGCTCCTCTGTGCATACACCAGTTCAAACCGGCTCAGGGGCTACCTGCCCCTGCTCTGGCACGAAACTGGACAAAGGGAAGTGGGTGTAGCCACCCACTCCCCTGACCCTCCCATAGGTGGGGTCATAGAGCTAGTCCCTCCCTTCCTTCTAGTATAAGTTAGGGAACCCTTGCCATTGCAAACTAGAGATCCCTGGACGACACTCTGACGAAGAATCCCGGACCTTCGACGTTGCACTACCTCTGGAAAACTGAAGAATCTCCCTTGGAGTCAAGGAGTGACTCCCCTGCTTGGCAGGCACCAAAAACTGCAACAACGGTCGCAAACTCCACCGCTCCCGCCGGAGCCCAAAGTCCCTGCAGCCCAGGAAGAGGATTTCCGGACTTCTCTAAGGCCATCGTGAGTCCCCAGCGACGCTGAGGCAAGTGGACCCCACGAGTGACGAGGAACCGCAATCCCTGGGTACCATGCACTGTTGTCGAGTGCAACCCCTTCACGATGTTCTACGAACCCGTGCTTTGGGCCACGTGTGGTCCAAGCCTCCAGCAGAGATCCCTCCGAAGATCAGAGGTCTACCCTGTCCCAAGTGACCGTGGGCCCCTGTTGAGTGGATCCTCCCGAGGCGTCTTTGCGATCCCTTGGCGGTTGGCTTGTGGGTCCCCTGAAAACTTTTCTACAATTCCAAAGGGCTCCCCTGGTTGCTCCAGGCCTGCCCTGACTTACCCTCGCTGGGTGAGGCCCCCAGACCTTGCTGGTCTGCACCACTGACTTTTTGTCCTTTCCATGAGACTTGCTGTTGCCACGGCTTGGTGGCTCCAATCTGGTCGCCGACACCGTAGTAAGCTGCAGACTTTGTGGGACACGCTGAATCCAGCTCCTGGTCGTCGTCGACGCCTCCTGGACCTCGTGGCTGAAGAGTCAAAAGACACCCGTGAACTACCTGAAAACACCCGACGACTGTTGGCATCCATCTTCCTTGCCCCGGGTCACTGACAAGTGACTTTGCACATTGTCCCCTCTGCTTTCAGGTCTTCCGTCTTCTGAATCCATGCTTGGATTCCACCGGACACTTCTTCTTTCTTCACAAGCAGCAAGTCTTCACTGGTCTCCATTGAAAACGATGCCGCGACACGACACCTATGCACCCGGCTTCCCTGGGTGAGGTAACTCCAGCACTACGGAGCTCCTGTGGGTGTTGGCCCTAGAACTACTTACCCTGTAAGCGACTTGCTTGTAGACTCTCCCGAAGTGCCCTTAAACTCTTAATTTCTAACCGCGACTTGCCCCATTGAAGTCTACGGTGATTCGCGCCTATTGTTCACACACTGCACGTGTCCCCCATGGGTCCTTTACTTACCTGCCTTGGGTGGTTTTGTGAGGCCCCAACACTTCTAAAGTCCCTAGGCCTTGTCCCTTTGCAAGTCGTTGTTCTTAAGTCTTTTTTTTAGTATATGGTCTGGTACGCCCCTAGGGCCCCAACCATATTTGTGAAACTTATTGTGAAACGTTGATTTGTGCATATGTTCCTGACTTCTAATCTCATAAAGAGATTAGTAGAGAGTTGTTTAGTAATAAATACATATATATTTGATATATATACCTGTGTGGTGTCCTTTCATTTTGTGATTCAAGAGATTATGTGGTAAAACAAGCTGCTTTACATTCCTCTAAGACTTAGCCTGAAGGCTGCTCTCCACAGCTACCACTAGGATAGCTTTCTTGAAAGGTTGTCTTAATCCTACTACCAAAAGAGTCGAATTGTACTGGTGCAAGGTGTCCCCTTTAACTTCTGAACAGCATATACCAGGCCAACTTCTCACATTCGGACCACCTCTCTGCAACGCAGCCCTGTCGCGCTAACTAGAGGTACCTGGTGGGCTAGTTGGCCCCCAGGGACCCTCAGGATTGTAGGGGAATTAATTCCCCAACTTAAAACGCGCCACAGAGCGCGTTTGCATAGTGTTGCTGGGAGGGGGCGGGGCCTCCGGCACAATGCCGGCTTTTTTAAAAAAAAAAATTTAGAAGGGGGGCTATGTGGCCCCCCTTCCTTTCCTATTTTGTGGGCCCTGGGGACCCCATCACCCTGGGACTGACCCCTAATTTGTTAATTAAATTTTTTTTAAACAGAAGGGGGGGGGCCGCGCGGCCCCCCTCCAGAGGCCATTTTCCGCCCCGGGGACCCCATCCCCTCATGGCCACTATATAAATTTTTTAAATTATATTTTCAAAGGAAGGGGGTTGCGTGGCCCCCCTCCTGAGACTTCTGTTAGCCCCGGGGCCCCATCCCCTGGGGCTCTGCCTCGTTTTATTTTTTATTTTACTGCGGAGGGGGGGGCCATGTGGCCCTCCTCCCGGGCTACTTTTTGCCCCTGAGACCCCATCCCCCGGGGCCTGCCCTCTCCTTTGGGGACCGTGGGGGGAGCTCCAATGCCCCCACGGTCCCTGCCGGCTCCCCACCTCCTGCGGTAGCCGGCATTGCTTTTACACATGGGGAGCTGCTAACATGCAGCTCCCCGTGTGGTAAAGCAATCTGCTTTGCTTCATTGAAGCGAGAGCAGGTTTCCTATGCTCCCGCCCTAGCATAGCAAACAGCAGTGTCCCGGGGGTGGGCACCCCAGGACACTGCAGGAGCCGGCCCTGGGTGGTGGCGGTCCCCAGGGCCATCACGGGCTCCAGGAGGGGGGCCGCGCGGCCCCCCTGGCTTCAATTACAAAGCCCCGGGGAGGTGGTGGTCCCCGGGGCTCGGGGGTCTGTAACAGAGCCACAAATTTGCATTTTAGTGCGGAGGTGGCGGTCCCCGGGGCGGCGGGGGCCGTGTGCCTCCCGCAGATAGTTAATGAAAGCCCCGGGGTGGCGGTCCATGGGGCTTGGGGGGCCTTGGAGGCCCCCCACACATTTAAAAATTAGCCCCGGGGGGTGGCGGTCACCGGGGCTGCGGGGGGGGGCTGCGTGCCCCCCGCAACTCATAAACCAAGCCCCGGGGAGGTGGCAGTCTCTGGGGCAGTGTGGGGGGCCCCCCCCACACACTTTTTCAGTGCCCCGTGAACTGGCCCACCCAGGGGCTTCAATACAACGAATCGCGGTAGCCCGCGCTTCGTTTTAAATTTTTTTTTTATTTTCTTGGCCGGATTGGCGCACACAGCGCGAATTCGGACGATTTTTTTTTTTTTTTAATGCATTTTTGGGCCCTGGGGGTCCTTGTGGGACCCCTGAGCAAGCCTAGGGGGTCAGGGTGTTTGTACCCTGCCCCCTTTTCTTGTTTTTTGCGTTTGCTTTTCTCTTTTCTTGTGACTCAGTTCTACCGAGTCACAAGATGGCCGCCAACACTTCCTGGTTTGGAGTGTTGACAGCCAATTAGAATAAAGCTCGTGGTCGGGAGGGTCTGCGTATCCACCGCTCCTCTAAATATCGTTACTTTTATTTTTTGATTTTCGCAGCAACTACTGAACGGATTTACAACATTTAAAACAAGCATTTGCAATGCAATAGGTCTCGCATTTACTCGAGTTTAAGCTATTGGCATTATAAATGACAATGTGTTTTATTTATGTTCCAAAACCAAAACATAAATAAAAGGCATTGTCATTTACAATGCCAACAGCTCAAACTCACGTAAATGCGAGACCTGTTGCATTGCAATCAGAAAAATGAAAAAATGAAATTTCAAATTATAAAATAACAATACAACTGTAGAAACGTGGAGTTAAAAGTTTAATCTTCTCGCCACGTAAAAAAGTTAATTAGATTTCACATCGGGTAAGACAGATCTACAAAGGCAAGCTAATAGTGCTGTAAACCTACTGTATTTTCTTTCACGCTGTGCGGATTGTCAACATACGTGGTCATAATAGGCACTTTAAAGATGGTGGACGAAGAGCCATACTCTTGTAGTACTGAATCAACAAAAGGGATCTCATTTTGAATAAATCACACTAAACACTGTGAAGGCTTACGCCAAGTTTTTCAAAGATTTGTAAACAGGGCAGAGGAGAATCTGTACAGGGAACACTTTGGGCATGCACACCCTGCCTCCTAGGCAACAACTCCTCTCAGACGTCATCCAGTGGGATATATAGTTTTCCTGTATACAAGTGCTTTAACACGTCATCGTGCTTTCAGAGGCGTGATATACTGAGGGCACTCATGGTCACAAAAACACTGACTGATAAGACCTTACAAAAGTGCATATTGTGAAAGCTGGCCTATAACTTGTTACCTCATCTCGTCAACCAAGATTATCCCAGTTTCTCGTATAGTCCATGGGCCTAATTCGCCCTCCCTGTCAAATCATTATTTTTTGTATGCAATTTTATATAACGCAAACACGACCCAAAGGGGTTCTAGGGCTTTACATGAGCACCGGCTACATTACACAAGGTCATATTAGTCTCTTTTATACACTGAATTGTGCAGGATCACAGAATGTTAAGCCAATGCTGCTGAGACTCAAACATGGTTCACCAGTTTCAAAGTTGGTAACTCTGGCCCTAGCGCATTCCAAGTCAACAGCAATTTAAAGCCTGGATTTATCTACTACATGGGACATATTTCATTATCTTTACAAAGCATAAAGGTTTAAAACCTTTAAGATTGGCATTTCTGGGGCCCTGAAGCTCTGTGATCACCAAGGGTGAATATAAGTTTTTCAAAGACAGATCAATGTGAACGAGGGAAGGTCCCGATCCCACAGAGCCGGGACCAGTCATCCAAGTTGATCTCGTGGGAGAATTCCTTTGGGCTCATCCATTTGTGTGTGTATATTTCTTCCCTCACATGAATTAGCCACATTGACAAACTAGCAGCATCTTTCCAAAAAAGTAAACAGATCCAGGGCAGACTTCAATACGCACATTAGGCGCACCAACAACAGCTTACAACAGGAGAATGTCTAGTAATGAGGGTAAACAATTTGTGACAAACAGAATAATTAATTAGAAATATATATGTGATGAAGGCAGCTGTAGAGAGCCCTCCATGCAATATATAAAAAGTGGGATTTTAAAAAAAAAAGTGCCAGAGCCTAATCCAATTCACATGTAGCTAATACCATTTTCCCAAAAAATGATAGGGACACGATAACTATCTGTTTGGATCCCACATTGTTTTTTTAATTTGATTATAATGATTAGTACCATTTATAGTGCACTTTAGTGTCCAGAGCATGTACTCACCTTTCGCGCAGATGAAGAGTGAAGTTATTTCTGCACTGTAAATGCATAATTTGGGAGGCTCGTACATTGTGTTTGGAGAAACTAAATGGGAAACTGATGCAAGTAGCTGTCGCCACGGATATAACTTAGCCAACATCTGTTTTCGTAGCTTGAATTATTAAGATTTGCTTTGGTGCACAGATAGCGGAATACGGGTTACTTTGATCCCATTGTAGCTAGGACGGAATTCACTTGTGTAATATGCCAAAACATGTCTTAGAAAACAGATGGTCAACTGTCGAACATTCTGAAGAAAACGTGCCATTTGGACGTGTCAGGTTCGTTCATGAAAGGTTCTCACCTCCATAAAATAGATGACATTCACTCGAGGGGAACGTCCAGGTACTGCATAAATTAGATGGTTGCATTACATTAATCCAAATTCTTCTCGTTTATGTGTCTCTCAAAAATATTCAGCTGACTGTAAAACGGGACGCATTTAATTGGTTCGATTCGGCTTCAGGCTGCTTCTCAGGGGGTAATTTTTGTTGGGGCAGAGTTGCTTGTGTGTGCTGCACTGCGTGCTCAATTCATCACCTCTGCAGCCTCTGGCTAAACTTACAGTCTGAGGTAACCCTCGCCCCCCCTAACTCCAGTCCTCTCCCCTCCCGGCCCCAGGAGCCCCCGGCGCGGTCATTAATGGCTGCAGGGACAGCCTTGCCGAAGAATTCAAGCAGAGGCTGGGGCAGCTGCTGACAGGCAGCAGAGGGGGAGAGGCAAAGAGGAGACAAGTTAGGACTATTGGCTTTGTCAATCGTTGTTAGTTGCATAAGATAAATTAGCAGTAACTGTGGCTTGTATATAATATTGAAAAAACATCCACTTGAAGCCCTAGTGACACCACGACAATGTTACTGCTCCTGAGTTTCAAAAAGAGGCACAAGAATCCAGAGCAGACATGGCGAGTAAGTTGGCTGAAGAGGTGGGGGTGGCAAATGGTGTTCACGGGCGCTTTGATATCCTCAGTGGCCGCGCGGCTCACTGAAAACATCAAAGCGCCCGCGAAATGTAAGTGATCGCAATCGCGATCACACTTCAAAGCGCGGCTGTGTGACAGGCGAAAGTGAAAGACAACGAGTGCTTTCAGGCTGCCAAATGGTGCGCGCGCCCGGCACACATGCACAGTAGTTGGCGGCCTGAAAGCACTCGTTTGCACTTCCAAAAGTGCTTACTATAAGTCTCGCCAGAACAGCGCTAAAGCGCTGTCTCAGGCGAGACCTAAAAAAAAGGGCGCTTCCTGAACCAAGCACTACCTTTTTGCCAAATTTGATGTAATTCCGTTCAGCAGTTCGAGCTGTAGTCGTGTCTTAAGTTTCCTATGGAAAATAATATGGAGAAAACACGTTTTGGGACCCTCTTTTTTTCTCGGCCCCTGCTTGGCGAATCACCCTGAAACTTTCAGGGTAGGAGCTGACCGGAGCAGGGCACAAGTTTTGAAAATTTTGCGAAGATTCGTCAGCCGCCACCAAAGTTATTGGGAAAAGAAAAAACGCTTTTCCTCTGGAAACTAGGTCCTAACTATAACTATCTACTGGTGACTGCCAGTAGATAATATATATATAAATATATATCCCAGCGTTTTGGCTCGCTTCGTCGGAGGAAAATGGCGCTGCACACCAGTGCGGTATTCTACGGTCGAGCCAGACCGTTCAAATATATCCAACTCTCTCAAAAGGGAGAAAATTAGGGTCGCACTCCGCAAGAAATAGAATTATGTCCTTTTATTTCGATTTAGCCCATTAGTAATCACAAAAAATCCAAAGAAAATCAACGCGTTTCGGTCTTGCCTCAAAACCTTGATCACGATACTGTGGCCCCACCTTGCTCACACATATAATGGTATTCTCAGACACTTCCTGTCATGTGATCGCAAGAGCATTGTGGGAGTTGTGGTTCACAAAAACAAAATAATTTTTTCAAGATAAATACATTGAAATAAATCAATTTGAATAAAATAAATTACATGTGTAATCTGTATAAACAGAACTCTGTGCGAGGTTGCAAACCATGGTACCACAATAATGTCTCATTTTAGAATAATATTCCTCAAAATCTTTTTGATGCCAAACCTGCTTTGTGCATTGAAACCCCTCCAGTGGGGTGTTGAGGTCTTGCGTTTATATCGGGCTCGTATGTCCTTAATAAGATTACAATTTGGCACCAATACGTTACTACGGGACAGAGTTAAGGCAAATGAAGTAATGTCAGAATCTTTACAGTTATGAGTCAAAAAAATATATATATCAATAATTGTTCATAACACTTAGGCTGCACAAGAAACCTAGAAATTTAAGAAATTAAAGATCAGTTCGCTTCAAAGGTGGCTGTATAGTTCCTCGCTTTGATTAAGGCCATGAGGTATTAATGTCCTGAGTTTAATAATGTAGCGAGACTCTTTTTGGCGTAGAGTTTTCTCTTTATTACCACCTCTGATGGTTAGTGGAATTGATTCAATGCCATAAAATTTCAGGAGTTTCCAATTATTTGTGTGCGTTTTTTCCATATGTTTAGCCACAGCATTGGTGGCATCCTTATTTGTTACTGCCCGTGTGTGTTCTAAAATACGTTTTTTCAGTTCACAAGTGGTGCTACCCACGTATTTCAGTTTGCATGGGCATTCGATGACATAAATTGTGAATTGACTTTTACACGAGATGAGTTGTTTAATTTGCCAAGTTTTTCCATTTGCTAAACTGAATTCTTTTGTAGGTTTAGCAATTTCACACACTTTACATTTCTGACATTTGATAAATCCAGTAGTTTTTAACCAATGTATATCCTTTTTCCCTTTGAAATGACTATTGACCAGTCGGTTTTGAGATTTCGAGCTGTGCGATACGTTATCATTGGGTGATTGCCGATGATTTTTCTGACTGTTTCATCCATTTGTAATATCTTCCAATTCTTTCTCAATATCTTACTGATTTTTTTGGCATCATTTGAAAAATCCATGATCATTCTTATCGGTTCACTATCCGATTTATTCTCTTGTTTGGGTTTCAAGCATTCTTCTCTTGGTTTATCATTGGCTCGTTTCCAACATTTTTTGATGAGTGTTTTGCTATATTTTCTCAACTCGAATCTCTTTTCTGTTAATTGACTCTGATTTCTCCATTCATCCTGTTCTGTACATATCCTGTGGAGCCTTAAGAATTCCCCGTAGGGTATACTGGCAATGAGTGACGGTTGGTGAAAACTGGTTGCTTCCAGTGTGGCATTGGTTGCTGTGGATTTCCGATATACTGTGGTCTCAATTTGGCCATTTTTTATGTATATATCTGTATCAAGAAAAGTCACTCTCTCATTGCTTATCTCAAAGGTGAATTTCAGTTTAGCCGTGCTTGAGTTCAAGATTTGGAAGTATTCGACAAATTCCGCTTTGGTGCCATCCCAAATTATAAGTAAATCGTCAATAAAACGATTCCACATGATAATTTTATTGACATACTGGTCATTTTGTGGGTGCCAGGCTACTTCTTTCTCCCACCAACCCATCACTAGGCAGGCATAGCTTGGGCTGAAGGAAAAACCCATAGCCGTACCCATGTTCTGACGGTAGATTTCATCCCCAAAGCAAAGATGTTTTGCGTAAGACACATGGATATCATTTCTAATAGCATTGTGTTGTGGTCATTATAATGAATGTTTCTTTCTTTTAGAAAAAAATCACATGCCTTTATGCCCATTTCATTCTCAATGTTCGTATATAGGGCTATGACATCCATAGTAATGAAATAATAACTGTCCTGCCAAGGGGTGTCTTGCAAGTTTGTCAAGAGATTTGTCGTATCCTTTATGTATGAGTTCAATTTGCATACATAAGGTACTAGGAAAAAGTCAATATAGTTGGCTATGGGTTCCAACAGGGTCCCCTTTGTTGATAGAATTGGTCTCCCTGGTGGTCTTTTGGAGTCCTTGTGCAGTTTGGGAAGGAAATAAATGGTTGCGATTATTGGAAATTGGACAGTCAGGTATTTTACTACATCCTCATCCAACAACTTTTTTCTGGCCCATGTCAACAACATTTGGTCTAAGCATCTTTTTATTTCAGCTGTTGGGTTAAGCTTAAGTTTCTCATAATATTCTCCGTCCTTTAATTGACGATGCGCTTCTGTAGCATAGGCATTGCGATCCCAGATGACTATGTTGCCACCCTTATCTGCAATTTTTATCTCAATTTGATTATCTTCCGCTAGGCATTTAAGCGCCTCTCTTTCTGTTTTTGTTAGGTTGTCCGTTTATTTAGAAATTTTCATTTTGTATATATCCTGTATTACTGCTTCCTGGAAAAGGTCCACTTTATTTCCTGGAGTCAATTGGGGATAATATTTTGATTTTTGTTTCTTCTTGCTCAAGCCAGCTCCCAACTGGGTGCAGGCTGCGTGTAATGAAATGTTCTCATCTTCATTTTCCACATTAAGGTTCAGCAGGGTCACATAGCTTTCCGAATCCTTTGTCAGTAAAGTGGACACTGTTTTGGACATACTTTTCTCTTTTTTATTCCATACATTTTGATTTTCATGAAAAGTTTTCGCCAGTTTAATTTTTCTGATGTATTTATAAAAGTAAATTCTCAGTTGCGAGATATCAGTTGGCTGTGTTGGGCAAAAATGTATTCCTCGTTTTAATAGAGAAATCTCCACCTCCGTCATTTGTCTTAGTGACAGGTTAACCACTTGTAATTCATCTGCAGGGATTGTTGAACTCAGTAATTCTTCCTCTGTCTCATGCTTCTTGTTTGGGCCCCTATCTTTTCTGTTGTTTCGTTAACTTCTCTTGTTTCTTCTCTTGGATTTCTGGGCTTCCAAATCCGTCCTCTTCCCCTGCCCCTGTAGCTTTGTTGGGTTGTCCGATTTTGCTCCCATTGCCTCTGTTGCAGAACGAGGCGCATATCCCCCAAAAAAGACAATTTAGAGGGATCCGCCGGTCCTTCTAATTCACCATCACTTGCCTCTATTGATGTCAGTGAGGATAAGCTGCTCATTGCCCCCATCGCATCTGAAGATTTATTTTGCTGTTTAAAGAAATCAAATTTTCTGGCAAATGTAAAAATGTGTCCATCTGTGTAATCATTTTTGTCCCGTATAAATTTGGTTTGTTTCCTTTTTCTTATTGTTTCTTCATGTCTTTCTATTTGGCTCTCCAGTTCCTCTTTAAACTGGACCATATCGGGCGTGAGTTTAAGTGTTTGTAATTCTTTTTCCATTTCAAATAGTTGTTCCTTAATTTTCGTTAGACTAATTTCAAGATGTTTTATCAAGATGTTCATTAAACCCAATGATGAACTTAAAATAAATTCGCCCCATTCATGAAGTAATTCATTTGTTGAGTCTTGATTACTGGGCATTAGTAGTATTCTTAAGCCACGTGGGACAAGTTTTGAAAATTTTGCGAAGATTCTTCAGCCGCCACCAAAGTTATTGGGAAAAGAAAAAACGCTTTTCCTCTGGAAACTAGGTCCTAACTATAACTATCTACTGGTGACTGCCAGTAGATAATATATATATATATATAAACACTCAGACTCTCCAGTATGCTTGAAGTCAATTTTAATGACAATTCGACGTGTTTCGGCTTTACGCCGTGCTCACGGTCACGGTGACTCTAACCTTTCAGGGCAGCCTCGGATTGGCAAGGGAGTCAATCGGGCATCAGCTGATGGGCCTGTGACTGAAACCCGTTGGTGGACCTGTTTTTGGTCTATTAAGCAGTAAAACCTGCTTGGGTAGTGCACACTGTGTTGTTACAGCCTTTACATACATATACTGAGCCTGTCCCCCTGCACGGTAAGTCAGGACAGCCAGCTGATTGTCACAGCCAGAATGACAGTGGGCTGCTCAAGATGTGACAGCATGATGTGTGCCTGTCCCACTGGCTCCTCCAGGTGTAACAGAGGCCTCAGGGAGCTGCTGATGGGAAACCATTAGCATAGTTGCCAACATTTGAAAAAACATCCCGGGACATTTTGCAGCACAGGACCGCTGCAGATAGAAAGTTCTTGTTTGTGTACCTGTGTGTAATAAAGAGAGACAGTACCTGCAACAATATTACCCGGGACAGTCTCCAACTTGCCGGAGCTGTTCCTGCAAAACCGGGACAGTTGACAGCTATGCATTACCACTTGCTTTGCAGAGGACTGGGGCAGGGGTGAGAACTGGAGAGTTGGGTGGTGAGGTTTTGGTGAAAGGCAGGGAGGGAACTCCTCTGTTTATTTTTGCCCCTCTTCCCTCCATTGGAAATGGGGGAATAAATGTGTTCTTCTTTGCCTGCCCCATATCAATTCCTGCAGTCAACAGTGAGAGGTTGGGGCGTTAGGCGACTTTGAAACTGGGAAACTGGGTTTGAGTCAGAGCGTCAGCTCAACATCCTGTGATTCTGGGCCAATCACTAAATCCACCTGAGCCTAAAAAGAAATAAATCTGACCGTCTGTGATGTTATCTGGTGCTCATGTAAAGGCCTCCAATACCTCTGGGCCATGTTTGTGCTATATAAAACTTCAGGTATGTGAGGAAAGTGACATTGTGATTTTTTATTTTTGCATTTACACACGAGCATCATTCCATTTGTAGGAACTTAAGCATCATGCTAGTAGCAAGTAAACAAAGATAACAATGTACCTTTCACCAGTGTCTGAGCACTGAAAGGCCTCAAATAAGTACAGTAAAAATAGTGTGCATATCTAAAAAAAAAACCTGGGCGAGTGTAAACGACCTAAGGATGAAGAGGGCTATCTTAGGTTAGGGTGCAAATATTTCAAGTGTGCCCGAGAGAGCAGAATCCTCTGGAAACCCTTCTGCGGTCAGGAGCCTCATGGATCAAAGCGTGAGTAAGAGCCTTATTGGATCCACCAGTGGAAACTATCTTAAGGGTTCTGAGAGTAACTGCATTCTTTATGTGCTAACCGATGAAGTCGTGACACTTTAGGGAGCAACAACGTTTATATTTCGCCCACTACCCCAAAGGGTCTCATGCTGCTGATTTAGTATAAGGAGGGTACCGTGAAGTCTCAAGTCCTAAGAGTATGATCCTCTGGAGACCAGCTGCTCACTGCAAAATAAAGATCCTCTAAGGATGATCTGGTGGCAGACGAGACATTCAGGGTTCGAAGATTGAGCACAGGCCACTGGACCTAAGGTTGAGACGCAAACTCATGGACCTCAGGATGAGAACAAGATTTATAGCCCTTAATCGGAGTGCCAGGAACCTGCAGGTTTGCTGCAGTAGAATCAGTTTGTTTGCAGACTTAGCAAAAGTTATAAGGTTCAAAATTCTTTTATTACGGCACATGGTTACCAACATTCACTCCGTGATCTTAAGCAAACAATGTTTTGGAAAGGTTTCAATCTTCGAATGCGGGCTACTTTTTTTGGCTGACTGGGCCTAATTGTGGCTCCAATCCAGTGCTTTAAATGGGCTGGTACTCACCGGTACTGAGTACCGGCACTTCTGAATTTTCTTGCCGTCAGTACCGGCACTTCTCTTTAGCCAGAGAGAGTACCGGTACCCTGATCTGCAGCACGGCAGGCGCAGGTTAGGCATCTCCTCCAGCTCAGGGCAGTCGCTGCTGAAGATTCCAGCAGCGCCCACTTGAATGTCCCAAGACTGCAGGGTCTTGAGAGGGCTTACATCACGCTGTGATTAACAGGACAGGGTCTAGACCCTGCACTGTTGATCAGATGCTCAAAGTCTATTCGGCTGAAAGTGATTTCGCCCCCCCCAACTCTCCATTAGGTGAGTGAAATGTGCTGAGTCTGCCAGACAGTCATGCAGTCCCATTTAGTGTATTTCACCGGCCCTACTAAAGCATGTGGCAGCGCAATACAATCCTGGACCTTCATCAAAGACATTTTTCTTTTCATCTTTATGTTTAGCACAGGAGCTGCTTCCCTTTGTGTGCCCTGCAATCACTAATTGCTGCATTTACAAGATAACAGGGACTGACCAGGGTACTGGGACAATGGGTGTGAATTTAGCCCTGCCCATAGGGCAATGCACAGCAGGGCATGTTGGAACCCTCCAGGAATTAGCTCCCATGACAACTGTTGATGCATTTGGTTGGGGGAAAGACGAGAAGAACAAAGAAGGATGAGGGAGGGAGGAATGTAAAGTGAGGTGACAGGTGAAGTTAGGATTTGCCGCTTTTTCAGATAAAAATGCCAGATATTTTTTGGGGAGAGTTTTATATAGCGCAAACGTATTTGCTGAGTTCTGAAATCATTAATGAACTTAAGTGTGAGTGTTTGCTTATGTCTGTGTGCTTGCCTGCTTGTGTGTGCCTGTTTTTGAGTAAGAAAGAGGGAGAGTATCAGGACACTCTCAAGAGATATATTAAAGGGAATGTGTGAAATGGTTTTGTGTACATGTCTGCTTGTTTCTTTCTGTGTGTGCGAGCTTGAGAATATATAGTATTATGCCAAACAACAATAAATAACAGTAGGGCATTAAGAAACAGCAAATATTACGAAACAAGGAAATGTTAACATCTACTGTTTGGCTTTCATTTTGTGTAATGAGTTAACCTGTTTCGTTTACATAAATGCGTTTCATGTGTTTTGATATGTGCTGCAACTGGTACGGAAGCCATTATGTACCATCATATCTTGCCCTTAGACCCGCCCCTAGCTCCGCCCACTTGCCACACTTCTAGCTTATTTTAATGAGTACCTGCACTTATTTTTTCCCATTTAAAGCACTGCTCCAATCCTAGCCTGTTTAGGGGGCACCATTCAAGACTAATGATTATCTGTGAGATATGGGAACTCAGGGGCCTCTCACCACATTCTGCAGAAGGGCCCCATCCTTTAACATCATGACACAGCTCGCAAGAGTGTTTTTTTGGAGTTTCCGACGGTGCACGTGCTGATCCTCTCGGTCTCTCTCGCGCACATGCCACGTATTTGTAGCCCTGCGCTTCCCTCCCTCCATACTTCCAGTTTGCATCCCACACTGCAGCAGGTGCTGAGCCATAACTCACGGGGAGGACAGCTCGAGCCGGAAATGTGGCGCCAGAGAGAGGAGGGGAGGTCAGTGCTGTCTGCTCCGTGCTCCCATTGGAGGAGCTGCCACACCCCTCCACGCCACCGGGGTGGGCTCAGGTGCTTTTAGCCCTGAGTTGGCACAATCCGAGAAACCTGCTAAGCACCTGTTGTCTGACGCCGGGGCCCTAGTTTTGGGTTCAGAGGTGAAGAGGTGGCGGCTGGGAATGGGAGGGAGAGCATGAGAAAAACACGGAGTAAGGAAAATAAGAAAGAGCAAAAGGGAATGGGTAGAATTAGAGAAGAGAAGATGGTAAACGAGAGAAATGTGCTTTGTTGGAAGAGGGACTGCAGAAAAAAAGAAAGAAAAAAATGAAAGAGATAATATAGGAACAGGAGAGAGGTAATGGGGTAGAGAAAACAAAAGTTAAAAGAGAAGTAGATGAAGAGAATAGAAAGAGAAAAACAAGCATTGGCATAGCCAATAGGTCTCGCCTTTGGGACCTTAAAAGTGTTCAACCAGAGATATTGGCTTTGCCTATGTCTTTAAGCTGTGCTGTACAGAAGTCTGCAGCATGCTGAAAAGTTATAATAAAGAAGTGTCAGAAGCATTTTTGTTACCTTACATATGACCAAGAGAGCATTATGTACAAATGAACGACCATATTAAAAAAGTATTAACAATAAATAATGTCTTAAGTTTTTTTTGTCCTTTCAATGCTGGCAACTTCTATCTGCCTGTCCCAATGGTTGCTTGTTATGGTATTTTTTTGTTATGGGGGGCATAAATAACAGGAGGGTGAAGGTTGGGAAATAGTACCTGTATAGCAGTCATTGAGAGAGTCATTCAGTCAATCAGTCAGTGAGAGAGTTAGTTAGTCAGTTAGTGAGAGAGTCAGTCAGTGAGAGTCAGTCAGTGAGAGAGAGTGAGAGTGAGAGTCAGTCAGTGAGAGAGAGAGAGAGTCAGTCAGTGAGAGAGAGAGAGAGTCAGTCAGTGAGAGAGAGTGAGTCAGTCAGTGAGAGAGAGAGTGAGAGTCAGTCAGTGAGAGAGAGAGAGAGGGAGAGAGTCAGTCAGTGAGAGAGAGAGAGAGGGAGAGAGTCAGTCAGTGAGAGAGTGAGAGACTCAGTCAGTCAGTGAGGAAGAGATTGAGAGAGTCAGTCAGTGAGAGAGAGAGAGAGAGAGAGTGAGAGAGTCAGTGAGAAAGAGAGTCAGTAGTCAGTGAGCGAGTCAGTGAGTTATTTAGTCAGTAAGTCAGTGAGACAGAGTAAGAGAGTCAGTCAGTCAGTGAGAGAGTCAGTCAGTCAGTCAGAGAGTCAGTAAGTCAGTCAGTCAGTGACTGACGGAACGAGAATGAGCACTATGGATTGGCTACAGCTCCCAATCAAGAAAGGGCGTTGTTCAGTTTTGAAAGTGTATGGCCTCTCAGAAATTAGAGCATTTTTGTGGCACTGTTCTAAGAGCTCTCTGGAGTTTGCAGACTTGGTTGGAGGTTCCTGTATTCCATCCAGCACCTCCAGATGGACAAAAGCCACACCCTATTTGTACATTGTCGATTTCAGAAGTGCTCTGGGGAAAGAGGGTCATGTGCAAAGATCATCCTAGAGCCGTGCTGCTGAATTTCAGGAACGTATCAAACCAGAAGAGACTTCTGGTGCCATCACATGCGTTATCCACACACACAAGGTGGATCCCTTGTTACGAGGGGCCACCAATAAGGTGTACAAAAACTGTTGATAGACTTGTTTTTGACCCTCCCCCTCCGGCATAGCCCTACACTGCTCCTGTTCAGGAAGGACCCCAAGACCTGGCTTCAGATGAGCACAGCACCCTACGGAGCCTCTCCTTATCCCCCCCCCCCCATACCAACTAGCACCTCAACTTGAATAGTTAAGAGGAGGTTAGCACCTCAAAACCAACAGAGCCTACCCTACATGGTCAAAAAATGTATTCCATGTAGGCGGTGCTTTAAATAAGATAAGTACTGTTCAATAACTACACTTCTTTTATTTGAAATGGACAGTACCTACACTAGTCAGCAATGTTGCAGTTCATTTTATTTGACTGTACCGGCACTTTTCAGGAGCAGATAGTGAGTATCAGCAATTTAATATTTCTATTTAAAACACTGCTGGTAGCGAGAGGGGTCGGCAGAATCAGAAGGGAAAAAAATGCAAGGTGAGACATTTGTTACTCACAGCCAGAAGCTTTTGTCTGTAAAGAAACAAATAGATTTGTAAGAGCTTTATCGAGAAGCGAAAAAAAGAATTGTTTCAACTGTATTACATATTTAGAAACATATTTAAAAACACAACAATTTACCAAAACACCCCTTTCTAAGAAGACATCCGACGCAGCTCTTTTCCAGTCTGCTATTTTCTCTGGAAACATTCTCGAGGCATCCCAAAAATACAAATAAAATTAACAGACAATGATAGAAGTTACAATCTAAGCCTGTTCCCCGTCTTTGACGCAGATTCACTCTGGAAAACCGACTCTAGCCCGGTACCTGTCCATCAAAGGCCCCGCGTTTTCTGAGCAAGGCACAATATTTGTTTTGTCCGCGACTGTTGGTTTTAGTCTGCGCAATCCGAAAGCGCTGAAAAACACATGATCAAACTAGGCAAACAAACAGGTGTAGTGCCCAACTAATGTTCAGAATGCGCCAGAGCTCAGCGTTGGCTTAATCTCTGCCTTTCAGCACCAAGCAATTTCACCCCGCGAGTCTTTCAAAGCCCAAATCTGAGCGGGACTTTCTCCGAGGCGCACGCCTAGACGCTGGCTGATTTCACAGGTAACGGCGCCTTCAACTTACACAATTGGGAAGCCTTAAATCATTGGCCTTTTGCTTTGTTCTACAACCGCTCAGAAGCTTCGTTTTTTGCTAATGACCTAATCTCAGGTCGTTTTCGGAACGTGCGCAAAATGGACCCAGCCGCTTTCTTGCACAGCCATGTCTGATTTTCTTTGAAGAAGATATCTCGGAAGGATTGGACCTCTAACTCTGTAGGATGAACACGCATCTCCGCAGCTGAGGCAGCAATCCACCAATCCATCATACGAGCGTGGATGAGTCATCCTCGGCTCCGAGGTGCTCTCAAGGACAAAGAGCGCTGAAGCGCATTAAGAACTAGAGTAAAACAAGGTTTCAGACGGGGCGAGACTCGCACAGCGTTTACCTTGTGGAAGCGAGCAGCGGCGCCATCTGTTTCGAAAGCGCGAGCGCGATAATTGCAAACAGATGGCGCCGCTACTCGCTCCCGCAAGGTAAAAGCCATACATGCACGAGTACTGATAGGAAACAGTGTAAAACATGCACGAGTTTAAACAAAAGCCTGGAGCGCTTCCTAAAGGTCACTCCAAAGCAGCGCTTGCGCGCTCCGTAGCGAGACCTAATATAGGCGAGTGAGAAAGGGAAACGAAGCGAAAAAGGGTAAAGAAGATCTGGAAAGAAATGGAGAACGAGAGAGAGAAGGTGAGAGAAAGGAAGAAAAGTTGAGAAAGAAGAATAAAAATACATAAAAAAGAGGCAATAAAAGACAACAGGAAAGAGGAGTGTACGGAAGAAAGGAATGATAGTTGAAGAAAAGCCATTTTACCAAACTTCTGCATCCTTACAAACAACTAAACAAATAATGTAAAAAATTAAATAATGGAACAATAGTCACAAAGCTGGGGGTAAAATAGGCGTCATAGTCAGGAATGGGTACCAACAGTATACCTCTAACTTACATCTTCAAAAAGAGCGGAACACTGTATACACGGAAACCTACAAGACCCTTGTAATAACAGCAGAGCTACTGAAGCCTCTGGCAAAACCAGCAGGCCAACCACCTGGACACGAACCCAGCATTAAATAAATGTCTAAACACCCCACATACGATACTTTTAGGCCCTGCTTATGAGTGGGTCGGAGGGAAGATGCAATTTATTGCACCTGATACAACCCAAATCCAGCGGCGGCTCCTCCGCTTAGGAGGCGGAGCGTCGCCTGCCAGTGCAAAGGATAAAATAGAAAGATAATAGCGTAGCGTTATTATCATTTTATTTTTTGTATTGGAGTTGCCGGCAGGTTAGGGTGGGGGCGGGTTGGGCTCTTCACATCACAGGGAGGAGGAGTGGATGATGCTGCACCTAAAGTTCAGATGACTGACGGCCAGCCAAACAGTCATACATACTTTGCATGTTCTCCACCCAGGCTTCATTACAGCCTGGGTGGAGAACATGCCCAGGCTTCCATCGCCTCTCTGAGTGCTGAACCACTGTGCTCAGACCAATCACATTGCTGCATTCAGCAGTGCCGTGATTGGCTGGGGAAGCCTGGGTGCTTCCTGTTCCTGCTGAGGAGAGGCGGGGGCTGACGACGGCAACGGCGACCAGCAGGTAATAGAAAAAAGAAAATGTATATCCTACCACCCCTACCTTCCCTTGCCCCCTGAAACCGTCCCCACCAGCCGGCTATTGCCAAATGCCTGGGGTTAGGCGGTTGTCAGGTACGATAAACACACCTCTTCTGAGTTTTTGTGGAATAACCTGCATATTTTGGTGTTAATAGAAACACTTTTTTTCATTTCAAATTCTGCCATGCTTCAACTGTTTGAATTAAATGAATGATGAGGACTTTCCCACACCTGGTAATTATCGGGTACAGTTAATTACACACAACTTATAATTCCAACCCCTATGTAAATGGAATGGGGCGGGGTTCGTAAAAACTCCAACCCACTCAGTCAGAGCTTCAGACTACAAACTACAGAGGTGAAACTATCCTGTGTGGCGCTCACTTCAGGAAAATTGCGAGTGATTCAGCTGTGAGGGCTTCTCATGAGCACATGCAACATTGATGCCAAAGACAATTGTGTCTACAAGGACTGCACAGTTAAAAAAAACAGGAGGATGGGGTCTTTTGAACAGGGATGATGCTGGGGTGCACTCTTAGTTCAGATCTGCCAGGCCTGAGTACTGTTTGAGATTGGTGCTTGCCAGTCCTTAAATTGTGCCAATGTCCACATGTAGTGGGCATCTGCACATGTATTTGAGGAAGGAGATTTATGGTTTATGATCAGACTTTGACCCAGAGCTAGAGAGGGGAAGGAGGAAAGGAAGATAAGAAAACTGACAAACAGGGAGAAGGATAGGTAGAAAACTAAGAGACAACAAATGTAGAGTGATGGAAAACGAGGCCGCCTTTATATTGGCAGCCCTCGCAAACCCTTATATGAAAACCATTGGGTCCCTGGACGTTTCTAATAGAAATTAAGCACTGGCATTTCTAAAGAACACATCTACCACTAGTGTGGTCTCAAGGCTCTTTTCCCCTGCGTCTGATTGGTTGTAGCCTGTACCCTGCATGCGTGGTTTTTAGAGTGTGTGATTGAAGTAGGACCATCATGGGAAGCGTCACATGTTCAGCTCCTAGGAGTGTTTGAGTCATGTACATGGACACTGTGCATAAATGTACTTATGCTGAGAAGGGAGCCTATGTATCCGTCAAGTACACAGTTGGGCAGCCGACATGCATAGCCGTTGAGGAACATCAGTCGTTTCCAATGCCAAAGGCACAGCTAAGCTCCTTCGAGATAGCGAGGATGCAACCAAGAACTGACTGATGAGTGAATAAAGGAGTGCATTTTCTTGTACCGTAAATGCTGCAGACTGAATCACTCATAGAACATTGGGAGCGCTTAACCCTAGGCTGCTTAGCTGAAGGTGCCTGTTTCAACCCTGTAGAAGTAGGTGTCACGCTTCCTATACCTTCTTCGACTGCAAAGAGAGGAAAAACACATATAGGAAGCTGAGACCTCCTGATGGCATGGATTCAAAGAAAAACAACTTGGAATCTGATTGCACGGGTCGTGATTGCACAGCTACACGCAAGTCCTAGTTGGCAGTAATTTCACACTCAATATTGGGGAATCATATGTAAGGCTCCCAGTTTTCAATTTGTTATACCTATAAATACAGAGAGAAAACAATCTGTTTCCAGTCTGAATTTATTTTTAAAAGTGGAAAAATACAGAATACAGAAAATGGTGCCTCTTTTGAGTGACTCTCCATGGTGTCCTTCGTGAATTCCAGGCCAACAGCTGAGCAGATAGACAGCATGAGGAGATAAAAAACAGGATGAGATTTCCTTAGGCACGGGGAGATTAAGTAATTTGCCCAGAATCACAGGATGTTCAGCGTCATTGCCGAGACTCGAACCCGGATCCCCAGATTCGAGGTCGACCACCCTAGCCGTTAGGCCAACTCTCCTCCCACTGCATGCAAATATAGCAGGCAGTATCACCACAAATCACCTTGATACTCTCTTCCTCCCTGAGATCTGTTTTTCCTCTACCTCCACGTCCTGGGCTCTCAAGAGTCCAGTATCTTGTGCATCAGCTCTTCTCTCTGAACTGGAAGTGGAATCGTCGTCCTCCATAGATCTCCATGAGACTATATGCGCCAACATTGCTTTCACTTATATCCTTTTCACATGCCTTATCCTGCTTTCAGGAACTCAGTATGTTACCTTCATTTTAGTCGACAGGCTTCAAAGGACCAGCTCCACCTTTGCTTCCAAGTTCTCCAACTTTAGCATCCAGAGGATACTTTAACATATCCTCAGTGACTTCAGCCTGACAGGAGATACAGCCACAAAATCCACAGAAGACCTGCCACACATCACCAGCCACACATAGGTCACCCTGCTGAGCCACAAGCTGCAGCATCCTGAACCTCTTCTCTTTCACGCTTTAACCTGCCACCCGCCATCACATTACACATCCTTCACATCAGTCTATCAACTCTGGTTTCAAACACTTGTCCATCAATTTCTTTCAAAATGATCAGGACCCCACATGAGAGAGCTAGTGGTTGGAGTTGTCATGCTTCTTTTGACAACGTGTGCAACATATCCTGGGAGCAGCATGCCTGAAACTCAAAATGGAGCAATCCTGTCGTGGACTCAGTATGCTGCAGCCTGAACAAGCGTGGTGCAATGTGCTTTCTTACTTTTAACACTGGTATAGACTCCTTATGTCTGTTGCTTTCACCCTTTCTCCCATCTCTATAAAAGCTGTAGTTATTTACACACACAACTATACTACTCAACACCACTTCATGCAACTCCACGCCACTCCACTCTACGCATCTACACTCCATTCTACAGATCTACACTCCACACCACTCTGCTCTACACAACTTTACTCTACTCTATGCCACTCCACTCTACTTTGTGCTACTCTACGCCACTCCACTGTACACCATGCCACTCTACTCTACACCACTCCATGCCACTCTTCTCAACGCGTCTCCACTCCACGCCACTCCACTCTTTGTCACTCTACGCCACTCTATTTCACTCCACTGCATGATACTCTACACCACTTCACTCTATGCCACTCTTCTCTACATCACACTATGCCACTCCAATCTACGCCACTCCATGCCACTAATCTATATGCCACTAATCTCTAAAACTCTACCCCACTCCACTCAATTCCATGCTACGCCACTCTCCACCACTCCACTCTATGCCACTCTACTCTATGCCACTCCTCCCCACTCTACGCTACTTCACTCTTCGCCCCTCAACGATACGCCACGCCACTCTATGCCACTCTACTCTACTCCACTCCACTCTCTGCTACTCTAGCGCCTCCACTCTACACTACTTTACTCTACACCACTGCATTTCAAGCCACTCTACACCGCTCTACAATATGCCACTCTACTCTATGCCACTCCATTCCTCTCTATCCCACTTCACACCACTCAACTCTATACCATGCCACTCTACTCTATGCCACTCTACCAAACCCCACTCCACTCCACTTCAGCCCACTTTGTTGTCACGCCACTCTATGCCACTGTACTCTACATCACTCTGTTACTCCACACCACTCTAATCCTCTCTATGCCACTCCACTCTATGCCACTCTATCAATGCGCCTCCACGCCACTCTACTCCACTCCACTCTGTCACTCCATTCAAAGCCACTCCACTCTGTGCCACTGTACTCTATGCCACTGTACTCTACACCATTCCATTTCAAGCCACTCTACCCTATGCCACTCTACTCTACACCACTCCACGCCTCTCCATTCCTCTCTACGGCACTCCACTCTACTCTACACCATGCCACTCTATGTCACTGTACTCGCTGCTACTCTACTCTCTGACACTCTACTCTCTGACACTCTACTCTCTGCCTCTCCACGCCAGCGAACTCAAGTCCATGCCACTCTATGCCACCCCACGCCACTTTACGTCACGCTACTCTACTCTATACCACTCTACGTTACTCCACACCACTCTACTCATCTCTACACCACTCCACTCTATGGCACTCTACCTTCTTCCCCTCCGTATCCGCCATGAGCCAAATTACCTGACTTTTCGTAAACAATTAGAAACGTATCTGTTTCCCTAAAAACTGCACGGAGCTGAAGCTGCACCGCTGTTAGCGCCTGGATGCCCTATGGTAGCCATGCGCTTTAGAAATGCCTTTTCATTCATTCATTCATTCATTCATTCATTCATTCATTCATTCATTCATTCATTCACTCTACGCCACTCCACTCTATGGTACTCTAGGCACTCCAGTCTGCACCACTCCACTTTATGCTACTGTAGTCTATGCCACTCCCATTCTTTTTTACACCACTCTATTCCATGCTACTGTACCCCACTACACATTACTCCACTCCACACCACTTCATGCCACACCACTAATTTCACACCACACTGCAGTACAGCATGACTAAAAGACATTGTCAAAGCCAATAGCTCTCACGTGACGAGACCTATTGGGTTTGACATGCTTGTTTCTGTATGTTCTCCTGTTCTCCCATTTTACTTTGCTTGCTTTTATCAATCTCTCATTGGGAAAATAACTGGTTCTCCAGTATCCCTGCTTAAAAGTTAGTATCCAGAGCTGGACTCATGGAAGTCATCCCATGCTTGGCCATTCAGTGCTTGGTGGAAAGAAAGATACCTGAGGAAAGTGTGTTGGATTCTTGTGTTTGGGAAAGTGGTGAAAGCATGACACATCCTTTACACACACCAGCATTGCACAGGGCAGCACTCATAGCTGTCCAATGAACCCTACAGCCAGTTCTGGCTTTCGAACTAATAACACTTTTCATGCTGTGGTTTTAAAATCATGCTTACCATGTCAAAGACAATACAACAAGAATTCCCAAATAAGGAAAGCAGTGGAAAATCACCACTAGATGCCACACCATATATAAAGTGAAAACCAGAATTACTAGTCTAGTTCTTTCCAAGGTCCTCTCTTGTGCAGAGCACTGTTGTCTTGTTGCAGAGGTGTCCAGCATCACTCTTATATGGATGACCATATACATTTTTGCGTACCCTGAATTTAAACGGGAATCATTTCATTAGTCTGGGGACATCATGGAAATATTTCACAGATCTGGCCCCCCTGGACTTCAGTTGGATTTATTTTCTTTATTGCTAAGTCTACGCTATAAAAATAGATGTACATATATACTGCAGAGATTTCTCATGCGTCTGAGAGTGGTCATTTTTGGATAAAGCTCAGATCCATCTGGATATCTCCTGTATCGTGGGTCCTTACTTTGAAATAAACTTCTTGTGTCTCAGCCAAAGCCTCCAGTGGTTATTATACCACTCTTCCATCTATACCCCATACTTCATCTGGTACCAGGAGTGAATTCAGATTTAGAAAAATATGAGAAGACTTCACACAGAGGGAAAATGTTTCATTACCAAGGTGTTCCTGCGTGTTTGGGTGAGCTGCGCCAGTTTTAAATATCCTCAAATTAAAGTTGTTTTACTTGTGGGCTCGAGATGTGGCAACCGCCAGTACCTTCGCGAGCAGGTAACTCGAGACGCTGTCTTCATACGGCATGGTTCTGGAAGTGGTCATTCCTGGGCAGCACTCACGGGTCCGTACTTTGGAATAAACTTTCTTTGTCGCAGCCAAAGCCTCCAGTGGTTATAACACAGTGGCGTAGCGGGGGGTGGGTGGTCGGGGGCGGCCCGCCCGGGCGTCACAAGTTTTTTGGGGTGGCAGACTTTTGCCGCTTTCACCTGCCGTCTCGGGCGGCAAGTGCAAGCCCCGCACTCCTCAAACGCCATAAATGCTCACCAGCAAACCCCCCCACACACTCTTCACTGCGGCTGCCACCGGGCCAGCAAACTCGCCAATACTATTACAGCGCTCTACCCCATATTTTAGTGACCTCACAAATGAGTCCACCTCCACACCTGCTCAAGCTGCAGTGCATTGAATCCACCATGGGATTTCTCCATTAGAGCCTCAGGCTTGCTACTCCCAGGATATGTTGCACGCGTTGTCAAAAGAAGCATTTCAACTCTCACCGCTGTCTCTCTCATGCATAGACCTGATCTTGGGCACTAATCCTCCATCTGAAAAAGCTTGTGCTCAGTAACTACCTCAACATTTATCTAGACAGTACAACCATTGAACTATGCAAATAAATTACTTCGCCACAATCGCACCATGGCAAGCTGTATCACATGCATACCAGTAGATACATTGTTACTTGCTGAAGCTCTCCTACTAACAGATCCTTCTTCAAACTACAAAGTGTAACCCACTGCTACTAATATGTTGATATGGCCTTCACACATTCAGCTCTAAAGATGTGCCCTACCCAAGGTAGGCACCTCCGTTATACGAGTGACGGTACAAGCCTGATGGAGAGTTCGCTGCTATAGCCGGAAAAAGAAGTTTGCGCCCTCTGTTGGCGGAGTAGTCAAGGAGGCTGATTTAAATTTTTGCTTGGAGTACTAAAAATCCTACTTCCATTCCTGATCCTGTTTTCATCGCCGAAGCTACCTACGGAATAAGCTTTTCTCTATCGTGAAGTTTGTACACATAGCCACATGGGAGGTTTCCCATGAGTACTGCTGGCACCACCAACATCTTGCCCTGCGGAGTTTTGAAGCTCAAAAAAGTTGAGTGAAGAGTGGCAAAAAAAGTACCTCACTTAGGATGCCAAAGTAACTTAAGAAAGCTCTGGCTCTCTGATGCTCCCTGAACCAAGGTTCATGCTATAAATGTGTAACAATATGATATAACTAGTGCTTGGATTATCAAGATTATTTTTTTGCTCCATGGATATTATGTGGCATCCTCCTTACTTGTCCCTAACAGAGTAGGACCTGCAGCAGAACCCAAGCCTACTGCAAAAGCACTGAAACCTATTGTGCTTGAAAACAAACAAATCAAAGTAATAGATTTACAGGAAAAAGACAAATTAACTTCCAGCCAATGCGATCGTACGATAAATTGGGAGAATATCAAACTCGCAGCCGAATAACCATTTTTATATAGTGTCACTATGTATTTTTATTTACTCCACATGCTGTTGCTGCTGTTATATCTCTGTAAAGCACTCTGCTACCTTTGAGCCTAGTTTGCGCTATATAAAACTCGACAAATAAATATATGTATTTGGAAACATTATTCATTGACTGGAAATTTCACTTGTGTCTCGATGTGACAGAACAGGCCGTTTGAGTCAGAACTACAGAGGTAAAGCTCCCTTGTTCATCTGGATGGTGTATGTATTGGTGGTGTTACCCATAAACCTCTGCAGCAGTGAGTCTTGGTTTCTCCTGCACCAAAGGAGGGCATCAGCCTAAGGGTCAATGTGCACCTGCTGTTCAGAAAGCAGCTACTGAAGGTCCCTAGAAAAACCAGTTGCCCAACATTTATAAATGCTCAAAAGTGAAAAGCAGCCAAATAATTCTGGACACTTCCCAGGGTGAGCAACAAGTCGTTTGAGTTCAGGGCCACAGATTTTCACAAAACCAGTCATTCACCATCCTCAGAGCTGGAGACGTTCTTCACACGCCAGGGAACCAGAGACCGAGGCGCACATTTCCCACATAAAGAAGAGAAATCCAAACACATTTGAGTTATTACTGAATGAAGCAACACAAAGGTAGACACTATAAGACAGAGTTTGTTTTCCTTTTTTTCCAAAATGTTTTTATTGGCATTACAAACATAAATGCCTTGGATATACGAGATATACAGGGTACAAAGAATTGGCAAGTTGCATAGATCATAGAATGCAGTAACAGTGTCTCCAACAGAAAAAACAATTAAGTCGACATTCATGAAATTACAGTTCTTGAGGGTAGCATTTAAACTATGTGTATTCATCCATGAAAGTAAGGGTTCGAGTTTATCTTGGCTCTTTCTCTGGCTCCTCCCTCATAAAACCCATTTCATCTTCCATCTCTCCCATTTCCAGCCCGTAATAATCTATCCAAGTAGTCCAGATCTTTTTGAATTTACGTGGGCGTCCCCTAGCTTTATATGTTACTCTTTCCGCTACCATGTATTGATCTATACATGGTTTCGATTTCTTTAGCTTGGAGGGTTTTTGGACTCCCCAGTAGCGGGCTATGTCTCTCTTAGCCACCATTAGTCCCAAGTTGGCTAATGTGAGTTTGCTACGTGGTAGGTCGATTTCCGTAGGGATGCCCAGAAGGACATATTTAGCCTCTAACTTGAGTTGTGCTCCCAATATGTTGTTCAGATCCCCAAGTACCTGGGTCCAGTATGTTTTTATTTTGCTACACTCCCATAGTGTATATATAAATGTGCCCTGCTCGGTCTGACCAATCTGGAGTTTCTGCTCTTCTCATAGTATGTAGTCTTGCTCGATCGAAATAGACCCTCTGTAGGATTTCGTATTGTATGAGACGTAACCTCTGTTTTATTGCTACTTCTCATGGGTGCATTAGGGCAGCCTCCCAGTCAATGTCTTCCATCGGCCCTGTGGCTTTTTCCCATTTGGCTCTAAGTGGTCCAAGTTTTTCAGGCATATTGTTAAGTAGTGTTTTGTATGTCTATGAAATAGCCTTCTTCGGGATTGCCTCCTGCAATAGTCTACCCTCTAGGGGGGAGAATTCCGGTATTTCCGTTGCGTTCAACTCCTCTGCCTTCCAAGCATGTTCGGTCTAAGATAGGCATAATTTTGAGTGTCCTTTAATTGGTACGTGGCCTGGAGTGTGTCAAAGGGTACGAGGGTGCCTCTCTCGAGTATACCTCCCAGTTTGGAGATCCAGATCATGTCCCATTGTTTAAAGCCCCCGGAGTTTTCCGACCTCTGGTAGTCTCGCCCCCTCCCACAAGGGCGTTTCTCTTGTAAGTTTAGTGTCCCCTTTCATTTGTTTCTCTGCTCCCTTCCAGGCTTCTATCGCCCTTTGGAGGGCTGGTAGGAGTCCGTTAACGCCCTTGCCTTCATATAGATAATGTAGTTGTGTATGGTGTTGAAACTGAAGTCTCTCCAGTGCATATGTAGGATGATCTCTTGTAGCATGACCCCATTCATTAATTACAACTAGGTGGCCTGCTCTATAATAAGCTCTTATATTGGGTACAGCAAGACCCCCATTATATGGGTTGTGTTGAAGTGTTTGAAACGCCACTCTTGGGTGGGCCCCGTCCAGAAGTACACATAATTCGTTATTTAGTGTTGTAAATATGTTCTCTGGTATCTTACTCTAGGTGTTTTGTAATATGTAAAGTAACATAAGGAGCGTGATCATCTTGTACATGGCGGCCCTGACCATCATTGTTAGTGGGAGTCTTCTCCATCTCTTGACATCCTCTTCAAATTCTACAAGAACTCGCTTGATATTATGGGTCAGACTAGCAGCTTCATCGGTGGTAATGTAAAGGCCGAGATAGAGGAATCCTTCTTGGGTCACTGCAGACATCCCGGAATTAGCTGAGCATCGATGGAGATTCCCACTGAGTAGAGGCTAGACTTATTCCAGTTAATTCTGTATCTTGCACTGTGGCCGTTTTCCTCACAAATTTGCCGGGTCTTCGGGAGTGTCCTGGCTGGGTCAGTGACATATAGCAGAATATCGTCCGCATAGAGCGAAATTCGCTCTTCGTCTAGTAGTTGCTCCTCATCCCTGAAGCCACTTATTTCAAGGTGGGATCTAATTACACACACCAAAGGCTCCAGGACTAGAGCAAACAATAGTGGGGATAAGGGACATCCCTGTCTGGTGCCTCTTTGGACGGGTCAGGCTGCCAAAGTCACCCCGTTTACTCGGACTCTAGCCGCCGGTTTAGTGTAGATAAAAGCCGGCCCAAATACCATAAGATACAGTTGTGTAGTCTTTTTAAGAATGTTTAAATATTGCTGTGCATTTTGTAGGAATTCACAGTACCTGGGAGTCAGTGGAATTTAAACCACATTAAGGGATCAGAACTCAACCAAATATGCAACAACTAAGATACCCTCTTTAAGCTGATTAGTGGTGGTCTGTAAACGTCGTCACTCCCAAGGAATCTAGACCAAACTTTCCAAAGGAAGAACTTGGACCATTCTGAATTAATTTTCCAAGTCTGATTAATTTTGGTTTGAAAGAAAGCCAGGTATTTGGGGTCTCTGTGTCTAGCATTGTACCCATGCCCTAATCTGGGGTCCACCCTATGGACTTCCTAAAGCCTTCCTGTCCACTCGTATCATTAGAAGGTCTGAGGCTCTGGGCTATACTCTGGCTTTACACTTGTTTCTAGGGTCATGGATCACTGATCTGGGTTGCATTGTGCATCCTATTCAACTTCCCATGGGGGCAGGTCTGGTACTTGAAGTAGGGCATACTGCGTTCCACTACAAGAGTAGACTTTGGAGCGTCACCCCTTCAAGCTGGACATTGAGTATCACCTTGATTTTTCCTTTAAGTAGGGCGAATGAGGGCTTTGCCTTCTTCCCCCATCACTCTCTGAAGAGACAAGGACAGAGGCCTGTGCCAAATACTCACAGAGACACCTCTCTATGCTGTGTGACGTGTGCTGGCTCCAGTGAGCAGGTCTGGACTCTCCTATGCATTGTCCTGTTGACAAGGCTTTAACAGATTCACACTGGGTGGAAGACTTTGGTGTTCAGGTTCAAGGGCACCCTGCAATACACTGGTGCCGCCTGCCAAGGGTGATACCAGTTGTTCCAGCCCTCACTTCCAGCTTCTGATGTCTGGGTGAGAGGAGCCTCTCCATGAGGGATGGGGTTGTGGTGTGAGTTAGCCCACTGGTTGCCCGCTCTTCTGTGACTGACGATGATGGCATCTATCTGGTAGCAACAGAGGACCAGCAGATGTTCTGGAGGGGGAGAGGATGCTGTGCAACTCCCCGGATCACTTTCTGTCTGGATGATGCTTGGTGGCACCATGGCACCGAAGGGTGCTAGAGAATGACTTTAGGTGGTGGCTGACCCAGGTGCTTGGGCAAGACTGGACTGCACCAATAATGCCTGCTCCACTGGAGGGGATGGTTGTCTACTTTGCCTGACCTCCACTGAAGCCCAGTTGCTGGTCCAGGGGACTCTGACTGGCCGCAAGAGCAAGGACTCCTTAACTTGCTTGATTTGTGCTTTAACCTCCCTCCTGGAAGTGAGGTAACCCAGGGTGAGAGTCTTATCCCCGAATGGTATAATTGCTGGATTGACTTGTGGCTGTGGACACCTAATATGGTAGGGAGCACACTGTGGCCCTTCTCCTGCCCCTCTGCGCCCCTTCTGGGTCCTGGGTTTACAGCTGACTCTCCTCCTTTGTCCCTGTGCTGCGTTTTAAGCTGAGAGAATGGACTCATGGTTTGGGCTGTAGATTTCGTCTTCTACCGTCCCAACAGGCATATGCACACAGTTCCGGCAGCACGCCTGATTGCCCCTCACCAGGCCTGGCTGACCCGGGTTGTCATTGCCCCAGCACTACACTAGACCCAATAGGCCGCATGCTGTAGGGCCCTGTCTGCCCTTCTCACTAACCCCTAAGCTATCTCCCTGCTGATCTGGAGTTTGTTGATGAGTGAGTGATGCATCGGACTGATATCACAAAAAACAACTAAGAGAAGGAATGCTTGAATGAGTCTCAACCACTGGCGATCGCTTGGGCCACATTCCAGTCCATCCGTTTTTTCCCCACTATGCCACTCTATAGACCAGCCATATGTAAACCAGTCTTGGTTCTGTTAATATAATGTCAGTCCAGTCCGCTTTGCCAGGCCAGGTCCCTTCCAGGCGGGATCACAAGCAAACCCGACATGTATCAACCTAGTTGGACCTCATCAGTGACTTGCACCTTGATTGCTATAGTATGTTTTTTTAAATCTGCGCTGCCAAAATAAACGCTTGAGTCAACGGTATCCTCAGTGCTATGAGTGCGGTGCATGGTACTGGGGGCCCATACACCACAATTTCTTCACACTCCAACCCCTAATTTGACTTTATGCCAGTTCAAAAAATATTTATTTTCTAATTTGTTCATATTTAGTACAAAAATATATTTTACAGCAATCGGATTTAAAAGTATAATCCATCAAATCTGCTCTAAAACCACCAACACAGCGTGCTTCGAGGGAGCACCCTCCCCCTCAGTCAGGGTTTCTGTCTTTCAGCCAATCATTCCTTCCAATGCAAATGCTACAATGAATGTTTCAGCCAACCCTGTGTGCGCATTTTCAATTTCAAACAGATTAACACTCGAAACAAGCATTGAAAATGCAATAGGTCTCGCCTTTTATTAAGTTAAAGCCATTTGCTTTGCTATACAATACCATTAGCAAAGTAAATGGCTTTAACTTAATCAAAGGCGAGACCTATTGCATTTGCAATGCAATCGGTCTCGCCTTTGGGCCTTCTAAGTGTTTGGCCATGCATTATATTATCGCACGTTACTGCAGTGGACTGTGTGGCAGTGATTATAAGTGTGGCACTAGATTTGGCAATAGTTTCATCAACTTCGTTCTCTTAATCAACACAGCACCTAACGCCGCTTAGAACCCTAGCAGCCTAAAAAGCAGACGACTTGAAAGGGTGACGTTTTGTTTCTAAATAAACAATACAGTGTGGAAATGTTCATTGTTCACAACCCACACATGGGGTTTATTGAAAACACATTTATAACAATTACCCAACAATCCGAGGAAAGTTCACAGATTCACGGAGATGGTTATGGGGGCAGAGAGCACTAAAAACGGCTGTCGTAACGGCAATAGAAGCCCCTGCAGCCCCTTTTTGGGGGGGGGGGGGCGAGAGGGTGGAGACAGCCCTATCTCCAGGAGGCCCCCTCAACACATGACCTCTGTCTGTTATTTAACCCCTTCGATGCTGCGCAGATTCCGCCGCTGTGCTGGCGGAATCTTGCGCGGGCGTGGTCATGACGGAATGGTTCCGTCATGAGCACAGCTCAACCGTGGGTCATGACGGAACCATTCCGTCATGAGCACCGAAGGGGTTAAAAAGAACCCTGAGTGACTGGTTAGGGACCCATTTCAGATAATGTGCTCAGTGTGTAATCCCCATTCCAATGTTATTTTCCCTTTCTGTAGAATCTGTCCCTTCATGCCTTCCTCGCCTCGATTTATTATTAATGGAATATGTTAAGCACTGGCTTTAAAATGTAGGCAAAGGCGTTATAGGCAAAGGAGGGGCACGCATACATGCACTATAAGCAGATGTTGTGGAGGGGAAGCCTGAAGAGAAGTGCTCGAAACTAGCTCTATTGTTTTCCATGATTTTAGTGGTCGTGCCTCTGCTTCCAACCGGCATTAATGCCACCTCTGTCAATCAACGAGCTTCATTTGTTTTTTAAATCCAAAGTGGTGGCATTTCTCAATGTTTTCCCAAAGCCCTAATAAAAATATACATAGCTTAAAAGCAATTTTAAACTGGAATTGTCACAATATTTCTCACGGATATTTCCAAACGCTGGCACATATGACCTATGAGTTAGAAAAGCATTTCCAAGTGGCACGCTGCTGCCTCCCGTGTCGATAGCCACCAGCCATTTCCTGAAGCTCTTACAGCCCTGTAAAGGGGCTGCCGGCCGGCTGGAAGACTTACATTAAGAGGCGTCATGCTGGGACACGGAGCGCGGTGACCCTAAATCGGGCGCAGCGCTCCAAAATAAAGTAACCCAGCACTGAAAAGGCGGTCGGATAGCGTATCCAATGACAAATTACAATCCGAGAAATAAAATGAATTTGCAGGCCACGAAGCTTGCACAGCCGATTTATTACAAAGCAACTGCACTAAACCGTTCCTGAATATTGGATGCAAGTTTTCCAATAAATTAGAGGCCTGGTTAACACCAACAAAAGAAGAGATAAAGACAAAACAAATGTATCTGCGAGGGTGGATTGATTCAGTCCACATCCAAATTTGCACACACCTTATTGAAATCTGTCCCGAACAGGGTTACAGAGCATCCATTTGACAAGAAGGGAACGCATGACCCTTTAGAGTTCAACATATGATTATCATAAAAACGCGAGTAAACTGACGTGCTAACTTCAATGAGAATTTGTAATCGCCGATGAGTGTATATTGAAAAACGGGGGAACCATCTGGAACACGTCAATACACCCCACTTTTCAGATTAATGTGAACGCTCGTCTGCCACGCTGGGAAGTAAAAAACAAGTCTTGTAAAGCGAAAGACAAAACGAACGTGCTGCGTCCCCCCAGACTGCGGCCTTATTACCCCAGCATAGCGCCTTCCCCGCTGCGTCCCCCATTCACGCAGGCCTTCGCTTTGGGCACAATGGCCCCAACACATATTGCGAGCGGCAGCCGAAGTGAACAGTGGGATGTGTCTTTTTTTAGGCGCGTCGGCCAGTCTGGCGATAGCGCTTTCATCTCGGTACTGTAAACCCGAATTAAAGGAGGCTACCTCAAGGAGGGCAGAGATGGCCCGCTCTGTGCTCCACGCGGGTCACAACCCGCTGACACCAGACCGGGCGAGTTCATGTATTTTAAGAGCATCACTTGTTCCGCGAGGTCAGTTGAGAGAGTCGTGGAGACGCGGAGCAAGAAATGAACTAATCCTTCTTTAATGGGAAAGACACAATGTGAGACATGTTGTTCTCGGCAATGGGATGTGTGGAGCTCCTGCTCTCTGGGCCACTGTCAGTGAGTTACTGGTTTGAGAAGGGCAAATATATATGTATCATTTGCAAATCTAAGGGGCAAAATCAACATTCTGTAAAACATGGGCTGATGGTGGTGGGGGGGGGGCACCGCGAGCGGAGGCAAAACAAAAGAAGCGCGGCCGCTTGTTATTGCAAGGCATTACACAAATGTTAAAAAATAAAGTGCTTACATAAAAGGTAGAGACGGGCAGATGGTTGTGGGGGGAGGGCATCGCGAGCTGAGGCACAACAAGCGCTGTCGCTTGTTCTTGCTCCTCATTACACGAATGAGGAAGATGGGGAAAACAAAAGGCGTGTCAGCCATTGTTGAAGCTAAACGCTGTAATAGCAAAACAAGCCCGACGGAGCGTGGCGCGCGCTTGGGGGTGGAGGAGCGCATTCCAGGAGGGGGAGCGGACCCTTTGAAGTGCTCCCAAAAGGCTGATTGCATGGCGGCACGATGTGCGTGATTGTGCGCGTGCTAGCCATGCAATCCGCTTTTTGGGAGCACTTTCAAACCCGCTCTCTATAGTATCGCTTTGCGATCGCTTACGCGATAGCAAGGTCGAGACCTAAAAACGTATCTCCAAACTTTCTTGCAAGAGTTAAGGTCCAATGTATTTTTAACCTCCTTGCACCATCTGCTGGATATTTTAAGAACCACAATTATAAATTCATAAGGCGCAGATAAGGTACTTTCAAACAAACATTGGCAATAAGGACTTCGTTTGATATTATTTGTTAAACTCAAATCAAACGTACATCAAAATTACATTTTGGTGTAATTAAAAAATGCCAGATTTGTATCAGTAGAGAAACAAGGCCCAGCTCATTATTTGAGCCTCCTGGTTCCATGGTTTTTAAAATGAGAATGTATATACTTTCTTTTAAGTATACATTCTCTATCGCTGCAGCGAATATCTTGTGAAACACGCTCCAGCGACAGACATATCGTCCCGCTACATTACCACTATGATTCATCTGTCTATGTAAGCTAACAGTATATTTAAAGTCTTTGTTTTCTATGGCTCTAAAGTGCTCAACTATGTTTTAAATTGGCGAATTGGAACACCAACATAATACTTAGTGCACATACGTACTATCACAAAGATCACATAGGTTGTTTGGCAACTGATGGACGAATTAAGAAAATATATATATTCTTTAAATGACTCTTTTTGTCCAACCATTTTAGTGCTTTAAAATGAAATTGACAGCATTGACAGTGCTTATAAGTAAAAATGAACCCTACGTTGCAGCAAGCATAGGGCCAAGATCTCAAGTTGGTGTGTTTACCACAAAAACAACATTCATGGAAGGAATGCTTAAATTAATCTCAGCGACAGGCGCTTGCTCAGGGCCACATTACAATCCATCATTTTTTGCCCACTCTGCCACTCTAGAAAGATGATAGGTAAAGGGTAAGCCCAATAAACCCTTGAGGGCTTAGGCGGATGAATTGGTATAGTGAGGTTGCCAACAAGGGATTTTGTTTGTGGTAACTTAGTTCAATTTCTTAATGGTTAAGTTTAGGGGTGTATTTTAAATGAATTATACACCAATTGTAGATGTTATAAAAAGACTATTTGTAGATAAAAGGTACACACACGGGAATTGTTTTTGTGAATAAAACACAAATCTTTTTATATAAATCAAAGTGAAAAAGGGAGTACAAAAAGAACAATGAGTTTCAAGCAATACAGCATGAAAGATGGGTTAACTCAAATCCACATTTCATCAAATAACATCTATTTCCAAACAGTTTTAACAGAGACTAATTTCAATAATGAAAAGAAATCAACTGTGTTTATCTAATGGTGTGGAATTAGATGATGGAGTCGACGTTTCTAGAAAGATGTCAGCAATATGCAAACCAGTCTTGTCCTGCTCCGAAAAAAACAGTCCAGCCCAAAGCATTCTTTCCATCATGTGGCTCTTTGGTACCACAGAGTTCGTACATGTGATGGGTATGCCTAGAAAGGAGTCCAACGCCCACTGTGCCATAGGAGTCAATCTGTGCCTCCTGATGAAGTTCATGTAGACTGATATTGGTTTAGAGTGGCTTGTGTTCCCATCTGAAAGAGACCTGTCCTGGCAGTTTTGGCTGGACTGCTCCTGTAGGAACTCTGTAGTCTCTGGTGCGCCTCTTCACTAGATTTCAACAGCAACCCATTCCCCAAACTACTTTGTGAACCACTGTGTCTCAATGATGTGGCCATTTCTGCCTCCAACATCTATAGAGAATTAGTTGGCAGCTGATTCTGTCTGTTGAAAATCTATTACTAGCCCTAGGACAGATTTCATTGGGTGTAGCACTTCAGCGTCTCTTCACTGGCCATCCTCATTTGTCATCACTCAGGATGTTGGAACACAGGAGACCACCCTCGTTTGCTCCTCACCTTGTGGCCTAGAGGGGCATTCTTTTTGGTTTCCGGAACAGCACCAATTGAAGTGTCATTTTGGAATGACTTGCCCTTTTCTTCAATCTACTTAAGAAAAAATACTTTAGTACACATGGATTCTGAAACATGTGATGAAAGAGTCTTTGCTTCTACCAATAACATCTTTGTATAACATTTAAGAAACTTCATATCTGGAATGACATTCCAATAGACGTAACGCGCTTGGTGCAAAACAGAACCACACAACAGAACTTCTGACTCCTGTTGTGCCCTGAAGAAGTCCATCTGTATATGGACGAAACGTGTTGGCTGGCTTTTTTTAATGTATATTTGTGAAGCAATCATTAGAAAAAGAAAATAAAGGAGAAGATAAATCACCTTATCAACGTTTAAATGGTCAATCATTATTATGTATATGTGGTGCACCTCTGTTGTTTATATACAGTAGGCAACCCCATTAACTGTAGATGTTTGTATATAAAGACAGGGATGCAGGATCTGCCTCCTCGGTGACCAGTCTAATCTCCTCTCTGACCCATCAATTCAAACTTTTGCAATGCAGAATAGCAGATGGTAAGAAACTTTTTTATACAAGATGGCTGACGTTGCAGCGTAGCTCACAAGCCTTTTAGTCGGGATGGCTGAGTTGATGGAGCAGACCATGGAGGTGGCTAGGCATTCTACGATGTAGGAGATATTTATCTATGATAAACTACAGGCTATTGCTCCCATAATATACAGGTCAGGTGCCTTCCTTGAAACCTGAGCCCGACTTGGTGAAGTCTTCATAGAGGACATCCTACCTCCATCTTTGACTTGTTTTTTTATGCCACTGCCAGCTGTCTTAGAGCGGAAGACGTACTGCACACAATTACTCTCTATTTTGAAGGCCAAAGACCCAGGGGCAGGATCTCCAAGCTGCTCCAGTCCAGAGAGAACCATACTTGATCCAAAAGGATCACCGGTTTACACTTACATCAAGCTGGATCTCAGAAAATAACACATCTATTATTCTTTCATCTTTCTGTTCATTCTCTGGACCCAGGTGTGTCTCGAAGTACTTCACCATCTTCACAGACACCCATTTTTTAATACACAACAGTGGCCCGACTGACTCTGCATAACCTCCACTACCCTGCTGGATCACCCAATGCTGCTAATGATAGAAAGAGGTAAGTCCTGGAGCTTGGTATAGGTCTAATGCTATCCCTCCCAAAATGTGCCCTCTGGTGACATTGACTGTCATTGGGTTGCAAGCATTCGCTCATGGTACGGGGCAGCATGTCTTCCTGTGTTTTTGTTTTATTTTTTGTAGGATTGTTGCATTTTTGTCCTCTTTGGTATATGCGCTGGGTGGTTCAGTGGGGTTGTTTCCTGTTTACTAGCTTACGGAGTTCTTGTCTCTGCAAGGTTTGTTTATAGGTTTCCCTTGTTTAGTATGAAGGTCGTTCTGTTCTGCCCCTTTGGCTTTATTGGGTTGCTGCTGCCTACACCTCCTCACCTAAGGCTGACGTTTGTCGGTCTTCCACAAAGTTTTGAAAATGGAATGACAGATTGTTTCCTGGTTCCTCTATTGTTGGTTGGGACAGCATTTCTTGCAAGAAGTCCGCCAGTTGCTGCCCGAATGCATTCAGTTTGCAAAATGCGAGGGGTTCAAGCATATCTCACTTTACATCCTGTTCTGGGGGGATTTGTGGTGTAATGTGCCAGTTCCTGGTGCTGGTACACTCTATTCAGGCTTGTATCCTAAGGGCGTAGGAGCAGAGTAGGGGCGTTGTATCATGCCGCAGATGACTGGTATCCTAATTCATATAAAAGCACATTACTGCCCACTTAGGCGTCATTTGTGGATATGTTTAGTATTTGTACAATACCGCATCAATGCATTGTTCAAAGCCAGAAGGGTCAATAGGGAAAGAGAATTGCAGGATATGACCAAAATCACAATTTTGAAAACAATTAAAAAATAATATTTACTCTGAGGTGCAACATATTAATCCATTAAATGAATGTGCTACGTGCTCAATGTAAAGTGAACACACAGTATTCAAAAGATTTCATGCAAAACAAGGCAGGTGGATAAAGGGTGATCACATTGAAATCAATAAGTTGACTGTGAGGTCAAGAGATGGGGGATATAGGTTCAAGAGTCAAGAATATTTTGTCCCACTTGCTTAAGCAAAGTCCAATCCCTGGTACCCCCTTTCTTGACGCAGTAACATTGACATTTGAGCTGAATCAAGCGGACAATAAATCATAGCACGAATGCAATGTGAGAAGAGAAGCCCCCGGTAACTTTATAACTTCAACATTTGTTGGATTCCTGAGGATGTTATGGCTGGGAGGTGATGATCTGGCTTATTGAAGGTAGGGGGCTTCCCATGCAAGAGAACAAAACACTTCAGGGACAGACCGTCACATCTCAAACCAATATGTAGGACAGTATTTTCAACTTAATGAATCTATTTTTGTACAGGGAAATCCAAGCTCCTGAATTGATACTGCTGCTTTACAAGGCCCTGACCCTACAGATCCTTCTAACTGCCAACGTTCCAATGTAAACATTGACCGCTTGTTGGGCAAACTGGATTATGTCCTAACAGTATGTTGGAAGCCGGAATGATGGCCACGTGTTAAATCCTCAGTTTGCTCAAATGGAGCAGCAGCGCTCCTGTTCCTGGACCTGTCTTCTGCGTTTGATACTGATCCAGCGCAAGGGACAAAATGTACATATTCTCCTTATGTCACAGATTCTTATTAACAAAGGTTCATTCATACATTAATTGGTGGGGCCCATAACACCAACACACTTCACATTCACTCAAACTCCCCCGAACTGTACACAGGAGAAGGGCTGCTGGACATGTGGGTACCTTATTATCTATCAGGATACATTTTCTTACTAATTTATATATACATTCTATATACACTTTTCAGAATCTTGGCTTAATCATCAAGGCACTCCACTATATGGTTGATTGACTAACTAGTTGGACAGGTTGATGGTGAATTAGAACCAGCTAACACAATAAAAGTCTAGGAAACATTAATCTCTAAAGTGATTAATTTTAAGAACCACAAACTCGTTTCTCATTTTTTCAATGTTGTTTATCTAAACATTCCCTTTAAACATGCATGTATTTACTACAGTTCATAATTTGAAATTCAGATTTATTAATAAGTATCAAACATTTAGAGATTTCAAATAAACATAAATTTAGGAAAAATGTAGTAAATCATTTACCAAGGAACAGGCGACTATAGCTTCAGATCAAATAGGGAGTTATCCGCATTCTCAGGTAAAACTCCCCTAGACAGGCTGTCTGACCCACACCAAGGGATCAAACCGTCAGGCAAAATACAGGATACAATGCAACAGCTTTGCAAAGTCCATATATCAATCCGCAGTATGGATTAACTCCACACCCAGACTTCCCGCATAGAATTTAAAGACATTTAAGGAATTCGTAAATTTAAAAAGAACAATTTCCCAACAAGAACTCCTTTTTAAGAAATAACCCAAAGACTATTATTACCGCAACTCCAAACACAACTCTCGAACTCCTCTTGAACCAACCCTCAAATCCCACATCCATAATGACAGATGAGGGTTATTATACCCTTTTCGTGTATTACTTCATACAAAATATGACAACTTTAGGGGCAGACCAAATGTTCTGATTGGACACTTCGGGGTTATCAATAGTTCATTGCACACTTCCCACTGCAAACTGGTTCTGCATATTGTCCTCGGATTCCCATGCGGGGACTGACAAATGTATTGTTTCACCGCAAATGGGTCCTATTGACAGGTTCATTCTTTGTCACTTCCTTGGTTCCCATCCGCTCATCTTCTGGCTTGCGGTCAAGTCCCCAACACATCGACCTTGGCAAGGAACACGATGTCAGGAGTTAATTTCACCTTGTGATCTCCAGAGCTATCTGGACATGTGCAGAAATCATCACACGCACATGGTGGCATCTGCTTCAGAGAATGCCATCATGAGTACTGCGGCATAGTAGGCCCGATTGTTAACTAAGTGAAAGTAGACATAACAGCAATTAAAATTTAGAAATGAAGGTTCTAATGTTTAAACCCACACTAATCCCATTCTAGTCCGCAGACAGTGTCCTTCAAGGCCTGGCCATTGTTCGCCTCCTTTTCACGGGCTTTCCACCATGTGAAGTCTCAGGAATCCATTGGATCCTGACTCGTTTCACTGCATGATGCTTATAAGTGATAGATCGCTGCATCCTATCGATGCACCTGAAGTTAAATGTGTTGAAAACTAAACTTGCCTACCCATGCAGCAACTGGTCCAGATATCACCATCTGATCATCATAAGAACCAGGTCCAACAATATGCAGAAGTGAAGAACTTAGAGGTGAACATGGACTCCAACCACTCCCCTGTATTGCAATCACTTTCCAAACAAAGTTTGTACTCGATGAGATACCTTGGCTTCTCATTCATAATATAGGTCTTACTACAAGCAAACACTGTATCAACCCTACACTCTACAGTGGCTCCCAAGATCCTGGTGCAAATCAGAGCGCTTTGCGGCCTTGCCAGGTATATTACGTGCCATATAAATTCTACAATATTAAACAATACTCCTCCAGGCTCAATCACCGAGGCTCTTAGGAGAGGACTGTCCAACCACTGACAGGGCCCTGGGTTTGGATGAGGTACCCACAGCCACTAAATCACCTAATGCAGGCCAACCCACATTGCAAGGCAGCCTTGGCGTTGCCTTTTACCAGGCATATGCTGGGCTGCTTCCACTACACATCCTAATCCTTTAAAAGACCCTAAACTTTGGTCAATCTCCCTGTGCCATGGGCTGGTCTCTTAAGTGTCTGGTACCGAAACCTAAGGATGCCGCACAATCGTGAACCTACAACATCACCGTACTGATCAGTGCTGACATTCGTATGCCAGTGTCCTATGCAGACAAAAGTCAAAAGGTCAGAGGTCCTGTACAGTTGACTCTCCTAGGTAAGCTGAGATTTGCCCTGCCACTATATTTTATATTACCCTACCTAGAGAAAGGAGAAATGTAACGGACCAGACGTTTTGATGAACTCTGTTATCTTAGTAGTTATTTTTCGTCTGGACTGAGCCCTTACTGTCTTGTTCTTTCTTTATATTCTTGTTTTAGTTTTATAATACTCTTGTTGTTGGTAACTAGAGGGTGCCTGGCCCACCAGAGCCTTCCGCTTTTCTGCACATTCAATCATAAAGTAGTTACAACATGCTTGAGGTCTGCCCCTCACAGCGTCTGGCCAATCGGAGCCTTTGCTGTTCACCACACTGCTTGCTCGCGAGCTGGTTGGTAGTATGCAGTGGGTCATATGAGACTGGCTAATAAGAAGCTTCAGTAGTACGACACTTTTTTTCAGTCAGAAAGTATTTGGAGGATGTTGGAGGGGTAAGAGTCACACAACCTGTGTTTTCACTACAGTTTAAGTCATAAGAGAGGTCAACATGCTGGAGGTCACGTGGAGTTGTCTAGCCTAGCAGTCCGTTCTTTAAAACGGGGGCAGTCATTGTGTGGTTGCAGTTTACTGGAGGTCACATGACCCTTTCTGACCAATCAGTCTGTAGTAATGTAGTCCAGACTGGTTGAGGTATTTCATGAAGATTTATTGTAAGTTGTTAAGTAGCCTGGAATAAGCCCCACCAGGAGCAGCCAGCAGGCAGCTCAGCCCCATCATAACTGTGGCTTATCTTCAACCAGCACCCAACATTCCGTAGTGCATCACAGTGTAGAAGCATTCCACTAGAAGGGCATTGAGTGGGTAAAGGCAAACATAGGAATATGCAATAGACAGAATACAACATACCTCCTTTTCGTCCACAACAGAAAAATGAACATAGAAACATAGAGACACATGAAAGAGAAAGCGTACCAATCATTACCCTCTGTCACACCCACTGGCCAGACAGAAGCGACAGAAGGCATCGCACAGCATGCAGAAAATATAGAAAAGAAATGAAAGAATAAAATCAGACACATTCCTTCTCTGAGAACACAATGCAATACAAAAGGCAGAAAATAAAACAATAAGACTTGAGAAGTAAAACCGAAAAGTACAAACACATAAATAGGCACTATTATTCCCTCATCCAACCAACACATAAAAGGAACAAGAAAGTAGTTAGACTGGGAGGATAGGTACTCTTCTTCCCTTCTCCAACGAATACATAAAAGGAACAGGAAGATAGAAAGACTGAGAGGAAACCACCTAAAGGTACGAACACAAATAAGTACTCTTTTTCCCTTCTTCACTAAACAACGAGAAAGAGAATAGAAAGATATCAAACAGAGAGGCAGAGGAGTAAACAAAAGATCCTTCATACCGCCCTGTAAAACAGCATTAATAAGTTAGATTGAGAAAAAAATAATTGAGAGGAATAAACCCCAATGAAGACATCGAAGAATAGAGAGAGATAAACCCCCATATCAACAACCTAAAAGGTTAAAAATTGAAAATTATTGAACATTTGAGAGGGATAAAACCCATATAGAGACAACCTCGTAAAAGGGCTACACATTGAAAATAGAGGAGTGCGGCTCGATAGAAATTCCATTGAAAAATTGAGAGGGATAAACCCCAAATCGTCAACCTGAGAAGGTCAAACATTCAAAAACATTGAATAGTTGAGAAGTAGAAACACAATGTAATTCCAACTAGGAAATACAACCAGAATACATGCAACTTGATAAGTGAATTGAGGTACACATTCCCTAGCAAGGAACACTGCACGGATGCATGTACATTGATATAATCGAGAAAACAAATCGATATGTGCAATCCCTACAGGGAATACTGCACGCATGTAAATGTCAACTATGCAAAGGTAACTTTCCATGCAACAAATTGAAAAATAGAGAAAAATTGAGAAATTGAATTTTTGAAAACATGCAACCTGTAAAACAGAGAGATGTAAAACTGTGCGTTTAAATATCACAGTGTACATGCAAGTAGATTGATAAATAAAAAAATATTGAGTAATCGATTTCTTGAGAGCATGTCACTAGGGTCATAAATATAAACACCTCATTAACGAAAATAGAAATATGAATAGAAATCATGCTCAGCTAGACATGTGATCAATAGCTTGAATGTGCACCCAAAAGACATTGAAATAGAACAACACGCTCCTTAGAAACTTAGTTGAGATAGACCTGGAGCAGTCTTATTAGAAGCAACCAAAATATATATGGCAATTGAACTTGAGCATATTGAACGAAAAGAAACTTGTAGCTTCGTGATGCACTAGATGATCAAACATTGACGATCTCTGACAACTCCAAAAGTATTGACAAATGGAATACAAAAAACAACCACAAGATGGCACTCTTGTGAAATAATTGAAAGACCTAACTCGAACTCGTTTGTGCTTGTTTCTGTTTTCGTGTTGATTCCAGAAATTGATAGGTCTCTGTGCTCAAAGATAGTACCAGTGAAAAAACATGTTCCGTGCACACAAGAAAAGTTTCAAAAGTAGGTAGTGTTGGCTGCCAAAATTATAAAACAACAGTGTTATGCTTAGTTATGCATGCGCTCGCTTCCCTATAATTGGGAAAGGTGACATCGAATTGAGAGACGGGCATTAACAATCCCATCCTCGTCGCCAAAATTATGTAGTAATGTAGTCCAGACTGGTTGAGGTATTTCATGAAGATTTATTGTACGTTGTTAAGTAGCCTGGAATAGACCCCACCAGGAGCAGCCAGCAGGCAGCTCAGCCCCATCATAACTGTGGCTTATCTTCAACCAGCACCCAACATTCCGTAGTGCATCACAGTGTAGAAGCATTCCACTAGAAGGGCATTGAGTGGGTAAAGGCAAACATAGGAATTATGCAATAGACAGAATACAACACAGTCTTTGGTTTCACCACACTATTCAGCCATAAGATGTTACATTATGGAAAAGGTTACTCAGTGGGGTCTTGCATAGCATAACCTCTGATTTCACTGCACTCTTCAGGCGTAAGGTGACTGGAGCATGCTGGGAGTACCCAATAGTGTCTATTTGGAGTCTTTGGAGTCACTTCACAATCTAGTCAAGGGGTGTTCGGGATACACTGAAGGTTATGTGGTGCCGCATGGGCACTCGTGGTTATTTGTTTTGAAAATGAGGGTCACTTGCAAAGGCTGGCAGATGCCAATTGGAAACATTCTAACATCTGAAAAATCCAGGCATTTGGATCAATCATGTGATCCTCGATCGCTTGTAAGTGGCTGGCCCTTCAAAGCTCTTGGTTCAGGCTCATGTGACTGACATATGCATAGAGATCACATTAGGGTGCCTGGCCTTACGAAGTCTGAGATGTGAAGACACGCGCCAGTCGTAGGATGGCTGCTGAGTGCTAGAGGTCAGGGATCAGCTCAGCCCAAATCTTCTCCTTGACTGCACTACTCACTCTTGATGTGGCTCCTTCACTAAATATTCCTTTAGGTACAATCAAATAATGGCGGGCGTCGGACAGCCTTGATCTTAGAATTGGTTGCTTCCTCCATATTCTTCAGTCTCTTCTCTTTTTTCTTCTCCTTCTCCTCTCTGTCACCCTGTATGCTCACCTCCTGCTATTGTAATCCTGCTTACTCCCTTTCTTCTCGCTTCAGGTGTGTCAGAGGCAACATCGTGCTGCTAACCCAGGCTTTCCGCAGGAAGTTTGTCATTCCCGACTTTGAAGACTTTACGAAGAGTGTGGACAGGCTGCACGAGAGCTGCAGGAAGATCAGTGGGGGAAAGGTAAGGGGTGTGGGAGCAGGACCAAGCAGCATAGGGGGGAAGGGGTATGTATGCACGAGTTACAGGAAGCTTGGATGTGGAACCGGAAGGTATACAAGTACCACACACACTTCCATGGGAGCATGGGAAGGGATCCTAGAGGAGTAGGAAGATTTGCAAGGTTACGGCACACTATGTAGAAGCATCCAAACTATGTCAGCGACCTCTGGGCTGACCCACGCTTTTAGGTGGTCTTCTTCCTCTCATAAAACACCTTTATAACATCAGCCGCATAAGTGCCATCCACGACCTGCTGGGAAAGGGACCCATCTACCAGTAGTTTTCCAGGAAAGCTTGCAGGCGAGCATCTTTGAGTTATATGAGTTACCTGAACGAAGCTCTGCTTGTCTGGCGAGCTCTGTGAAGAATTAAACCTATCAGAAGCTGCTTCTACCTTTCCCGGCTGGCTTGGATAGCTCTATGTCAATCTAAACCCGTGCCCTAAGCAGTGTTTAATTTGAGCTGGTGGTTTCCGGTGCTTGGCACCAGCACTTAATTGTCAACACTGGCACCTATATTAGTCCGCCACATGGTGGCACTGTTTATTTTATTTAGAGATGAGCACAACAACTGTTGTTTATAAATTCAATATACATAAAAAAATGACTAGTTCTCGCCATCCACGCCATTCTTATAGCTTTTGGGGCCTAGAACAGCCTGAACCATCACACCTGTAGGAGTGTGGCAGTTAGTGGTTGTGATTGTATTGTCATTGGCAACGCGGACAGGGGCACTGTGTGGTGCAAGCTGAAGTGACCTCCTGACAAGGGCCCTGGCACTTTTTTTCTTACAAATTAAGCACTGCCTAATAATAAAATGAGATGTGTGGATGTGTGCCTCATACATGTACCCACCTCAACTATAGTAAAAGGAGGTCCCCGCTCCATGCTCAGCTATACCATAAAAGCAACATTAACCACATGCAGCCCCCTCACACTATGCTTTCATCTTAAAACCTTACAAGCTTTGCAACCTTCAGAAAGACTGCGAAGCTTAATTTGCACAAAATGAGTTTAGCAAAGTTAGGTTTTGTAGGCAAAAAATATCTGAAAGCTTGGTATATGAAACTATGATGTGGACAATAGCACCAGCCTACAGTAATACTGCATCCAATGTATAGACTACCGTTATTTTGACCTCTTTGTCTCCTTAACTGACCTCTTTGTCTCCTTAACTCTGCTTACCATGCATATAGTCAATAGGGCAATGTAGTGAATGTGATATCATTATCATGCAAAGTAAAGCATGCAGTATAGTGAGGCCCGAACCACAAAAACTAATTTTTAGTAAGAGAATTTTCTTCAAAAAATACTTTTTGGGGGGGAAATGTATCTGCAGGTGATGTTTTGAGAGGTGGCAAACCTTTGCAGGCAAGATGTAAACCCCCCCACTGCTAGCTGTAGCTCTCATTCTACAGCTGTTTCCTGCTCAGGGGTGGATAGTTTACACCTGAGGTGAGTGAAACCTAAAATGGGGTGTTTGGCTATCTGGGGGAACAGGGGTCACAGTGGGTGATGTCTGCCAACTGTCCCATGGAGTTCCACCTTCTCCTTCCGCCTCACGTTTCCGGTGTGTATTGTCTGAGGGCTGCTCTAGCCTCTTCTGCTCAGAGCACTGAGAACGAGGGTGGTTGGCTGTCCTCTTGTTTGTTAGCTTCCTTTTCTCTTTGTTTGTCCGCTTTTATGCTCTAACAATTCTTTTCTACGCTGTCTGAGTTTGCTGTCCGACCTAAACCTGGCTTCCTATTTTAAAGACAACTGCTCGCTTGCCAGCCAGCTCTCATCATAGCGGCTGGGCCCTTTTAGGGGTACTCAGTACGATGCTGGTTATGGGCAGACTAGGGTCAGTGCTTAGTAAAAACAGAGAGGAAGGAAGGGGCAGGAAATTGGAGGAGATGAACTTGGCAACTAAGAACAGCCATGGTAGCGATACTGCGAGAAATGTTGGCCATGTAGAGTAGTAAGGTGAAAAATAGCCACACGGCTCTGAGTAGTCACAAGAGATCCTTCCACTACCGGGTGGCCGGGCTCATATGGCAGATGTACCACCCCTTCCGTGTGGTCAGCAATGGCTGATACCTAGACGGGTCCTTTCTGGAGGAAACTAGCCGTGGATTAGCTCTTCATTAGATGTAGTCTTCTGTAGTTGAAGGGCACTTAGACTAGGCAAGACCAGAGCATCTTGGGTCTCTTTACCATTAGATAAGCAGGACAGATCCCTCATCATTAGCAGAAACTAAGGCTTGCCTTACCAAAAAGGGCTTCCTGCACCCCAATCTGGATAACTCAGACACCCGCTTACTGGATGTAAAGGAAAATGTCAAACTTTCCCTCTGACTTGTCCAAGAATTTCCAGGCTGACCGGAATGAGGACATATAGCGGAGTATTTTTCTGCCCATCCCTGCAATCTAACCTGCCGCCCAGGGTAGGAAAACGGTATTCTACCTTTACTACGCGGTCATTACTTCGTATTACCATTACTATGCATATTTTAGTTCGCAGATGCCATTACTTAGCATGTATTTACTTAGCATGCATTTACTACACATGTTCCATTACTTAGCATGCACTTACTACACATAATGGAGTTACTGTGCAAATTAAAGTTTTGGGGTACAGGGGTGTTTTTAGGGGTCAGGGTGGGTTAGGGTTTTCGGGTGTAGGGGTTATTTTTAGGGTTCAGGGTGCATTTAATGTTTTGGGGTGCTGGGGTATTTTTGGTGTTCAGGTTGCATTTAGGTTTTGGGGTGCTGGGGTAATTGTAGGTGTCTGGGTATGTTAGGGTTTTGGGGTGCATGGGGTATTTTGAGGGTTGGGGGTCAGGTTGCGTTTAAGGTTTTGGGGTGCTGGGGTATTTTTGGGGTTCAGGGTACATTTCGGTTTTGGGGTGCTGGGGTAATTTTAGGGGTCTGGTTGGGTTAGGGTTTTGTGGTGCATGGGTTATTTTGAGGGTTCAGGGTGTGTTTAAGGTTTTGGGGTGTGGGAGTATTATTGGGGTTCAGGGTGTGTTTAGGTTTTGGGGTGCTGGGGTAATTTTAGGTGTCAGGGTGAGTTAGGGTATTGGGGTGTAGGGGGTAATTTTAGGGATGAGGGTGCGTTTAGGTTTTGGGGTACTGGGATATTTTTAGGGGTCAGGGTGAGATAGGGTTTTGGGGTATAGGGGGTATTTTTAGGGTTCAGGGTGCGTGCCAGGGGATAGGTTACTATTACGATAATTTTTTTGTTTTAAAGTACCATTAACGCGTTTTAACTGTATGCGTAATAATTAACTGCGAAGTAAAAGCATTTTTAATGTATTTGTATATATTTGCGAAGTAAAAACATGCGCACTAAAATCATGCGTAGTAAAGGTATTTGCGAAGTAAAAACTTCGAAGTAAATAGCTGCTGAGTAACGGTATGCTAAGTAACATCATATATTCGGAATCCAGTAGGGAACAAAGCATTTCAACCCTTATTGAAGTCGCAATAGCAATCGGAAGAGGCGCAGGAGATTGTGGTGGAGCTTTCTTTCAGTGAGAAAGAGCTGTTTCCAGAATTCCCCAACAAATAAATGATCAATTGCAAGTTAGGCCCTGAGCCATTTCTCGTCAGAAACTGCCCCAGACGACCCCTTCCATGGAGCGGCGATCACCTGCTACAAAGATGTTCCTATACCTTGCAAGGGTTTTGCAGTTTCACAAACAGCTCAGACCAAAGAGCTTTCATTTGTTCTCCGCCATCTAACACTAGAATCTCATTGTACAACGCTTGAAGAATGCTATTCCATGGGGGATAGATTTTCCTCCATCTTCAAGCATTGCAGCCCATCACAGTAGACCTGTGGAATTTATCGGTGCCATGCCATAAGTTTGAATTACCTGTCCCTTTCACCACTATTTTTGCTTTTTCCCTTCCAGGAAGTTTCCAGAGCTCCTAGTGGTGGGACAGAAGTTGTTTGATTTGGGTCATCAAGCTTGTGCACCCAGGGGAGAGGCCTGACATTTTTATTAGAGGATCTTTACAGCAGACACAACAAAATGCAATCTTTATATCGTTCTAAGTCTACACCTGTTCAACCTTGCACTGCTCAATAAACCTTTCAAATAGTGACTGGAGCAAAACCTGTCTATGAGAGAATGACCCTTAGAGTGCATACATCCTACTGTTTGTCCTTGACATAGAGAGCCTTAGTTTGATAGCATGGGGCATCCATTACCAGTAGAGGACACCTGTTTTAGGTCTTGCCTGAGACAGAGCTGAGATGTCACTTGCAAGACATTTATTTGTAGATGAAAGTGGCTTAGAGCTTGCCCATTACTTACCATTAGTTGGCTTCATCATCACTCTCATTTACTTGCTTTTCATTGGTGAGTGTGTACTGGTTTCACTTTCTCTTTGTTTGTTTGGCCTACTCCTGGAGCATGGACCAAGTACTGCTTCCTCTTGATGCCCAGTGTCCTTCCACTGCTCAGGCTCTTTCGGAGGTACTTTTCTATTGTATTTGCAGCACTCCATTAGAGTGCATGTGTTTGAAGGCTTTCTCTCACCCACACCTGTCCCTCATTGTTGCTTGCACCCCCTCACCTCCCGTCCCTCCTTCCCCTCACGCCTTCTGTTGCTTGCCCCTGCTTCTCCCACCCCTTCCTGCATTCTGCTTTTGCTTTTTTGTAACTGATTCAAACTCACTGGGTGTCATCACCATACTGAAATTGCTGCTCATTCAATTAACTTAAACACTTTAAATAAAGGCTAGGAAAACAGTCTTTTTTGCTTGATTATTTCATGTATTTGCTACAAATTTCATTTCTAAAACCAGGATGGGAGCTACCAAAACCCAGGTATAATTAGGAGGCGTTCGGCTTCAGTTTATCCGTTTGCTGCAATAAGTCTCATCACCATTCCTTCTCCACAATGTTTACTAAAACATCCTTGTTAGTCCTTTGCAGTAACACTGAAACCAGGCAACTTGACCTGTATTGCCAGCCCCATTAAATACCAAGATAATCCCTTTCTGTGGAGTAAGATTTCCCACTACTATGCAGCCCTGCGAGGAATGAAATAAGGAATTACAAGAGAGAAGCCAGGTCAGGTGGTGAGACACTCTCAAGCATCTCTTGTGTATCACTGTGTCACAAGTCCAAGCGTGAGACGGACGCTGTATGTTTTATGCTTAGTTTTCATGTGGTGGCTGTGAGTTGAGGTATTTATCATTCTGTTACAAAGGCTGTTGTGCGAGGCGCGCCAGTGAGTTCCTTCAAAAGAAGCCCGGTATTTGGCTTTGTAAATTTTATTTTTGCCATGTTTTTCAGTAGCGTGGCTGCTGTGCAGCATGGTTGAAAGTAAAAAAAGAAAGCGCTATGATGCTGTCCAACATGGCAAAACAAAACGTTGGCGGAGCTAAATAGCTCTACTATTTGGCTTTGTCATTGTGTTTTTCAACTCTATGACACGGCCAATGTTGACAGCAATAGTAGCAGTATGGCACTTGTCAGGTCGAGTTTTCTAGACCTCTTGTATATACGTTGGTTTATACTTCTTTGTGGGCTTAACCCCTTCGCTGCTGCGGACATTCCGCTGCAGCGCTGGGGGGGGGGGCAGGGGGGCAGCGCGGTGGGCCTGTGCTCATGACGGAGCCGCTCCGTCATGAGCCACAGTTGAGCTGTGCTCATGACGGAACGGTTCCGTCATGACTCCGCCCATTTGCGTTGTCCCCTCGCACAGGCGGGGAAACAGCGCCGCGCAGGCGGAGCGGCCGCCAACAGGATTGTCATGACGGAACCGTTCCGTCATGAGCACACGCCAACCGTGGCTCATGACGGAACGGTTCCGTCATGAGCAGGGAAGGGGTTAAAGCCTGCCCACTTCTTTTCATTTGTTTGTTTCAGTGTCCTGAAAAAATTGTTTGCTTGTGGTCAATCCTTCCTCCTTGTTCCTTCTTTTCGTCAGTTGTTCACTCCCACAGAGCAATGTCCCAGTATTTGTACCATTCCACTTGTCCCATTGTAGCATCTGTTTAGGGACTACTTTTCCCTTTCTCTAAGAGCATTTGATCAGAGCGCTTGATGTTTTCAGTTGCTCTGTGCTCCGACTTCCATTCCTTTAAACAGGGCTGTAATTCTTGTTATCTCCTCACATCTGATGCGCCCTCCTCTCTGTGTGCCTGCAGAGGTACTTAATCTACCCATACCGATCCTCCCCCACCCTGATTTTCCCATTTCTTACTAAGCGCTCGTGTTCCCGATTGTCGCCAGCTCTCCTTTAACTCTGCGTGGTGTCCTCGTGGCCTACTAGCCAGATAGTGGGCCGGTGCCTGCGCCATTAAATACTGACTTCACACTCCGGCATTGTGACTTGACATCCTCTTTCACTACGTTGCCCTGCTGTCAGAGCGATTGCATATCGGGTATTGTAGTGTGGCAAACACCATGCTCGCTTTCACAGACCATTGATCTGCGTCATTTAAGAACTACAAGACTCAGGCACCCCATCTAACCCACTGCCCACCGTGTTTCTTCTCCGGCGCTCGCCGAGAGCCACATGGTCTGTGTTTGTGATGTCACAGCGCCCTTTGTGCTGCTGCTCTGTCCTTGCTGCAACTGTCTTGTGTTCAGTCTACTCACTGAAGATGTCGGGGGACAATGAGCCACAGAAGCAGACCATTGCAGAGGACCTGGTGGTGACCAATTACAAGATGAGCAGCCCCGGCTCGCCGACTACTCTTTCTGTCACTCCTCTGGAGAGCAGTAGGCATGCGTGGCTTTCAGCCAGATACTGTTGCGAACCTTACTAGGGCCTGATGTTATCGGGCTCCCTGGCCCACCCCCTTGCTGAAATGGAAGTTGCTGTCGTATCGATCTTTATTTATAATGCCACCTGCGGTCCACGTGAGTTCTACTGTAGGTAGCAAAAATTAGTGTATCGCCACAAAAGAGGAGAGGAGAACATTTCCTAACTTTCTAGAAATGTCATGTCCTAGTGAAAGCCTTTCTTTTAGAAGAGGACACCCCATCTTTTCGAGTGTTGAAAGACTTCCGTGCAGAGGTAACCGGTGGATGCAGAACCGTCAGGAAGAGTGGATATGCTGGTGAAAACTTCTTAGCCCTTACGGGTGCCGCGATCACATCCTCTTGATAGGCTTCAGTATGCGCCCCTTCTAGACTCCTCATCTGTAGGAATCTGCCCTGAGGTTTCTATTAGGATCAGTATGCCAGCTTCCTTCTGAGTCTGAGATTCTTTCCCCTAGTTGCTTTACTAGAATTTGCTCGGCTTCGCTGTATTTGTATATTGTAGAGGATGGCTCATCTCACGCAAATTTCAGATTTTAACTGTTAGGATAGCAGATTTTGGGCTAGGGCTACCTTTAGTTTAGTTATATAGTAGTGCGTTTGGGGAGCGGATTATTATAATCTCAAACTTTTGTATTGACGTGCCTTGCTTTACGGGACACGCTAAACCTTAAATCTTTATCAGCTCTTTGACTGGTCCTGTTAATCTACAAATTATATTTGGGTGTGCTGGCAAGCCAGGCCATCTCACAGTCCCTCATCAAGTAAGTAAGTGCTGTAACAGGCTCTGGTCACTGTGCATTAATAGGGGTGATACTGTTGGGTAAGGCACTCTAGGATTCCCCTATAGATTGAGCTAAGGAGGTTTATCAGGTGCGCGCTTTGTCTTTAGAATAGTTAGGGTCATGAGTTGAACTTAAACTGCTATCTGTTGTTTATCCATTTATTGGCTGATTTGTACAAAGAGAAACCAGAAAACCTGGACACATTGTGGCTTCCTTGCTTAAATTGTCTTATCAGGCAAATTCATTATTTCACGAAAACTCTTTTTTTCTTCATTATCGTGTATGAAAGCACTTCCGGATATGTGAGGATAAACTACCAGTTGTACAACAGTAACACTTTCAATAAGTACTTCTCAGTGCAGTGCAATAATGTGCCTATTAGTGTCAAACCTTTCATGTTAAAGAACAGTAGATGTTATAGCACCCAGGATAATGTGCTGCATGGCTAAACACTTATAAGGTCCCAAAAGTGAGACTGATTGACTATGCCAATGCTTGTTTTGTTCACTTTTAGCCAGTCTGCCCAGCAGCCGAGCTGCTGTACATCATAGCTAAAAACAACTTTTGACAGAGCCAATAGCTCTCGCATAGGCATGTTGGTGTGCAAGAGAGGGAGAGAATGTGTGTGTGTTATGAGGAGGTGGATGGGGAGTACTTGACTTTGCTTAAATAAATCAACAGAAGATTTCTTTCAAGAGTGTCATGTAACTCATACATTGATTTATGAGATAATATGTATGTAATTCTATAAATAAATCTTTAGTTTTGGCATGTTATGAAAAGTAAGCTCGGTCTTGGTAAATTTGCCTTTCTTTTTTCGCTTATGTTTTTTGCACTGTATCTCCTTGCTTATTCTTATTTGTCGTCCTCTTTCTCCCCTTCCTTGCCTTTCCTCTCTTCCTTCATTCTTTCTTATCCTTTGCTTCTCCCCCTCGGTGTACCACCCCCTACTCCAGATGGCCCACTTCCTCCCCTCTGTTTCATTCATTCATTCACATTTCGCTCATTCTCTCTAGGTCGCCGATTACATTCCCCAGTTGGCCAAGTTCGACCCCAGTCTCTGGGGCGTCTCTCTGTGCACGGTGGATGGGCAGCGGTAAGGGCTAATGATAAGAATACGTTATTTGCAGTTTGGTAGCAGTGTAAATAACAGTTATAAATACTCTCCTGACATAATGGTACTCATTGTATCCATCTTTTTTTTTTTTTTTTCTTCTTTTTGAAGGATGAAAGAATGTGTTTGCATGTGTGTGCGCCTCACTGCCTATTTCTGCCTGTCCTACTGTATGCGTAAATGTATACACATTGGAGTATGAAAGGTTTTCTCGTTTTATTATTTGTGTGTCCATCGTGTAAATATTTCCTTCCCTATGATCCAATCTCAGCTGTTTGTGATGTTGTAATGGTTTTTAAGTTGCCTGTTTTTTTCAGTGTCTCACTTTTGGACAGTAGCCAATTGTTGCTCCAGACTTCAAGCTTGGTCTAACAAGGATGAAGTCTTGATCTTTAATTTTTTTCCCACACCTGCTTCACATCCGAGTACACACTTTGCGGTTACCCAGGGGCGGCTCCTCCTCTAAGGCGGAGGAGTGTCGCCCCACTGCCTTGCAGCAGTAAAAAAAGGAAAAAATAAAATGATAATAACGTATTGTTATCACTTTATCCTGGACACCTGCTGCAGCAGCTTTACGTGGTGGGGCAGCGCAGCAGAACAGGGGAGGAGTGATAGAACCCTCCTAAGTGTGCAATGACTGTTTGGCTGGCCCTCTCGGGATGCCCAAAACAGTCATGCACTTTCCCTGTTCTCCATGCAGGCTGCATTACAGCCTGCATAGAGACCATACCCAGGCCCCCAGTCCCTGGCTGAGTGCCCAACCACGGTGCTCAAACCAATCACAACAGGGGAGCCTGGCTGTTTCCCAGCGGCAAGGTAAGTGTAGTTTTTTTTTAAATTTAACAATGTGCCCCGTTACCCCCCACCCTTCCCTTCACCCGCCTCACCACCCATGAGCCGTCCAGCCGCCACTGTGGTTACCATTCGGGGTTATCAGGTGTTTTCATAGAACCAGGCAGTACAGGGCCATGTCTTTTAGTACAGAACAACGAAGAAAGCATATTTTAAAAAGCGGAAAAACAGTGCATGTTTTAAAAAAAAAAAAAAAAAAGTAAGGCCGAGGGCTCTAGACCGCAGTATATAAATAAAAACAATTGGCAAGATCAATAGGTCTGGCCTTGACAAGCTGCCGTGAGGTTTACTTTTTTTTTAATGTCATTTCAAGCATGTGCCCCAGAGATAAAAAGTTGAAAACAGATAGAATGCTGCTGCCTAAACATAGCAGCCATAGGCTTGCATTAAGATTGTTACATTAAAAAAAGTAACAATTGTGTAAAATTTGAAAAGAACCGTAGCTTTCTAGCAGGCAAGTGATCTTGGAACGGGTAAAAAAAACCTTTTATGATTAATGCACATCACCGGAAAATACGATGGCACAAGAAAAGCATGTATTGGCTTTGAATTAATGTAAATTGAAGACCTAATTATACTCAAGGATGACTAAGAAAATGAAAAACTGCTAAAGAATGGAGTAAACTAGGGTTGGCAAAGTAAAGTATTGGCCCACTAGCCCTTGTGGTGAAGCGCACTTCTTTTTAGGCGGATGTGCACATGTGATCATACAAAATGCCATCACTCACAGTGAAAGAGAGTAAGTGACTGAACTGGGCTGACCTAGTGTTCTATGTTGTGTGCTGTGGTGGGTAGAGGCAAAATGTGAATGACACTTGACCAGCACAATGGATGGAGAGACACTATCTGAAAACCCCATTAAGATTTTTATAGAAAATATAAGGCCGGGGAGGCAACCAAAGCAGTCTATAGGCCAAACTTAAATATAAGGATAAACAACCATTTCAGTGGCCAGCAAAAGTCTAATCTTGTCACACCCAGAAACTGGGAAGGAATTCTTCCCTAGTCGTGGCTGGCATGGATAATGGGTGGGGAGGAACCTGTGCGAGGGGTCGCGGGGGGGGTAGGGGATTCGCGGGTGTTGTCGCGGGGGGGGGATTTCGGGGGGTGTCGCGGGGAAAGAAATAAAAAGATTAAAATTAGCTTACCTTTCAGTCGGCCGGGTCCCTCTTCTCCTCTGTTCCTCCTCTCCTGCTCTCCTACCTCTGGCAGGAACAGGATGCAAGCAGCCAGGCTCCCTCCCCTAAGCCAATCACAACATTTCAGACAGCATTGTGATTCGTCCGGACACAGCCCAGCCAGGGGCTAATGGGGTGGCCATGTTCTCCATGCAGGCTGCAATGTAGCCTGCATGGAGAAGGGCAGAGTGCGCATGACTGGTTTGGGCGGCCTGAGAGGTTCCAACCAAATAGCCTGTGCGCACTCATGAGTGGGCAAACCACTCCTCCCGTGCCCTGCTCAAAGAGCAGAGCAGCTCCGCCTGCACGCAACGCGCAAAGCAAACATAAAATGGTAATAACTTAAAATTATTACCAATTTATGTTTTGGCTTTATCGCACTGCGAGAAAGCAGTGGAGCAACGCTCCTCCGCCCTAGTCGAGGGGCTGCCCCAATTTTCCCTGACATCTAAACCCCCTCTCTTGGGTGGATGGAAAGAGGCCTAGTTTCATCTGTCATCGAGGTTCGGGTTTCAAAGCATTAGTGGCAGCACTCTGAGCGTCTGTCAGGCGTTTAACGAGGTTTGAAATATGAAGCAGCGTCTGTGGTGCTACCCGACAAAAGTAATTTCAAACTTCTCTGAAGAGGCATCTGAAAGCACATGCCAAACGTAATCTCGCTAAAGGGGAAAAAAAGTCGTCATGCTTTCATTTAGCCAGTGGTTAATTTGAGCCGGTGGTTTCCGGTGCTTGGCACCGGCACTTAATTGTCAACATCGGTGCTTGAAACAGTCTGCAACATGGTGGTGATGTCTGACTAATTTCGAGATGATCAGGACAACAGGTAATAATTAATTCAATATACATTTTAAATGACATTTACCTGCCACCCAAGCAATTCTCATAGCTTTGGGGGGCATGTAATAGTCTGAATTGTCACACTTGTAGGAGTGTGATGGTTAATAGTTGTGTTGTTACTCTCATTGGCAACATGGCATCGGCAATGTGTGGTGGAAACTGCAGTGGCATCCTGATAGCCCTGGCACTTATGTTTTTACAAATTAAGCACTGCATTTAGCTTGAAAAATGCTGCTGAGATATAACCTGAGCCCCAACACTAGAACGCACCCGGGCCTTTCACAGAAAGCCTATAGTTGCCAGTCCAAGAGTACTAACCAAATGGCTACTAGAGGGCACTGTTTTTCCGTGATGTCCAATCTCAGTAGGTTAGCAACGTATTCTTAGGCAGAAACCGGTTTCTCCTCACCCTTTTAAACATGGAAATGAAACGTTATTTTTGTATTTCTTTCACCAGCACGTTTAGCAGTAGAAAAATAATCTGTACACAAGATTCCAGGTGGGGCGTTACATCACTAAAGCTTATCAATAAGCCCTATACTTAAAAAGACATGTAAAACACAATCAGTGATAATCCTTTCCCCCCTCCAACACTGACTGATAAAAACACCCTCTCACTCAATGCTGTGGCCCCTTAAGAGCATCCCGTTTACCCCTGTATTGTTAAACCTTTAATGCCCCTCTCTCTACAGCTTTCTCTGTCCTCCTCAGTCTCTTTGTTTCAGCTTCCACCATGCATAGTGTTGTAAAATCACTCTGCATTATGACAAGGGCCTGTGTAGACCTTATATGAATAGTAGTGCTATCTGTATCGTTGTTCTCTTTCTTCGTCCATTTTCAATCCCGCTTGTTCCTGATGTCATACGTGACACAACCATCTTGTCTGTCTTTTTGCATTGTCAGACACTGTATCGGGGAGACCACGGTGCCCTTCTGCCTGCAGTCATGCATGAAGCCCCTGAAGTATGCCATCTCTGTGAACGATCTGGGCACAGACTACGTTCACCGGTATGTTGGCAAGGAGCCCAGCGGCCTGAAGTTCAACAAGATGTCTCTGAACGACGAAGGTCAGTAGGCCATGATTGCCTCTGGTGATGAACACGGAGGCGGCCATTGTTACTTTTTGACCCATTCTTCGGCCAGGTTGTTTCCCACCGGGCATGTGAGAAGCCCTCCTTCCCTCCTCCAGCTTTGGATCTTGATTGGTTGGTTGACTGGGGCAGGAGCCCTGGTCAAGCAACAGCCACAATCCCTTGCAGGATGAAACATAAAAAGTCACTAAACTAACCTGTGCTTAACCCTAGGTGGCTTGGTACAAAAAGCAGTCAGGCATAACATAGAGGCAATGTGTAAAGTATTTATGCAGAACACAAGCAGTAAAAAAGGGAAAACACAACACAAGAATAATCCCACACAAACTTAGAAGAACAAAGTACATTTTATTAAATTATTTGACACCAAAATGACAAAAATCCAATCAGTAGAACCAAAGTTATCAATGTTCAAAGTTTTTAGTAAAAGCTAGCTCCTACAAGATGAAAGCACCAACTGCAAACATCTAGTGGCAAGAGACCGGGTCAAAGTCGAAAATATGACCAACTGCAATGGAGCGCGTTTCTGATACAAAAAGTGGATTGGGCCCGTTCAGCGCTTACCTCGGATTCAGTAGAAATTTTTAGAAAAATGTTCTGAGAAGGTAAAGTTCAGTGGAACAAGGGTGCAGGAGGAGTCTGAGGAGGGAGCGTCATCGTTGGGGAGCCTTGGGTCAAAGCCACAGTGAAGATTTCTACGTTTGGATTTGGTCTCTTTTTTTAAAGTTGGAAATATCTAGCAGGACAGGACAGAAAGCTGTAACTAAAGACTGTTCCAGGGGTTCGGATACCCCTTTGGCAAAGGACCGGTGAACAAAATTTACAGCTGAGGCGAAAAGCATAGAATGAGGAGCTGTGAAGTAAATCTGACCGGCGATGCATCGCCGGCGGATAGGCGAGAAGGTTGGTCCCGGTCTCCTTCTGGTTCTCAGAGCAGTTTTGGGCAAAAAAAAATGCATGTCCTCAGTTTTGGGTTTTGGCTATCTGGGCACCGTTGGCACCACAACCAAGGGTCCAGGACGGGTGGAACACCACTTAGGGGTTCAGGACTCACTCAGGCTGGGTCTAGGTGCAGGTTCAAGGTGGCAAGAGCCTTTTGTGTCCCCATGGCTCGGAACAGGAGGGCAGCAAACTATCTCTTGGAGTCACTCTGGTAGTCCTGGGTTCAGGTGAACATACAGAACTCAACAGCAGGGTTGGTCGCTGAGGGGTCAAGGCAGGCTCCAGACAGCAAAGAAGTCCGTCCAGGTACAGCAAAGCAGTCTTATAGAGTGCACAGGAGGTTACAGCAGAAGGCAGTCCTCTGAGAGTCCTTCTGCAGGTCCAGGAGTGAACTGATGAGTGGGTCTGAAGGCCCTATGTGTATACCCAGTGCCTCATTTGAAGTTGGGATGAGTTTCTAGAGGTTTCTTCTTTAAAGTGCTTGGAATTTCCTGACTCCAAGCTGGCTACAGTGACAATGTGGAGGTGATAGGCCCTTTGTGTGAAGGCAGAGCACAGTCTATTCAGCTACTTGGAGGATAGGCAATACCTTTACCAGACACTACTTTCTGTACTCTGACTATATACTCAATATTCAGATTAGTCAAACCACTTTGCAAAAAAGTATGTCCTCATATTTACTTGTTACCTCTTTGCTTTTCTACTTCCACATTTTTTCCATGATTCTCAAGACTTTCGCAAAGGCAAGCCTCCTGTCCTTAACAGTGTTATTGAATATAATGAAAATCCTGCGCTGGAGAATGGAAGTTACATATTTGTAATCTTAGTTCTCTTTCTTGGTTCTCTTTTATTAAATGTAATAATCCTCCGCAATAGCAGAGGGGTCAGAAAATGGATCTGTTTAAAACAATTAATATTTTCTCAATCTTAGTCAGTGCCACTGGAATTATGAGGCAGGGGAGCACCAAATTATGTGACAGGGTTGACTGAATCATGCTGCAAGAAAAGGCAAATGGTACAGTGTATGCCACACATTTTATGATAGTTTTACTTAATCATTTTGTCATTTTTACACAGGTTAACAAAGTCTGAACAAAGGTTTCACCTTATTAATACCTGCTTACCAACCAAATACAGTAATAAGCAACTGAAATGAGGCCAGTCAACCTTTGCAAGGGGCCTCCAACTGTTTGGCAACAAGTGTTGCAGTGTTTTTAGCAACTTGTGATCTGTTTGAAGAAGAAATCATTTTATGGTAAAATATGCAGATTCTGCAGCAGGTGATGGATCATGTGGCAAATGCAGCAAACCAATACTTATGTGGCAAATGCCACAGTCGGAAAATAGCATAATTTCAGTGGCCCTGCTTTTAGCTAGCCAAAAACATGAATAGAGCCTAAGTGAGTGGGTGGATGTCCTTGCACTCACTGAACCCTGCCTCCCTACTTAATGCTCATCACCCTACCAGTGCTTCCTCTCTTCCAACGTAGCCTATCTTTCTTCTGTCCTCAGGTAAACCACATAATCCGATGGTAAATGCTGGAGCTATAGTCATCTGCTCCCTGATTAAGGTAAGAACCTGCCGAGTCACAACTCCACTACCACCATCACCACACCAACTTCCATCACTACCACCATCACCGAAACAACTTCTGTCACTACGACCATCACCACACCAACTTCCAGCACTACCACCATCATCAGCATCACTTCCATCACCAGCGTTATCACATCCACACACTACATTCATTTCCACTACCCCAACCTCTTCTAACACTACGCAAGCATGACTTCTGCCACAACCTCCACTTCAACATTCTACACCTACATCCACCAGCCCCTTATTCATCCACACACACATTTCAACCACCACTGCTGCTATTTACACCACTGCTTGCCTCACCAGTCCTTCCATGCCCCCACTAAATCCACCATCACTCACACTTCTTAAAACATTTCCACTACAAACACCCCACCATGAGCAATCTTTTAACCCATTTGCACACCACTGCCACTTTCAACTCATCCACTACCATTTCTGTCACCTCCACCAATATTGCCACCACCTTTTCCACCATGCCAGGCACTACCATTTTCACAAATAGCACTACTTCCACCATTACGATTGTCACGTTACCACCACTTCCACCATCATCTTACCTTCCACCAACACCAGCAGGTGCAGCACGCCCACCACATTCGTCATTAACACCCATCACCACCAGCCCACCACAAACCACCCCATCACCTTTATATATATATATGTGTGTGAATAAATATATATATATTACCTACTGGCAGTCGCCAGTAGGTAGATATTGTTAGGACCTATTTTCCATAGGAAATCCGCAACATTCTATTTGGAATAACTTTGGCGCGGATTGACGAATCTTCGCGAAATTTTCAGCACTTTTGGCCAGCTCCGGTCCGCTCCTATCCTGAAAGTTTCACAGTGGTTCGTCAAGCGGGGGCTGAGAAAAAAGGGGGGTCCCAAAACGCGTTTTCCCCATGAATTTTCCCATAGGACCTTTAGCCGCAGCTACAGCCCGAACTGCTTAACGGAATTACACCAAATTTGGCAAAGAGGTAGTCTTAGTTCAGACTCGTGCCTTTTGCTTAAATTGTGTAAATCCGTTCAGTAGCTCCTGGGAAAATGACATTTAAAAGTACATATGTATCTATGGCCTCGGAGGATCCGCGTACCCTAAGCGCAGCCTAAGCGCACCCTGCTGTGCACGAGCTGTATTCTAATTGGCTGTCAACACTCCAAATCAGGAAGTGTTGTCAGCCATCTTGTGCCTCGGTAGAACCGAGGCACAAGAAAGCAGCAAAAGAAACGCGAAAAAGGCAAAAAGGGGGCAGGGTAGAAACACCCTGACCCCCTAGGCATGCTCAGGGGGTCCCACAAGGACCCCCAGGGCCAAAAAAAGCATTTAAAAAAAAAATATATAGGCGAGATTCGCGCACTCAGCGTGAATTTCGGCCGGAAAAAAAAATAAATTAAGCACGGGCTCCCGCGCTTCTTTGGTAATTGGCCCCTGATGGAGCCAAATCCCGGGGACATTTTCCAAAAATAGTGTGGGTGGGTCCCAATCCCCCCCACACTGCCCCGGGGACCGTCACCCCCCCGGGGCTTAGTAATATTGGGTGGGGGGCTCTCTGGCCCCCCCATCCCCGGGGACCGCCACCCCTGGGGCTTATTAATATTGGGTGGGGGGGCTCTCAGGCCCCTCCAGCCCCGGGGACCGCCACCCCCCGGGGTTATTAAAATTGGGTGGGGGGGCTCTCAGGCCCGGGGCTTCTTCAAAATGTGGGAGAGTGGCCGCGCGGCCCACCTCCTGGAGCCGTGTCTAGGCCCTGGGGACCGCCACCCCCCGGGGCCGGCGGGGGGGGGTCATTTGAGATGTCATTTGAGATGTCATCAGTGATGTCACTGACCATGTCATGAATAATGTAATATGTGACGTCATCAGCAGTGGATTGCGGGCGCGCGAGATGTAGTTGGTACAACTAACTATATCGGAGGAATTTCAATGGTTTTGTACGAGTGAAATGTCCAGCTAACTATAACACCCCTAAAACCTATGGTTTTTTCAGTGAATTTCTAAGGTTTTTTAAATGCTAATTCCTAACTATATCAGGCCTGAAACCTATGTTTTTTTCAGTGAATTTCAAAGGTTTTTTAAATGCTAATTCTTAACTATATCAAGCCTGAAACCTATGATTTTTTCAGTGATATAGATAGATAGATAGATAAATAGATAGATAGATAGATAGATAGATAGATAGATAGATAGATAGATAGATAGATAGATATTTTTTTTCTTTCACAACGATTTCCCTCATTAAAGAAAATACCAGGACTCCCCAGGATGCTTTGTTAATTTATTCGCAAAAAAATCCTCTAAGCCAACGTGTTTCACCTTTTGGCTAGATCACGTGATCAAGACGAAAGGGGAAATGCGTTGTTTTAGAGGCATTTTTTGGGAATAAATGAACAAAGCATCCCGGGGAGTCCTGCTATTTTCTTTAATGTGGGAAATCGTTGTAGAACATTGTGGGATACCAGAGCCCATCCGGGACCGCCGCACGTTGTGAGCCCCGGACTTCCGGACTGTGTTTGGTGAGAAAATATGTATCTAGATAGATAGATAGATAGATAGATAGATAGATAGATAGATAGATAGATTTCGCGAACTCCACCCCAAAGTATTTGAGCGCTTCACATGAGTACCAGTGACATTACACAAGGACACATTCATGTTTGTTAAGTGTGGGGAGATTAAGTGATTTGCCTCAGGATGGTGACCCAACACTGAGACTCAAACCTGGTTTCCCAGCTCCAAAGTCGGCAGCTCTGGCCATTATGCGACTTCTTCTTCCCCCAACATCATTACCTCCAGTGCTGCGTTACTTAGGCCACCCCTGAGGTGCATTAACAGAACTGTTTGTAGACCCGAGTATTCTAAGAGCAGGAAGTGTTGGAGGTTAGGATTGAGGTGCATTGGCAGAGCTACCTGTGGATTCCAGTTCTGGAATACCAGGGGGGGGGCTCTAGGTCAGGACGTAATCACCCGCAAACTCCTTTGGGGTAGAGTTCTATACAGAAGTAGTCCCCTAGGTTTGAGTGAACGTGACACGTGGTGTCTTGGACCCGGTACTGGAATTTCAGAGAGGCAGTAGTTCAGGGTTGATGTGCACTGGGTGCCAATGCTAGAATAGCAGCGGGGGCTGCAAGTGGGATCAAGGTGCACTGGCAGTGATTTGTATGCTCAGTCCAGTTCTCTAATAGTAGGGTGTACCCAGGGTCGGATTGGGAAGGTGGGCAGTCGGGAATTGGCCGTTTTTTAAGCCCTGTGTCTCCCGGCCCACAGAACTATCTTCTGCAGCCCCCCAGCCAGGCCGTGTATTGTAAGGCAGGCTGACTGTCAGGGCAGGGACTTCCGTCTCAAGGCTTGCCGTAGCAGACCTCAGCTTAGCCCCTGGGGCTGCACAGACAAAACAGTGTTTCTTCTCCCCTGCCCGGCTGTCAAACAGAGACGAGACTTGAATAATAAAAGCAACTTCACTGGGGGGTTCAGTGTCAGGTGATAACAGCCGATGGCCCATCTTCACCTCAGCCCCCATTGCTCCCTACCTAGGAGGCCGGCCCAGAAGCTTTGTTCTTTTCTTCCTTCCACCTCTGCCAGGCCATAGTGGGCTGGGGAGGGGTTGAGTTGGAAGCGGCCTGCCTGGGGGTCATTTGTTGCTCTGGCTGTAGGGTCATTCTCACCTCACCCCCTTTGGTTCGACCCAGCCCAAACTCACAGTCTTTCCCTTGGCCTCTCCCCCACTGGGCCATCACATCATACTCCGGCATTGGTGGACGGGGAGGGAGAGCGTATTCAAGGGCTTTGCTGGGGGCCAAGTGTTGTCATCTTTGCCCGTATTGTTCTGCACTGAGTGTAAGGTGTGGGGAGAGGGGGGCACCGGTGTGTTTGCATAGGCCTAGCTGTGAGGCTACCTTGACCAGAGATGCCAACTTTGGAACTCAGGAACTATGTTGGAGTCCCGGAATTAGCTCAACATCCTGTGATTCTGGGCAAATCACTTAATGCCCTGAGGTTGAAGAATAAAAACGAATTTGATCTCCTCCACCGCAATTGCTCATGTAAGTAAATCCAATGCCTGGGGCTGGGACCAGTTCACACTATATAAGACTACAAAAAACATTATAAAAATAACTGGCCATTGTTCATGTTTTAAAATACTGCAAACACCAGAGAATGATAATTAAATGAACCTTTATTGATAATAAAAACCTTATTCCTTTTTAACATAGCTTCTCTGCCTTTAATTTAACGATCAGTCAAGGGTCATTAGGGCAGCTTTTTAAATCAATATAAAGTGCATTTGCCTTACATTTACTGTTTAAAATACATACTGATTAGGGTGATTGCCATTTTCGCACAGGTCAGGATAATAAAATACCCATCAGATCAGGTGTTGTCGCACTTGGACCATTATATTTCACCTTGCCCGCCAGACCAAAAATCAGTGCTTCTAGTTTTACCCACGTTACATGCTCTATAAGCTATAAAATGTTAAAATTACCAAACATTTCTATAAACATGTGCCCAATGAGACTAATCAATTAGTGTTTAATGAAAGGGCACGGTCCTGGAATGTGGGCTACTTGGTTAAGGAGTGCCCGGGCCTAATTGTGATCCCAATCCGACCCTGGGTGTGCCCTAGTGCAGTGCCGAGGTGTATCGGCAGGGTTGTAAGCAGATGTGGTGCTGCCTTTCGTTGCAGCGCCTGGACTTGTTTTTTTAAAGAACCTGCAGTAGTTATAGATCAGCAAAGCACACTGCTCCGGTACCCTGTGACATCCCTGTGAGGCTGTGCACGTTTACCAGACTGTGTTTGAGCAACTTCCACCTCCCTCCCACCTCCAGTAGCCAATCCAAAGATCCTAAAAGCGGGTGGGACAGGGCGACTGTTGTGTAATTCCAGGCTCCACCGTTCCCACACAGACATAAACAAAGGTCACTGTACAAGGATGGTGTGTCTGGTGATGGGAAATGTTGGTGTCATTTATGGCACTCCCCCTCCGTCCCTACAAAGAGCCTTGGGCCTTAGATGGCAGCCTTTGGATTCTGTTGCAATGAATTTCAGAGCGAGGCTTGGAGGGAGCTGTGTGACGTGTGTATAATCATCAAGACAGGGTTGGTGATCTTATCTCATGTACAGCTCACTTCTTCCTGAATACCACAGGCCATACCCTTGTGGACAGTCATTTTTCATTCTTCAGATGTAAAAGCTAAAAGCCCCCCACAAAACCCTCAAATCTCTGTAAATCTCTCCCAACTCAATAATATAACACAGATCTTCCCACATTTCCTAATTACTAACCTACGCACAACCCGACCCCTCTCTGGAAGATTCTCCTTCACAAGCGCTTCAGTGCTCTACATATAAGCATTATATAAATGCAGCAATGAAATAGAATCATCTAGCTCCGACACTGCCCCCTACTGCCATTCGCTGAGGACTACAACTGTCTGATGTTTGTCCTACGTGTGGGATAACCAAACCACAGTGACCTCCACTTCCGGTACATGGCCACTTCCGGCAAAACTGCATGAATAAAAAATTAGCTAGCATTCGCGCCAAGAAGTTTCAAATCTATAAAGGACACGGAGGCGAGGATTATGCTTCTCTTTCTATTTTATTGCCACTCACAGCAGCCAATCAAAACTTTTTTGTATGCAAAAAAACACTACACATCCCATGATGCTTTGCTATACATCACTTCCTGTATGACCCTATAAGAACCACCATAACCATTACATGAGCCTCTTTCTTTGCTCGAACGTTTTTAGTCCCAAGGATAACACAAGTCCAAACAAATCCTCCAACATGGAAGAAACCAAACTGGAACGTTAACATCTTTTTAACGAGAAGTACTGCTACTCCATCTTCTTCTCAGAACCTGGAAGGAAGGAGATATAAGAAACCCGTAATTTCTGCTTAACAGAATACTCAATACATACAGGCGGGTAAACATTACAGTATTGTAATATAACTGGGTGGGATAATCCACGCCTCCGTGTCCTTAATAGAATTGAATATTCTTGGCGCAAATGCTAGCTAATTTTTTATTCTATTACAGGACCGAAGGCTTCGGATTATGCTTGTTTAACACTTATCAAATACAACTGAAGCTCTATCACCCACCGGTTTATAGTAAAACGATTTAAAAGTTGATTCAGAAGACCAGTCAGCAGATCGCATGATATCCTGAAAAGTAGAACCTAACATAAAGGTTTTAGAGGCCATAGCTCCACGCACAGAATGCACTCCATACACCTGGGTATCAATACCCGCCTCTTTCATGACAGATTTTAACCATCTGGCTATAGTAGCCACAGATACTGGTTTATAAGGTTTTTGCATAGCAATTAACAATTGAACCACACCCTCAGGTCGCATCGATCTTCTACATTCTTCATAAGCCTTTAGACATTGAACTACACAACTTTGCATTACCAGGAAAAGCATGGTACTCAACACATCTTGACAAAGTCTTAGTTCTGGCTGTAATATTGAAGGAAACTCCTTCCGGAGTAAATACTCTACCTGTAAGATCCAGGGCTTTCACATCAGAGGACTGCCGACAGGCAGATAGGCATTAAAGCATAGCTAACTTACACAATAGTTGTTTCCGCGTCAATATGTCATTATGTGGACATTTGTCAAATAAGGAAAGAACTAGAGAAACATCCCACAGAGAGGAATACTTTGGTTTAGGCGGAATCGCAACCCTAATACCTTTTAATAATGTACAAATTACCGGATGCATACCAACTGGCTTGCTGTCTATCTGGGAATGGCCTGCTGAAATGGCCGAACGAAAGTTGTTAACCGAACGGTACGCCAGAACCTCCGATGCTTTTTCAGACAGAAAATTCACAACATGGGGTAACTCAGCCCCCACGGGATCCACGTGTTGTTCCACACACCAACAAACCCAGCCTTTCCAGGCTGAAGAGCATCGTCTCCTGGTAGAAGGAGCCCATGCTTGGTTGATGAAAGACACAGCTGCGTCCGAAAGTCCCGGCATTTGCCATCTTTGCCTGAAAGTCTCCAGGCCATCAGAGACAATTGTCCCGCTAACATCATCGGGTGCATTTCCCCATGAGGGCCCTGTAGCGTTGTCGAGGATGACGGAATCATCCTGGGAGAGTCGCAGCTCATCTCCAATAATATTGGGAACCAAGGCTGTGACTTCCACATGGGGGTTATCAAAATCACTTCCGCCAGGTGGCGAGACACATGGGTGGTCACCATGGGAATCAATATGAATGGGGGGAAAGCATAGTTCAGGCCCGTGGACCAGACCTGAGAAAACGCATCCGTCGCCAGAGCTAACGGATCTGGTCTCCAACTGAAGAACGTCTCCATCTGTCGATTCAGTCTGGACGCAAATAGGTTGATTCCGCTACTGCTCCAGATCGCTTGCAACCAATGAACTATCTGGGGTTGGAGTTGCCAATCGCTGTAATCCTTGAGGTTGCGGGAATTCCAGTCTGCTACTATGTTCGACTGTCCCGGGATATATTCGCAATCACCGGTATCTGATGATTTAGGCAGTAGTGCCAGAAGTCCTTCGCTATTTCCGCAAGCAGAGAGGACCTCGTGCCTCCCAATTTGTTGATGTACCTCACCACCGAGATGTTGTCCATCCGAAGTACAATGCAACATGAGAGACATCTGGGTGATAGAGTCCGGATCGCGAATGATCCCGCTAAGAGTTCCAGACAATTGATGTGAAGATCGAGTTCGCGCAGGGACCATCGCCCGCCTGTGGCGATATCCCCGCAACGCGCACCCCAGCCCCAACGGCTGGCATCAGATTCTAGAACTACCTCTGGCTAAGAGCTGAAAATGGCTCTGCCGTTCCACGCCTCCACGTGACTGAACCACCACTGTATCTCTTCCCTTGCTTCCTGAGAGAGGGGGATGACGTCCGTGTAAGAGAGACCCTTTTGGAGATATTGTATCTTTAACCTCTGAAGGGCCCGATAATGAAGAGGACCTGGGAAGATTGCTTGTATGGAGGAAGCCAGAAGACCCACGATCCTGGCAATTACTCTCAGTGAGACTATCTGTTTGGATAACTTCGCGGTGAGCTCCTTACTGATGAGTTTCAGTTTGGAGCGGGAAAGACTCAACTGTGTCGTCTGAGAATCTATGACAAACCCTAGAAAATCCACAGTTTGCGAGGGGACAAGAGCTGATTTGGATTCATTAATCACAAACCCAAGATTCTGCAAAGTAGCTATGGTCAGTTGTAAATGATGAACAGCTAGTGTTGGAGATTGCGCCATGATGAGTATGTCGTCTAGATAAAATATCATGCGAATACCTTGCTCTCGTAGGTGAGCTATCACCGGTTTCATCACCTTGGTGAAGCACCATGGTGCGGAGGAGAGCCCGAAAGGGGACCAAGTACTCGAACCACTGGTTCCGCCATTGGAATTGGAGGAAACGGCGGTGAGGAGGAAAGATAGGTATTGACAGATAGGCGTCTTTCAGGTCCAGCCGGACCATCCAGTCTCCTTCTTTGAGAAGATCCGCCAAAAGATGGATGCCTTCCATCTTGAAGTGCTGGTAAGTCATAAACTGATTGAACTGCTTCAAATTCAAAACTAACCTGTGACCTCCGCCCTTCTTCTGAACTAAGAAAATATTGCTGCAAAAACCGCGAGGGCCCTTGTTGCAACGCGCTATCGCGTGTTTTCGCAGCAATTTATCTAGCTCGGAATCGATAAAATCGCATTCTAGTTGGGAAAAAGAAAGTTGTCTGGGTTGATTGACCTTATAAGGAGTCTGATAGAAATCTAAATGGAACCCCTGATTTGTCTGCAATATCCATGCATCCTGAGAAATTCGAACCCAATTGTGATAGAAAAACTCAGTGCGACCCCCCCAACAGTATTAGAAAGTTGTCAGGAGCACTTACCTGCTGAGTCTGGGGCTTGGAAGCCCCCTCGGTGTCCAACTCCGTGGGAGCGCCTCTGGTTGAAACGTTGTCTGGTGGGGTAGAAGGTTCCTCCGTGGGTGGAGTCCCACTCTCCGCGACCCCTTCCGTAGTCTCCTCGTTGAGGACCTTGGGAGAACTGACAGCCTGACACGTTTAATGCCAGATTGTGCCTTATCTAGCATCGTGAATGTGCCCATGTACTTGGAAACAACCTTGACAAAGCGTTCTCCGAAGAGATTTCCCTCTGCTAGGGGCCCAGGTTCCGCTGCCGCCAATTCAGTGAGGTTCGAGTCCATCCGCATGAGAAGCGACTTTCGCCGTTCTGTAGAGAGAGCGCAATTCGCGTTACCTTAGAGGCATATGGCACGCTGGGTCCATCCTGCCAATACATCTGGACCCACCACAGTGCCCGACTCTTGCGCCTGCAAGGCCATTTCTAGGATCTTAGCAAGAGGGCCTACCACGTCCAGGAGCTTGTCCTGACACCCTCGCAAGGCCCGATCAATACCCTTCTTCGGGTCCTTGGCGAACTTCTTGAGGAAGGGGAGCAGGCTTGCGTCGATATCTGGGGTTTCTGCTACCTTGTACGGAATGGCTGGCCTGGGGCATTCTGAGCGTAATTTATTACGCACCTCCTTATCAAAGCTATGTTGGAGATTATCATGCAGATATGCCGCAACTTCCGGCGTGGGAGCCCAGTACGAAGACCTAGGATGGATTATGTTGGCAGGATTGAAGGTGAACGGGGTAGACATAGTTTGGGATAGGTCTTGCTCCACGTGTTTCGTCTTCCTAGCCTTCTTCTTCGGGCGAGACATATCAGGGGTGTCAGTCCCTGTGGTATCAGTGTCGGTGTCCGTATCAGTGTCTGGACGCTTAGTCTTACCAGAAGAGGGTAGTGAAGAGAGAGCATCAGCATGGGGCCAAGATTTGGCCTGGGACCCACTGGCCGTGGTGTCCTTAGCCGGTTCAGCAGGTGTAGTAAAACCGTGACGTTTGGCAAAGCGCTCCAATTGTTTAGTTATTGGCTTCAATGCAGCAGCCAATGCTTGCCTTCTCGATGGCCTTGTTCACTGACTCCTGGACGGAAGCGTCCAGGGCCTCCACTATATTATCCTCCAAGGAAGGGGTAGACACTTACTCCTCATATAAATTGTCATCCTCATAGTGACCCAATCATCCATTTTAAATGCAAATTTATAGGTATCTTGGTGAGAAAAGAGGAGTATCGGGGAGCCAACGCACAAGTATAGTCATATAAGAGCACCTGGCTCCTCAGAAAAGCTGTATAAAGTTCTTACAGCCCACAGGGCGTAGGGAGAGCCAAGAGACAAGAATTTCAAGGAGTTTGTGTCCACTCCATGGCCAGAACACTCTTGCAGCCAGGTCAGGCGTAAAGCAGGGTCTCTTCACTATAAAACTCCGAGTTATGAGCTCCGGAGGACGAATACCACATGCGTAGCCCAATCCTACTAGAATATAGCCCAATTGGGCTACACCTGTCGAATCTACAAGCTCTCAAAGGCTGGAACGCATCGGCAATTAGGGCAAGCCTGCCGAGTTATGTAAGTAAATTATCGCCACCGGTGGCAGCGCGATACTCGTGTAGGCAGAAAAACATCAAACAAACCAGACCGGGTGACCCAACTCCTTTGCAGTCACCGCTGTGTTCGTGGGAGCTCGGAGGGGCGCCCGGTCTCTAAATACACCAGCGCGAGGCTCGCGCTACATCAGGCAGATAAACCCCAGCACGCGTCGCACCATCAGCGAAATTGGGCACAAAACAAGTGAAAAGATACAAATGAAAGTATACACACGGCAGCGCGATACACGCACGTACATTAGCAATGGCTCATTAACATAACGCAATGTTAGCGCGTACACCAAACACTCATTGCAGAGTCATGAATATGAATAAAAACATTGAGCACTTAACTTCCTGCGTGAGCAGCAAAGAAAGAGGCTCATGTAATGGTTATGGTGGCTCTTATAGGGTCAAACAGGAAGTGATGTATAACAAAGCATCATGGGATGTGTAGTGTTTTTTGCATACAAAAAAGTTTTGATTGGCTGCTGTGAGTGGCAATAAAAATACAAAGAGAAGCATAATCCGAAGCCTCCGGTCCTGTAATAGAATTCTGCCGCCGCTCACCATACAATAGCTACTACCAGGCTTTAAGTAGGTTGAAAAAACTGGGGGCGGGGTTCTCTCAAAGGGGTGTGGCCTATGTAATCAATGGGAAACAACCTTAATAATGAATTTCTAACAACAAGTGGACTTAACAACGAATCCTTAACAACGACTTGTACCTGAACCACGGCCTCCTTAACCACTACTTCGTTTACAACTCATTTAAGTGAATAAGTAAGTGAATTTATAAGTACTAAAGACACTGAAAACCCTGAGGTCTGAGATAGCAAAGAAGAAAGATAAAAAGGTGGTGTGTGAAATGAGAAACAAAAACCTAATGTACGTGGTGAAAGGGCAATCCCTAAGGAACGTAATCACTCACTCACCCCGGGTAACAAACCCCATCACATGGGATTTTCATCCCAAAGAAAAATCTCCTACTCTCAGGGGGCCGCAGGCCCCTCTACGAGAGGTAAGAGCTCAACGATGTTTATGTTTTGCACTGAAAAGTGGACTAAATCCACAAATGAAGAGCAGGGTGTGAGTAGGGGATGCAGTGCTGATGAAATAATAGTGCAATAGGAGTGTGTTAAAACTAGTTACGGGACGGCAAGGAGGAATCTCTTAGACACCGCCGTACCGATGCTAGATTAAAAAAGTGAGAGCCCCACTAGTTCAATATAACCAATGGAGCAATATATGAGACAATGGTCAACATGTTTCAGCCAAGGCGCCTAACTAGGCTCGGCTTTCATCAGGACCTGGTTAGCTACTGCAAAAATGAAAGAATAACGTATCAAAGGATATCGTGGGCACCCCAAAGTTGCTTGTGGGGTGTACGGCTCCTCAATGATTCAGACATCACCTGAACAAAAAAGATTCAGTGTAAGAATGTTGGTCCCAAATGCTAAGTGGTAACAGGTGTGAAAGTGTAAACTATAAGCAAGGACCACTCACCCGTGAAAACTGGGTGGAAAATTGACCTCCACCTGGCGACCGCTCAGGAAGGAACACCGCTCTGAAAAAAAGATGTAAGACTACTGAGGAATGGGGTGCTTACATGTCATGAGCGAGTGTGAGAAACGTGAGTAGGTCATCTAACAGCGAGGGAGACTGACAAAATCGGTGAATGCACAGTATGCTTAAAGATACAGAGATCACCGTTTAACAACAGGTTAAACCGATGTTGAAACCGTAATCTCTCCTGTTCAAATCGGTCTAAACAATAACAAGTTGAAAATGACTGTACAAGTGTACAGCAATGCCATGATGTATGCCCAGACATATCGATAAAAGGTGGGAGATTAGCCGCCTTCATAAAAACATAATTGAACTAAAAAAGATGAGAGGGACGGTGTGAGCCCAGCGTCAGAAATCCTACCTCTCCGTCGGGGAACCGGGCTGGAATGAGCCTGCAGCCGGAGGTCCCGCGGGGTTGGACGGAGAAGGATTAAGAAAGAATGTGTCATAAGACATAAGCCAATCAGGGGACTAGTTTCACATGCTGTGAGTAGGGAGAACCAATCAGAAGTGCTGATCCACCTGAGTGGCAGTTGCCGAGGAAACAGGTATGCTGCTGACGGGTTGGAATTACGCTGTCAAAAAACCAAAGGAATGCGCGCCACGGTTAATTAGGGAAAAAGGTGGTTGCGCTCCTTCACAGGGTGTGCGGGTTAATTGAGGGAATCTAGGAATTAGAGGCGTAACAATGCCTCGAAGACGCATGGAGATACATAATGGGCAAAATAAAGTAAGCACATGCTGAGTAATTCAAACGGAGACACGCTAGTTGAAACGGCACTAGCTCCAAAAGCGCGGGTCGCTCCGTGGGTGTGAACTCGCAGGGATTGGTGTGAACTGATGCTAAAACACCGGTTTAGACAACGCGGTCGAAACTAGTTAAGAGTGCACTAGGTTCGCCGGGAAATTGATAACAAAATAAAATTAAAAGCTCTCGATATGTAGGGAGGGCAAAACAAAAGAAGCCTGTCAGAATGGAAAGAGAGTACAGTCGGTGGTTGGCCAGCAGCCTGGGAAAGTGCATGCCAGTATACGGAAGCCCAGCAGAGCAACCGCAAAATGTGTACAGCAGCAATAAGTTAATAAATATACTTGATAGGTGATGCTCAAGAGCACGGTGTGAAACATGGGCCAGAAGGTTAACTCAAGCCATGAAAATTACAAGGATAGCCATGGAATATCGTCGTTCAGTCCCTGAACGTGTGTCTTCAGTTTGTACACCCACCTTTGCTCACGTTTGAATAGAAAGGAAGAGCTATCTGTAAGATGTGGTGGTATGTAGGGTTTATCAAGGACTGTCCAGTGTAGGTCATTGGGAGCATGATTGACCTCTAGAAAGTGGTTGGTGAGTTTGGTAGAGGAACGACCACACCGTATCGTGCTTTTGTGTTCCAAAATACGAGTTTTAATACGACGGGTGGTCATTCCAACATATCTCAACCCGCACGGGCAGGTTATAAGGTAGATCAAAAGAGTAGGAGATTTTTCTTTGGGATGAAAATCCCATGTGATGGGGTTTGTTACCCGGGGTGAGTGAGTGATTACGTTCCTTAGGGATTGCCCTTTCACCACGTACATTAGGTTTTTGTTTCTCATTTCACACACCACCTTTTTATCTTTCTTCTTTGCTATCTCAGACCTCAGGGTTTTCAGTGTCTTTAATACTTTGTTTGGGGATATAATCCTGTGCGGTCTTTAAAAATGTTCCCTCTGACCCTCCGGTATCTAACCGTTTTGTGACAGATTTCATGTACAGCTTATGGCTGTGGGTCTTTAGTACGGCACATAGTTAGTGCCTTAACTGTTTTGCGAAATAAGTCTTTTCTGCAGGTTGATTTCTTCTCCCGGTGTGCGCAGTTCGCACACATATATATATACCTTCCTGTGGGTTCTTTTCTTCTGATTCCTTGGTTGAGACTGACTTTACCTTGTTTGCACTTAATAGCTATTCTTATAATCATGGCAGAACGCCTTGGTTTAACCTTTGATGATACCATAGCTCAGGCCATTTTAGATACACCAAGTATCATGGATACCTTTCAAGGCCCCTCAATCAGCGCTGAGGTTGATTGGACTAAGGTTTTAACTTTAAAAAAATCACATTCACGAGTATACATCCACGGAGCTATTATGACCGAGTATTTAAGAGCCAATTGTGCCCCTACAGGACTCATTGTGGCAAATGCTCCCAGATTGTTTCTGGACGACAAAACTTTTCTCAATGATTGGTCCCTAATAGCTTGGAAGTGTACCAGAGATTGGCTAATCCTCATCATAAGCACTGCCAAACGAGTTGCCGATGCTGTGTTAGTTGAGATCCAGGCACTGGAATCACAAATTAAAGTGACACTCACTGGCGCTCTTTTCAAGAAACAACAAGAGGAATCCAACAAACACAACAAAGAATTCAAGGACTCGGTACTGATGACTAAGATTACCAAATTTAAAAAAGATTTGGCCCGTTTTTCACTAGAGAAAGTGTACCCATACACTAGTGCTGACTACGTGCCTCCTCAACTCAATCGCCAGGGCCGCAGGTATGGGTCCGACTACTCTACATCAGGCAGTGATGACTGGTCAAGTGGGTCAGACACTGCCTCGGGTGAAGATTCTTCGCTGAGAGGTAACAAAAGGAGAGGCAGGGGCAACAGGAGAAACCTGAGAGGCGTACCTAACCCTATGTATCCTTCTCAATGGTGGCCGCCTGCCCCTTTCAACTATCCCCCCTTTCCTCCGTTTGGACAACCCCCTCCCTTTGGACAACCTTGTCCTTATCCCCCTCCTCCACAGATGTATTCCAGTCAGCCTTTTTTAGGGTTTGGCCGAGGAAGGTCAAGGGGAAGGAGACGGAACCAAGTCCATTGGGCAGATCAACAACAAGTAACTCCGTCATCGAGCTCGAGGGACACTCCAGTGGTCCCGAGCACGAGCACGAGCACAACCTAGTCATCAATTTATCCAGCAGAGTTCTTACACAGGATGAAAGGTCCCTCCTGAACAAAGGATTAGGATTTGTTCCTTCCTTTAAAGGAGATCTGTTCTCCATAAATCAAGAACTCGCTCATTTCTTCAGAAAGATTCGCTTGAATTTCTTTTTTCGTGCTGAACCCAGTACCTCTTTCGATGACCATGACTTGAATACGGGCTTGCGCAATAAATCCACCTTTAATCCCTTGCCCAGTCAAGTCCCTCCACAGGTACTCACGTTCGAGAAAGCGGTGACCTCACAGGTATCCTCCTCCTGTGCTTCAGAAAACCGCCAATATCAAAACCTGACCAAGTCAGAGCGCCCAGCCTTACGCTCCCTCACGTCTGATGACTCCATCATGATCAAGCCGGCTGATAAGGGTGGTGCCACCGTTATCATGGACACCACCGCTTATCGCTCCGAATGCTTGAGACAGTTGGGCAACACCAACTTCTATCAACCTCTTGCTCAAGATCCCACCAAACGCTTACTAAAGATCATTCAGATCCTAGTGAATGAAGCCAGCACCAATGGTTGGATCACTTCCAATGAAGCTCAATATTTGGTTAACACCACTTCCATTGTACCTTATTTCTATATTCTTCCCAAGGTACATAAGAATGTTAATCCTCCCCCTGGCCGCCCCATAATTTCAGGACTAGGGTCCCTATTGGAACCACTGTCGGCATTTGCAGACCACTTCTTACGCCCTTTTGTGGCTAAAATGCCAACGTACCTCAAGGACACCAAGGACATCCTGATCCTACTCAAAGACTTGTCTTTTGATTGTGAAACAGAGTTCTTAGTCTCATTCGATGTAGAGTCATTGTACACATGCATTCCGCAGGATGAGAATTTAGATGTCATCGAATCTCTCCTGCTGGCTAATCCACCAGACTCCATCACTCCTGTCTCATTTATCATGTCATGTGCGAAGCTCGCCATGAAAGAGAACTTTTTTCAATTCGAGGAACAGTTGTTTTTGCAAGTGTCAGGCACTTCAATGGGGAGCATTTTTGCTCCCAGCCTGGCAAATCTGTATGTGCATGTCTTTGAGGAACAACATGTGCTTAGTACCAACAATCCATACAGAAATCAAATCAAGATATGGAAGAGGTACATAGACGACGTGTTCGTACTTTGGCAGGGACCCCTTTCCTCACTTTTGTCTTTCAAGAACTGGCTTAACAACTGTGACCCCTTTTTGAACTTCACCTGTGAGTACTCTAAGACTCAGCTACCATTCCTTGACATTTTGATAACCCCGTTTGATGGTGGCTTGAGTACTGAGCTATACAAGAAACCCATGGCGGTGAACGCACTTTTGAAGTATGATAGCTTTCACCCACGGGCTTTGCGGGACAATCTGCCTTTCGGCCAGTTTCTGCGCCTCAAAAGGAATTGTTCCTCAACTGATAAGTACAAGGAACATGCTAGTAATTTATCTAAACAACTATTGGCCAGAGACTATCCTAAATATTTGATCCGCAGAGCATCCAAACGCGCCGCGAATAACAATCGGGAGACTCTTTTGGCACCTAAGGTCCCCAAGACATCTGAGAACAGACTCACCTGCGTGCACACCTATTGTCAATTTTCCAACCAACTCAAAAAAATCATTTTATCTAACTGGAAAATTCTGAACATAGGCTATGTAGGGCTGCCTAGACCCCTTTTTGCGTTCAAACGCAGCAGTAACATCAGAGACCAGTTGGTGCATACTCGCCCACGCACTAACCAAACAGGCACCCAACATACCCTGTGGGGTCTACCTCCAGTTGTGGGCCACTATCCATGTGGTTCTTGTGCGGCATGCAGCCATACCTCGGTGACCAAAGAGATAGACATTGGCACTGGCAGACCGTGGACTCTTAGAAGCCACAGTAATTGCAATAGCTCAAATTTGATCTACCTTATAACCTGCCCGTGCGGGTTGAGATATGTTGGAATGACCACCCGTCGTATTAAAACTCGTATTTTGGAACACAAAAGCACGATACGGTGTGGTCGTTCCTCTACCAAACTCACCAACCACTTTCTAGAGGTCAATCATGCTCCCAATGACCTACACTGGACAGTCCTTGATAAACCCTACATACCACCACATCTTACAGATAGCTCTTCCTTTCTATTCAAACGTGAGCAAAGGTGGGTGTACAAACTGAAGACACACGTTCAGGGACTGAACGACGATATTCCATGGCTATCCTTGTAATTTTCATGGCTTGAGTTAACCTTCTGGCCCATGTTTCACACCGTGCTCTTGAGCATCACCTATCAAGTATATTTATTAACTTATTGCTGCTGTACACATTTTGCGGTTGCTCTGCTGGGCTTCCGTATACTGGCATGCACTTTCCCAGGCTGCTGGCCAACCACCGACTGTACTCTCTTTCCATTCTGACAGGCTTCTTTTGTTTTGCCCTCCCTACATATCGAGAGCTTTTAATTTTATTTTGTTATCAATTTCCCGGCGAACCTAGTGCACTCTTAACTAGTTTCGACCGCGTTGTCTAAACCGGTGTTTTAGCATCAGTTCACACCAATCCCTGCGAGTTCACACCCACGGAGCGACCCGCGCTTTTGGAGCTAGTGCCGTTTCAACTAGCGTGTCTCCGTTTGAATTACTCAGCATGTGCTTACTTTATTTTGCCCATTATGTATCTCCATGCGTCTTCGAGGCATTGTTACGCCTCTAATTCCTAGATTCCCTCAATTAACCCGCACACCCTGTGAAGGAGCGCAACCACCTTTTTCCCTAATTAACCGTGGCGCGCATTCCTTTGGTTTTTTGACAGCGTAATTCCAACCCGTCAGCAGCATACCTGTTTCCTCGGCAACTGCCACTCAGGTGGATCAGCACTTCTGATTGGTTCTCCCTACTCACAGCATGTGAAACTAGTCCCCTGATTGGCTTATGTCTTATGACACATTCTTTCTTAATCCTTCTCCGTCCAACCCCGCGGGACCTCCGGCTGCAGGCTCATTCCAGCCCGGTTCCCCGACGGAGAGGTAGGATTTCTGACGCTGGGCTCACACCGTCCCTCTCATCTTTTTTAGTTCAATTATGTTTTTATGAAGGCGGCTAATCTCCCACCTTTTATCGATATGTCTGGGCATACATCATGGCATTGCTGTACACTTGTACAGTCATTTTCAACTTGTTATTGTTTAGACCGATTTGAACAGGAGAGATTACGGTTTCAACATCGGTTTAACCTGTTGTTAAACGGTGATCTCTGTATCTTTAAGCATACTGTGCATTCACCGATTTTGTCAGTCTCCCTCGCTGTTAGATGACCTACTCACGTTTCTCACACTCGCTCATGACATGTAAGCACCCCATTCCTCAGTAGTCTTACATCTTTTTTTCAGAGCGGTGTTCCTTCCTGAGCGGTCGCCAGGTGGAGGTCAATTTTCCACCCAGTTTTCACGGGTGAGTGGTCCTTGCTTATAGTTTACACTTTCACATCTGTTACCACTTAGCATTTGGGACCAACATTCTTACACTGAATCTTTTTTGTTCAGGTGATGTCTGAATCATTGAGGAGCCGTACACCCCACAAGCAACTTTGGGGTGCCCACGATATCCTTTGATACGTTATTCTTTCATTTTTGCAGTAGCTAACCAGGTCCTGATGAAAGCCGAGCCTAGTTAGGCGCCTTGGCTGAAACATGTTGACCATTGTCTCATATATTGCTCCATTGGTTATATTGAACTAGTGGGGCTCTCACTTTTTTAATCTAGCATCGGTACGGCGGTGTCTAAGAGATTCCTCCTTGCCGTCCCGTAACTAGTTTTAACACACTCCTATTGCACTATTATTTCATCAGCACTGCATCCCCTACTCACACCCTGCTCTTCATTTGTGGATTTAGTCCACTTTTCAGTGCAAAACATAAACATCGTTGAGCTCTTACCTCTCGTAGAGGGGCCTGCGGCCCCCTGAGAGTAGGAGATTTTTCTTTGGGATGAAAATCCCATGTGATGGGGTTTGTTACCCGGGGTGAGTGAGTGATTACGTTCCTTAGGGATTGCCCTTTCACCACGTACATTAGGTTTTTGTTTCTCATTTCACACACCACCTTTTTATCTTTCTTCTTTGCTATCTCAGACCTCAGGGTTTTCAGTGTCTTTAATACTTTGTTTGGGGATATAATCCTGTGCGGTCTTTAAAAATGTTCCCTCTGACCCTCCGGTATCTAACCGTTTTGTGACAGAATTTATAAGTACACCATATAAGTACACAAATATGGTAAACGGTTTCAACAGATCATATTAGTATAATTGGTTTAATTAAAGAATTCAACAATATCATGTTTACTAAATATGAACATCTTTTTAAAAGCAAGCACAACAATTAGTGATCTATCGGTATTTATTTAAAGTATGTGACAAGGGTAGGAGGCTAAAAAGGCAGTTTCATGACCTTGAGTTTAAAAGCCCTACCTACTACAAAAAAACTGAAACTGGACTAAATATAAGCAGACGTTTCTAGCTGCAAATGAACAGCACTTGTACAGAAATATAGGCAATACTGACATCTAGTGGCTGGATGTAACTTGACACGGCACGGTTAAAAATACACACTCGCTTCTTTGGACAGCACACAATTAACAAATATCAATTAGTGACCAGCGGAAGTGATGACCCAATTTCAAAGATAAGGATTTTCGGAAAGAGGTAACACAATTAGTAATAGTCGTGGCAAAAGCATTACTGAGTTTACTTTGAAAAGGGCTGATTTGCAGCAATACACTGCTTCAGAGCGAGTCCCTGGGCCAGTCTGGAACAGTAGAGGCACAAGATTATTTATTAAAAATAGTTTTTTATTAGGTAACCATGCCCCGGCCGACTTCTTCCATATGGTTTGGTTGTGTCCCCGCTTGGGGCAGTTCTGGGGATCCATTGAAGTGGAGCTAACGGAGGTATTGGGCTGGGAGGTCCCTCACGATCCACGTCACTCCTTGCTGGGGATCACCGATGGGCTGGATGGGTCCCGGAATGAGAAGCTGTTTTTCAGCACAGCTATGATGGTGGCTAAACAGGACATTGTGGCGGCCTGGATAAACCCCGACTCACCAACTCTAGAGAGGTGGCGACGAGGGGTAGACTGGTGTGCGACCCAAGAAAAAGCCCTCTACAAAGCTAAGGGGTGCGTCAAGAAATATCGTAGAGTGTGGGGGAAGTGGTTGGAGAATGTGGAGGGTCCTGATTAAACTGATTTCAAATTTCGCTTATGTAATTTAATGGGGATTGTGATTGGGGGGGTACAGTAATTGTGTGAATGAATTTATACTTGTGATTTCCGTGTACTGGCTGAATTGTTTACATGTTTTAAAATCAATAAAAATGTGCTTATCAAAAAAAAAATGTTTTATTAGAAGTGTTGTGTAATTTAATTACATTTTTAGGATCGTGTTTCAAACATGCGTTGTTTTGAACGTGGTGGTAGATTCAGAGTGTATGTCAATAGAATAATTTTTGTGGTTCAGTAAGTCGTGGTTCAGTACATAGTTGTTTGGCTTTGGTCGTTGTTTAGCCTTCGTGGTTTAGGCATTCATTATTTAAGTGGTAGTTGTTTAATCATACATTCGTAATTATGGGGATGTCTTAAAAACACCTAAGCAAAAAATCTGTACTTAGAATAGTGTGCAGTCTGACAGGTATTTTGCTGTTTGTCATTGCATCAGATATATAATACAGCAAGTAACATTACACCTAGAACAAGCCGGGACTGTTGGCTTTGTCAATGGTTGTTCAATTCAATTCAATTCAAAAGACCTTTATTCAGGTTTCATAAAATCCATAAAAGTACAACAAAAACAATTCATTTACACAATAATACAATCCATAAAAACACCAGAATCAAAACAATTCATTTTCAGAAATGCAACTCTCATAAGACAATTTTCAGGGATTTTCCATCATTTTGCGTGCGCGTACTATTAATCTCAGAAAAGTGCTAGTGCGGAAGATTAATTCATCTGTATCCAGGGAGAATAATAATGAACAGGATTCCCCCAAGGAAAGGGGTCTTAATTTTCTAAAATAGGGAGTTAAAAACCAATTAATATATTTTAAATAAAATTTACAGAAGAATAGGAAGTGGATATCATTCTGTTTGCTAGTGCCATCACATGGGCATGGGTTATATTCTACTGTATGATGATACCCCAGAGGGAAAGCCAACAAAAATTTTACAGAACCTGCCCTTAAACGAAAGAGCAAGGATCGTTCCCAGTTAGACATGGGGAGAGTGAGGTAGGGTGGTAGTGGATACCTACACAAATCATTCCCCATGTATGTGACAACAGAAGATTTGAGTGACTCCCTCCCCATTCTTTCTGAATTAAAAAGTGCATAAAGTGCTTGTTTAACCACAACCTTATCTTTAGGCTCAATTCCAGTTGGTTCGGAAAAAAAATCGCCTTTATCCACGGTGCACAATATATTAAAAACTTCAGCTAACCAAGGTATTAGCATGCCGTGGTCACATTTTAGGCAATCTTTTATAATGCTTTTTGTTAAGGTCGCTGAATTATTTATCCAGATCCTAATCCAGAATAGGGCTGGTCTAGCTCTAATAAAGTCACACACATAGGGGAGATTTAATTCTTTATGACAAATAAATTCAGAAGCGGAGAAAGGTGCACCCAATATTTTCCTGCAAAAACGATTTTCCTCACGCTGGATCCCTGGATTTCTCCCCGAACCCCAGACCTCAGCCCCGTACGTGGCTACAGGAATGCACTGTAATTTAACATTTTTTAAAATAGCTCTAGTGGCACCTATTTTCTTTGGGCGTGGGAGGCTCAATATAGAATTGGTGGCTTTCGAGAACTTACCCATGGCATGGGCAGAATGCCCACTCCATCAGCCGTTCGCAGCGAAAACCAACCCTAAGTACGGAAAAGAGGTTACGGATTCTAGTCTATCCGAGCCTACATTTATAATATTAAGCTTCCTTTTCCCAGGTCCACAAGACATAATAAAAGATTTTTTTTAATTTACACGCAGATCTAATGTCTCCATATGTTGGACGAAAGCTCCAACAAGCAAACGAAGAGCATTAGGAGTGCGGCCCATAAGGACCGCATCGTCTGCGTATAATAAAACTGGTAATGGGTTCCCCTGAATAATTGGAACATCTCTCGTCACTTGTTTCAAAGCTTTGGCAAGACCGTTAATATAAATAATAAATAGCAGAGGTGCTAAAACGCACCCCTGCCTAACCCCCCTGCCTATTTTTATGGGTCCAGACACATCACCACCGGACCCGATCCTAACTTGTGCTTTGAGGTCAGTATGAAGGTAAGCCAGAAAGTTTACAAGAGCTTCATCCAGACCATAGTTAGAAAGCATAAGCCATAATTTGGATCTATTAACTAGGTCAAAAGCGGATGAGAGGTCCATGAATGCGAGATAGATTGGACTTGATCGAGCAACATTATACTTATCAACAATCAATTTTAAGTTTAAACATTGCTCCACCGTGCCCACGCCGCTCCTAAATCCCATCTGGCACGTGTCCAATAGGTCTGTGTCTTCAGTCCACTCTATCATCCTATTATAAATAACTCGTCCAAGGATTTTTAAAGTATTATCCAAGAGCGAGACTGGACGATAGTTAGCTGGGTCTGACCTATTGCCCTTCTTAAAAATGGGAACTATGGTACTAGTGGCCCAAGTTTCAGGCATAGGCACCATGGGTAAGCTGTTAAAAACATTAAGAAGAATTGGTGCCCATAAGTCCGTGTTATGCTTGATAATATCTATAGGAAGTCCATCGGGACCGGGGGCCTTGTTACCAAGGCTCTCTTTAATAGCTGTAACTACCTCAAAGAGGTCAATCTTGAGGCTGCATGGCTGCTCCGAAGTAAAGATAATTACTTCTTTGGAAGGAGTAGCATATATTTTAGTGAAATGGGCCTCCCAGCTGCTGCTAGTTATGTTACAGCTGATTGGGGATAAATGTTTCCCCATGTCTCGCGTCTTCCTAACAGCTGACCAGAAGGGGCCGCTGCTCTTCAAATTAGCGCTTTCGACCAGCGTTTCCCACTGTTCTGTCAACAGTGCGGCCTTCCTTTCAGTTGTTTTTAATTTATAATTTTTCCTGGCCAACTGTACCTCTAGTGTGCACCTTGGTTTGGAAGACAGTGCCTTACGTAGTTCCCTGTTTGCCGTGGAACAGGTGGAATCAAACCATCTTGGTTCTTTCACTGTCTTTGGCAATGGGACTGACAACAGTTTTTTAATTACTAGACACAGTTTGCCAAAATCAGTGATTATTCTATTATTATTTCCATTTGAGAGTAAACAAGAATTAATTAATTCAGGATAATCATTCCGCACATTTTCTAAAATAGCTCCGCTATCAATTCCCCTCCATTTTAGCCGCAGGCCATCACCAGATGGTGTAATGTCTCTTGCGCCATTAAATTTCGCATATACAGGGCCGGGGCCTAAATGCAAAGTGATTGTGAGGGGATTATGGTCGCCAAATGATGTCTTTATTTCCTTGGATTCCAGCACGCGATCCACTAAATCGGGGGACATAAAAATAAAGTCAATAGTTGAGCAACAATCTCTCCCCCTAAACGTAGGGACATAATCCATACCAGGTGATTGGGACGCTTCCATGGCATTACTAAGGGTGTGCTCACTTAGTATCTTTGCCAATTCAAACCCCCTTTTTTCAGCTTGGTCTGTAATATTATTAATGTCCTTAGCCCAACATTTCTTTATAAATTTGGCGTTAAAGTCCCCCCCGATTAAAATCCCTATCTCCTCCTCTGATTCCAAATTTGTTTCCAATTTCCGTAAGGTCTTAGAGAGTGCTATATAGTTTGTATTGGGTGTAGAGTGAAAATCATTGTTATAAAAATTAATTATATAAATCCTGGATTTTTGTTTCAGCTCAAGAACCTGGATATTCGGATTTCCTTCTGATAGATCTTTGATGGTACCTCCCATCAATGTACTAATACCTATGAATAATCCTCCCACTGCACGGCCAAAAATAGGCTTACTTGAAGTTACACTGAAGCAGTGGTAACCCTCAATAAATAAATTGCTAACAGCCCATGTTTCCTGGAACATAACAATATCTTTATCGTCCAGTAGCTTGACCCATTGAGGGTCAAGCAATTAGGATTTTCCCTGGTGATGATAGGTGCATCCTCACTCCCTCTATCTCTTTTCCGCAGTCAATCCTGACATTCCAAGTTGGAAAGAGCGTATTCAAATCGATTATGCGTTGGTATGTTATATGTGTACCTTGGCTCATTCTGGGGCATATTAAGATTTTGCTTGGGCCTTTCATAAGGTCTCTCCCTTGGATTGAAATAAGAGGGAGTGGGAAGAGGTAAATATGACATTTGATGCAATGGAGGTATGATCCGATGGCCTATTAAACGACCATTCCTAGGATTACAATTAAGATCCTGATGAGGGTATCCATAGCCATTCATAATGTTGTAGTTCATGCCGAGTTGATCTGCTAGAAAATTAAACCCAGGATTAGGATTAAAATCAATTAAATGTCTATAAAAATACCCAAGAGGAAGCAGAGTAGTATTTAATTCCCAGGGTGAGGGCAATGGGGCTTTTGAAAGTGTGGATTGTACCCATTGTAGGGATCTAAAATGTATAATTATACAATCCCCTTCAAACTTTTTTCTCAGTGGGCCCACCCACCCTACTCTTTGAGTGTGGATAATCTCCCCTGCTCCTTCCATTGGAAAATTACAATTTGCAGAGAGCCAATGAAGAGTTCTATTTCTTAAACTTGTATGGTTTTCCTCTTGGTTTTCCCTCAATTTTGGGACATTGGCTAAAACCAAGACATATGCTCCACACTCTGGGGGTAAGCTAATGCGAGCCGGGATTTGTCTCGTGTTAGTCACTTCAATTATATCCGGCTTGGCGATCGGGGGGTGTTGGTCAACATCATTCACTTGTGTCGTTGATGCCCTGTTACTTCTAGCAGTGGTTTGATCCCCTCCTCCAGAACTAGCTGCCTTAGTTGTTTTGGTGTTAGATGCCTGTTTAGATGGGAGTTCTGAGTTTAATAGGTCTTTACTTGTGCTCGGTTTGGGTGTTAAATGAGAGGCATTGATGTGCGCTATACTTTTCTTGTTGACCTTAGTATATTGTGATTTATCTGTGTTGGTGTTAATTGTCCCAGGGTGTAGTGTAGTTGTAGGGTTATGCCCTGTACCTATTTTTAACACATGATCATCTAATGCCCTCAACCTCTTGTCAATATTAAGGACTTGTTGATTGATAGGTCCTAGGAGGGTAGTTATCAGGGTCTCCATTCTCCCTCAGAATCCTTCGTTCCCCAGCATTACATTAGTTAGTGTGATTTGTTCATCCTTCTTGCTAAGATAGACTTCGCTATTACCATCATTTTGCTCTACAGAGGTAGGAGGCCTCCGCGATTGGTGGCACCCACCATTGTCTCTACGTTTATTTACTACTGGCTCTATTTGTTTCCCTTTTCGCTTTGCTTTTTGTTTTCTTGCTTTCTGTCCCCTTGTTCGCGTTGGTATGCTATCACTTTTCTCCCTATCTATAATCGACACATCGGTATCTGAGCATAGTTCTATTCCTTCCGAATGTGCCTGCTCGTTAACTAGGGATGGAATAGAGTCAGCGCTCCTGTTAGCACTTGATCTTAGCATAGTCGGAGTTAGCGAGAGTCTATTATCCATCAAGCAATAGTTAGGGGATACTGTGTCCACAATTATGCAGTTCTTATTCGGGTCTGTGCCTGGTAGCCCCGCGTAAGATGTTATATGCGATGTAGCAAGCAGGGAGTCCAGTGAGTTATCCTGCAGCAAAGGTGGTGGCAGGCTCGATGGAAGCGAGAGACGTCTTTCGGTATTTTGAATTGCAGAAGCCACAACGCCAATTGTCTTCTGGAGCATTTTATCAATAGCAGTCAAACTGGGCAATGGGCTGGGGGTAGTAGCAGTAAGTGATGAAGTTGGCTGCTTGCGAATAGATTTAGGCACAGGTGGTGGTCTTTTCCCCATTTTCAATGTGTATCCGGGTATGCTACACAACACTAAATAGTTCCCAGCCACAGTATATAATATACTCACAAAAGTAGGGTTCTCTTGCAGCTAGACCCACACCTCGTTTGGGCCAGGGGGGGTGGCCCGGCCCGACCTCCTTCGACCCCGGACGGCCGCAGACGGCCCGCCCTCTGCCCGGGCTCAGCCCGCGCGCGTCCCGCGACGCAGAGGGAGCCAATGCTTTTAAAGCGCCTCCGGGCGTGCTGATGTCCGGAAGTTTGCAGAGGCTCACGGGAGCTGTAGTTCCCCCAGCTGCGGCCGATGGCGTGGGCCAGCCGGAAGAAACACACAGCGTTTGGACCCCGTCAACTGTAGCCTGCTCAGGACCCGGAAAATCTGGTAAGTGCTGTCAGCTAGGGCTTCGGCAAATGTCCCCCGCTCCACCGAGGGAGCCAATGCTTTTAAAGCGCCTCCGGGCGCGCTGATGTCCGGAAGTTTGCAGAGGCTCACGGGAGCTGTAGTTCCCCCAGCTGCGGCCGATGGCGTGGGCCAGCCGGAAGAAACACACAGCGTTTGGACCCCATCAACAGTAGCCTGCTCAGGACCCGGAAAATCTGGTAAGTGCTGTCAGCTAGGGCTTCGGCAAATGTCAAGGGTTGTTAGTTTCATTAAGATAAAGGAGCAACAACTATGGCTTCGTTGTAAATAACGTTGAAAATGCTTCCATTCTGAAATGATGAGACTATGAAAGAACGCGAGACTGAAGTAACATCAAAGGCAGTGAAGGGTAGTACTGCTGCGGAGTTAAGAATTTTTTTCACCCTGAGGCCTGGTGATGGCAACAATTGAGAGGCCGATAGGGACCCGTCTCAGAACCTGCTTTTTAGAACTGCCAGTGCTGACCACCGGCAGGACCTGGCCCTCTTAAAGCGCTGACTACTACATCTACACCCTCTTCAGATAACTCCTCTTCCACATCATTCCGCCACTATTTTTACCATCACATCCACTGTCGCTACACCCTCTTCCACCACTACCCACACTTTCACCACCACATCAAACACAACGCCTTCTGGTTGTCATGCAGGAGAAGGTGACATTTCACATTAAGAGTCTCACTGCTTCAGTTCATAAGCCGGAGAATAGCTGCCTTTACCATACCACTCCCATGCTGCACATCTCCCAACAGTCTCTATCCCACCATTCCAATATAGCGCTTCTCTCTACAGGCTCTACCCCACCATTAACATGAAGCGCTTCTATGCTCAGGCCCCGCCACTCCCACATAACCCCTCTCTCTGCAGACTCCACCTCACCACTCCCATACAGTGCCAGCCCCTGAGACTTCACTCTACCACTCCTACATAGAGCTCTGCAGCAGAGTGGGCAGGTTCTTTCTGCTCTTTGGGCAGGATTAAATTAAAGCACAGGCAAAGTGGGCACTTGCCCAGGGCCCCAGCCTTTCAGGGGCCCCTAAAAGAGCGAGCTCTGTTATGCACAGAGGCTTGCTCTGATCGCTTTGCGTAATTCTTAAAACAGGTTGGCTTGAATACCATTTTCCTTTAATGTATTTTTAATGTGGATGATGTGTTTGTCTATTACATACATTTTTCAGAGAAATGTTGTGTTTATGTCTCTTGCAACATCAATAAAAAAGTTTCGATTAGATCAAAACAGGACCTCTCCTGTGAGAAACCGGAGGGGGTCACAGAGATTATTTGCAGTAATATTAGTGAGCTGCTGCTGTGTTTCAATATTGAAAACACGCCTATCCCTTCATATTCGATGTAAACACATTTAGAATTTGGAAGAGTGCGCCTGTGCACTGTCAGTTACCTGGCCAAAGAGGGCATGAAAGAGCAGTTCTGTTAGGGCCCCCAAAATAGGTTTGTCCCAGGGCCAACAAAATCTTTAAGATGTCCCTGCCTTTGGGGTTAGGGTTACTCTAAGCCTCGCAGTGTGAGTGGTTCGTTACAAAGTAAAATACTGATCATATTTGTTGTGGAATAAATTGGGCCTGAGGTATCAAGTTTTACCCGTTCTGGGATTATCGGGAAGTGCGTTGTTACATAAGGACCTGGGTCTCCTTATACTTACAGGATCTAGAGGTAGCCTATCAGCTGATTGGTGGGCTGATCAAATGTGGAGCTCAACAGTAGGCAGAGATTCATTAGCTGCGTCTTTACGTACTGCGTGCGTGACGTCTCTGGGTGTTTTAGTGACCTCTGGCCCCAGCGTGAGGGGCTGCACCAAGGTTGTTGGTGGGTGGCCAACTGAGATACCATGCCATGTTTTTGTAGCGTCAGGTGATACTCTTCTTGGTGCTGGCATCCTCACCACTGGGGGTTAGGGGGCGGTCTGGCGGGGTTGGTGGTTTGGACTCGCATTGGCATGAAAAGTTCCCTGCCCGTCCCAAAAGAGCTGGGCTGCCCGTCCGTTGTCTTGGGCTGCCAGGTGGAGGGTAATCATTTATTAGTAGTATCAAAACACCCTCCTGCACACTGTAGTCCGAGGGCCTCTAATGGAATGTGCTGGAATGCTTTCAAGGAGGTACTAATTTGCAGGGGGTGGAGTGGAGTGGGAAGACAATATGTAAATAAGATGGCGAACCTTCCTTCAGGCCCTAGCTGTTGTGTATTTTCACTGTTAGAATTAAACTATAAAATAAGGTATTGTATTAATTAATGCTCTTTTCTTTAACCAGAGGTGTAAGGTTTACTATAATGAGGTGTGAGTAGCTAATTACCTCCTATTTATATCTTATTATTCTGTCAGTTGCAGCATAGCTGCCAAGGTTGCAGATTGCTATGTGTAACATTGTTTTAAATACAGTGTAATTATGAGTGACATTTCAGCGACTATGAGTGACACTTGCTCACGAGCAAAATAAAACAAGGAAGAGAAGGGAAACATAAATATCAGAAATTACACCAATTTATCAGACTGTAGCCAAAATTGCGGAAAATAGATCAAGCAGTCTGGAAGACGTTCATAATTTATAATCAGATGAGTGACTCGCAGACTCACTCGATTGACGCTGACCACATGAGCTTTAAGCAGGGCTGCATTAGAAAGCGGAGCGTGGGAGGCACTCATTTAGGCCACAGCTAGGTTGAAAGCATAGTCTCACGGACCTGACTTTCAGAACACTTTCATTTGAGGAAGGCGACGAGCCAGCTCTGCGGTAAAGATTATGCTCAATCCTGATGGCACACACACTGTGATGCATTTTTGGATCAGGATTTGCACATTTACTATTATTCCAAAAAAAGGTACTGGCACAGGCCTTTACTTTCACCCACCTCTGCAGTTTAACAACAGTACTTGCCAAGTTTTTTCTGTCATGTTTTAGTTTCCCGGCCAGAATAGCGTTTTAACCAAATGCATGTTACATTTTCGTGCTAGTAATTTCACTCGTAACACTGAAACACAATTATTGGCTCAAAACTATCTGGGAACATAAACTGCTGTTTTTATGGGTTACTTAATATCTGAGAGTTGAAAATCACACTCACCACAATCTCAGCAGGGTGCGAGAAAAACAGCCCAAGAAAGGACCCGTGCACAACAGGAGCTACTTGTGATAGAAACACAGCGAGGGGACATGAACCGGACGTGAGGTTCCATGACCAATGTACAGAACATTCTCGCAAGCTTTCATGCGTCCCCCAAAGACACATACATGCTCAAAACCCGCCAATCATTGAAAAAAACACATTCAAATAAAAAGGCAGACTCATGGCATTTGTTAATGTTTGCATCAATGTTCTTATCTTGTCATTTTGTAAATCACCATTATCACTTTTTTTTGCTTGCTTGTGGTTTAGTCAAATATTCAGCATGTATTTTCGCTGGGTCAATTAAGCACAGGTCGAGGCAAGATGGCCGCGAGTGAGCTGTGCTGAGCAGTCGCCTGGATCTCTCTCCCATCTCAGATGAAGCTGCTGGGTTCTTAACTATCCTCCTCTCAGCTTTGAACCTGGTTATAATGCCTGGATTCTAGGAAAACCTTACCGATGCCGACACTTTTATCGGGGATCAAACACTACATACTAGCGGAATTAGGCTGCTTGAAAGAAAGCTGGCGAAGATTCAGCAGTGTCGTTGACTGTATAAAGACAAGATATATACAGTTAACCAGGATGCCGCCCCGACCCTCTAAAACTGATAAAACAAAAGAAACGAAGGAAAAAATGAAGACGAAGGAACAAACTAGTACTTATTCCCTAAAACATCAAACTGAGCTGGCCGCCCTGGACGCCGGAGTAAAGGAGTAAGGGGCTATCCGAAAGGCGGCGTTGCAGAGTAATAACAAAAGAGCAATGGAGACACGAAGAGGGGAAAAAACTGACAGCGTCGGAAACAATGGAGCGGGCTGTCACGCAGGTGATGTTAGGAATAAACCGACATTGAAACATGCCACAAGCACAGAGAAGACGGAGAGGACGAAAAACAAAGCCAACTATAGAGATACCCCCCTGAGGCAACCTACCATGACAGAAGCGTTCTCCGGACCTGCCAGCAGTCGAGCGCCAAGCGAATTCGGCCACAACAGAGTCGGACTCAGCGGATTCAGTGTTCCTGGAAGCGTCCTCGAGGACGCGGGAGACGCGGCAGGCACGTCAGTTGCAGACGCTTTGGTTGCTAAGCAACAGCAACAACTCGGACAGGAGCAGCAGCAGTTTGGGGGAGAGTGTGAGAGCGGGACTCTGCAGGTTGGCCTGGACTCCTCTGTAATTCCTCCTTGCACTGAGCCTGGATTGATAACATCCGGTGAGAGAGGGGATAGGGGGGACGGGGGGGGCAAGCATGAGGACACCGATATGTTGGGTGCCATTATGGTGCTTGAAGCCGAATTACTGGCCTCTAAACCCCCCGAAAACTCCCGTACCTTATCCGATAAGACCCTCACTACCCTCACTACCTGGGGAAGCTCTGCTAGCTTGGGAGAAAAGGAAGAGATAGCTAGACAGAGATTACAGGACTCCAGAGGGGCAACAACGGAAAAAGTGGAGGTGGTCTCAGGTGAAGGAGAGAAATTTTTTTCCCTTAACGAAGACTCAGATTCTGCACAAATAAGTGAGGAGGTTTCAGGGGATCAAGATGATGATGAGACATCATTCTCGGATAGTAACTCCTCTGAGGAGGATACAGGCACAGGGAAAGACTCGACCCTGCGAAAAAGACAACAAAAGCCGAAATTAAACAACGTACAAATGAGCGGAACGGGAGATACCGAAAGGGGGTTGCTCTGGGATTATTCGGGCACCTCTCAGGTGTACCAGGCTGAAGACAGTATTGGTTTACTGAGACAGTCCGCTTCTCTTGATACTTTGTCTAGCACACTGAAACAGATGCAAACGGAGGCTAGAACTGCAAGTCGGAAGGCAAGACAGGATGCCAAAAAGATACAGTCTTCATTAAGAAAAACAAACAAATTATATGAGGATTTGGTAGGAAGAGTCACCGAAGTAGAGGAGCGCACTAGCAATTTAGAAGACGACCATATTAACTGGAAGAGCTTTAAAACAGCGCATGAGAAGATGGCAGAGGACTTTCAGTGGAAACTGGAGGATTTTGAAAACCGCCAAAGGCGAAATAACGTCAGAATTTTGGGTGTGGCCGAGGGGGTGGAAGGGTCGGACGTAAGACATTATGTGATTAACCTTCTTAAGGGTGCATTTCCGGAGTCCCAGTGGCAGTGGGATAAAGAAGTCCAGAGAGCACACAGATTTCCTTTCACTCTCAGGGGAAAAAAACAGGGGGCTGAAGGTGGCGGTGGCGGGGGTACAGCCTTTCCTCGAGCGATTCTAGTATACTTAGGCAATTATCTGCTAAGGCAGGAAATAATCGAGAAGGCTAGACCAGACTCTAAAAGATCATTTGACGGTGTTTCCTTTTTTGCTAGGCCTGATTTCTGCCACGTGACAGTTGAACGGAGGTGGAGGTTGAGGCAGTTGATTTCAGCATTTCAGGGGTTGGGGTCAGAAGCCTATTTATTGTTCCCCGCTAAGTTAAAAGTGGTCACTAGAGGAAGAATTATGATTTTTTTTTCAGAGATCAAAGCCCAGCAGTATATAGAGGAGTTGAAAAATCAGGGTTTGTAAGGAGATATGGGATGGGAGGGGGGTGAGACTGTTACAGCTCGGACCGGCCACATATAGGTCCTGCGGACCTATTTGCCTGTACAGGGAGGGGGCGGGGGGAGGGAGGGTCGGGGGCGGGCGTGGGGGGCACTGCTTCAAGGGTTAAAAATTTGGTATCTACAGAATAGGATAAAGCACAATATTTCACTATCCTTCGGATGGAGGACATGGTATGTACAAGTTAGACGATGGAGACTATCACAGAAGAATGTAGATTGTTATATTCTCAAAATATATGGCAGATTTGGAGAAAGAGTTTTTTTGATATCTTTCAATGCCTTGTAAAATAGCCTCGATTAACGTATGTGGCCTTAATGACTATAGGAAAAGAACGAAGGTTGCAGGGCTGTTGAGATTTTTACAGCTAGATTTAGTATGCCTCCAGGAGACGCATATTGAAGCATCGCAATCATATCTGTTGGAACAATTGGGATTTGATGTAATTGCAGCAAGTAGACAATATACTAGAACTAGGGGGGTAGCAATATTAGGAAGACTTAGGGATCTCGTGGTGCATAGGAAAAAAGAAGACCAGTGGGGAAGATGGGTCATGGTGGATCTATGTTTTAAAGGGGCACGGTTCACATTAGTCAATATTTATGGTTCTACTGAAGATGACCCGGATGTTTGGCAATATATGGATATGGAAATGCCACAGTGGCCAGAACCTTTTGTATGTTGTGGGGATTTCAATATCCATGACCCGAGAAGTTCATTTTTAGAACCTAGTGGGAGGTACTTAGGGAGAAAGAAGAAATCATATAGAGCCCTTGCCGCTGTGACCCAGCATAATTCTTTAGGTGATCCTTGGGTGAAGTACCATCCCAATTTAGATGGCAGTACATTTTATTCCGCACCACATAAAGTATTAGTCAGATTGGACTATTTCCTGATATCTAACTCTTTAATTTGTAACTCCAAAATAGAGAAACAACCTAGGGTCATATCTGACCACAACCCGCTTGTTTTAATCTTAGACACCATCCAGATAAATACCATAAAAACACAGTGGACCTTTGAGCGTAGTTTATTAAAAGACGAGGCATACCAGAATCATATGAAGAGCTGGATAATTAACTATTGGGGAGATAATAGAGGTACGGCATCCCCCGGCTCAGTTTGGGATTGCTTTAAGGCTGGGGTTCGGGGGGAAACGATAAGCTTTGTAATGGCAAGGAGGAAAAGGGAAAAAAGGTATTTGGAAGGTATAAGGCTTAAGTTAATTGTGGCAGAAGAAAATTTAGCAACAGCCATAATGCAGGGAATACCACTTGACCCCTATATACTCAGCCTGGTCAATCTTAAGGGGGATGCTACTGAGGGCATCATTGCAAAAGCCACTGAAAAATATCTTGTACATAAACGGGATACCTATGAGCTAAGTGAGAGGGTTGGGCATATTTTGGCCGTTAGAACTAGACAACGGGCAGCAAAGGCTGATATTAAGGAGATACAAGATTCTCAGGGAAACCTGAGTACTGATTCAGACTTTATTAGAGAAGTATTCCATAAGTTTTATACTGACTTGTACTCTTTGGAAGAAATAAGGGACTCGACTGACATTGGAAGATACCTCACTGACATTTCTGCCCCTGTTCTTTTGTCAGACGATAGGGAGATGCTAGATGCCCCTTTACAAGTGGAAGAGATTAGAGGGGCACTGGAGAGTCTCCCCTCGGGGAAAGCTGCGGGGCCGGATCAAATTCCAGTAGAATTTTATAAAACTTTTCAGGATATCCTGCTTGTGGAGATGACTCATATAATGCTCTATACACAGCAAGGAGGTACCCCCCCCGGAGTCTTGGGGGGGGGCGGATATTGTTGTTATTCCAAAAAAAGGGAAGTCCCTTATTTCGCCTGCCTCATATAGACCGATTACCCTCATGAACTCTGACGTTAAAATCTACTCTAAAATCCTCGCGACAAGGCTTGCGCAGAATATAGAGCAGCTTGTAAGCCAGTCACAACACGGATTTATTCCAGGCAAGGGAACCACCCAACATGTCAGGACAGTTATCACAATGTTTGATGCTGCAGGAACCCTGGGTGACCCTATCGCAGCATTGTTTCTAGATGCAGAGAAGGCTTTCGATAGGGTCGCCTGGGAGTACCTTTGGGCAGTCCTGAGATGGTGTGGTATAGGGCAAGGCTACATAACAGCTATACAAGCTCTATATAAAGGACCCACAGCTAGAGTCAGAGTTAATAGAGGGTACTCAGAGGAAGTCAAGATCTGTAGGGGGACAAGACAGGGTTGTCCCTCATCCCCACTTCTCTTTGCTTTATTTCTTGAACCATTACTACGACATCTGGAGAGAAATGATGGAATTCCCCCAATGGTCTTGAATGGTAGAATAGTTAAAATCCTCGCATACGCTGACGACGTGGCAATACTAACACCCGACCCTGCTATGGCTATAATTGAGGTAGAGCGAGAAGCCACCAAGTTTGGGCACGTTTCGGGTTATAGTTTAAATAAAACAAAGACTATGATAGTCAAAAATAAATATACAGTTTGCACAGACCCTAGGGTTGTTATGTCAGCTACATATTTGGGTATTGTAATTGCAGCTAACATCGATGCTATTGTTGAGGTAAATATAACCCCTGTCTTGGCTAAAGTAAAACTAGACCTAGACAGAGTGAATAATTTACATCTCTCCTTAGTCGGAGTCACTAACGTGGTGAAAATGACAATATTGCCAAAATTCCTCTATTTATTTAGAGCAATTCCTTTATTCTTTGAATCTAAATGGTTTAATATGTTGGAGGGTATACTTAACAGGTTCATATGGGCACACGGAAAAACACGTAGAGCGTACAGATTCATGTCTCTACCTAGAGAAAGAGGAGGATGGGGTGCTCCCGACTTTAGACTATACTATTTGGCATCTGCTTTACAATACATGCAGGGTTTAATTGGAGGAGGGGGGATTCTACAGAAAGTTAACTTTTCGTCGACGGAGGTTTATGCAATTTTATTGGGTCAAGAGACAGAAAATTGTTTATTAAAATATACAGATTTTGCTTGTCTCAGAAGGAAACAATTTAAAACTCTAGATGCGGCTATTAAAGTATGGAATGCATTTTTGAAAAAAATGGGGATGGGAAGATTTCATAGATATGTCAGACTTTATAAGAACAGATCCTTTCCCTCCGAAATATTTTCGGACCCAGTTATGTCTCTATGGGACGAAAAGGGAATTAAGAAACTTGGGGATATAAGAGATTTAAAGGGAATAGCGCAGTTTAGTACACTTGCAAGCATATTTGATCTAAGTAATCGGGACTTCTTCAAGTATTTACAGATTAGGAGTTTTTTGGGTAAAAAGCAGGGCGGCTCGGTAGGGTATCAAACCAATGATTTTTTGGAGATCTTGAGTTCAGGTGGGGAACATACGATTAGATCAGCGTATGCAATTCTAGTTAAAACTAAAGTGGATGATTTAGACAAATATAAATATAAGTGGGTGGAGAAACTTCAAGGGGGAATAGATGACTTCCAGGAGTCGCTGGAACTGGGATGTACCATACTATGCTCGGCCTCCCTGCAATCGCAGCATTATAAAACATTATTTTCGTTATATTATACCCCAGATTGAATTGCTAAATGGGGTGGTACTAGTGGGACTAACTGCCCTCGCTGTAGCTCGTCAGAAGCGGATATTATCCATATGTTTGCTACCTGTCCTCAGTTATACACGTTAAAAAGGGATATTAAGAGCTTTTTTGCCCTTGCACTGGGGTTACAGGTATCGTTAAATCCCCTGATGATACTATTGGGAATTGGAAATAGCGGGTTAGATAAAGAGTTCTTATTTATGGCTATGGCAGTGTATAGACTAACCCTAGCCAGGGCATGGCTAGATGTAACCCCTCCCTCCATGCAAATATGGTTGGCAAATTTAATCTCCATATTTAATTTAGAAAAACCTATATACGCCAAGAAGGGAAGAACTGGGAGAGCCTTAGGCTTAAGAATATGGAAGCCATTAGCAAGGTGGAGGGACGGGATAGGGTAGTGAATAGAAGACCGAGGGGGTCATGCTTGGTTTTTTTGTGTGAATTTTCTTTTTCTACTAAGTCAAGTTATGATATGATATGATTACTTAAATTTAAACTTTGTGGATAAATTCTCAATGGTGTGTGTGCCACCTCTATCGGGGGGAATATGTATTAATGAATGTAATTGTGCAATGTCGAAAGTAAAATAAAATATATTAAAAAAAAAAAAAAAAAGGGTCAATTAAGCACAACACACACGCTCGTGTGACTGGTACTTACTTTGACTCAAGTTTTGCAGGCAGCGATTGCAAGGCAAGCAGACTGCGAGTCACCGTGGCAGTTCAGTTTACCGTCCTGAAGTCTGCTGTTGTCCAGTCAGTACCAGGCTGTCCTGGGCGGCCGGGCCGCTGCAACAGCCGGTCACTGACTAAATGACGACAAGGCAGAACCGGGAACACAACAGCTGTAACTGTTCCCGTTTTAAAGATCGTGTAGCTCTGCAGACGCATGGTGTTAATGGAAACACAGGTGGCTGGTACTTACTTCAAGTGGTTTTCCATCCGCTTTCTTAGTCCGAGGCTGTCCTCCGAGTCTAGTTGACCAGTGACAGACACTGTCCTGGGCAACCGCTCCAACGCCAACCGCCGGTACCCGACTCCATGATGTGAGCTCGGTAATGAATAATTGAGACAGCACACGACGGCGGCCCTGGCAGGTGTATGCAGCAGGCAGCGCTTCGAGCTCCATAATTGAGGTGGCGCCGACAGAGCCAGACCGAGCCGCTTCCACCAAAAACAAACTACCCCGCCTTTGGTAGCAGGACGTGACGCCACCCCACCACTCCAGACGAATGGATGTGTAATTACTGGGCACTGCCGTGACGTCAGGATGTGAGTACCGCCCCACAGGAAATGTTCATAATGAAACATTGTTGCACTGTGCTTGCCAGCAGCCCTAACTGCAAGACTCAAGCCTGCATGTAAACAGCGCGCCCGCCACCGGCGGCGCACTGCCACACTGTAACTCCATGATATAGTTTACGCAGCGCTTCAGTGAGGCTGCTGAAGCACTATGCATATGCGTGGCAATGCATTTCAGTGTGGTGATGCGGAGCACCACACTGAAATGCGTTAGTCTAACGCATGATGCGTGATACTTGGCAGCACTGTTGCAGATTTGCATTTCTGTTGATTAATTCAGGAACACGAATATCAGAAAGCTGCAGGGAAAAGATGAGTAGGGTCCAGATGTGCGAAGCATTTTTGCGGTCACCAATGCGATCGCAAACATTTTCCTTATGTACAAATGACAAATTCAGTGGTGGCTTCCCTGCTAGACAAAGGAGCATCACCCAACTTCTCAAAAGGAAAAATAAAATGATAATAACGTACCATTATCATTTGATTTTTCCTATTGAGTCAGTGGCTCTCGTGCGGGGCGGAGCTGGCCTTATCAGGGAGAGAGTGGTTTACACTACTTGACATGACTGCTTGGCCGGCCCTCTCGGGCTGTGTTTTGCACCCAAATCCCAGTCACAAAATAGTAATGATGTACCACTTTCTCAAATGAGGTGGTAAGTCATTCAGAAACGGGAAGAAGTCTCCAAGGGACCCCTTCCACATTGTAAATGTTGAAAAAAATATTATTTAGGAGTAGGCAGTGATCCCAAGGTGCCAATGCCTACTTAAAAAAAATGTTAGTTATACTTTGTATTATGTTTTTTAAGCACATCCTATTTTGCTTTAAGGAAAATGGGTTGCATTTTAAAAAAAAAGTCACTTCATTTAAAAGCAATCACAGACATGGTGGTCTGCTAACCTCAGCAGGCCATCATCCCTGTGATGGTGGCGATTCCTAGTGGTTTGCAATTTGTGACCTACCTAATTTATATTCATGAGGTAGGTTATTTGCGTCCGTACATATTAGTACATAATATGTTAGTTCGCAAAATAATACACTCGTCACAAAAATACTGATTGCAAATAGCGACCAATATTTCGCAACCAGTGCTACGCACATCTTTCCCCAAGTGAACTACTCGCACACCGCTTGGGCAGCTTGTGACTTCTGTTGTAGGGAATGTTTGTGAGATTAGTTTAATTCGCTGGAGCACTAGACATGAAATTATCAGTTTGAAATGTTTAAATTCTCTCTGTTGTATTTTATAAAGCTATCTGCGACCAGTCTTGGCTGGCCAGATGGTACTAAAAATTGAAGATTTTTGCAGTAAACTTTTGACTGATCTTTCTTTCATCAGGGCTCAAACAAGGCAGAGAAATTTGATTATGTAAGTCTCTTGATTATCTTGCTTATTGTTCAAGACTATTATTATTATAGTTGCTGTAATTATACTGTGTGTTAACATTATTTTAAAATGTGGGTCTGCTGTTTCTTTGCCACTGTTTGAGGCGACCTAGACAGGCAGGCCTCCGTGTCAATACTTAAGGGGCTGTGGTTGTCGGTGGGCCTGCGGCACCTGGGTGGGTTGTGGACACTGTCCACACTAAATGGCATGGGAACACGGGAAGGAGGAACATCTTTTACACCGGAAGTAATACAAGGAAATTGGTATACTGCAAAGAGAAGCCTACAAAGGTGAGAAGCCCATATAAAGTAGGGTTGGAGGCGGAGCATCCTAGTTAGGGGCCACCACAACTTTGGCGTAACCTAGATTGGGGAACTGTAAGGATCAGATAGCCAGGAGAGAGATATTGCAGGAGCATGGTAAGAGAACATTTAGAGAGGTGGGATGGTGGGAATAGGCTAACCCACACAGAAAGCGGGGCTTCAGTGGTAGCGATAACACGGAGGCAGAGCTGTAGGACTGAGGTATTTGGAGATAGGGCTGGCTGGAGAGTACTAACCACTGGAATGAGGGTCTCTGCTGAGATTGCTCTTGTCCGTTCTGCAGGTGATGCAGTTCCTGAAAAAGATGTCCGGGGACGAATATGTTGGATTCAGCAACGCAACGTAAGGGTTCCTCTCATTCTTACAAGGCACAGACCACATGTCCTCACACTGCATGATGTGCTACCTTTCAACAAAACTGCACTCAGTGTCTCTTATTTTCTCCTCTAGTTCTCTTTTTCATCTCTCTCTTCCCCACTCTAGGTACCTATCTCTATCTCTCTTTATCTGTTTTCTCTCTCTCCCTCCACCTCTTCCTCTATTTCAGTTGGGTACACCTTCCTGCAGACTCCTGACCTTATGACTATCTTTCCCGGTGTCAAACTCCTCCGGGAAGCTTTTCCCCAGCAATAGCTCTCCAGCGTTGCTAAGGGGCACAATGCAGCTTCAGCCGCGACTCTACCCATCATACGTGACAATATCAGCGCATATTACGTATCAACCAGTGCCCTGGCTTTAATTCCTGTTTTTCCATGCCTCGTCGACGCAGAGACGTTTTAATGGATAGGCAAAGTGGGCCCCAGCCTTTCAGGGGCCCCCTGATAGAGCCAGTTCTGTTCTGCAGAGAGTATCGCTCCGGTGGCCCTGAATAATTGTTAAGCCGATCGTTTTAAATGCCGTCTTCCTTTAATTTATTTTTTACATCGGTGATGTGTGAGAGTCTTTCACAGACATTTCGCAGAGAAGTATTGTGTTTATGTTTCATGCAACATCCATCATAAAAGTTTCTTCTAGATCAAAACAAGACCTCACGTATTAGAAATGGGAGGGGGTTGTAGCGATTACTTGCAGTAATATTAGTGAGCTGCTGCTGTGTTACAATATTGAAAACACAGGTGTCAATATTCCTGAATATTAGATGTGGGCACATTTAGAATTTGGACCAGTGTGTCTATGCACTGTCAGTGACCTAGCCAAAGAGGACGTGAGCGTTGAAACTGGATCATAAATTCAAAGCTGTTCCGAACAGAGGTCCCCAAAATACGTTTGGCCCAGGGCCCCCAAAATCCTTAAGATGTCCATGCATCGACGTAGGTACAGAACTCTCTCCGTGCTTCACTTCCAAATTCCGCAGCATTTTTACAGCCACTTAGTTAAAACTAGGCCTGGGCGGTAAATTCCGTTCCGTTCGCGGAATTTGGGTAATTTCGCGTTCTGCGGAGAACGCGAAATTGACCAAAATTCCGATTTCCGCGACTTCGCGAAATTTTTGCTTGTTCGCGTTCTCAAAATGCGTGTTCGCGAGATAGTTCTCCCCGAGCACGCAAACAGCGATTGTGAACAGGAAAAAAGCATCGCGAACAAGCAATTCCGCGTGTTCGCGGAATTTCTGCGTGTTCGCTGAGATTTTTTACCGTTTCGCGGAGATTTGCGTAATGCGATTACGCAAATTCCGCCCAACCCTAGTTAAAACGTCCTTAAAGCCCTGTCATAGGTGCGGCAAGAAATAACTTAGACAGACCCTCGTCGTATCTGCATGTGATGTTTAGGCTCTGAACAAGATGTTGTTGCCTGTGACTTCTGTGCTTTGATGCACCCAAAAGCCATCAGGGAGCAGGAGGGCAAACTACTTTTAGCAGAGATCCTCAGGGATAGACCAAAGCATTCTCCTTCGACTTTAGATAAATCTCCTGACAGAGAACGATTTCCAAAAGAATCTTGCACCAAAAAAAGAAAAACAACCTAAAAGGTGCCATGAAAAGGAGAAATTCACTTCTTTCTCATGGAAATGTTCCTGCTCCTGGGAGCATTTAGAGTCTCACTTCCATTCCCCAACACTAAATCCTTCCTTGTCATTTGAGAAAATTAAGATATTGAAAAAAATGAGTATGAGCAGGGTCTGGTGGCTAGACTACAGGGTCCCCTACAGGGGCCTGTGTTCGACCTCATGGTCACAGGTTCAAATCCCGGCGGGGCCACTTAGCCTTTCATCCATCTGAGGTCGATAAAATGAGTACCATTGAGTTGAGTAACAATAAACATCTATTATTCAGTGCCAAGATACCTACAGGTGAACGTGTGCTTTACAAATACACGTTATGTTAAGTTCCAGGACAAGTCACTGGCTTTCGGCTCATGATGCTGGATTTGTTCAGTACGGCTGCCATACTCTCTGGGCCACTCCCCAAGGGTCATAACCCCGACAGCTACCAATCTTGCGCCTCCATTAGCTCCTGTCCTGGCACTTAAGAAGTCGAAGCCTGCCACATCGCAGTCTCCCATTCAGCTGGGGTGTTCCTCAGCAGCCACACAGACCCTATCCTTGGAGGCACCTATGGTGCATCCTTCAACCTACTAGACCATGGGAAAAAGACATTTTCCAGCCAGTTTGGTCAATAACGGTGCAGCCATCATGCTGCGTTTCCACAGTTGGATGCGTTCTCCTGGATTCCCAGGAGAAGTCCAGGCAATTTCAGTGGACATGCCCCTCAATGGTGAGTGGCTGTTCAGAGTTAAGACAACATTATGAAATGAATCAGATACCCCCACAAATGTATCACTCCTATCTGGGCAAGGGATGATCTAGGTGACCCCATCAAAAGCAGCAGTATATCCAGATATGTTGTATTCTGCTGCCTCTGTAGCCTCTACTTCTCTGAATCCCCCCTTTACTCCATCATCTTTTGTTGGTGTGGGGTCTCTTAACTTGAATTCAATTGCGAGATGACCACAGCGGCTACTTTCTACCCTTCCTGTCCCTCCCTCTATCCGTTGTCCTTCCACCAGGATGTGTTCTTTCACACAGACCTCAACTTAAAAAACAGAGGTCCTTGCCCTTTGGAACAAAGGAGCGATAGAGGTGGTGCCTCTGGAACAAAGAGCCACTGAATTGTATTCTATTTGTTTCTTGGTCCCTAAAAAGGATGGGAGTCCTAATCTTGACCTTTGCCTCTTGAACTTGTTCATTTGGCAGGACAAGTTCAAGATGCTGTCCCAGAGCCACATTCTGCTGGCCCTGAGTGCAGGGTTGGGTGGCATTCCTGGACCTTCAGGACACGGTTCCATCTGCTACTTCTTTCTGACCACATGGGTTTCCTGAGATTCACTTTGGAGGCCCCACATTATTAGTTCACTGTTACCATTTGGGCTGATGACTGTACTGAGTCTCTTTACACAAGGGCTTGCAGCTGTGGTGCTAGTCAATAGTCCATGTATGTTCATAGTAGGAGGACTGCCTGGTGAAAGCAGAGTCCCTGGTGCTGATGGAGGATCACATATGAGCATGACAACTCTTCTCTCCGATATGTGCTCGAATACGAATGGCCAGATGTCTCACCCCCCTCCAACACAGAAGTTAACCTACATAGGAGCGATGCTGGACAGGATCCGCTTGAATGTTTTTCCTCCTCCTCAGCGGCTCGTGGATGTTTAGAGATGATTCCAAGATTTCTGACTCAGATCCGGCTCCTGGTTCTGCATGTCTTACATCTGCTTGGTCTCATGGCCTCTTGCATCCTGTTGGTGACATACGCCAGATGGCAGATGAGGGCGCTCCCATGCTACCTGCAACAACAGGCGCTGCAGTATCAAGGGAACCACTTAGCTCTGGTGCCAATATGACAACCATTTCGTCTCGATCTGCACTAGTCCTAACTATTTGATGGGTCATCCCTTCAGCCCTCTACCAACATAATCCACAGTGGTCAGAGATGCCTCCTCACTGGGCTGCGGGGCCAATATGGGAAACATGATGTCATGGGTCCTTTGATCTGCCTCGGAGCAGTGTCTGCACATAAGCATGCTGGAGCTGCAGGCAGCCTGTCTTGCCATGAAGGCATTTCTCCTGTCTGTCTCATGGAACCCCAATTCAGGCGCTTTTAGAAAATACCACCAGGATCCATAATATTGACAGGCAGGGCAGTTTGGGTTTGTGAAATCTGTATTAAGAGGCAATTCGCCTGTTGCAGTGGGTGCTGCAACTGAGAATTTTTACTGGTAACATCACAAATTGCAGATTTCCTCAACTTGAAAGTGAACAATGGACCACGAGTGGAACCACACCACAAAGTGACAGAGGTTATAACTCCTAATTGAGGTGTTGATACATAGATCTTTTTGCTACTGCACATGACGGGGGGGGTCCTCAGTTCTGAGCCATACATATCCCTCTGAATTGTTCCTTAGTGGGAGTCTTTAGATATATCTGGTTTCATGGCCATGTTGTCACCAATCAATCGTCTACTGAAAATCTTGCAGAAGGTGCATTAGGATCAAGCAGAGCTGACACGAATCACCCCAGATTTAGCAAGGAAGATTTGATATGCTGATCTGTTCCCACTCATTATTCAACCACCTTTTCCTCTTCTACACCAGGCGGACCTGTTGTCATAGTAGGATGGTCACATCCTCTATCCCAATCCACAAATGCTGTGGCTGCTTGCATGGAGAATGAGAGGTGCCATCTAGGGTCCTGTTACCTTCCTGATGAAGATAAAAGCCAGAAGGCCCAGATCCTTATAAATCCCACGTGCCTCACATCCTGCGATATACACTTTGTCTTCCACAACAGAGTCTGGTAGTGGCTACAGATAATGACTAGTGGAGGCCCTGTTTGCCATCACGTGTATTCCTGACCAGCCATCCTTGTTTAAGTCTTGTTTACTAGAACATTTTTCAAAAGGTTTACTTGTTTCATCCCAATCCGTTCATTGTTCCTCATTCGGACTTGAGTCTTGAGTTGACTTTCTTAAATGCTTTCCCATTTGAGCTGAAGCAAAGTTACCCAGTTTGACTTCTCACTTTGAAGACTATATTGTTGGTAGCACTAGCTTCAGTTTATTGGGTCAGAGAACTTCAACCATTTCACTTCCTCTGCCGTTTACAGTTTTTGAGCTGGATAGGCGGTGTCTGCCTTTCATGTGGCCAGTTACTCTTCCATCCTTCTTCCCTCATCCTCTTGGTTCCAAAGAGCAGGAACAGCTACACAGACTCGATCCCAGATGTGCTTTGTCGAATGTATGATGTTACATCGCGGTTTTTACACCGCAATACGTCTACAACGCAGTCATTACAACGCAAGTCGTTACAACGACTTGCGCTGGAGGGCGCTGGACTTAGGAATAGTATGATTTACTATTCCAACTCCAGCCTACGTAACAGTAGGGAAGGTGTTGGAATAGTAAATCATACTATTCCTTAGTGTATAGCGCCATCCAGCGCAAGTTGTTTTAACGACTTGCGTTTCAATGGCCACGTTGTAAACGTATTGCGGTGTAAAGACCGCGTTGTAACGGATGTCTCCTGCTTTGTCATATTGGATTAATCACACTCAACATATTAAAGTGTATAGTCACCTGTTTGTGGTCTTTGCCTACCTTAAAAGGACAAGGCATTGACCAAATCCACCATTTCTTGTCGGGGCATCCCCTGTATCAACGTTTGCTATGCCTTAGATGAAAAGACCCTCCTTAGGGCTATTTTAATGGCTCTCCTTAAATATGTAACTGTTGGCCAGCCACATGGCTTTCCCTGCATACTTTAGCCTTACAGCTCAGTCACGCAGCAATTGGTATTTTTCCAGAGCTGTGTTTCATGGCTTTCTTGTTTAATCAGCACTACTCAATCCTGCTTCCCAGGGAGGAATTGCTTTGAGACTTATTCATGAGATGAGGAATTAGTGGAGAGATGCAACCATCAGAAGAAAAAGTTAATTAATGTTATTAATGATATTTGTGGTGGATGCATAATCTCCCTACTTTTTCTTCACCTCCCTCCCTTCCCCCCTGATGGGTTACTGCATTTCGTAAGATTTATTTAATTTATTTATTTTAATCATTTTTATTGCACGAACTTGACCCTTGCGGGTATCAGAGCGCTTTACAAAGTCCCAGAGAGCAAGCAGAGTAGTAGAAACCAATAATATCAAATTCACGACAAATACAGTAACAACCAAATATTATAGTTCTGTGACTAATAACAACATACTATCATAGTTCAGACAACTGCAAATACCAGGTAGTGGTGAAAAGGAGGAGGGTAATGTCGGTAAAGATTCTAAGGTATGCTAACAAGTTAGGTGTTGTAAGTGTCACTGTTGTCGATGCTCTGTCCATTTCTCCCCAAAACTCTCAATGGAGTATGGAAAAAATTCTAGGATTTAACAAAGCACACTAAAAAGTTTGATATAGTTCAATGTGATCACATCCGGCAAGAGAAGCCACAGCTGTAGCAATATAGTGCCTCTTAGTGGTGCTGGAGAGCCATTTCTGGGAAAAAGTCTTCCACACTACCTTGGCACCTGAAAGGATATTCATAAGGGGGGAATCTGCAATAAGTCTATGGGCCTGATTTAGAGTTTAGTGGATCGGGTACTACAAATGTGCCCGGTATCCCGCCTGCCTTACTAAAGGTGTATAATATCCTATGGCTTCTTGTAATAAGGCAAAGAGGATATTCGGCATGTTTGTGACTGAGTAACCTGTCCACCAAAACTCTAAATCGGCGCCCTTTTATCGACCAGAAACATCAATACAGATGGTAAGTAACTGTTTCTTCTGTCAGTTACTTCCCTTCTCTATCTTCTTATCTTTCACTTTCTCTCCCTCTCTTTTCCTTTCTCCCTCTTTCTTCTACTATCTCTTTCTCTCTATCCCTTTTGTGATCTCTTTTCACTCTCACTTTCTCACTGTGTTCTATTTTTCTTTTGCTATGCCTCCTTACCTCTCTGTCTCTCTCATTTTATCTTCCTCTATTACTTATTGTCTCTTCTCACTCTCTCTCACTTACCCTGTCTGCCTCTCTTTCTCACTGTTTCTCACTCTCTGTATCTCTCTCCTCATCCCTATTTCTCTTTCCTACTCTCTCTTTCTTTGTCTTTCTCTTTCTTTTCTCTTCTCTTGTTTCCCTCACTTTTACGATCTCTATTTTTCTCCCTCCATCTATGTCACTGCCTCCTTCTTGCTCAGCCCTCTTGCTGTCTCATTATCTTTCTCTCTTCCCCTGTCTTTTTTCTCTATCTCGCTGCTTCTCCTTGTCTTTCACTCTCTGTCACATTCTCTTTTTCCCTCTCTGTCTCTTCTCTCTCAACTTTTGATGTAGTTTTGTTCTCTTTTAATCTGTCTTTTTCACCCTCTGTCTCCCTCACTTTCTCATGCGGCCCTCGCTCTCTTTCATTCTCTCTCTTCTGTCTATCTTTCTGTTACTCTGTTTCTAGCTCACTCTTTTCCCTCCATCTTTCCCACTCCCTATTTATCTCTCCTCCTCTCTGTTCCCACTCTTATTTCTCTCTTGATTGCTGGTTGTCTTTTTCTCTCTTTTTCTGTCTCTCTCTTTTGTCTTCCCTCTCTCCTCCCATCTCTCTCTTTTTTTCTCTCTCTCTCAACATGCCTTTCTCTCGTTGCTTTCTGCCTCTTTCTCAATTTTCCTTACTGTGTTTTTGACTCTCTAGCTCTCCTTCTCCATCTCTTTCTTTCACCCTATTGTGATTCTTATCCCTAATTCTGGAGTACACTCAGTTAGATTTCCATAGCTCCTAAAGTTGCAGACAGAATTCCATCTACAGAGAAAGGGATAAAGAAAATCATCTTACTCCCTCCCTCCCTTGCCTGTGGGCTATGCACATTTGGAGGAGAACCATTACAAAGTGCCCCAGGGGCGCAAAGGGCATTTGCTCCCGCTTTGCCCCTGGGGCACTTTGGTTTTACAGAAAGGGCCGCAGACGCTTGTGCAGCCCCTTCTGTAATACAGATAGTGCTGGCACACATGTAGTGCCAGCGCTATTATCAAAGGGCTTTTCCTCATTTGCATGGGGCCATGCCCCATGCAATGAGATAATCTCTATGCCTCTGCGCCTATGCCGTATTATGGACTCTGGCACACAGGTAAAGAAGCTGTCAAGAGGTGCGCTGACAGCGCGCCACCTCAAAGGTGGCGCACTGTCAGTGCGCCCCGTGGCCGTATTATCTAGTGCTTGATTGAATGTGCTGCCCCAGTGCAGCCCCAACCTTGTGCTGCCCTGTGGGCAGCACATCAATTAAAATAAGGAGCGGCTTTGAAGCAGCCTCTCAGTGTTTCACTGTGCAGAAGGCAAACCGTCTGCACTTTTAAGCGGGGTGAGACGTCCTCTTGCAGCCAGATGCAGTGACTGACTGTACCGATCTGCAAGGGAATGTAAAAGGGGTCCATAGGACCCTCTTCAAGCCCCCAGAAGGCTGCCATCTGGGGCGCCCTGACAGTGCCCCACCTTTTTGGTGCAGCACTGTCAGTGCGCCTTCTGACAGCTTCTTTACCTTTGGGCGCGCTCGTCTATAATATGGTGCAGAGGCAAAGAGATTCCCTCATGTGCATTGGGCCATGCCCCCATGCAAATGAGAGAACAGCCTCTAACGATAGCGCAATATGTGTGTCAGCGCTATCTATATTACCTAAGGGGCCGCACAAGTGCCTATGTCCCCTTCTGTAATACCAAAGTGCCCTGGGGACAGGCAAAGCAGGCACAAACACCTGTGTTTGTATAATACAGCCTCTCAATAGCAGCCCTCTAGAGGAGGAGAAGGGTGTCCTATGGTACCCATAGACATCCCCTTGCACGCAGGTGGAATCACTCACTGCACCAGCCTGCAAGGGAATCTCTCACCCGTCTTAAAAGTTCAGGTGGGTTGCCGCCCTCACTGTGAAACACAGAACGGCTGCTTCAAAGCTGCTCCTTATTTCAACTGATGTGCTGCTCCCAGGGCAGCACGAGTTCGTGGCTACCCTAGGGGCAGCGCCTTCAATCTAACACGACGCACTCTCCTTGTTAGCGCTGAGCTCACCATTTGAAGGGTGCTCCCGCCACAAACCAGAAAGCAGCGCTCTATTGTATAATACTGCCCCAGACCTGCCAGATGACTTGCACGGTGCATAGTCCATTTCAGAACCTTATTCCAAATCATTATACAGAAAGCAGCAATTATAAAGATGGAGGTATAGTAGACCCTTACATAATGAATAAAATATGGGCATGAATCATCGTGATTATGTTACACACACTAGGAAGAATAAACAAAATGAGACAAATGGTTTAACCTCTTGAGTGCCCCGCCCTTTCCATGCCCTGTGCCGGGCGTTTCATTAGCGGGCGGGGCTCATGACGAGATAGTCTCGTCATGGGCACAGCGCAACCGCGGCCCATTACGAGACCATCTCGTCATGGGCACTCAAGGGGTTAAAAGCACCAAACAGTGTGGCTGGTTAATGAGATTCCTCGCCTACCCATATTTTCATATCTGCAGAGCTGTGTAAAACGTTCCCCACATTCCTTGGTAGGCCCAACATGGCTGTGTCGCTGGTTTATTGATGGAGAATGTCCTTGGGGGTGGGCTGGGCTCCAAGGCACAGGCAGTGGTGTGCCTAGAGATGATGGCTGCATGGTAAAGATAGCATGGTACCCGTTGCTTGGTGTTGGCGCAAAGTAACACATTGCTGCTCTTGGTTTCTTAGTGACTTGTTGCTGAGCAGGAAGGCACAGAATAGACTCATCCTAAAGGGTTCTTGCAAGAACTCTGTGTAGGGACTGTTAGTAAATGAAATTAGTATCAATTATTTTTAAAAATGGCCATATGCAACTTTTGTAGGCATTTTTCTTTAAGAAAGCCTCAGTCGCATCATATCGATTTGACCAGTTGCACAAAACAAACATCCTGTGGCCTGATAGCCCTTTACCTAAAAGGTCATTCGCTTGGGTAGTTAGTGAGGTACTATAACCAATATTAAATGGTTTCATATTCATGGAAATGCCGTGACATAAATGACGGACTGAGGAAATCTCCCATAGCCGCCCCACCCAGGAAGGAAGGGGGGTTGAAAATTACACCACGCTTTGTCTCCTTCTGTCTGTTTTTAATTCTCTCTGTCACTCTTTTTTTCCGGCTCTTTCTCTGTAACTCTATTTTTCTCTCTCTCTCTCTCTTTCTCTCTCTCTCTCTCTCTCTCGCTCTCTCTCTCTCTCTCTCTCTCTCTCTGTCTTGTTCTGCCCTCTCATTCATATTGTCTCTTTCGCTCTACCTTCTCCTCATCTCTGTTTCTCTATACCTGCTTCTCTTTCTCAGTCTCTCTTTCTCAGTCTCTCTCCTCTGTTTCTGTCTTTCTCCAGCTATTTCTCTCTCTCTCTTTCTCTCTTGTTCTGTCTGTTGTCTCTTCCTCAGTCTCTGTCACTCCTCCCATCCCTCTCGTTTTCTCTCCGTCCCTTTCTCACCACCTCCCTTTTACTCAATGTCTTGATGTATTTTTATTTCTCCCTTCATCACTTTGTCCCTCCTCTTTGCTTTTTCTTTCTCCTTTCGTATCTGTCTCATATTTCTCTCTCAAGTTTGAGCTCATAATTTTTTTCCTCTTAGAATTGTGTCTCTTTTAACTTTCACATGATTTCTTCTTCATATATCTTTCACTCAGTACATTATTCCTACCCCAGTTTCTCTCTTAATTTCTTCCTTCCTTTAGATGGGCTTCTCCAGCGTCTATGTTCCTAATCCCATTTATGTTGTTCCTCCTTCCTTCCTCGCTTGCTTTGCGTTCTTCCTCCATTCATCCTTTCTTTCACTATTTCTCCTTTCTCTTTTTATTATCTGCTCGTGCTCTCCCTCCCTGCCTATGGTGTGTTGTAAAGTTTAAAGCACTTACTTGTCTTTACGGTTATTACTTGCACTGTGAGAGAAGAGAGATGAGACAGCAATTGGATCCAATAACTTCTCTCCATCACCTGAGTAGGAATGCCCACAGGCTTTTCCCAATAAGTTCCCTACCTTTGGCAATGTTCTTTCTTGTGGATACCTTACCTAACTGCATGTTTCCTGTCTAACTCCATCCACCCCTGGACATTATGTCATGGAGCTGCACTGAGGTGACACACTTGAGCACTGATGTCAATTTGTCTCTTATTTGTCCAATGCCCTCAGATGCAGAACATGGCTGACAAGATTGAATCTGTGCTGGCAGAATGTAACAAGCATTGACAAAGCCAATAGGTCTCACCGATGGGAGGGCTATCAGCTTTGTCATTATCTTTTACCCATGTTGTACAGCAGCACGGCTGAATTTTTTTTTTAAAGTGGTATAAAGCGGCCAGTGCAGGCCGTGTCATAGCACTTTTGTCATAGCACTATAGTGCAGCACTACACAATTTTTAAAATAATTTTCAGCCATGCCGCATGGCTAAAAGTTATGTGAAAAGTGCAAACACATTTACAGGTATATACTTTTTCCATATCGTGACATGTGCATGCCTTGCTTTGTCTGCTGATGCACACAATCTCTACACGTATGCTCAGTGGACAGAAGAGAATTTGCATATAAATTAATATATGTGCATGTGTGTGTGTGTACTTGCCGTGCTTTGCTATATGAGCAGTCATCAAATCTGGGGTTCAGCCGACGAGTGGCAAAGGCCCTGCTCCGGACTCTGCTTTATGTTTGGAATTATTAGCACAGGCCTTATTTGCGGGACGTCTGTGCTATGCTTTTCAGAGCTCCATCCATAATTTACCCTCTTTTCACTTTAAGGCCACTCCCCTCCACCCCCTCCACAAACGGTCACCCATGAACGTGGCTCATTTCCTCGCAGTATAGTGTACTACTATTGATAAGTTGAACACAAGCCATGATTTCTAAGGCTCCTCAGCTGGGCTACAAGCTGGAGTAGCTCACGTGCCTGACACACTACAAACACCTTATTGCACTGATGAGCCCTGTGGGTTTGGGTCCAGCCTGGTGCAGCCAAAGATGTGCTTATTGTGGCTCAACTCACCCTGACTGGCTGCGTCATAGCACTTTTTTCATAGCCCTCTAATGCACCAGAGGGCTATTTCTTTAATCATTTTCAGCCATGCAACAAAGCTAGATGTTATGGGAAAAGTGCTATGACGGCAGGGTTAGGGAGTAAAGAGCATGAAATAAGGGGATGGTGAGGATTGGTCAGAAGGAAAGCTGCTCTAACAACGGGGTGGTGGGAGGGGATACAGCAGAGCTAAAATGGGGGCTGGGCGGATAAAGAAACACAAACAACTTGCAGGCTGGGTGCGGGAAAGAAACAAACAATGGGCTAAGAAACAGCAACAAGGGGCGGGTGGCTAAAGTAACACGAACAACGTGCGGGTGGCGGGGGGCTAAAGAAACATGAATAACGGGTAAGTCGAAGGTATAAATAATAACAAACAACAGTAAAGAAATAGGAACATAAATAAACATGAACAGGCGAGTGGGATAAAGAAACACGGACAAAGCAAACAGTACCTGAAGTGGAGGGACACTAATTAAGGTGAATACATCTGGGCTTGGTCCATGCTCCACAGATTAAAAGAAGTGACGCCAAGGCGCACGTTGGCCAATTAGGAGGCAGCAAAGAAGAGTAACAATTAAGCCTATGAATATTAAGCAATGGGAGGGCGCATGTGCGCGACAAATTGAGGACTTTCCCTTTCCCTCCCGGGTCGGTCAGCCATCTTTAAAATGGTCTTGTTGCCGCGCTTTCTCTACCAACTACAGAACTATCCCTTCCCGGTCAAGCCCTCTTGGTTTCGCCAGGTTAATTCAGTTCTGGGACAGTTTCTTTGGGCGGGTAAGGCACCTAGAGTAGCGCTACGGACGTGCTTCCAGTCCACGTATTGTGGGGGGCTTGCCACCTCGGATATCCAGTCCTACAATGTGGCCTCGCAACTTCTGATATTGAACGATTGGTGGTATGGGGACCGCTCTGACCCGGCCTATGCGGTGGAACGGTGCCACATGGGTTCCTCGTCCTTACACACGGTCTTATACTCTGTGTCTCTCCGCAAGACACTGCTGTCCGCCACAAGGGTAGTTTTCCAGGTGTGGAGGCTGACCCTGCGCAGCATGGGGTGGTGGGGTAAGTTGACGAGGGGGACTCTCTTCTGGTTCAACGGCAGATTGCCGCAGCTTGCTGGCTTGGAGGGTTTCCGAGACTGGGATAACATCGGGATCTCAACTCTAGGGGACGTAATGCGCTGTACAGTTTTGAACTCTTTCCTGGATCTTCAACAAGAATATCAGATGCCAAAAACTCAATTTTTCAAGTACTTGCAGTTTAGGCATGCAATTCTTCCCAGCGTTGTGGAGCTGGAGTCTCTCCCCGAATTCAGTCCTATTGAAGCTAAACTGTTTATGGGTGACCTACAAGACCATAAAATCTCTAAAATATATCAAACCCTGGTGACAAATTGTCCTACTACACTGAATAAACTTAGGGAACGGTGGGAGGACGATCTTCGTCCCCTGGATGGGGAAGACTGGACGGCGGCCCCTGCGACTCCACAAGGAGCGGCTATAGCCATGCGCCTTCGATTGATCCAATTCAATTATCTTAACTGCGTATACTATACCCTCATCCGGCTGTGGAAGGCGGGCTTAATAGCGACTCCGGTGTGCCTACGATGTGGTTCTACGTATGGTACACTGTTTCACACGATTTGGCAGTGCGCGGTGATTGAAAAATTCTGGCAGGGGGTCCTGGCCTGTCTTGCTGAAGTTTTGGGGTGGGAGCTCCCTTACTCCCCAAAATTGGTGCTGCTACATGTAATGAAGGGGGTGGGGGGAACATCTATAAGCGTCACCTGATGCTGCTGGGCTTTACTCTGGCTAAAAGGGACATCGCCCGTAAGTGGAAGGCTGGGGCCCCACCATCGCTCTCGGCGTGGAAAAGCAGATTGGATTTCAATATGGGTTTGGAGGCTCCTATTTTTAAGGCTTGTGGCTGCTCGCTGAAGCACTTTAAGATCTGGAAGAGGTGGGTGACATATAGGGGCCTGGACCTAGAGCCCCCTGCGGTGGGGGATGTGGCAGTTGAGGGTTAAGATGGGCAGGAGTGGTGGACCTGGACATGTTGGGTCCTGCGGACTCTACCCTTTGTATGTTGACACATTTGGGTTTCTAATTCTATTGAGCAGAGACAGTGCGGGGGAGGAGAGGCTCCTTTTGTTCCTTGGGTATTTCAGTTTTTGTATAACTTTAATATGCTAAAAAGTCAACGCAATATTTGTTGTGTATCATGTGGCAGTATGTCTCTGGGTTACAGAGCTCTGCATAGTATTTGACAAGTGATACAATAAAAACTGTTGTTAACAAATTCTAAGCAATGGGCGGGATGCAAGCCCCTTATTGTACACAATAGTGTCTTGCAAGCAAGAGCATATGAGCTAGCACATGCTGACCCTAAAAATGTACTTGAGACTTTATTACTTCTACAAAGTTTATTCCAGAGAAAGAGATGGGTGGGTGGTGAGGAATCTGGGAATAAATAGTGTATCCACTAGAAAGAGCATTACCAAAGGTAAGTACCTTATTTTTCTCAGGGATACTTTGTAAATCAGTACAATAGCAATGCCTCCTCCGAGGAGGGAGGACTGAGGAATAAACTTACACCAGGAAGTCCTGCAAGGCTGCGCAGGCAAAATTGCCCTCCCTATGACCTTATGATACAGTGCATTAGTGCCTGGTAAAAGTATAGACAGATGCCCACGTGGCTGCCTGGCAAATGTCCAAAAAAAAACACACCAAACTAGCGGTGTGGCGCAGCAGCCAGAGCGGCTGACTCCGAAGCGCGGAGCTCGCGGTTTGATGCACGGCGGAAGCTCAGCTCAACTCAGCACCATGTGACTCTGGGAAATAGCTCACTTAGGGCCATATGTATCAAAAAAGAGTATTGCGATTTTTAGCGAATCGCAATTAGAAAATCGCAACATGCAATGTATGTAGGATCTGCTAAAACTTTTGCGAATCCAACATATTCCTTATTAGCGATTCGCAAATTGAGATTTGCAAATAAGGAATACCTTCCCATTCATTCCTCTGGGCTAGGAGGCCCATAGGAATGAATGGGAAGACATTCTCAATTTGCGATTACCAATTAGAGAATCGCAAATTGAGAATGCAATTTCAAGGTTGCAAGGGTGCCAAAAGAACACCCTGTTGCACTGCTGAAATATGCATGTGTGCACATTTTTGGCACATACATGCCCTAAGGGCATGTATGTGCGACATATGGCACTTTTAAAAAATCAAAAAAGTCCTTTTTTAAGAAAATCGCAAATTACCACCAACTTGAAGTTGGTGGTAATTTGCAATTCCTTACGGCCAAATAGCAAATTTCTGGTGCTTCCAGAATTGCATTTAAGGAATTGTAATTTGCAATTCCTTAATTGCATTAGCAAAATAGAGAATCGCAAAGTTTGAGATTCTCTATTTTGCGATGGCCTTTTTGGGATGATACATCCCAAAAGGCTTTTTCCCATTTGCAAACGGAAAAAAGGCTTGATACAAATGGCCCTTTATCTCCCCGACAGACCCCAGCGCCTTGAGACCTCAAGAGGTGATATTTTCACGCTTTGCAAATATGGCTAGTTATTATTATTATTATTTCATCATGTAGAATGGGCTCTAAGGGCCTCAGGTGGATCTTTTTTGGCCAGAGTGTTGGGCGGTTTTATACAACGAATAATCCACCAGGAAATTGTGTGCTTCTAGACTGCCTTTACTTTCTTCATAGCAACAAAACTCACAAAGAGCTGATTGTCCCCACTGTACTTCTTAGCCCCATCGGGATAGAAGCTAAGGGCATGCCTTGGATCCATTTTAGATGTATGAGGTGAGGAAAAGAAAGCAGGGAGCATGATGAAATGCCCTACATGGAAAGGTGTAAACACTTTCTGGATAATTTCAATACTCAAGAAGGAGCGGCAAATATATGTATAAATTCCACAATCAAATATTGAAGTTAAAAAAAGGAGATCCTTATGATGTCTGCTTCATGTTCTGTTCTTTATTTTGCATAGAGTCATGTCATCAATATCGTCCAACTTCAAAACAATTAATGATTTACACAGCCAACGCGATTCGTCCCCCTCTGGGACATCAACAGGGCTGTAAAGTAAAAACACAAGATAAAAATCCAGTACACAGTACAAAATCAAAACATAAACTTACAGTGTGAAAACAGTACTACCAGAACAATTATTCAGGCAACCTGCCTATTTGACAAACTAAATACATAGAAGGAATTCTGATTGATATGAATTAGAAAACACAAAAATTCATGTACATTACATCAGGAAAATGATAATGAGACACATGTACTCTTGATGGCAGATCTGAAATCCTCCAAATATTCATGCATGTAGCAAGTTCCCTTGGTGTGGCCTAATTATTCGTACTACTTAGTAAATTACCTGAATCAACTGAGTATTATTTCTCTCAAATTTGTGGTTCTTTGACAAACTAAATCACAACCACCCTCTATACTTATGAGATGTTATTAGATTTCTTCTTCTTTCTTAACTTCATTACAAAAAAGACTTATTATCTGACTAATGACTGAAATTTGAACTCCTCACCTTAAATCTGTAAAATTCCTTATATCCTCATCCTATTCTTGAGCGAACAACCTCGTATTGCATTGCTTCCACCGTATACAAATCTGTCAAAAATCGATATAACACAAATAAACAAACTAGACTTTGTCCAAATGGTTCCTTTTAAAGAATTTTTACCTTTAACCCCAACTACATTGTATCTCATTGTCTAAGCCACACTGTTCTCACCTCTTATCAAAATCTTTGTTTCCAAAATAAACCGTTTTCAGAAAACCAATTCCCTTCAGAGTAAAGTCCTCTGTCTTTTTTAGTATCAATTTCTGTGTTGAAAAAACAATTTATAAAAAAAAACATTGTAACTGCCCCTTACCGAAATATAGTTACTAGTATCAGTAGACAGGATGTGATTGGAGGACTTCCTCATGCGGATATTTTCCAGTGAACGTTCAGTGCCGATAGCAGGGAACGGACCGGCGGACCAGAGAGGACACACTTGTAGAATATGAACCAGGTGGTTTGTGATTGGTGGATTCTAAATATCAGGTGGTTTCTTCACACGTAATGTTTTTCCGGGTTGCTGGATTTTTTCCACATCGATACATAGTAGATGTCTGGGCTGTCTGAGGGCAGACCAGGGGGTGAACACCAATTACGCATGGTAATATTTCGATTTTAAATGCACGCACCTGATTGGGTAATTCGCAATTTAAATATGGAGTTTGGCGGGTTCTTCGGCTCATTTTGGACTTATCGGGCCGGACTGAGGACGTTTGGATATACTGGGAGGATAACTACTGTTACTATATGAGGTACAGAATCAAGGATTATTTAGCAGCTTTTGTTACAAGGAGCTGATATTGCAGCTATTCTACAAAACCGTCCCCAGTAACAAAGATGGCCCCCCAGGGGAACAAAACCGGCACTCATCCTGTAAGCCCACCGGGGAAACGACTCCCAGTGCCCGCTACGACCAGTCCAGCCCTGTATGAAATCCATCACAACAGGTTATTTGAATAATGAGTGCTGATCATGCAATCGAAAAAATGCCCAAAGGGCTTAAAAGCATTTCTTAACTGAATCTGTAGATTGTAGACGTTTGGTTGTAGTACACTACCCTTCTGCAGATCCTCCCACAGAGGAAGTCAAATTTGAGGGCTCACATTGGGGGTCTGACTTCTAAGAGTCCAAACTTAAGCTGCCAGATTTAGTTGTGCTCTGTCCCATCCATCTTGCCCTTAGGACCTGCGGGATCAGCCAGAACTTGAAATGCATACACATGGCCAAAGTCCCACCAAAGGTGGAACACGTCTCCTAGAGACTATTGAGAGAGAAATTCCATAGTACAAAACTCATCTTAAAGAGTTTTGGGGCCCTGCAGAAGACATATTTTAGGGCCTCTTGTTTGGAACAACTTTGAATTTTATTACCCATTTTCTGCAAATTCATGTTTGCATGGTGCAAAATAATATTGACTTATATGAAGAGTTAGCGTTATGTTCATAAGGATTTCATAAAATTCAAATTGTAGCATTTGCAAACAGCAGGCATCTTATTCCCTACTGATTTGTAGGCATTGTGCCATATTTATAACAGACAAATACAGCCATTTGTATAAGTGGGATGAATTTAAATTGAAGAAACATGTTTTAGAAAATATTAAGATGGAATTGACTTAATTGAAAGTGGATAAAAACATTAAGACTTAATATTTTATAGAAACATTCTACTTCATTTTAAATTTCTCCCCATTTAAAAAAATGACTATTTTTCTGTTACAAATATGGCAGTGTCTACTGACCACAGTTTTTTTTTTTTTTGGGATAAACCTTTTTATTGGATTTTAGCATGTTGCAAGTCATACAGTAATCAGCTTAATCATTGCAGTAGTACAAATTTCAATATCAGCAATATAACACGGGCAGCGGGGGAAGCCATCACATAGTGGATTCGTTGGCGGAGGAGGGGTATCCCTCCCAGCTTCTCCTCCAGAGTTGCCGGAAGGCATCGGGCGGCCGGTAGTAATAGAATTGCCGTCGTTCTCCGACCCGCATGCTCATCTCTGATCCTAAACCCCTGTATTGGGTATCATGCATGGGTAATCCAGTTTCCAAACTAAACTTGGGGGTATGTAACTCGGGAATTATGGGGTCCGAGGGGGGGAGGGGGAAGGGGCATTGGTCGCAGAAGGCATGGGGCCGTGAGGAGGGGTCCCAGATCAGAACGCTAGCGTCATGCATTTTACTTACTCCTGGTCAATGCCATGATTCCGGGGGGACGCCCCGGGTGAGTGGTCGCTTGGAGGAAGGAAAGGGGTGGGGGATGAAAGACCGGTCGTGTGAGCGGACTGGGATGCAGGTGAAGCTGGTGCCGCCTGGAGGATTTGCGTGTGCTCTGCGTCGCTCGCATGCGTTAGTCGAAAGTCTTGTAGGAGTGTTGCCCATTCTAATGAGATAGGTCGCCGTCGCAGACCACGAGCCTCCTCCTGTCGAATAAGATCTTCCTCGGCCGCGGCCCACTTCTGCACCGCTCCCCACCACGCAGCTATTGGTGGCCCCTCAGCCGCTCGCCAATGCATTGCCACACTGCGCTTGGCCAACAGCACGGCTAGTAGGGCAAATTTGGTCTCCACTTTCTTTCGCTTGTTGCGCTTAAAAATGCCTAGGACACATGCCTCCCATGTATGGAAGTCTGTGAGACCTGTGACTGTCTGCATGGTGGTGTGCACCGCCATCCAGAGGGTTTGTATCACTGGGCATGACCAAAACATATGAGCAAATGTGGCTTCCGGGGTGTGACATCGAGGGCAATAAAAGTGGGATGTCAGGTAGAAGCGTTTAAGCCGTGCCGGTGTGAGATAGGCTCAGTGTAATATGTTGAACTGGATGTTTTTGAACCTCTGATTGCGGGACACTTTTTTGTGGTGTTCTAGGGCCAGCCGCCATTCACGATCGTGAAGGGCATGCCCGAAATCCTCCTCCCAGCGGAGCCGTATGCGGGTTAGCGGTACCCGTGTGAGTTCCATAATGGATTTGTAGATCCATGTGATGTGGTGCCTGCCCGTCCCCATGCGTAATAGTGTGTGCAGCACCGGATGAGTATTGGGTTCCCCGTTCCCGAGGTCCCAGGTCCGCTCACAGTCCGCTATCAGCTGCCTATGCAACAGGAATTGGCCGGCTGGAAGCCCGGTCTCCTCGACTAGGTCTGCGAACAGGATCAATTGGCCATCGGAGAACAGGGCCTCTGTTTCCATGAGTTGGAATTCGGTCCAGATTCTAAGCTCTCCCACGGTGTAGAACCCACGTCCCCTAGGGAGGCCGGCCAACGGTAGTAATGCCGAGTACAATGGTACTCCCTTGGACATGCAGTGAACTCGCATGGTACAGGCTCTGGCTGTCTTGACCAGCAACGGATATGCTGGGACAGGTCTGGTGCCTGGGAGGAGCATTCGGGTCAACTCCGGGACCGTCACTTGTCTGTCCTGGGACATCGTTTCCCAGAGGTTGCGATGCGCCGTCACCCGCGACAACCACTGCAGCTGCGCCGCCAGAAAATAGGCTTCAAAAGAAGGGGCGCCCATCCCTCCCTGATCGCGGGGCAGTTGTAGGGTCGAAAGGGCCACTCTGCTGCAGCCACTCCCCCATATCAAGAAAATTAGTAATGAGTTGAGCTCCTGGAAGAAGGCCCGCGGCGGGACAACTGGAATATTGGTGAAGTAATATAAGAGCTGGGGTACCATGATCATTTTAGATAAGGCTACCCTCCCAATGGGGGCCAGGGGGAGGGTCCGCCAGAAAGCAACTTGACTCTAAGTCCCCTCAGGGCCCGATAGTGGTTGCCCTCCAGGAGGTCTCGGGGCTCATGATAGAGTCTGATGCCCAAGTTCCGCGGGGCGTCACCCGCCCATGCCAGCGTAGCGTTTCCGATATGTAGCTCCCTATGCGGAGTGTGCGGATGCAGGGGGTAGAGAGAGGATTTCTGCCAGTTCACCCGAAGTCCCGCAGCTCTCTCGAAGTCTGCTAGTGCGGCCCGGGGGGTGGTGGGGTCCTCTGCCTCTAACGTATATCAGGAGATTATCCTCATATAGGTAGACGCAGTGTGTGCGACCCCCCAGAGGGATGCCCCATTGCTCGCCCACCTCCCGTAGCCGAGCCGCCAGAGGCTCCATAGCAAGAGCAAATATAACCGGGGACAGGGGGCACCCCTGACGGGTACCACGCATGATCTTGATGGGAGAAGACACGGAGCGGCCTATTCTGACCCTCGTGGAGAGGTCCGTGTATAAAAGCCGGGTGAACATCGTAAATTGGGTCCCCATGCCCACCCTCCGTAGTACATCGAAAAGGTATTGCCACACCAGAGTGTCGAACGCCTTCTCCAGATCCAGCACGAGGCACGCCGCCCTTGGGAACTTGCCCCGTACCCCATCCTGGACCTGGAACAGTCTCCGTATATTCCGGGAAGTATTTCTCCCAGGGACGAATCCACTCTGATCTATGTGCACTAGTCTGGGGAGTATGTCAGTCAGTCTGTCTGCTAGGATCCTTCCCAGGATTTTACAATCCGTAGTCAGGAGGGTGATAGGTCGGTAGGAAGGCCAGAGCAAAGGATCCCGATCGGGTTTGGGGAATGTTACCAAAACCGATTCTCGCATCGATTGAGGGAGGAGTCCCCTTTCTAGCGCCTCCCTAAAGACTGTGTCCAGCCACGGGGCTAATTGCTGGGAGAGCGTGGAGTACAGTTCCATCGGGAACCCGTCATGACCCGGAGCCTTGTTCTTGGCCAGGTGGTGTATAGCAGATTTGATTTCCGCCATCGTGATCGGGTTATCTAACGTCTTACGTTCCTCGTCCGTGAGTTGGATTATGGTACGTGATGTCAACATGTTCCGTATGTGTTCCCCCTGTCCGGCATGGGCTCCCTATAGAGCGTGGCGTAGTAGTCATGGAAGGCATCTAAGATATCAGTTTGCGCATAGACTATCTCTCCAGTGGCGTTTCGAATACTAGTGATCGGTTGTGTGTGCGTGTCTTGACGGATGAGCCAGGCCAGTAAGGCGCCTGCGCGGTTACCTTCGCTGTGGATTCTGGTGGTGTACGTGCGGAAATTAATCCGGCGTAGATCAGCGCATGCCTTTTCGTATTTGGTTTTGGCCTCCGCCAATAGTGTGGGGGGGAGCTCCCGTTGGTCGGCCGCTTTAGAGAGCATAGCCACTTGTTGTTCTGTGGTCTGCACTGCTCTTTCTAATGTCGGCTTCACTCCGGTGATTTGTCTGATGCATGCTCCCCGTAGGACTACCTTGAATGCTTCCCATTCTAGAGCCCTTGTCGAGGTAGTGCCTGCGTTGTCAGCGAAAAAGTGTTGGATGGTTTCTGACTGCTCGTGTTTGAACACTGGGTCCAGAAGGCAGTCCCTGGGGAGGTGCCATGTGGGGATCGGCGGCGCTGGGGGTCGCCACACTAGTGTTAACATGTGCGCGTCGTGATCCGAGATTATCCTGCCCAAGTAGTCCGAATGCCTGATGCTGGGAATGAGAGACTGTGTACACATAAAGCGGTCCAGACGGACTCGTAGGTCATGTGGTGTTGAGTGAAATGAGTATATTTTGGAGTCCGGGTGTATGTGCCTCCATGCGTCCACCAGGGACCAGTGAGCAGCCCAGGCACGGAACGCGGCTGATTGTGCATGGGTTGGGGAGTGCGCGGCCGGGGGGTAGGATCTGTCCAGTGTGAGGTCCAGGGAGCAGTTGTAATCCCCTCCCAGTATCCACAGGGACCGTGTGTATCCCGCTAACGCGCTCGTCATGGTTCTCCAAAAAGGTGCCTGTTCTACATTTGGGGCATATACACTGCCTACAAGGAGGGGCAGCCCATCCAACAATCCTTCTAGTAGTGCATAGCGGCCCTCAGGATCCACTCATCTGCCGGTTTCGCGAAAGGGCACTCCGGGCCGGATCCAGATGAGCGCTCCTCTCGCGAAAGCGGAGTAGGTCGTGCCGCAGAAGGTACCCTGCAACCTCTTCTGGAGTTTGCGTAGTTCCTCCCCAGTGAGGTGGGTCTCCTGGAGGGATATGATCTGTGCTCGCTGCCGCTTGATGTACGCGTGTATCGCATAGCGCTTCCGGGCTGTATGCATCCCCTGCACGTTGAGGGTTAAGAACTGGAAGTCCGTGTGTGCCATGGAAGGGTCGACATTGGGTCGCAGTTGCGTTCTATTCCCAAGAGAGGGGAGCCTCCTTTCGCTAGCCAGTGAGTGGTATGTGCTTAACTATGTAGAAATGTATGTGTATGCCCCTGCCCCCTATCTGGGGAGTAACCAAAGATCATGGCGAATGGGGTGAGGAAACTGCGAACTGGGGTCGGGAAACAGTCCCAATACTGGGGACCTATCGCTGGGGGCGATACGTCCAAACTGACGCTCTGAAAGAAGGAGAGTGTCGACAAACAATGAACAATCGTGGGGGTGGTGGTTCGTGTATGCGAGGGTGATCCATGGACGGGTTCTGGAAGGATCACTGTGCGTCATGTGGTCCCGGACCGCTACTGGGCTGTGGTGCACAAGTGGTATGATAGACCTACCAGTGTATGTGGGGGGGTTTCTCCCTTGATCAGCTGTGAGCAGGGCCGCCCCATGTCCATTCACCCCCAGAGTCCCATTACCGCGTCTCCCTTGCAGCCTCGGTGTCAGGAACCTGCGTGAATCCTACCCCATAAGATCTGCTGTCTGGGGGGTGACTTGTGGCAGGGTGATGGAGTCTCCCTTGGACGATGCACCGTCGCTATCCTCCTCGCCCGCGGAGGAGAACAGGCACGGGGGTCTGTCCATGTCATCCAAGAGCGGGGAAGCTTGCAACGCCGATACGGCACGGAGAGCGTCCCGGCGCTCGTGCATAATCTGCTCCAGATCGAGGGAGTCAAACGCCGGGCTCCCCGCCAGAGTGTCCCTGCCTTTGTGTCCCTTATTGGGGTTGCGTTTTCTGGGCCTCGGCACCCTGTTCCTCTGTCTTCGCTCCATTCCTGATCCGGGTTGCTGTGGGCAGTGTATGTCCGCCCAGTCGCTCGCCTCCTCCGCACATGTCAAAAATAATGTTGAGTCTTTGTGGACAATTCTGAGTCTTGCGGGGAAAAAAAGAGAGTACTGGATATTGTTCGCCCGCAGCTGCCGTTTCACCTCCAGAAACAGCGATCTCTGCTGCTGTTCTGCCCTCGCGTAATCCGGGAAGACCATCACGTGTTTGTCCTCGACTCGGCGGGGGCCGGTGCGTCTAGCGGCCCTAAGCACAGCATCTCGGTCCCTAAAATGCAGAAACTTCGTGAGCATCGGTCGCGGGGGCGCTCCGGGTTGGGGTCTGCGCGCCGGGACTCTGTGAGCGCGTTCAACGGAGAAAAAGGCCGATCTATCCGCGGCTGGGCTAAAGGACTTCAGCCATGTCTCCATGTGACCCACCGGGTCTTGTCCTTCAATCCCCTCCGGCAGTCCGAGCACCCGTATGTTACAGCGCCGGGACCGGCCTTCCAAGTCCACCACGCGCTCCTCCATTAGAGACAGGCGGTTGAGGACATCCCGCATCGTCTTCTGCTGGTCTTTCATTGGAGGTTGCAGGTCCATGATCTTACCCCCTTCGTTGACCCTATCCGCCAGTTTCCGGTGGTCATCTTTGATGAGGGAGATGTCGGTCGTCAAAGTGCCAAGCCTCTCCTCCATTGACACTCGGGGAAAGTTCGATGGCTGCTAACACTCGGTCAAGTTTGGCTGATATGGACATGTCTGAGGGGGTCGCCGCCATTGCGGCCCCCGTCTTGGACTGAGGCATGTTTTCGGGCACAGTCTTCAGCATCGCGGTGGTCTGTGTGGTCCTCGGTTTCCCCATCGCGGCACCCGGACAGTCCAGTCGCGCACGGGCCTGCGCGATGCGAGGTCGGGGATCTCCGTGTGTCACCCGTCGCTATTGTTCCTTCTGGGGTAAGTGTTGTGCGCTGCGTGCTCTCCCGCGAGCGCTTCCGCCGGCCTGGTTGGCGGCGACCCCGACTCCGGTGCTGCTGCGGCGGGCACCGCGTAGATCACACTGTGGGGGACCACTGTTGCTGGTGCTGGCACCCCCCTCCTTCACCCTGCACCGTCCTTGGCAATGAGCCCTTTCACCAGTCTAGAGCAGCCGCGGTCCCCTCCCAGTCCCAAATGCCTTGCGGGGACACCAATGAGTAGGTAGTGTCTGGCCCGGCAGGGGGGCAGGCCATCAGTCCTGGTGTCGAGCGGGCAGTCTCTGCGCCATCTTAGGGCCAGGTAGCGGGTGCCGATGGGCTGTGGTGGTGGTGGTGAAGGGGGTGTCCCACCCCCCCCGGTATTGGTAGGTCCCGTGGGGGTGGTCAGTCCTCGCCACTCACCGCCTGTAGGGTGCAGCCGATCCGTCCAGTGTTGGTCTGTGCCCTACTCTCACACTGTGGACGCTCACCGGTCATCCCCGCTCCTCACCGCTGGGCACCATGATCGGGTGAAATGGTGGCCTGGCATCTCACTGCTCAGGGGGGAGAAGAGGCAGTCTGCTCCTGTGTGCCTCCCGTTAGTAAGTACACCTCCGCTTGCCGCCATCACTACACCGCTGCGTGTCCCAAGGTGTGCGAGGGCTGTCGCGCATCGCCGTGGTCTCTGCCAGGATTCCGCCGGGCCGCCCAAAGTGGTCACCCGCGGCGGCGGGTGGGCCGATGGTTGCAGCCGGGTGCGCGGATCACCGGCTCTCGTTGTGGCCTGGCCCCACCGATCTGGCACGCTGTTATCCGGGCTGGAGCCTCCTAGAATGCCAGGAGACGTGGATGCCGGGCGAGATCCCGGGCGGCCGCCATGTTGTTTTCAGTAACGGGCTCTCGGAAGGCTGCAGTCTGCCACTTGGCTTGAAATCCGCCGTGCCGCAGTCGGGGGAACGGTGCTAGATGCCCCGTGAGCTCCGGTCACTGCTCGTCCGTTTTGCGGCCGGGATCGATGCTGTGAGGCAAACACAGACCCCGTCTATCACGGAGCCTCAGCAAAACGCGTCCACCATCGCAGCCGGCTTGGCCACGCCCCGTCTACTGACCACTGGTAGCAAGATGCCTGCTCTGTGCAAATGTGACACTTTGAAATGGGAGAAAATTGAAACGAAGCGTTAACTTAATCATTAAGTTAACTCTTCGTTTATTCTTCACCCATTTAAAACCATTCAGAAACATCATTTTGTTTTCACGCTCCAATATTTAGTTGACAAGGACTTTTATCTAACAGTTAAATACCTCAGTGCTTCAGTTCTTCACCTCTGCTCCCCTTCCTGCGTCAGAAAGCTGGAGCACTGCTCATTATTAGACCCGGCTATCTGTTGCCTGACGATAATGTAAAATAAACACAGCCTTCCTTTAACTTTAAAAGGGAACTGTACCACTTATGTTTTGACCTGGTGCTTATTTAAAGATTCTGCGAGCTACTCTGAGAGTATCTACGAGCTACTGGTAGCTTAAGATCGACTGATTGGAGACACCTGTTGTAGATCAAGGTATATACCAACTTCAGTATAGCGCAAGAGAGAGCAATTGATCTCTTTCCTTATCATCATCTTGTTGGACTAGCTGAAGGTCTTTTAAAGTATTTGAATCATATTCATAACCTAAATTGTCTTCTGTCTTTCTGAAATACTGTAACTGTTCAGATGAACTGGAGGGGAATCCTTTTCAATGTGTAGATAGGTGTTTGTGATGGTGTAGCATGACATGTGGCGAAATGTCTCCAAAGACTGATCCAAACTCCAGGGCAACTGCTGGGTCAATAATAAAGGTCACTGGTGCTGGCAGCAACACAAGTGGAACAACAGCCAATGAGGGCTGCAGCAGAGGAACTGAGACATGTCCCAGCGCTGGTGGTAGAACGGGCCGCCTTCATCTGGAGGTCATCTTCTTCCATGGATGTGCCTTCAGGCAGAGGTCAACTCGAGGCGGGAAGGGTCTCTGGAGCCGAAAGGCATGCCAGAGGGAACCAGAGCAAAGTTGAATATCTGCAGCAGGTTTACTAAAGGCTCCAATTTGCTGCTGAATTGATGGTGGCCAGGGGAGCTCAGGGTGCATCGGCTCCAAAATCGTCTTTGGTTCAGAGAAGGAAGGCGAAGCCGGACTTGGGCTCCTAGAATGTGGATTGTGTGACTTCTTTCGAGAGCATCTGGATGTCGAAGAGCTATGCTATGCTTATGCTTTTTTTCAAGCAACATACATTCTGCGGATCCTTCATCTGGGGGGGCTCTCACTTTTCTCCCTCCTCACCAAGCTGCCTCCTCCAGTCCACAGATCTGATTTAGGCTTGGGTGATAACAGAAAACTGTTTGATTTCGGGAGGAAGTATAAACTATTGTAGATAATCTACTTGTAGAATTCTCTCCACCAGACTACTCCTGTGATGCACAAAATTGACACTATCTGCTTTAAGTTGGGCGGTAATGGGAAAAAATTTCTTATGTGTGGAGAAAGTGCTAAATACAGAGGGGAACCCTCAGGTGAAATTTGCCACTCCAGGGACCCTGGCTGTGGAAGAAATCCCAGCACTGCCCTCAGAACCCGGAGCTCTTTCCATGACCACCCAACAGAGAGACCCTTGAGTAACTCGACACCTTTGTGGGTATTCAGGAATTACCAGGCATTGACGTGTGCCCTTCCGGTACCTCTGTGAGAAGCGTACAGGCTGTTGTGTGTTTGTGTGTTTTTATTTTAGGTCAGCCTGAGCTTTTAAAGATGGCGCGTGAGGGTGTAAAGAGGGCCAGGGCGCAGGAACGCTTTGGGGCTGCCAGTGACACCTCGTCCTCTTCTGTTCCTTCCGCAGGTTCCAGTCCGAGAAGGAGACGGGGGACCGGAATTATGCCATCGGTTACTATCTGAAGGAGAAGAAGGTAAGTCGGAGCAGAGGAGGCGGTGCTGAAGAATGCGCAGGCCTTGCACCGAGTGCACTGCACCGGGCGTTCATGGTCCGCCTTTACCAAGCGTTGGGCCGGGTGGTCGCCAAAGAAAGCACCGCATTGCATGCCTTTAGGCCTCCATGTGTACTGCTATATTGTGTTGGGTTTGGGTTTTCGTTTTAGTAAATGTGGGCTATAAAGTACATCCCAGCAGCAACAGCAACATGGCTTTGGAGCCCCCAATCTGAGGAAGAGAGTTAAATTTTACCATCCTCACCGCCCTCTTCGTTCCGCCACCTTGGCGTTAGTCTGTACTCCGGTGGTGAAGCACTCCCAAATAGGAGGACGCTCCTTTCAGCTTCAAGTGGCTAAACTATGGAATAACCTACCACTTGCTCTGAGACTACATCAGGATCTGCTTCCCTTTAGAAAAGCCCTTAAGACATGGTTGTTTCAGCAATAACTTACCATTATGTTTTCCTGCATATTACAACCCCCCCCCCCCCCCCGCCCCCCCTTTTATATTAGTTTTCACTCACTCAGCGCCGGGACACTCAGTAGAGTAGCTGTGCGCTTTGTAAAACCCCTGTTAACATAACATAACAGGCTTATGTGTCATCACGAAGCTGGCTCACATGATTCAGGCAGACTTCTTTACATCCAAGCAGCTATGTGAGTGCGTCTGGTTTTGACCTCCTGGGGGCAGGGCACAGCACACACATACATATATTATCGAGGTGTTTCAGAACGTCAACCCCATTTGAGTTGCACATCTCCACCGTGTAGCTGTATTTGTGCTTCTCCAACCGCGAACACGAATGCAGATTAGAACACACATCACTACATAAAAGGCTTTTGTGTATACGTTTGAATGTCAGTCCCACAGGTAACTCGTATGCTCACATCATTCTAACATTATTTCAGCACCACGGAGAGTGCACATTGACATTTCTAGATCGTTGTAGTTCCATCTTTCTCTGGGAGCCCTAATTTCAGACACACATTTTGCGCTCAGACACCTTTCCACACGAAAATAGGTATTTTCTCGAGCGCCGGAAAGTCTACGCAAAATATATGTGCGTGCAACAATAAAAGCATTGCAAAGTTGCAGGGATGGTGAGCGTGTGTGAGAGAGAATTGGGTGTTGGTGATTGGCTGCCTGTGGCAATGGAACAGCACAGTTACGAATGACCCATATACAAGGTTAGTGCGAAACCTAACCGTTTCCTAGAACTCAGCTAATTTTTAGGGCAAAGCCTGCCAGACAGCACTGCTGCCTGGTTCGCTAACGACATCTTGGGAACATCCGGAAAGATTCCCTGGGTGTGCATTCCACCCGTTGTTTGCCATTGGCTTTGTGGCTTGTATCTCAGATTTGCTTGCTTTCTGTTTGCTGGCTGTATTTGTTTTAGGCTGTCGTGCTCGAAGTCGTCCCTACCCTGCCCAAACCCTATTCACTGTATTCGTCCACCAGTGCTCGATTCCTGTAAACAGGCCTTGTTTGTATCTTGACTCATTTGCTGTGCATTTAGAGACGTCAAATGTCAGACTCTCTCTTCAAGGGAGCTTGGTGTTTACGTTTCTTTCTCTTACCCCAAAGCGAGAGGATTATTTTGACAATCATGTTGTCTCTTGGGAGGGCTTGAGAAAGGCTGTACAGTGTTATTTTTTTTTTAGCACACAACAACATTTAAATGTCTCTAAATGAACTGTGCAGATATTTTAGAAGTGGAAATGCCCATATGAAGCACTTTTTTGGTAATTCTGAAGTGTGGTGGAAACAAATATTTTAAACAACCAAAACATAAATACACTAGGTAATTGCATTTCCACACATTATTGTTTGTGTGCTGTATACTTTTATCAGTGAAACTGTGTGTATGCAACGTAATGGTGATTTCAATTCAAATTATTCTGTCTGCAATTGAAGTGTGCTACCACACCATGCATATTCCACTCTGCGCCACTCCACACCATTGCACTCTACTCTGCACCACTCCACTTTACACTATGCCACTTCAGTATATGCCTCTGCACTTTGCGCCACTGCACTTTCCTCCACTCTGCACTACTCCATTCTATGCTACTGCACTCTGTGCCACTTCACTCTACGCCTCTCTACTCTGCATCACTCTGTGCCAGTGCACTCTGTGCCACTTTACTCTACACCACTCCAATCCTTGCCACTGCACTCTACACCACTCCAGTCTAGGTCACTCCACTCTACTCTTCTGTAAACAGCTCCACTCCACATCACTCAACTCTATGCCTAGTGGCGTAGCAAGGCCGTTTGCCGCCTGTGGCAGTCCCAGCCTTTGCTACCCGTAAGAGCATGGGTGGGTTGGGGGGATTTGCTGGCGAATAAATCCTGTATTTGCTGCCCCTCGCGGCTGCATGTAGGAGCAGGGGAGGGTGGTGCCACCCCCAAAACCTGTGCCACCCAGGGCAGACCGCCCCCTGCCCCGCCTTGCTACGCCACTGTCCAGGCCACTCTGCAACACTTCCCTCTACGCCACTGCACTCTTTGCCAATACACTCTATGCCAAGGCACTCTATGCCAGTACACTCTATGCCAGTACACTCTACCTGGCACCACTCCACTCTATACCACCTCACCCTACCTCACACCACTCCATGCCACTTTACTCTACTCTGAAACAATCTACTCTACACAACTGCACTCTACACCACTGTACTCTATGCCACTGCAATTTAGGCCACTGCACTCCACGCCAGAGCACTCTACGTCACTGCACTCTACTGTGCACCACTGTAGTCTATGCCACTGCTATCTATGCCGCTTTACACAACTGCACTCTATGCCACTCTACACCACTGCACTCTATGACACTCTACTCTGCAACAGCACACTGTACGCCACTGCACTCTGCAGCACTCCACTGTATGCCACTGCACTCTATGCCACTTCTCTTCATTCTACTCTACACTACTGTACTCTACACCACACTACTCTGTCACTCTACTCTACGCCACTTTGCTCTACGCCACTCTCCTGTACGACACTCTACTTTTCACCAATGCACTCCACTGCACCACTCTACGCCACTCTACTCTATGCCTCTCTACTCTGTGCCACTGCACTCTACACCAGTGCACTCTATGCCACTCTACACCACTGCACTCAATGACACTCTACTTTGCAACACTGCAATCTACGCCACTGAACTCTTTGTCTCTCCACTCTGCACTACTGCATTCTTTGCCACTGCACTCTACTCTATTCTGCATCACTCCACGCTATGCAACTTCACTCTGCAGCACTCCATTCTACGTTGTGCACTGTATTCCACTGCACTCTACAGCACTGTACTCTACTCTGCATCACTCTTCTCTTCACCACTGCACTCTACGCCACTCTACTTTACTCTGCACCACTGCACTCTACATCAGTGCCACTGCACTCTACTATGCAACATTAATCTTCGCCACTAAATTTTACAATATTGCATTACACACCGCTGAATACTATGCCACTACAGTCTACACCACTGCATTCTAGGCCACTTTACACTGCAAAATTATACTGAATATGCACTCTACACCAGTCCACTCTAATCTACGCCACTCCACTGTACACCATGCTATGCTACTCCACTCTATGCCACTCCAATACATCAGAGAAACATTTTAAGCACTACATCCATGTCCCAAAGAGAAAAGTATCTGAGTTTTAGAGGTTTGGAAAGTTTAATCCTTTTCATCAATTTTCGCGCCCAAGGATCTTCCCCCACTGTTGTCCCATTGATCGGCTTATGTGCTGCAAGAATGGCTGATCTTAGAGTGTTGAATGTCCTGTAGGTTGTCCGCAACAGTCTAAGAGGATGCCCAGGGTCTCTGGCAGCACGACTGGGAGGTCCATTGACAGCCCTATTTGAATAGGAAATCACACCGTGACCTCCATGCAGGATTCACCAGAATCAGATTTGTTCTCTGTGTCCTCCTGGTCTAAGCCGTCACTGTAGCAATTAGGGCGAAGGGTAGAAAAGCATATTTCTGGCCTGAAGACCAATCCTGTAGGAAGGCCTCTGTTGCTGTCAAATCCGGTCTGGTCTCCAGCTGAAGAATAACAGTAGTTGATTTTTAAACCTGGACACTAAGACCTGCATGTTGCACAGTCCCCACCTGTCCATCAGGGCTTTGAAGACTGACCAATACAACTTCCTGTCATTGTCGCCCGAACTGTTACTGGCATTCCATTACTCCACCTATCAACCCGGGAGATATTCCGCTGTTACTGTGATCTTAAGTCCCAGGCAAAAATGCTAGAAGTCCTCCGTTAATACTATCAGGTTCCTTGAGCTTGTGCCTCTTAATCTGTTGATGTATCTCACCGCAGACAAGTTGTTCATCTTTAGAAGTACACAGAAAGAGACTCTGTCATTGGTCATCGACTTAACAGCAAAGCATCTTGCAAAAAGTTCCAGGCAATATATGGGTAGACTCAGTTCTTCTTCTGACCATCTTCCTCCCATCTAAATGTATCTGCATCTGGTGCCCTAGCCCCATCTCCATGTGTCCTAGCCTATGATCAGGTTTGGGGAGGACTCAAAGATCGCTCTCCTGTTTCATGCCTCCATATGATCTAGCCATGCCAGAATCTCCTTCCTGGCATCCTGCATTAGGAGAACTAGGTGGGAGTATGTTGACCTTCGCCTGAGATGTGATGCCTTGAGTCTTTGTAAAACTACAGTGCAACTACTCCAGACAGATCACTTAAATTGATGAGGCTAGGATGCCCAAACTCCTGGTGAGCTGTCTGAGTGAGACTTTGTCCCTTCTCGTGACCTTCCTTAATTCCTTCTTGATCTTCACCAGCTTCCCTTTTAGGAGGCTCGAGGATGTCTTCACCGAGTACCACAAAACCCAGAAAGGGGATGGTCAGGCTCGTCATAGGTCTGACTTCTCTTGATTGATCACAAAACCAGGATCTGGCAAAAAGGCGATAGCCGTGATCTTGTTGAGTTGCAACTGTTGACGATATTGATCCATCAGGAGGTTATCACCTAAATAGATTATCTATCTTATTCCACAGGACCTTAAATGTTCCACCTCTGGAAGCATTAGCTTGGTAATGAAACATGGGGCAGATGAGACTGAATGGAAGTGCTTGGAATTGGTAACCCTGTTCCCTCCAAACAAACTGCAGAAATCTCCTGTGAGGGGTATAGATGGGAATCGTTAAACAGCCATCTCTGAGGTCGAGTCTGACCATCCAATCTTTTTGCAAGAGCA